>NW_012120709.1:22741300-22797560 GCF_000951035.1 Colobus angolensis palliatus | reverse complement strand
GTCCCTCTCTTCTCTCCTGGGTGGACCACGGGACAGGCTGCCGTCTCATCAAAAAAAAAAAAAAAAAAAAAGGCTCCCTCGCATGCTGTCTAACATTCAGAAACGTGAAATGTTAAACGTGGGCCTTCCTTTTCCAAAGGGTAGAGTACCCAAATGGGCCATAGAGAAAGTTAGAGGAGCTCCTCGTAAAGCAAACTCTCTGAGGGCCACAGGATAGGATTAAAGCTTCACTCAAATGGGTCTGGGGCAGCTGGGTTCCTACTCTGTATAGAAAGGCTGATTAGACTCTGGCCTCAGCCAGGGCAGGATGGGAGCCCAGGGGTCTTCTGTTGCAACAAGTGGGACACAGGTTAGAAATTTCATGTGGGGCATATGGAGCATCAACAGGGCAGTGATTCAGGAGAGAAAGCTCAGACCTGCTTCTCCTGGGATGGGGAGGAAGTCTGGCTCTGAGAATACAACATGGGGGCAGACCTGGGGGGCCTGAGGTCATTGCAAATGTAGGCAGCAACTACAGGGCCAACATCCACCCTGGTGATAGAAGGATGGTTGAGTCACAGCACGAAGACCTAGCCCATCAGTGGTACTGAGGGGAAGGGAGGACGGAGCTGTGATGGTTAATTTCATGTGTTAACTTGACTGGGCTAAGGGATGCCCAGGTGGCTGGTAAAACATTATTTCTGAGTGTGTCTGTGAGAGTGTTTCTGGAAGAGGTTAGCATTTGAATGGGCAGGTTGTGTAAAGAAGATTGCCCTACTGATGTGGGCACCTAATTCACTGGGAGCCTGAAGAAAAAGTGGAGAAAGGGTGAATATACCATCAGCCCCCCAGTTCTCAGACCTTCAGATTTGGACCAGAATGACACCACTGGCTTTCCTGAGTTTGCCAATGGCAGATCGTGGGACTTCTCAGCTTCCATAACTGCATGAACCAAGCCCTCATGATAAATCTCATTGTGTATATCTACATAGATCTTATTGGTTCTGTTTGTCTGGAGAATCCTGATGAATACAGAAGCCTTTGAAGAATGAAGAGAGCAGAGGGTTTTCTGAGTTGGCTGAATGGGAAGATGAATTTTCTGGCAGGTACTGTATGCGTGAGAGATGGAGAGACTTCCTTCCTGAGTCCACCGCAGGAATGAAGCATTGAGGGTGCTTCAGCTAAGCTGGGAGTGACTCATCTGCCGAGGACATGGAGTACTAGCCCCATGGTTCCGCCAAAGAGGAGACACAGGGCAAAGCTCCATGCAGGCTCTTCCTGCCTTGCTGCTTCCCTTGGAGGCCCTCCTGGAGGTGGGGGGTGTTGCAGGCAGCAGCCACTGCACAGCCACCTTGCCCTTCGGGATTCACAGCCCAGCCCATCCTCCCTGATGAATGTGACCCACCACCAAAACCCCATCAGCCGCCAAGACAGAGGAGGTCAGGCCCAGTGGCTGCAGACAATGGCCTTATCGGCTGCTGCTAGTGAGGGTATAAGCAGGGGATTGGATGGTATCATTCTAATTTACACAGGATTTTGTTTCTTTCCAGGTACTTAGCATGTGGATCTAGGTGATATCAAAGGCAGAGCATTATACAATAAGTAGGCTTAACCTCCATCTCACCCCCTCTCATCCTTCTGTCTCTTCATTGAGGCCACGAGGAGCTGCAGCTGGGGTTGCCATGGTGACCAATTAGGATTACTGAGATGTTCTAGCAGAGAAAAAAGGGAGTATCGATTTAGCTTTGACAGTGGGGCATCTGAGGACCAGGGGAGCCCAGGGTTTTCAGCATTAATAGGGGGCAGAGTGTGTCACCCTCAAGGCTGTCCTGGGGTTGTGTTGCTTGTGGGTTGGACAACATGTGTAGTAGAGGCCTCTGAATGATTGGAGCTTATGCAAAAGTGCTGAGAGGTGGGTGGGGGTATCAGGAGTGAGGTGGGAGTGGCCCCATTCCAGTTGTAGGAGTGACTGATCCTTAAGGGAAATGGAATTCCTTGGCTCAGTTAGTGGGAAGCTTAAGTGCCCAGACAGGTTCACCCCAGCAGTGAGTTTCCTGTCAATTAAATATTTCCAAGTGATCTGATGCACTGCCCTGCACTGGGGGTGTAGAAACTAGAGAGGAGTGCACAACATGGACCTTGACTCTCAGGAGCTTTGAATGGGGCAAAACACATGGTACTATCACATGCAAAATCAGGATCCTCAGATGATTGTGAAACCTGAAGCCACGAGGACACGCAGGGTCCAGGAAGCCTTAGGGGGCAGACGGGGCTTGAGGCTGAAATAATTCAGCTGTGTGGCTGTGGACAAGTCAGGGAACATGACTGAACCTGTCTACCCCTCTGTAAACAAAGGCTAATGATACACTGAATAGGAGGGTGTATTAGTCTGCTCTCACACTGCTATAAAGAACTGCCCAAGACTGGGTAATTTATAAAGGAAAGAGGCTTAATTGACTCACAGCTCAACATGGCTAGGGAGGCCTCAGGAAACTTATAATCAGGGTGGAAGGGGAAGCAAACATGTCTGTCTTCACATGACAGCAGGAAGGAGAAGTGCTGAGTGAAAGAGGAAAAGCTCCCCTTATAAAGCCATCAGATCTCATAAGATTCACTGTCATGAGAACAGCATGGCAGAAACTGCCCCCCATGATTCAGTTATCTCTATCTGGTCTCACCCTTGACATGTGTGGGGATTATGGGAGCTACAATTCAAGGTGAGATTTGGGTGGGGACACAGCCAAACCATATCAGGGGGTTATAAAGATTGGAGCATACACTGGTGAAGTGCTTGGTACATTCTAAGTGTAGGGAGCTGAGCTGAGAAGACCTGGGGAGAGAGAATGGGCAATTGGACAAGTATGGAGAAGAGGGTTTGGAGACACAAGCGGGGAAGTGAGGCAGCTTCTGGATAGAGGAGGTCTCTTCTTGGGGACTAGACAGCACATGGACAGAGTGAGAGGCAGAGAAGAGTGTTGGTGGCCACGGAGGGGGATAGAGGAAGAGGGAGCAGAGAGGCAGAAGGACAGTTTGAAGCACGGAGAGGCAGACAGATCCCCAATATCATGAGGGGAGACTTTTTTCCTTTTATTCATCCCAAAATTCCGAGAAGTAGATTTATCTGAAGTTCCTTGGAAGTAAAAAGGGAGTGAGAGAAATTCACCAGCAGTTACCTCATCTCTAGGGAGAAAGGTGGTCCTGTCCCAGGGCTGGGTAGGCCCATGCTGAGTCTGAATCAGCTGGTCCTCTTGTCTGGCCTATGGGGCATCTTCTGGAATGGGCCTCCCTTTCGCCTTGTCAGGAACCAGGGCTAAACTAACCGAGTCCATGCCTCTCAGGGGCTATTCTAGCCAGACCACACTCAGAGCAGTCCCTGCTTCTGCTCCCGTCCTGCACCCCACAGATGCCCCAGGGCTCTTAATTAGAGCAGAGCAATGAAGAGGACCCAGGCAGAGCAGCTTCTTCCTCCTCCCTGCCCCCATCCCCTGCCTCTGTGGGATTTAATAACTGCCCTCCTTAAAGATCAGGAGACATGATTAATTCTGACTCAAGGATTATTAAAATGCTTCCAGCAAGCATCTGGCATTAAAAGTTTTAAATCAATTAATCTGTTGTTTGGGAAAGAGCGTTCTGGTTAGCACAGCTGCAAGAGGTCATTCAAGTTGCTGTTGGGTTGGGAGAGGCTGTGCTGAGGGAGGGCTTTGCCTCCTCTGGGAGTCAGTGACACCCACTGGGCTCCTGGCACTTCCCCTGGCTCCCAAGCCAGGCTTCTCCCACCCAAATCATGTGTGTCCAATTGTTAAATGGTTCTTTCTCCCATGCCCAGATAAAATACTCGATACCCAGTTAAATTTGAATTTCAGACAAAAGTGTTTTTGTTGTTGTTGTTTTGTTTTTTTCAGTGTAGGTTTGTCTGAAGTTCACATTTAACTGGGTAGTCTGTATTTTTATTTGCAGAATCTGGCAACCCTGCACCCACACCCTGTTTTAAGTGCTTGGTACATTCTAAGTATAAGAGGATGAATTGAGAGGCATAACCTCCTAATTGGGGCAGGACCCTTGGACCTGCTATTCACATATCAGATGTCCCTTTTTTCAGGTCAAGCGAGAAATTAGCAACCTTGAATTCTGGGGCAACTAGGCATTTGTGGGACTCTCACACAGTGGTTGGCAAAATCTCCATTGGAAGGATAAATCGTATGAGAAAAGTATATTCTCAACCTGTAATCCCAAGAGCATATATCTGGCATTGTTTTTAGCAGGTAGTTGCTCTGCCTTGCAGTCAGGGTACCCATAGCACCTTCCATTTGTCCTTGTTGTGATTATCTAACCATGAGCTCCTTGATGGCACACAAATATGTGTCTGGGCCATATTTGTGTCTTCAGTACCCAGCCCAGAGCTGGCACATGGCAGACATCTCAATATGAGTTGATAAAATAAATTCATGAGTAAATGAACCTTCCTTGTATTCTCACCAAGGTCCCTGAGTAACCAGAGTTGTCATTTATAAACCACAAAGTGTTAAATGTACAGAAAATGACCAGGGTTAGAATCAATTTTGAACCCAGTGCACCAGGCATTTGGACCATGGTCCAGGATCTGGAGGCTCAAATCTGGATGTAAATTCAGTTTTTTTTTGCTAGTATGATGTACCTCAGCTAAGTCCTTACACCTCTCTGGGCTTTGGTTTCCTTGTCTATAAATTGAGGGACTCATGCTTGGAGGTCTACAGCCTAGACATTCTGAGACAATTCCATCTGTGCCAAACTTGGCAGCCCAGCTTTGAGTGGATCAAGTTGAATGCTGCATCTTGGATCTAATCTGAGTCCCATCGCCTGGTAAGGTCATGCATGGTAATGTCCCGTCTTAGAAGTCCAGGAGAAGGCTCAATTGACTGCATGATGTCTGCTGGTCCACTCTTGCCATTGTCTGTTTTGGGTTTCAGTTGCCACTCTGTAAACAAGGACCAGGCTTGGCTCTCTAGTTCCCTAAGCAGGAGGGCAGAGGAGGGAAGCTCCACCCTTCCGGACTTTGCTTGCCATCCAGGCTTCCTTTGACCCTTGGCTGCACCTCAGATATTTCTTTTCCGACGCTGCAGTCAGCCCAGATTTATCCCACCTCGTGTGTCTCATGTAAAATGCATCTCCCGACACTTTGCCAGGTTAAATGATTTAACAGCTGAGGCAGAGAGAATTAGGGGTCCAGGAGCAGGAGGCAATGCCTGCTTTTCAGATGAGATTGGAAAGGAGATGGAGATTGGTGGTGATGATAATCTCTTATTTTAATGATATAAAATAACTGTCCCACTGAATCAGAGTGAGCGATGAATTCTGTGGCCTGGGGTTAGAGACAGCCCAGCCTGGAGAAGAGAGCTGGGGGGATGTGGAGATGCCTTTCTGTGGCTCCCTCTCTCTTGTCTTTCTCTTTTGAAGATTTGTGCCAGCATCATCCTGTGACGGTCCCTGAATGGCCATCAATAAAAATGTGGGTAGCCAGGAAGACTGAAGGGGAGAGTGATGGATTTGGGGAGTGTGTATGTGTGTGTGTGTGTGTGTGTGTGTGAGAGACAGAGAATGAATGAATAAATGAATGAATGAATGAATACAAATCTAGGGAAGCTAATAACCACTGTGGTCATTTTCCTTTATGATCCATTGCTAGGAGATACTCTAATCTGTGACCCTAGAAAGGGGTCCAAAGGTGAGGGTCTAGACTAAATGACCCCTAGGAGATGGGAGACTGCTAGCGGGGGCACTCAGTCACAGGAGGCTTGGTCTTATTCCAGAAAACCTCAGTGGGAGTGACCCACTCCTTAATTCGTGCCTTAATGGGCAAACACATGTTGAATCCCTGTCATGTGCTAATCTTCCTGAGGTTGACTGGGCCAGACCAGGGAGGTTCCACAGGGAGCCAGGTGGTGGGGAACAAACTCCGTGGTACATGTCAGCTTAGCAGGGCTCCCCTGCACAGCGGGCTGCTAATAGCTGAGGAGCTGCAGACCTGTCTTCTTCCCTGGGATTAATTCATTACTCCAGCCCTACTCGGATTCCGTCAGGTTCAAACGTCAGAATTTAATATGAAGCTAATGAGTCAAATGCTCTCTCTATCTCTCCCTGTCTGGGGCTCACTCTCTTTCCCTCTTCTCTCTTTGCAAATCATTGCAGATGCCAGGGGTCATGTGGGGTGGAGCAGAGCTATGGCTGCCTGGGCCGCAGAGGGGCCTTCCTCCCCTTCTTCAGTGAACGGAAAGCCTGCTCTCTTTACTGCACTTGTTTATTGTGAAGACCAAAGTGCTAGGATGATGGAAGCCCACTCCCGCCGGGGCTCCCTGAGTCAAAATCATGGGAGTACACGGAGAAGTGAGGAGAACTGATAACAGGGAGAGCCTGATTCCTTGCACTTGGAATCACCGCTCCTCATTAACCAACAACTGTTTCTGAGAACTCATTATGTGTTGGGTCCATGCTAGGCACTAAGGATACAAAGTTGAATGGGTTGATTGGTTCATTTTTTTATAATAACTGTTTAGTGACTATGTAAAGAGGCAGTGGGGTATGGTTGTTAGAGTAGAAGGCTCTGGAACAAGACTTCTTAGGTTTGGATCTGCTGCTCACTGGTTGCATTAACTTAGGCAAATATTTTAGCCTCTTTGCCTCTATTGTCTCATCTGCAAAATACGGATAACAAAACCGCATTTTCGTGCAGTTGTTACGAACATTAAATGGATTGATACTAGTAAAGCTAGCAAATACTAAATAAATTTAGTTATTCTTCCTATGTGGTAAGAACTTAGGGTTCCAGTTTTTTTTTTCTGAGACAGAGTTTTGCTCTGGTTGCCCAGGCTGGAGTGCAGTGGTGCGATCTTGGCTCACTGCAACCTCCACCTACTGGGTACAAGTGATTCTCCTGCCCCAGCCTCCTGAGTAGCTGGAATTACAGGTGTGCACCACCTGGTCAGGCTAATTTTTGTATTTTTAGTAAAGACGGGGTTTCACCATGTTGGCCAAGCTGGTCTCAAACTCCTGACCTCAGATGATCTATATGCCTGAGCCTCCCAAAGTCCTGGGATTATAGGCGTGAGCCACTGTGCCCGGCCAGGTTTCGGTTTCTAAAATAGAATGAGCCAACACTGAATAGCAGCTTACCTTATACCAGGCAATGTGATTTATATGCATTAACTTACTTAATCCTCACAACAACCTTATAAGGTAGGTCTCCTTATCTTTAGTACCATTTTACACAGGAGAAAGCTGAGACTATGGTCTGCTCTTGCTCAAGGGCACCCAGCTAGAAAATGATGGAGCTGGAATTTGATCTTTGCTCTGTTGGACTCTGAGTCTGAGCTTTTGGCCATGATTTGATGTCTTGGGGAGACAGAACATCCATAATTACAGAAATAATATTATCTTGTAACACAGGTCCAAATACAGCACTGTGGGATCCACAGAGAATGATGTGGCCATCTCTGTTTAGGGAGGTCAAAGAGGGTTTCCTGGTAGAGGCTGAGTAAACATTCCTTCGGTGTATGGGGTAGGGCAGGCAGGAGGCAGAGGGGCTGGTGAAAAGCAGGGTGTATTTGGGACCCTCTAACTAGAATGGCTGGAGGGAAGGTGAATGATGGGGAGTGCCTAGGAATGAGCTGGGAAGGCAGGTGGGCAATGCATCACACAGGGTGCTGTTGGCTGTAAATCAGACACAGGTATTCCGTGAGAACAACGGGAGGCCAGGAGTGTGAGGCTGGGGAAGTTGCACAAGACATGCACTGTGGAAAGCTCTTTCCCCGCTGAACTGTGGAATACAGATAAGGGCCCGGGAGGCCTGAGGTGCAGAGGATGCTTAGGGCATTGCTGCAATTGCCAACTTGTTGCTATAAACAGGATGACTCCACTTTCCATCCAGGAGACCGGAGGGTGGGTGTAAAAGGAAGAATAGGATTTACAGGTAAAAATGGAGGTCGTATCTGTTTCTGATCCTGGGAAGGGGACAGTGTGACCCAGCCAGGGAAAGAGAGTGTCGGCTCTCAAGACTGCCTGGAAGTAGATGAGTGAGAGGTGTGATGCACAAGGGATGCAGAGCAAGTTTCTCTGGGAAGAGTATGTGTTAACTGACACTTAATGGTCAGCAAGCCAAGCATGCATAGCCAGGGAGGCAGGCAGGTGAGAAGACTATTCCAGGTTCAAGTCAGGAGGGTCTTGAGTTGGAAGCAAAGAAAGCCTCTGTTGGGTTAATGCAGGAGGCACAGGCAGGGGCACAAGCAGAGGGCAGCATCCCAGGCAAAATGTGCCCTGCTGAACAGAGCTGGCAGTGTCAGAGTAGCAGCTTCAGTCTAATGGGGGTAACTAGGGACCCAAATGGGAGACCAGACAGGTTCAAGAGGCACTGAGGATCCCATGGCACCCGGGAGAGGGCCAGCCTTTATCTGCTTGGAGAGAAATTCAAATAGCTCTTAAGTATTCAGCAAAGAAAATCTTGAAATGGCAAGAGACCACCGCCTGGGGCCCTCACAGGCCGTGCCCAGCAAGTCAATATTTTACTAAGTGCTCAGTTTGCAACCAGAAACAATCACTGTGCAAACATCTTTCTTTTTATAGTTCTTGGTATTTTTCTCTTGTTTTCCTTGCAAAGTTTTTTTTTTTTTTTTTTCCCCACCCATCTTCAATCCCATTGTGGGCATATTTGCAGATCTAAGAGGGAGAGCTATGCCTCCATGGCTGGCTGGGGTAGCAGCCGAAGACTCAGTCAGGAAGAGTCAAAGCAGGTATCTGGAGCATGCAGAGAGGTGACAGCAGGGGTTGTTGGGCCAAGTGAGGAGGGATGTTGGCCATTTTCCACGGTGGCTGTGCCTTTGTGATAGGTGGTGTGCAGCTCTGATGGAAATAGTCAGATGGCCCAAATAAATGGAGATCCATGAAGGCTTCCCTGATTCTTTCTTTTTAGAACAGCCATAGCTATTTAGCTAGAGCTATTCTAAAAAGCTCTGTGACTCATGCTTGGCCTTATGTTATAGTCATTCTTGCACATGGCTTGCCCTCTGTACTAGGTTGCAAGCTCCCTGAAGGCTGTGCTGCTGTCATACTGCTGTTTTCAACATGGTGAGTTGGATCAGGGGTGGGTGGGTCCCAAGTTCAGGCTCCAGTCCCCAGTAAGGCAACATTTAAGAATGATCTCAACCAGACATTCAAACTGTTTTACAAGCCAGCCCATCAAAATGAGAATTTTAGAATAGGGTTCACCACAGAGACCCAGTGATTCTACCTGGGGCACTCAGGGTGAGGATGGGAGGGGGACCTGGAGATTGGGCAGAAGGCAGGGGCACCTTGCTAGAGCCAAGAAAGAGGTAATTTACTTTCCATCTCTATTACCCAGGTCACTGCAATAACCTCCAAATTGTATCTACTCTTCAGTCCAGTGGTCCCCAACCTTTTTGGCACCAGGGACTGGCCTTGTGGAAGTCCACAGACCAAGGCAAGAGGATGGTTTCTGGATGATTCAAGTGCATTACATTTATTGTGTACTTTATTTCTCTTATTATTATATTGTAATAAATAGTGAAATAATTATACAACTCACCATAATGTAGAATCAATGGGAGCCCTGAGCTTGTTTTCCAGCAACTAGATGGTCCCATTGAGGGTGATAGGAGACAGTCAGATCATTAGGCATTAGGTTCTCATACGGAGCTCGCAACCTAGATCCCTCACATGTGCAGTTCACAATAGCGTTCGCACTCCTATGAGAATCTAATGCCGCCACTGATCTCACAGGAGGTGGAGCTCAGGTGGTAACGCAAGCAATGGGGAGTGGCTGTAAATACAGATGAAGCTTGGCTTGCTCACCCGCTGCTCACCTCCTGTTGTGTGGCCCGGTTCCTAACAGGCTATGGACTGGTACCAGTCCCCCAGGGGTTGAGGTCCCCTGCTTTAGTCTGTCCCTGCTTCCAGTTGTCAGCCAATTGACTATCATTCTGTAAACCTCTCCATTTCAAAATCCTTCAGTGACTTCCCATGGCCTCAGAGAAAAGCCCAGACTCCAAAGCCCTAGTTGACTCAATTTCCTGCTCTCTGCTCCCTCCACCCATGCAACATTTACTGTTCAAGACTGTAGCTTATTTATAACTTTTCCCCAACTTGTCATACTTTACAATTTCCTGCCCGGACACCTTTTCAGAGGCCTCATCCTGTTTTTTGCATATGCACACCTACAGCCACTCTGAGCCCAGTTGAAATCTTACCTCTCTTTTCCCCAACTTGTCGTACTTTACAATTTCCTGCCCGGACACCTTTTCAGAGGCCTCATCCTATTTTTTGCATATGCACACCTACAGCCACTCCCTGAGCCCAGTTGAAATCTTACCTCTCCCAGGAAGACTTTTTTTTTTTTTTTTTGTGGCTTCCCTGGCCCACATTCCTTTTTGGGCTAACATCTGGTGAGTGTGTACCATGTGCCAAGCACTTTATGTGTGTTATCTCATTTAGCCCTCTCTGTGGCTCGAGGACTTCAGCTCTGCTATTAATTCCAAAGGAGAAGTACCTTGTTCAAAGTTACATAGCTGGCAAATAGCAGAGTCAGTAGTGAACCCTGGTGCTTTGAAATCCCAAGTATTGTTCTTAATCCTGTCATATGCAAAATAATCTGTTGATCCTTTCACTTGCCATGTGAAGAATATATACCCTCCCCGCCCCTGTGTCACTCTCTGGTCACCAAGGACCATGGGTACTATGTGAAAATGTAGAGTTTGGGATTTCTAGTTTGGAGGCAGTGTGATACTGTAGAAGAATACTGAACTACAACACAGGAAGCCTGTCTTTTGCCTCTGGTACTGGGCAAGTCACCTAACCTTTCTGAGGCTGTTTTTTTCTTTGTTGAAAGCAAAGGATAGGCTGGGCACGGTGGCTCATGCCTGTAATCCCAGCACTTTGGGAGGCCGAAGCAGGAGGATCACCTGAGGTCAGAAGTTCAAGACTAGCCTTGTCCACATGGTGAAAGCCCATCTCTACTAAAAATACAAAAAATTAGCCGGGCGTGGTGGTGTGCACCTGTAATCCCAGCTACTCAGGAGGCTGAGGCTGAGGCAGGAGAATTGCTTGAACCCAGGAGATGGAGGTTGCAGTGAGTGAGCTGAGATTGCTCTATTGCACTCCAGCATGGGGAACAAGAGCGAAACTCTCCCCCCTCAACCTGCCCCCCAAAAAAGCAAAGGATAACTTCTATAACTTGGCCCAGTGAGGGTCAAATTAAATAAAGTTTATGATAACGCTCTGTAAACTGCAAAAGTAAGGTGGAATTATTATTATTATTAACATTTTTATTATTACTTTTCAAAGGTGAATTATGTCTTGAATAGAATAATAAGCAGTTTGCAGACAGGGTGTCCTGAATAGCAAAGGACACAAGAGGAAGGTCTGCAAGCAGACAATTAGAAAACTCTTGAAAGTCTATTGGAGTTGGCTAGATTTAGTCAACGCCAGCAATCAGATCAAGATACCTCCACTAGGATATCACACAGACAAGAATGAAATAAACTTCAAGGTATTTGTGAAGCTTCTAATATTGGACTATTCTGGGGAGACCCATCAATTTCATTAGAAAACTCAGTGGCATCCGTGGTCCCAGGAAAGGTTAGAAAGCAGTGGCCTAAGGAAAGGGGTTTGGCCATGGAATGTGGCAATAGCTAATAGCTGAGAAGAGTGTTGCTTTGTTTCAGAAATGTAGGCATAGATGGGAAATCCTAGGGGTGACTGGGAATGGGGTCCATGGCCAGCCTATTTGGAGCTCAGCTGGCAGGGTCCTGGACAAGTTGTACCCCAGGCTTGTGGGGGGTTTTCTAAAGAGGCAGCCTTATATCTACATATGGGGTCAGAACTGCCCAGAGACAAGACGGATATCCAGGGAGCAGCAAGTTCCCTGTCATAAGTGTTCAGGCACTAGATGAGCCCATCACAAGCTTCGTGGAAAGATTTTAGCATTATGTAGACTGTTGCCTGCATTTCCTTACATCTTTGAACTGGTTGTTTCTCTGATTAATGTGTTGAGCAGTGTGAAGCAGGCAGCATCACTTAGGTGAGTACCCATACTGTATCTACCCTGTGACCCCCAATTCCTCAACCTGTTGTGAATCCAATTTTGTATTTCTTAGATGGCTACACATGCGATTGTTCCAGAGCTCACAATGAAGAGATCAACATGGAAGAGAACAGGTTTGACCTGGGTCTTCGAGGCCATGTCTAGGGAGGAGAAAGTGGTCTTTGTGGAACTGTCAGAGCCAAGAGCAGACTGTGTTCCACAGAGCAGTGGACAGACCCAGACATAAGGTGTTTTGACAAAAAGGGCTATGCTGTCAAATATGTTTGGAAAATTCTGGGCGAGACAAAGTTAAACTGTTTGTTGTTGTTGTTTATTTGCTTGTTTGTTTTACTTCTTTGCACCTGTGACTTTCCAAGATGGGAGCATGATATGCAGTATCTCCTGGTTTTGTTTTTTGTGTGCATGGAACCTTTTCTTCCTCCAAGGGGCAATTCTCAGGGCTAATGCTCCAAAGAATATGCTAACATTGTCTAAGATAACTTGTCAGATGCTTTCTGTCTTTTCCACTCCCAGTCTGTCTCTCCTTTCATTTCCCCAACCCTTCTCTGCAGCCAGGATTCTGTAGGGAGACATCTGAAGCCTCAAGAAGACCCTTCCTCAGCCCAGTAGGATTTCTGCAAGTGGTATAGGTTTAGGCGTGTAATGAATTTAGATTTAATTTGCAAGTGAAAAAGCTTGCTTTCTTTTGTAGCTTACACCAAAGCTCAAACGTCTAAGCTTCCAGGGTTTAAGTCTAATTAACTGTATTTCACAGCTTATTTAAAGAAAAGAATGGAGGCATTAAAATTGTAAAATCTAATTTTTGAGTAAATCTTTCAGTGCAAAATTAATGTCGCAGTATTAGAGCCGCCTTGGCAATATATCTCTTGTCTTCAAATTTCAAAATGAGCTTTTGCAAACATGAAATTATTCATTAGACTGTCTGGTAAAGAGATAAATAAGTGTCTCTTCAAATCCTCGATCTTCTCTTCTCTATTTAGCCAAAGATGGAGTTATTTGGTTTGAGGGGCCAAGAGGGTTGATCAGATTTCTGAATTTCGACAGGTAAGGAGAGAAGCAAAAAAGCAGGAGCTTTTGTCAAGGGAGTTGGGACACAGACAGTCCCTTCTCTGTTTCTGAGTCTACTGCTGAAGGATCGATTGGCTTTGGGGATCAATGAAATATCTCAGCGGTCACACTGGAGCCAGGGGCAGGGGTCTGCTTGGGCAGCCAATTGGCTGAAACATTCAGATTCTCTGGTACCTTCAGGTGAGCATTTTTCCATTCATTCTCATAAGTAAGTGATCAGCGTCCTGTCAGGTCCATCACTGAGGCATCTTTAACTTCCGAACTCTTCTCTTTGTCCCCATTGTTATATGGTTCCAAGTCAGGTTCTCATTCTCATCTGCCACCTCTTTCCCTCCTGGGCCCCATGCCCTGGTCTCACTAGATGTACCCAGTGTGTCCACAGTTCTGAGCTTTGCACAAGCTCTTACAGAACCCAAAGCCCTTCTTCAACCACTCCCCCTCCCCACTAAACTACTGGAGTTCCTCTAGGACAGGGAAGGTATCCAGTTCTTTGTGCCCTTATTACCTAGCACAGCACTTGGTATACAGAAGGTGCTCACTAAATGTTTGTTGATGATGATGAAAATGACTAATGAAATATATCCAAAATGGATATTCAGGAACTTCAGGTTAGTGCTTTCCAACCTTTCATTTCACTTGGTAGCTGTTCTCTTTCAACTGCAGTGTGAGGCTGGTGGGGACCGGAATGGAGGAGGTGCGTGTAGGGGCGCCTCAACCTGGAAGAGGTCATTCTGAGGGCTCACGAGGTATGGAAAGAACACCCTGGGTGAGAATTCAGCATGGCTCCCTACTCCCCAGGTGAATGTGAGCAAGCTGCTTCACTTTTCTGTTTGCTGACCTGCAAAATAGGAATAGAAATGTCTAGGCCACAGGAGTTCTGCAGAGGCGACGTGGAGATCGTCCATATGAAGTACCTCATACTCTTGCTCGGTCCAAGCAGGTCTTCAGAAATGGGTAGCCACTGTTTATGAACATTGTACAAGGAAGGGATGAGGTTTAAGCATGCTAATATTTACATATCAGTACTAGCTTATTTGTGTGTTTATTAGGTCTTCTGTTCATTTATTGAGTCATTCAATAAATATGCGTTATCCTTTAGTACTGCGTATCAGGAAGCAAGCTAAGTGCTAGGGATGTGGTGCTGAATTAGGCGACCCCTCTGGCCTCCATTTCCTGCATGTCATTAGAATCAAGCATCATTTCTCATTTCCCTTGGCAGTGACTAGCCCAAGCTGCCAGGGTCTCTTGTCCAATCTATCTCAATAGCCTCCTAATCTGCACACCTCTATTTTGCCTTGTCCAATCCATTTCCCACAGAACAGACAGATGAACATTTTAAAATACAAATTGACCACATGACTGTCCTGCTAACACCCTCAGTGCCTCCTGATTGCCCACTGGACATGGTCCACAGGCTGTCACATAGCTCATGAGGCCTGGCAGTGTCCCTGCCGGCCCTTCAGCTCCATTTCTCCGCAAATCCCTACCGCATGCAAACAGACGGTCCCGCCAGCCTGAACTGCTTCCAGATCCTGGAGTCTGCCTTCCCAGAAATTACTCCCCCTGCCTGGAATACACTTTGTTCCCTTCTCTCACCACCTTCTGCCTCGTGTTCGCCTAACATCTACTCATCCACGTTTTGGTTTGATCAGTTCCTCCCTGGGGGCCTTTCGTGACTCTGGATCAGGAGGTGCTCTTCTCAGGAGCCGCCCCTGCACCCTGCACCTCCCCATCATGGCACTGCCTATGTTTTATTTATCTTCTCTCCCCACACCCATCCCACACTGTTATATTCAAAAGAAGCAGAAGGCAGACATCCAAAAAGTATTGAGAAATAATTTAAATCTTTTATGAAGTTGCTTGGAAAATGCCAAAGGGACATTCGTTCCTAACATACAGCAAGACTTTTAAAAACCTCTTTTCTCCCTCCTCCTGCTCCCTCTCAGTACCCCACACAGTATGGCAGCATCACTGCATTCTCTTTCCCCCACTGAACTCTCCCAAAGCCATCCCGAACACAGTCTTTTCCTGCTTTGATTTCTCTCACTCCCTTCATGCTTCTAGATTTTCACTCATAGATAACTCTTTACTTTCATTCTCGTTTTTAAATTTAAAAGTGAAAAATTCAGCCGGGCACGGTGGCTCATGCCTCTAATCCCAGCACTTTGGGAGGCTGAGGCAGGCACATCACCTGAGGTCGGGAGTTTGAGACCATCCTGGCCAACATGGAGAAACCCCGTCTCTACTAAAAATACAAAATTAGCTGGGCGTGGTGGCGCATGCCTGTAATCCCAGCTACTCGAGAGGCTGAGGCAGGAGAATCGCTTGAACCTGGGAGGTGGAGGTTGCAGTGAGGTGAGATGGTGCCATTGCACTCCAGCCTGGGCAGCAAGAGCAAAACTCCATCTCAAAAGAAAAAAAGAAAAAAGAAAAATTCAAATATTCATACAAAAACAGAACATAGTTTAAGATGAACACTCATGCACCTGCCACAGACTAAAGAGAGGTGAGCATTTTGTACACTGGCTTAGCTCTCTGCCCTTTCTCAGCAGCCGGTCTGGTGGAGGTGGTTATAAACAGTGGTCATGCAAAGATCACAGACAAGGGAAGTGGTTGGTCTATGTGATAATAGGGAATGGTGGAGACTGTGGCAGACTAGAGTGAATATGCCCTGCACGGAGGCTCCTTGAAGAGATGCCTCTCAAAAACAGAGGACTTGATTGTCCTGTTCACCTTGGTATTACAGCACTTGGGATGGGACCAGCCCCACGGTTAAACGAAAGTACGAATGAATGAAGAAATAGGGGCCTGGTGTGACCAGATTTCCTAGTTCACCATGAGAGGCCAGGAATCTGAATCTGAATGAGAAATCTGAGATTTCTGAGAAATTGTGAGAAATCTGAGTCCAAACTGTTGGACATTATCTCAAACATCTTTTAAAAGCTCACTATGGGGCAGGTGCCCATGTTGGCAGGCATGATCTCTGACCCAAGCTTGCTGGGCTTCTTGAATTCCTCTTTAGCCTCCCCGATTTCAACACTTCAGAAAGGGCAGGCCCAGAGATTGCCCAAACATCCATGGCTCCTTCCTCTTCCAAGGCAGAGGAGGCAGGGAGGAAGGCCGGGAATGCTCATAAGCAGATATACTTTGTCACTGCAACACTGTAAGTGTCAGGGGCGCCGGGGGCAGTCTCCTTTTTACTGGGAAACCCCAGGCTTAAAAGGGCCTAGAATGTTTTAGGTGTTGAGCACACATGTGCACAACGGGAGGGAGGGTAGGGTTAGCCTCCGTGAGCTCTCCAGCAAGTTCCCTCGGCAGGGGCCCCCGCTTGCTACCTGAAGAGCACCCTCTACCCGCGCGTTACCGGTGGGCATGGGTCTGGTGTTGCCAGGGACAACAGCTAGCTGAGTATAGAGCGACCCAGGGCAGGGTGGGGCGGAGTGTTGAGTCTTGCCGGTTCTAGTCCCAGCTCTGCTAACACTGGCTGTGAGACTCTAAAGAGGGTACATCCCCTTTCTGGCCTTGCTTGCCTGTGGGGTTTGTGCCTTCCAGCTCAAACACCTCTGATTCCACGCGGGGCCAGCTCAAACACCCCTGATTCCACGCAGGGCGACAGCAGAGGGAACGCAGCAGGCGGGGTGTGGTCCTGCAGCGCCGCATGTCTCGGCAGCGCCGCCTACAGGCAGGCAGAAAACCCATCTCTGGGGCGGGTGGCTCCCCAGGCAGGGTGCGCGCTGTTTGTTTTTTCCGAGAAATCTTGGTCCGATGAGAACTTCTTTGAAGTAATCACTTCTCAGAGCCAATTAGTGTCTGACTGCACTCTGAAATGAGCCAGAGGGGAGGCGGAGTGGGCTGATTGTCTTGCTGCGGCAAAGGCGGTGGGCGGAGAGTGCCTCTGCAGTCCTGGGAAGGGGCGCACATTGCGCTGGGTAAACAGGTGGCCTCTTTGCCTCGCTCAGTCCTTCACGCTTCTTCAGCAGAGTGTGAGCCTAGGAGCGGCTTCCAGGAGCATGGGCCTAGAAGGCCACCGGGCGGAGGAGAGCAAGAGAAGGCCTTGGAAGGCAGGGCCACTTTGGGGAATGGGACTCTGCCTCACCCCAGCTCCGCTCCTTGTGAGCTGTGACCTTGGCAAGTTGCTTCACCTTTCTCAGCTCCATTTCCTTTATGCTAAAATGGGAATACCTAACTGTCCACTTGACAGGCTTGTTGTGAGGATGACATGGGTGCCAAGGCTCTTTGAGAAGGCAACAGGAGGGCAAGTTATGCATCTTCTCAAGCTTTGGGGTTCTCTCCTCTGTAGAAAGGGCTGCTGAGCAGGAGAGTGTGTATAAACACTTGATGTGTGGCATGGACTGAAGGACGATTAGCCTGTCTTGGCATTACTATTAACTATGCATATGGCACACAAGTGCATAGACTGTAGCCCCCAGGGCAGGTTTCAAGTCTCTATAATGCAGGAAAACATCTCAGGGTACCACAGTGAAGTTTTCAGAGGGACGACTGAGTCGTGGGTAGGGGTGCACTGATGGCTGAGAGGGAGCAGGGCCGTTGCAGAGTGGAGTCCGGATGGGCTGGGCTTGGGGCAGGATGGGGAGGAGAGGGTCAGGAAGAAGCCAGAGAACCTATGGTAGAACCACCTGCTTAAAGAGTGATGGAATCAACATAGGGCTTAGAGGAACCTCAGACAGGACCTTTTATGAAGATGCAGAGTGGGACAGAGACTTGGCATGGGACAATTTAGCAGCAGATCCAGGCTCAGGCTTGTACTCCAGACTTGTGGTCCAGGACTCTGTTCTCAGTCCCCACAAAGGGCACCTTCACTCCTAGGCCCCACTGAGGCTTCCCAGTCAGCTTCTCACAGTCACCTGTACCTTGTGGTTCTCCCTTTACGTGGAGTTGCCTCCCTCCTCTGCACACTCCCAAGGGTGGGCTCCAGCTTGATGCGCTCCCACCCTGTGCCTTGCTTCTTGCCCTGGCAGAAATCCTCCAGGGAGCTGATGTGGCTGTGCCTTTTCTGGCGCCAGGCAAACAGGAGCCTTCAGGCCCACTGTAGCCTGGTCTGGGATTCCAGAAACATTTAGCAGCCTTTGAAACCATCAACCTTGTAAGTTCGGATTCCCGAGAAGCAGGATAAACAAACCTGAGCCCAAGAGGAAACTCATTCTTCTTTCTTTCCTCTGCCTTTCAAACTCATCAAAGTCAAGTTCTCAAAGCTCTACTGTCTCACAAGTGCCTTCAAATGGGTCTCATTGTTTTATTTATTGTGCTTATCACAAGTGCAGGCTGTCTGGAGATTTCCGGGCCAGTGGAGACCTCTTTCAAGGAGTGTTGACATTTTTGGGGATCTGAATGGTCTTCAGTGTCTTTCTTTCCCTGGGCAGACCTGATTGAGTGAGGCGGTTGCTAATAGGGATTCCCAGGTGGGTCGTTCCTGTAGGGCTTTCAGAGCCTGGCAGGCCTGGGACACTTCATCTGTATTCCTCTGCCCAGAGCAGCCAGATCTGTGACCAGTCCAGATTGACATCCTGGTTCTACCCTCAGACCATTTTGGTGGGAGCGTGTCTTGCAATGTAAGGCTCAGCAGCTGTACTGATGAGAGTTGCTGTGATCTTTTACATGAAACAACATTAAATAAATATGAACCAAACAACTACTGTGTGTGTATTGGGGGTGGGAAAGGGAGTGAGCAGGACTGCCCCCATGGTTTTCTATGGCCCATAGTCCACTATGGGAGGAGGAAGAATTTACCCATTGCTCTGCAACCTGGCAGGCTGGGAGAGGTGCAGTACTGAGGCAGAGAGAAAGTTCTGGTGGACGAGAGATGGATGCTGATGTGGATGGGAAGAGGAAGACCTCATGAAGGAGACAAAGTCTGAAGGTCAGCAGAAAGGCAAGCGAAGGATGTGTAAGGTGGAGGGGACTGAAAAGCAAAGGCAGAGAGGTAGGAAGTGCAGGTGAGTTTGGGGGTTGAATGGTGAGCATCCTGCTATTGTGGAAGAAACAGAGGGACAAGGAGGGGTAGGGGAAGATCAGGTTGGGCCAGGTTGTGGAAGGCTCACTTGCTCTGTAGGCAACTGGGATCCCCTTGCCAGTTTTGGTGGAGTATCCTTGGGATGGCTGGGTCCCTGCTGGGTGCACAGCATGACGCTGTGAAGGGATAGAATTAGATACGGGAATCTGGGCTTGGCCCTCTGGCCATGACTTTGCTGGACATCTGACCCCTCCCATCCTTCTGGATGATTAGTAGAAGGGTGCACTGTGGTGAGATTAATCCTCAGAGTGCACACCTGTGCCCTGTAGAATGGGCTCAAAGCAGGCCCACACCTGCCCTCCCAGGCACAGTTGTGGGGCAGTAGTGGAGCCAAGGCCAGCGGTGTGATCTTGGCTAACCCCCACCTCTCTGAGTCTGGCTATCATCTTTGAATGTGGTCGATATTACCTTTCTTGCAAACATGAGATAATGTATATAAAAGTGCTTTGAAAGCTATAAAGCATTATACAGATGCAAAGTAAATTATCTTCTCATCTGTTCTCAGCCTGCCCTGTAATTGAGCCAGGACCAAAGACCTCTCTCCTACCGTATCACAGTGGATCTGCTGTGGAGGGCAGACTGGACATGTCTATGTTTCAGAAATTCCAGGAAGCAGAAGCCAGAGAGGTTAGGGAGTCTGGACTTGGTCAGGCAGCAGGGAGCAGAGTGGCTGAGTTTGCCCCAGGAAAAGATGCTAGAGGGGGATGATAACATTTTTTCATTGTCATCCTTGATGTTTATCATTGCTGTTGTCGTCGTCATCATCATGATCATCTTGAAGGTCATCTTCATAATTCCCTGGACCCAAAATGCCCTGTACCCATCTTCTCCTTTTGAATCCTTTATTTCTCATCTTTTTTTTTTAAGGTGGAATCTCACTGTGTCGCCCAGGCTGGAGTGTAGTGGCACAATCGCAGCTCACTGCAACCTCTGCCTCCCAGGTTCAAGATTTTCTTGTGCCCCAGCTTCTGAAGTAGCTGGGACTACAGGCATGCACCACCATGCCCGGCCAATTTTTGTATTTTGAGTAGAGATGGGGTTTCCCCATGTTGGCTAGGTTGGTCTTGAGCTCCTGGCTTCAAGTGATCCACCCGTCTCAGTCTCCCAAAGTGCTGGAATTACAGGTGTGAGCCACCGTGCTGTTCTGTTTCTTAATTTTTAATGGCCTCTTCTGGGAAGTGTTTTTCAGTTTCCCTAGGTGGCGGTGGTCTCATCTTCCACAGCACTTGTTGGCCTTTTTTTTTTTTAATGGTGCTTTTTCTTCATGCTCTGTATTTCAGTCATCTGTGGACATTTCCTCTCTTTCCTGTTGGATTTAAGCCCCTCAAGGGAAAAGACCAGGCCTTCTGGACTTTTGTGTCCCCTTAAATGTCCCTGCGAATGCTGGAGGGATTAAGAATTTGTCTGTCTTCAGAAGCATCGGTGAGACCAGAGTGCTAGGCTGGGTGCTGAGGCATGTCCTGTAGGAGATATTTTCTAAGGCGGCCTCATGCTCACTCCGCTCTGCAAAATGTATGTCCTGCTGAGTGGGCAGAGGGCTGGCAAGTCCAGGTCTTCCCTGTCAGCTGTTCTTATACTTCTGCCTTGAGCCTTGGGCTGTTTCTTGGTGCCTGATCCAGTTCATTCCCTCTGCAGGACTGGGAAGTAAGGGCTGTCTGGACGCTTGGGCAAGGGAGAGAGAGGAGGCAGGAGAGGATGGAAGGATGGGGATGAGGAGGAGATGGAGGCCCTGACAGAGCGAGGGCCCCTGCTTTGCTCTGAGGAGTTCCCAGATTCCAGCAAACTCAGAGATGTAAAGGAATCATTCTTCCAGCCTTCTTGTTCCTGGCCCTTGGAGTCCCCCGAGCTGCTTCTTTGTTCTGGTGAAATAATGGCTTGTCAGGGAGACACGATTATTACTAATTACTAGATTGCTTTGTGCCTGTTGTTCTCAGACAGGCGAGGCGGGGCCTGTCTCTGGAGGGGCCTGTGGGTGACCTCTCCTGGAGAGGGAGAAGCCAGCACAAGGAGAGTGAAGGGGCAAGGAAGAGGGGCCGTCGTGCTCTTGTAACTCCTTGTTTATAGCCGGTGGCCTTTCAGGATGATGGCTGGGGAGTCTGGGTCGGGGGCAATGACTCACATTCACACACAAAGACAGCACATGCTGACAAGTACAGGCACCCAGGAAATCATTCACCCTCCCATTAAAACACCTGTGTGTGTAGCCATTACATGCTCAGCGATGCACACACATAAGTACAGTTTCTCAGCAAGCAGTGTACACTGCAGGCCCGGCTAAAACGGTTGGATACACAGAGATACCCCTGTATACAGGTATGTGCAAATGTATAGCGATTTGGGGGTGATCACTGTATTTCTCTTCCCAACAATTTCTGAACCAAGTGAAAAATAGACACAACAGGCAGACAGGGATCAAGATATTCCTCTATCTCATCACTTTTTTATGATACACATATTTTCACATTTCTGAAATTGGGGTTTGTTTTACAATCAGCAGCTTGTGGGTTATAAAATGCACCCCAATTAGATTTGTCAGCATGCTAGCTTTATCATTAACGAAGTTGATTTAAAGACTTAAAGCTCCCATGGACTTCCTACCCTTGCCTTCTGCTTTAAGGTTGCCCAGAGTTGCAAGCCAATAATCCAGACACCTGCAGGCCTCCTTGCTCTCAGGCGGAGCCTGCCATGGCCAGCTTACCTGCGGCTGAGGAGGAGAGAACATGAGCATTGTACCACTGATGCCAGCTGTGCAGGTGCCATGACCCCGTCTTTTCCCAGTCTTACCAATTAGGTAAGGAGAGAGCCAGGGAAGGGAGGCAGGTGGAGAAGAGGGCAGAGGATTTCTTCCTACTTTGTACGAGCCAGGGCAAGGACACAGGAAATGGTTTATGTCTGGGTACTGGTGAATGGGTAAAAAATATATACAAAGACATTTACACACGATTTGCGTATTTATGTGTATATTACCCAAAAGGACCAGGTGAGCAGGATGCACTTGTAAACAGACCTACGTAGTGTAGACAGTCAGGCATGCGCCTAGGGACCAAGGAAACAGACACACGCAGCCTCACACATATACACACATATACAGATCGTCGTGTGTGGACACACATGTATTCAGGTGCCCATACTACGTATACACTCACCTCCTGAATGCTGGTCAGCATTATCCTGCAGGGAGCCATGAGCCACTTGACAGCAGAAGGAAGAGTGCACAGATCTATCTTGGGGCCACTTTATGGAGTTTCCTAAGCCAGAGGACTGCGGTGGCTTCATGTTGGCAGAGTGATCAGCATCTAGCCTGTCACTAAGGCTGTTTCTTACAGCTCACAGCATGTGGCCAGTCTGGGCCTCCTAGCATGGTGCTGGCCTTCTGGGGGACCCCTGGACAGATTTGCCTGTCCCCTATGGTCCCAAAGCTTGAGAGATAGCCTCCCCCTCATCCCTTCCTTCCCAAATCCCCCTTAAAACCTGGCCTCTGCAGGCTACCCTGGCAGGAAGGGATGCAAGCCATCTGGCTCACATCATCATCCAGTTGAGGAAGCCAAGTCGGCTCTAAGGCAAGCTCTGGTGCCATCTTTATTCTAATTCCTCAGACCCTGCCTATCTGCATAGATGGCACCATTAAGTAACTCACACATTGATTGCTGTCTGTGTGCCTCCCTGTCATTTCTGGACTATGTCTGCCCACTTCTCCTTAGACTGGAAGCACCCCAGGGACAGGGGCCACATCTCCTAATTTAATTGTCAACATTTATCAGTTGGTTCAGAACTGGCATTTAGAGGCCTCCTAGCCCCGCCCCCATATTTTACTGATGAGGATAATGAAGCCCAAAGAGAGGAAATAATTTGCCTAGGGTTGACATAGCTGACCAGGGATGAGGACTAGCTTCCAGCTTCACATCTCTGTGCGTCCTCGGATTATGTGGTTGGCTGTGAGGCGTTCACCTGTGTGTGCTCTGTGTATATGTGTGGATAGTCCCATGATCTTAGTCAGGTACGGGTGGCTGCGTCCATGTGTTCCTGTGTAAGTATTCCTGGGTGGGTTTCTATCTCTGTATATCCATGAGAACACTATGCATTATGTGTGTGTAAATGAGCTGATGTATCCATTTATATATACCTGATTGTATATCCACCATGGGTCCTGGTGCAATATCCAAATGCCCCCGTGTGTATATAAGCGTGTATGCCCATTCACAGACAACTGTAAGTGTATCTACAAGTCCACCCTTGTCTGCCCCAAGCAAGTGTGTACTGACTGTGTACCCATCTGTGTGCACTTATGTATGTATGTACATCCCTGTGTGTGCATTTACAATGTGTACCTGACTGTGGATATGTAAATGCCACGTAAATGCTGTGTGTGTTTGTGGTAACAGATGGGTTGTGTGTCTGTTTCCTTCTAGCTCCGGTATTTCCCGCACGCACGCAGTGGGCTCACCTTTGTGACTCTGGCAGAATGAGCCCTCCTACTCCATCCTTGTGGTCCCTGGGGGTAGTTCAGCTCCTGGTGCTGTCTGACTTATTAGTCACTCGACCAGCAACCTGTGTCTTTCCACTCAAGGAAAGGTCGCTTGGACCCCCGTGTGGGCTCGAATCATGTAACCTTTCATGTTTCCTCTCCTGTGGGGACCATTCAATTTCCAGCCTCTCTGGAGCCCCATTTATATGATGTCAGGTTGGGAGTGAGACTGTGGTCTGGTGCAGCCTTCCCGAAGCAGTATGACTCCATGCCTAGGAGGTGGCTCGCTGGGTGGAACCTTCTTTGGGCTTGGGTAACTCTTTCTTTCCCACAGTGCAGCCTGAACCTCAGCATTATGGTCAAAGGCTTCCAGAGACTATTAAATCCACCCCCCACCATTATAGGGATGAAGGCACTAAGGCCCAGGAGGAAAGGGACTTAGAGATTACACATTTTGATGGCGAGAGAGCTTAGAGGGGACATGGCCCTCTTGGACTCTCAACCCAGTTCTCTTTCCCTCATTTACATTGGGTTTCCTGGGGCAGATGGCTGGCTGTCTAGCAAGACTGAGGTTTCGCTTCTACAGTATGGAGCCCCAGGATAGGGGGTTCCATCATTCCCTGCACCTACGTGGGCCATGTGACTGAGCTCTGAACATAGAATGTTGAGGATGGAGGAGAAGGTGTTTGACCTGTACCAGTTCCAGGCCTCGTTCATGATGCCCGCCCGGGCATGGATTTCCTGCCTTCCCCTACTTGCTGGCTGGAAGTTAGTGCCCAGGGTGATCATGGGGTAACCACATGTTGATGGCAGCAAAGTTTTATCAGTCTGGGTCCTTAATTGATTCCTTGAAGCGTAGCACTTTCCTATGAGAGGAAGAAATAAAACTTCAATTGGGTAGAACCACTGAGATTTTACGTTTATTTGTGTCAGCAGCTAGCATTATCTTAATTAATACACTGCCTCTTTCTTTGTCAGGAAATAATTCTCATGAAAAAACTCCCAAGTCCCTTCTCGCTGACCTTGTCTTCAAATCACAGGGTGCCAAAGATTGGGGTCCCTCTTGATCCCCAGGAGCAGCTCAACCCTGGCGGGAAAGCCTGAGTCGTCATGGTGACTATTCCTGCAGTGTAGAATAAAATTAATGGATGTGCTCATTACAGCAATTCTGGCTGTCCTTTTAGCAAATTTCGCTCTTCAGAAGGATCACTGGCTTTTACTCACAATGCCTGAGAATCATCATTTAAGATCGTGGATAGAGACAGCTTTCCCTGCACACATCATCTCTTCAGGCCAATGGCTTTGCCCCTTGGAGGATTGATCTATGTGACATTTGCTGACCAGGAGCTCATATTTGACTTTCTGTCATCAAACACCCTCCCAGCTTGGGACCCTTTCCTCTTCCCAAATGGTCCTGATAAGAGGTCTTCTAGACTGCAGCCCCATGAGCTGCAGCAGGGAGTAGGTTCTATTACTGCAACCTGGGTTAGGCTAATGATCTCATTAAGTGCTTCTGAGGATTTCCCCCAAGCTAAGCCCTGTAAGTTGGTATCTGTGACATTCTTGGAATTTCAGCTCTTCCAGAAGCAGAGGTGGGGTGGAGCCTATGAAACAACATGGTAATATGAGGAGGCCATGGGTCAGAAGGTCACCAAGATGTATTCAGTTAACAGAAGTCCTAAGCCACCAAGTAGGCTACATGTCTGCTCAAATACCTTCCATGACTCCCTGTTGCCAGGGCCAAAGTCTTAACTCTGTAGCTTGTCATTCAGGTTGTTCACAACCAGGCTCCATTGTATCCCTTGCCGTTTTCCCAATACAACCGCTCATGACAGCACCTGGGACCATTGCAGCTCCTCAGTATGGTTGACTTTCTATACCTGGGTTTGTTTATGCTTTTCCCTATGCCGGGAATACCCCCTCTTCTTGGTTCGTTAGTTTTCTTTTAAGTTTTCTCTTTATATTTCTAGACGTAGCCTGTTGTCACTCCTGTGATATCTTTCCTGACCTTCACCCCAGCCTCAACCAGAGTTAGCAGCTCCCTCATTTAGATCATGCCCCATCAGAGAGAACTTACACATGTTTAGAGTTGGCAACTGTCTAGACTTAGATAGGATGCATGAGGTCAGAGAGCAAGTCTTAGCTATCGTTGTGCCCCCAGCATTCAGCTCAGTGTTTGGCATTTAGTATGCATGTTCCTGTGAATACTGTCTGAGTGGTGGTGGCTCCTGCCAGTGCATCATGCTGGAGACAAAGGCTGCTCCAATGGGGCTTTGTCTGGGACAAAGGGACCTTTCCCTTTGCAAATATTCCCCCACACCCTTTGACCCCTTGGGCCCTTGGACCCAGCATTCCCTGGTTTCAAGGTTTTCACCAGACCAGCTCTTCAGTATGGAGAAGGTTGAGGGGTTGAGAGCAGGAATACTTTTCTTCTTCTCTTTTTAGCCAATAGCTAGAGGGAGTCAGGAATTTCAGAGTGAGGGGAAACTAGAGGCCTGAGGTGGCTCAGCCTCAGAGCAGCAGCTGATGAACATCAAATACATGATGGGGGACAAGAGGTCGGGGGACAAGAAGTGGAATCAGTGAGTGGAATTTGTGTTTCATCAATTCTACATTGGTTCACATTTTAGCATCCCTGAAGTCGAAATGCATCTTACTATCAATGCCATCTCACAGTTTATTTGACAATATGCTTTTCTTTCTTAGTGATACATAGCGTGATGATGCATTTTACAAATGATGGCACCTTATATTTGATGAAAGAGGTCGCCACCTGTTAGCAAAGGTTGGGTCTGACGCATGGATGACTGAATAAAGTCAACACTAGAGCCAGATTTGAATATTAGAAAGAGGAAGAGGCAGGGCCAGGACAAGGGTGAGGCAGGCAAGATGTCTAAAAGAGGAAACAGGAAGCAGGGGCTTAGTTGGTGCCTCCCTGCAGCTGTGTTGCTGTTAGAAGGAGGAGGAGAGCTTCCTTCTTCCTCTGTGAGTGGCCCCTAGGAAGTGAAACTTCAGAGAGGGGTGGATTATCTTCCCAAGGTCCGTCTTCAGTCTCCCAAATTCTAGGACTCATCTCCTTTACATTTCTCTTCCCAAAGACCCACTTTGGGTGAAAAAAATGAGGAAGGAAAGTAGGTGAGGGGGAATTTATTCCTGGACCAAGGGGATAGATAGCTGATGGCTCCATAAAAATGTGAAAGTCAAGTACAAATCATTGGTTCTCAACCCTGGCTGAAAATTTGCATTACCTGGGGACTTTCAAAAATCCTTTGCTCAAGTCTCAACCCAGAACAATGGAATCACTATTTTTCATCTAGGGTTGAGAATCACTGGTCAAAAGTATTTCTTAAATATTTAATAACTAAGGATTGCTTTCAAAACGCAAATTATATTGTGAATCCCTGAATTGGAGACATAATGCAGCTTACATTTGAGTAGCCCTTTCGGTTTGCAAAGCACTTACATGGTGTGATTATATCTGATCCTCTGTGGTGAATAGGCAAGTTGTTATCATCACCTCATTTTACAGAGGAGGATCTAGGATAAGAGGTCAGGAAATCTTGTAAAGGGAGATGATGTTCAAGCCCTGACTGATGGAGAAGATCCTACACTCGTCCAGTTGTCCAGGGCATTAATGGAGCAGGGCTGGGAAAAGCTAGTGGTTGGTGTTTGGTAAAAGAGAGGCAAGAGGAAAGAGTTTCAGGTAAGAAAAGGGACAGGAGGCAGGAGGGTGGATGACGGCAGAACTCATGTGCAAGGATGGGGACACAGCCTGCTAGAATAAATTGCTCAATAATAAGCTAGAAAACATCCAAGTGATTCCAGCGGATAGTAAGCCATTTTCAGAATCAGCTGAGGGGCCTGGCTTTTGTCAAGGGCTGAAAAGATGGGACAGAGAAATGTCAAGATTTTTTCTAGCAAATCCATGTTGGTGAGAAAGGTGAAGTCAAGACCGGAAGCCAGAAGGAATACACCGGGATCCCAAACAGAAAGGACCTGGCTTTCCCAGGGACCTAGAGGAGTAAGAAGTAGCAGTAGGATGAGAGAGAAGAGGGGAGAAGCTCCAGGACCACAGGCAGGATGTGCGGTGAGAGGGAGTGAAGCTTAGCAAAGCTCTCTGAGGAACGGGCTGCTAGGCCAGGGCGGCATTCAATTGGGCATCCTTATCATCAGAAGCCCCTGTTCTTTATCTGGCCCCAGACTCAGCTGTGCAATCGCTCTTCAGGGGAAGAGGGAGGAACAGTAGAGGGGTACCTCGGCTGGAGTGTGGTCTCTCCAACTGGGAGATGGAAGCAACATAGAAACTGTCCCAACCAGCCCATACAATGGGGTCATGTCCCAGGGGTCTATGCCTCTTTGCAGAGTACACAGACTATATGTCCCGTGGCAGCAACAGGCATCACTAGTTCCTTGGTGTAATAATAGGGTCATCTCGCAGGGGAGCTCCCAGGCCAGGGGTGGGTCCCCGACAGCAGGCATTCGCCACAGCACGTCCTTGCTCCACTGCCTTCCTGTCTTTGCTTTTTTTTTTTTTTAACAAATTCTGAATTATAATGGAAAATTTCCTTGGATGTAGTGTATGCCTGACAATCAAATCACTACAAAATCAATCCTTTGCAATCAATGTTTGTCTAATGAATTTTGCATTTCTAATGGCAGGACCTGACACTATCTGCTTATTTTCTCTTTTGCCCTTGGCTCCCTCCCTTGCCTCCGTGTTTTAAACAAACCGCACATCGAGCTGCAGGAGCTGAATGGCAGGTCTGTGGCAGTTTTTCTCGTTCAGCCTCTCCTTAATTTCTCCTCGCCCTTTTCCTTGGCATCCCTCACTGGGAAACTTAATGGGGTGTTTCTGGAGTAATTAGAATGATTTAAATAGACCTCTAACAAAGTTTGTCAGGAAAATCCCCACAACCTGCTAGGGCTCACCCCATACATCTGTTATATCCTGGCCAGGGAAGGAGTGGAGAAGATGCTAGGAAAATGTAGGGGACCAGTCCCATCTCCACCCCATCCCACTCCCCACACCCTCCTGCACCTCCCACTCCTCCCGGAGCACACAGTGGTTTAGACGTAAAATCCTTTTTCATTTCAGACATTCTGCAGGCTTTCTGGGCAAAATAACACGCCCACAAAATAAAATAAACATTGTAGGGGAGGCGGGAAAACGACTTCCAGACCAAGGCTGGTTCCTAAAGCCCAGACTCCAGGATGAATGAATGAAGACAATAAGGACTTGCAAATTAGTGCACTGGAGGTGTGACTTGTGCCGGCTATGAGTTACATATTTAGACTCATTTTGGAAGGCAGAATAATATCAACCCTTTTGTCTCTCTTCTGAACCTGTGAGCATAATTAAGGGATTATCTGGTTGGGCCCAATGTAATTTTAAGGATCCTTAAAAAAAGAAGAAGGAGGTAGAAGAGGTCAGAGAGGTTCTATGCAAAAGGGACTCAGCCTGCATTACTTACTCTGAAGATGGAGGAAGGGGCCATGAGCCAAGAGATGCAGGCAGCCTCTGGAAGTAGGAAAAGGTAAGGAAATAAGTTCTTCCCTGGAGCCTCTGGAAGGGAACAAAGCCCTACCAACACCTTGATTTTAGACAGTAAGACCTGTGTCAGACTTCTGACCTCCATAACTGTAAGATAATACATTTGTGGCCATTCACAGTGGCTCACACCTGTAATCCCAACACTTTGGGAGGCCAAGGTGAGTGGATCACCTGACCAACATGGTGAAACCCCGTCTCTACTAAAAAATACAAAAATTAGCCGGGCATGGTGGCGCATGCCTGTAATCCCAGTTACTCCGGAGGCTGAGGCAGGAGGATTGCTTGAACCTGGGAGGTGGAGGTTGTGGTGAACCGAGATAGTGCCACTGCACTCCAGCCTGGGCAACAAGAACAAAACTCCATCTCAAGAAAAAAAAAAAGAAAAGAATACGTTTGTGTTGTTCCAAGCTACTAAGTTGGTGGTGATTTGATTTAGCAACAACAGTAAATGAATGCAGAAATACCCTTGTTTCTCAGATATCCTGCATCTGGCTGACATGGTCGAGGGAAGGCTGAGGCACATGGCAACAGAGTCTAATAGACCATGAGAAGTGCTGTATTTAATTAAGATATGTGTAAAACATGGTGAGAGCCCCCAAAAGGGACCTGGCAGGTGTGGGGAACATCTGAGCAACTCACTGACTAAGTCATTCATTCACAGGTCTTTGAGGCAGTCAAGCCAGTCCCCTCCTTCTGGCCCATCACCACCTTGGGGCAGGGCAAGCTTCTTCTCTCCACGCACCTCCCTTGCTTCTGCCCTCCACTCCCACCCCAGCTAAGAGCACAGGCTTAGCAGTGAGTCAGGCTGGTGTTTGAATCCTGGTTCTAGCCGTATCAGCCAGATGATCAAGGACAATTTGCTTAATCATTTGGAGCTTCATTTCTCCATCTTTAAAGGGTATATAATGACTAAAATCTGGAGATTATTGTGAAGATGCTGCGTGTCAAGAGCTAAGTATGTGGCAGGGAGCAAAACTTGATAAATATATGTGTGAACACCCTGTCAATGATGGCAGCATGCCCTAAGGTTTCTCATAGGACACCTCTCCTATGCTTCCTACTTCATTGAGAAAATGGAAACAGTCAAAGGAGGACTTCCACAAACTTCTACCACTGCATCTACCAACTACCAGCATCTGTCCATTCATGCGCTGCGCTTCCCTCATGATACTGTGGATGAACAGTCCGTGCTGCTTTCTAAAGCCAACTCCTCCCCCAGTGTGTGCATTCCCCCCCGGCTTTCACCTCCAGTGGTTCTTTCCTCTCTTATATATCATCAACTTTTAGCACCATATGGGACCATTTCAGTCTGATATAAACCTGCTGCTATTATGCTCCAATGGGAAGAAAATCCTTCTCTTGATCCCGTTTCTCTTTTAATTTCCTGCCATATCTTTGCTTCTTATTTTAGCAAAAGTCCTCAAAAGAGTTGGCACCAGCCAGTAAGGCCTTCTCCCCACCACTGTGCTGAAACCATTCTTGTCAAGGTCACCAGTGACTCCCTCATGGCTAGATCTAGTGGGCAGTGTTCAGCCTGCATCTTGCTGGACCTATCAGCAATGTTTTGATTCAGGTGGTGCCACCTGCTCTCCCAGATGATCTGCCCAGATGATTCTCCCTCACCTGCTTTGCTTTCTCATCTCTTTTAGGCCTCCTAATGGTGGCTTTGGTTATCTTCTCTATATGATCTCACTGAGTCTTGTGACTTGAAATATCAGCTGTATACTGATGACCGCAATGTTTACCTCTCTCCTGAACTTGAGATTTGCATATCCAATAGCTTCAGTGAGCCTTCTCTGACCTATTTAGAAGTGTACAACCTTCCTGCATTTGCCTGAATTCTGATAGACTTCTCAGGCTCAACCTGCCCCAAACAGAACCGCTGACCCGCTCCCCCACAAACCCATTCCAAATCTGCTCTAGCTATGGCCTTTTCTATCTCTGCTGATGACAACTCCAACCTTCTAGTTGCTCCTTAGGTCAAAAAATGTAGTCATCTTTGTCTCCTTTCTCTCACACACTTCATCCAGTTTACCAGGAAATATTCTACTTTTGGCTCTACGTTAAAAAAAAAAAAAAAATATATATATATATATATATATATGGAATCTGACCAATCCTCATACTTCCGCTCCTCCCACTCTGGTTGGAGCCACCTTCATCTCACACCTGAGTCACTGTAGTACCCTCTTAATAGGGTCTCCCTGAGTCTACTCTTCCTCTCATTCCCATTTGTATTAGTCTGTTCTCACACTGCTAATAAGACATACTTGAGACTGGGTAATTTATAAGGAAAGAGGTTTAATTGACTCACAATTCCACATGACTGTGGAGGCCTCACGATCATGACAGAAGGCAAGGGGGGGCAAAGTCACATCTTACATGACGGCAAGCAAGAGAGAGTTTGTGCAGGGGAACCCCCATTTATAAAACCATCAGATCTCATGAGACTTACTCACTACCATGAGAACAGTATGGGGGAATCTGCCCCCATGATTCAACTATCTCTACCTGGTCTGCCCTTGACACGTGGGGATTATTACAATTCAAGGTAAGATTTGGGTGGGGACTCAGCCAAACCATATCACCATTATAACAACCACAAGGATCTTTTTAAAGCCTAAGAAAGATCACATCGCTCCCCTGCTCAAAACTCTGCAGTGGCTCCGTATTCCCCTTGGAGTGAAAGCTGAAGCCCTCCCTCCTCCCTGCTTTTACCTTATGAGCTACTACCCTCACTGTGGCTCACTCTGCTTTAGCTTCACTGACCTCCTTGCTGCTCCCAGATGACGTTCTGCCCTGGGGCCTTCGTTCAAGCTATTTCCTTGGCTGAAAAACTCTTTTTCAAGGTATCTTCTTGGCACACTCACATTTCCTTCAAGTCTTTGTTCAAGTCTCACTTTTTTCTTTTCTTTTTTTTTTAGATAGTCTCACTCTGTCACCCATGCTGGAGTGCAATGGTGCAATCTTGACTCACTGCAACCTCTGCCTCCCAAGTTCAAGCAATTCTCCTGCCTCAGCCTCCTGAGTAGCTGGGATTGCAGGCACCCACCATCATATCCAGCTAATTTTTTTATTTTTGTAGAGATGGGGTTTCACCATGTTGGCCAGGCTGGTCTTGAACTCCTGACCTCACATGATCTGCCCACCTCAGCCTCCCAAAGTGCTGGCATTACAGGTGTGAGCCACTGCGCCCGGCCAAGTCTCACTTCCTTGGTGAGACCACAGTAACCACTTACTTAAAATTGCAACCTGCCCCATGCCCCGCACTCTCTGCCCTGCATTTGTAGTCTGGAATGTCCAGGTACTTAGCAGTCCCTTGGTCTTTTGAATAAATTTGCCAGAATGTCCCTCTCTGAGACTTCCACACAAGTTTTTTCCTCTTTATTTTTTGCCATGGGTAGGAGATGGTGAATGCTCACACAGTGTGACTCTCAGTATTTTCTTCCTGCTGACTTTCTCCTCCTTGGATCCACAGGTACACCTGATTCAGGTACTCTGTCTCCATTCAGGGTGTGTTCTTCCCCTAACTGGGTGGTTGCTTCCTTAGAATTAGCAGGCAGTCTTGATAATGAGCTGCTTGAAAATCTTATATAACTGAGCGTCCGATGTCAGCCCCAAAGAAATAGTCATTGTCTCTCCTTTGATATGCACAGCTAAATAGGTCTGTGGGATTCCAATGCAAGGCTGGATCCCTGATGGAAATTTTATCATTGTCATTACCTGTTTGCACCCGTAACACACTGGGAGCTTCTTGTGTCCAGGGCTGCTGTCTTATTCTCAACACCTGTCACAGGCTCAACATGTGGTTGGCACACAATAAATTCTTGCAATGGAACAAAATCATGATCGACTGTCAACGAGCTTGGCCATTGACCTTCTGGTGAGTAGAATTTGGAAACTTGGTAAGACCTTCTTACTTCCAGGAGGTTAAATTTGTTGATCTATTGTTGAGAGGTTTCTTTTTTCACAAGGGGGAAATTCCCATCAGCCCACCTTAATCTCAAGGCACACCCAGGGACAGTCCTGAAAGAGAATAAGAAAAAGATGTGCAAAAGAGTAGAAGTGATCAGGCTCCTAGAAGGCATCTGGCAGTGGCCGGTAGCAATCAAGTGTGTTGTGAGAGGGAGCTCAAGGTCCTCCTGGGCAGGAGGAAGGCTGTGGCTGGAAAGGAACATTTGATCTTATATAACTTTGCTGTCACCTCTGGTGGCCTGTCCTATGCTTCAATCATACTTGTCATCTTTGTGGGGATGAATGTTTTTGAACATTTTTACATGCATTTTTGCCTTTTCATCCTCACAACAATCTCAAATAGTAGATATTGTTACTATCTTTGTTTTAAAATGACAATTGATTGAGCATCTAGTATGTGCTGGGCTCTGTGCTGACACCACACCTTTGGATCCTCACAAGCATTTACAAGGAAGGTGTTATTCCCACTGTACAGAATGGAGTGTGTTTGTTTTCTCTTGCCGCATAACAAATTGTGAAACTTACTGGCTTTAAACAATGCTTGTTTATTATTTCACAGCTTCTGTGGGTCAGAAGTCCAGGCATGGTGTAGCTGGGTTCTTTGCTCAGAGTCTCACCAGGATGAAAGCAGGGTGTTAGCCAGAGCTGTGATCTCACTGAGACTGAGGGTCCCTTCCTAAGCTCATCTGGGTTGTTGGCAGAATTCGCTTTGCTGCTGCAGTTGTCCCTATTTTTTGCTGGCTATTGGTTTGAGGTTGCTCTTAGAACTGAAGGCCACCCTCAACTCCCAGCCCAGTGATTCCATCCACAGGCAACTCAGTGTGCTGAGGCACACGGGGTGGGGGGTTGGGAGCATTCTCTGACCACCTTTTTGTTTGTTTTTTTTTCTTTTTTGGGATAATGAAACTTTTATTTCTTCATTTCTGATCATTATCATTACTTCTTTTTTCAAGATTATGTTAGTAGCTAGGATTGGCAGTACAGCTTCTTAACCTCAATAGGAAAATTTTCAACCTATTACCACTAAGTATAATATTTGCTGTAGACTTAAAAAAATTATTTTATTTCATTTCATTTTAACTTCCGGGGCATGTGTGCAGTATGTGCAGGTTTGTTACATATGTAAATGTGTGCCATGGTGGTTTGCTGCACCTATCAACCCATCACCTAAGTAGTATTAAGCCCATCACACATTAACTATTTTTCCTGATGTTCTCCCTCCCCCTCCCGCCGACCCACAGGCCCCAGTGTGTGTTGTTTCCCTCCCTGTGTCCATGTGTTCTCATTGTTCAGCTCCCACTTGTGAGTTAGAACATATGGTGTTTGGTTTTCTGTTTCTGTGTTAGTTTGTGAAGGATAATGGCTTCTAGCTCCATCCATGTCCCTGCAAAGGACATAATCTTGTTCCTTTTCATTGCTGCATAGTATTCCATAGTGTATATGTACCACATTTTCTTTATCCAGCCTATCATTGATGGGCATTTGAGTTGATTCCATGTCTTTGCTATTGTGAATAGTGCTGCAATGAACATATGAATGCATGTATCTTTATAATAGAATGATTGATATTCCTTTGGATATATACCCAGTAATGGTATTGCTGGGCTCTGACCACCTTTTAATTTTTTTAAGTAAAAAAATTTAAAATCATCTAGGTTTGCATAAATCGATGTGCAAATATAGTAATTGGGCAGTTTAGAAATTTTAAATCTTATTTTATTCTAGATTCAGGGGTATACGTGCAGGTTTGCTACATAAATATATTGTGTGATGCTGAGGTTTAGGCTTCAGCTGAACTTGTCACACAAATAGTGAACATAGTACCCAGTAGACAGTTTTACAATCCATGGTCCCCTTCCTACCTTCCCCCACTGTGGAATTCCCAGTATCTATTGGAGTCCCCAGTATCTATTGTTCCCATCTTTATGTCCGTGTGTAGCTCCTGCTAACAAGTGGGAACATGTGGTATTTAGTTTTTGACTTCTGCAAAAATTCACTTAGGATAATGACCTCCAGCTACGTCCATCTTGCTGCAAAGAACATGATTTTATTCTTTTTATGGCTATATAGTATTCCACAGTGTATATGTACCATATTTCCTTTATTCAACCCACCCTTATTGGGCACCTAGGTTGGTTCCATGTCTTTGCTATTGTGACTAGTGCTGTGATAAATATGTGAGTGCAGTTGTCTTTTTGGCAGTATGATTTATTTTCCTTTGGGTAGATACCAAGTTATGGAATTGCTGGGTCTGACTACCTTTTTAGAAAGAGCTCGCCTGATTAGGTCAGGCCCACCCAAGATCACCTCCCTTTTGATTAACATGAAGTCAACTGATTGGTAATCTAATCATGTGAGTGATACCCTACACTCAAGGGGAGGGTATTGCATAGTGAGGTACACCTGGAGTGGAGAGCTTGGGAACCATCTTAGAATTATGCTTACCACCCTAAGGCTCAGAGGACTTCAATGACTTGCCCAAGAGAGACCCCATGGCCTGTAAGTGGCAGAGATACAACTGAAATCCATGTCATAAGAGCCCATTGTAGTTGTGCTGCTGTAGGAGCAGTGGGTATGAAGATTAATGGTAGAGTTGAGATTTGGGGACACAGACTTTGAAACCTTTCCTCTTTTGGTAGGTAACAGCAATGAAGAGACCTTCAGTAGTCCCACAGGCAGGGCTTGATTGACCATAGAGGCATGCCTTAGGGACCCAGAGAAGCTGTGTACTTATCTTTGGCATGTTCAATGGTGTTGCAGAGGTTTAGATTATAGAATCATAAGCTGTCAGGGTTTGCAAGGCACTCAGAGAATCAGCTAGTCCAGAGTTTCCAAATTATTCCATGGAAAGTTTGTTCCAAAATGGCAATCATTATAAAAAGAAAAGAATTCATGGTGAAATAAGCTTGGAGAACCCTGGGTTAAACACAGTAGAAGATGCTGCTTCCCTGTAGGACTTTGGTTGCCTTTCAGGTATTAATAGGCTTCAAGAATCCGTAAAAGGAGGAAAGTATGTTGGACCTCAGAACACTTCCTTGTTGTATGTAAATGGAGAGCCAAGGTTTGGGAGAGGATGCAGATACACTAGTCTAGGTAGTTATTGGTGGCAGTTGGACTGTGTGGTTTCTCAGGTCCACTGTCACTCTCCGAGCCCCCAAGGGAGATTAGTGGTTTGGATGAGAGTGGGGTTCTGCTGGGGATGATGGCACACTGTGTCTTACCAAGGAATAGCAGATGGCCAGATGCTGGGGGCCTCAGGTTGAGGTGTGAATAATAGGCACCCCTTTTCAAATATAGCCTCAAGGGGGGATTGCAGTCCCTTATGTGAGAATCGGGGCTGGCGGAGGGGAGGAGGAAGCTTGTCGTTGGTCTGTTACTGCATAAAGAGAAGGGAGCTGGCGCCTGTTTGTTTGATGGGAAGACACCTGCTCAGAGATTACCAGGAGATAAATGGCTCCGTGGAGGATCAGAATAGCAGACACCCCAGATGACCCAGCCAACATGAAATAACCCAGGGACTGGATTTTCTTTTGTTTGTTTTGTTTGCTTTTGTTTGTGTGGTCTTGTTTTTGCTGATCATGGGCTTCTAAGTTTCAGGGGAGTAATTGGATGAGGATTAGGAGGCACCTGAGGCTCTGGGGCTCTACCTGGGCATTCCCGAGGAACCCCGGAGGAGCTCACTGTGGGGAGGGACCTGAGCCATTGTCTGTCTCGGAGGTGCAGGGAGCAGTCCCTCCCCCAGGGGGAGGGGAACTGCTGTGTTTCTGTTCCTTCCCAGAAGAGCCCTGGGAAAGAAAGAAGATGATCATCTGAAAATTCAGCTCCATAAACAATGCCATAAAAATCACATCCATTTGCCGAGAAAGGCTCATGGCTAATGTGCCAAAACAAGGCTGTGCGCTCACAGCATCAAACCCTGATCGATCTTCTTAAGGGGGCTGGGAGGCTGCCTCTCAGGGAGGATATATTCCAGCTGCTGTCTGAAGAACTAGAGGGATTGGCTGTGACCCTCAGCAGTCTCTGTCCCCTTCCTTGCCCCTGCCCCGCTAACCATAAGTGGGATAACACTTTAATCAGAGAGGAGACTGAATAGGACTTGAGGCAGGGACATGAGGGCAGGGTGCCCTAGATGAGGTGAGGAAGGGGCAAGTAGTTGCAGAAAAACGCCCCATTTTGGGGGTCCAACAGACTTGGGCTCTAGTCTCACTTCTTTGGCTTCCTAGATCTGGGCATTTAGTCAAGCGCCTTACCCATGTTAAAGTTTCCCCTTCTGTAAGCTCTACAGTTTGGCCTGTCTGCCTCATTGGGCTGTGGGGAGAGTTAACCCAAGGACGTGAGGTTTCTTGGTAAACTGTGTTTGAACAGGAAGAAGCTATTGAGGGTGACCAGCACAGGCCTTCATGTATAGATATGGAAGCTGAGTCTCAAACAGATGAAACAACTTGGTTCAAGGTCAGCCTGGGAGAGAGTGGTAAAATCATTATTATTAATCCTAAGCCAAGGCCCATGCAGAGTGGGATCCAAGGTAGTGTTTCCTTAGCGCAAAACTTCACTGCTGCCACCAGGACATCTGACCACTCCCTCCCACCGCCCCCATCCCACTAGTAGAGTCTTAATGGGGCCTCTGCCATGCCAAAGCAGCCTCTCTGCTGAAATCATTTTGGCAGCTGTCTGCTCTGGGAGGCAGAGACATGAAGAGAAAGCAAACCCTTTTCCCTGGACCTGCTGAAATGTCACCCTTGGACATGGCTGTGAAGCCTCTGTTCCCAGGGGAGCAAGCCTGGTGGCTTTTGTAATTAAATCTCATTTCTGTCCCCCCTTGCTGTCCCCCAGGTACCTGGCCTTTTCTGGTTCTCGCTTATTGCTGGGGGGCCAAGACCATTCTGTGGGGTTCCGGTGCTTACCAGGAGGGTGCCTCTTCCCTCCTAGGGGAGCGCTTGGAGCATCAGTCTGACTCGACTCTTACTGTAGGCTCTGCTGGGGCGAGGCATCATCTGTTCCAATGGATGGATGTGGGGGCTCAAAGGCCCCTCTGCAGGCTATGAAATCCCATTGATGCTCTATTCTTATATTTCTCATATAAAAGGAATACATTGACTAGGTCCCCAAAAGGGTAAGGAAGAGAAGGAGATTTCCTGGAGACCTCAAGAATCTTAGAGTTGAAAGAGACCTTATGTGAAATCTTGTCCAGGCTTTCACCCAGGGCAGTGGCCCTACCTACAGCGACCAGCTTGTTTGACAGGTCTAGTGACCAGCAGCTGTCTACCTCACAGGCTTCCCATCCCATGCAGGCAGCAGTTCTCATTGTTAGGAAGTTTGCTTCATTGAAACAAGCCTTCTGGGAACTTCTACACTTCCATCCTGCTCAGCCTTGTAGAGTCACAGCCTAGTCATAACCATCATTCAGTGGGTGTTTACTTTGTGCCTCTCTTTGTTTGGGGAGCTTTGCGTATGTTAACTCATTTAACCTAGGAGGTAAGAAGCATTACAGCTATTTTATAGATGAGGAAAATGGGGTACAGAGGTCAAGAAACGTGTCATAGGTCACCCTTCTAGTAAATGGCAGAGCTGAGATTTGAACGCAGGCACCCTGGCTCCTAAGCACACCTTTTAAACCTCTGAACTGCCAGGTAGGTCTCAGCTTCCCTCTCTTCAAGTGGCAGTCTGTCTCATATTTGATTCTGTCAGTTGTTCTCAGTGGAACACTTTGAATCTTTGCCGCTCTTTCTAAACCCTAGGTATCCTGGTCACTCTCCTCTGTTTTAAAACGAGATAGAGCATAACCCAGTGGTCCAGATGGGCCCAACCAAGGTGGAATATAGACAGGCTGTTTCTTTCTTCCTTCTAATTGTACCCTTTTAAGACTTCTTTCTCTTCTTAGTAGCTGTACCACCATATTGAGCTTGTGGTCAGCTCAGACCTCAAGATCTTTTTCTCATAGATCTCTGCCAAGCTAGAACTCCTTTATCTTGAACTTGTCCAGTTGATTCTTTGAACCTAAATGTAGAACTTCATACTTCACACTACTAGATTTCATCTGTGTGATTCTGGCTCATATTCTAGCCTGCTGAAATAGTGAGAGTCTTAGTCTGCCATGCAATTAATTTCTCCAAAGTTTATCATATGCAGATTAGGTAATCATCCTTTCTCAAACTTCATCCATGCCATTGGTAAAAATGTTGAATGAGACATAAGATGAGCCTTGTGTCTCTTCTCTAGAGAAAGATTTCCCACTGGGTGGCAGGAAATCATTCTTTTGAAATACAAATGTTTGTGATTTTTGTCTTCATAATTCTATATTAATCCTACATTGAATGCCTAACTATATTTCAGGCAGAGTGCTAGGCACTGAGCAAGCACAGATGTTCAAGTCAAAATCCTTGCTTTCACAAAGCTCCCCCCGGAGTTGGCGAGATGCACAAAGACAAATAATGATGCCATCTGAAGTCAGGAGTGCTGGGAGCGTGTGGGGAATGGGCCCTGAGGGGCATTTTTGATTTGATCATCTAGCTATTTGGGTACCATCATCATTTTAACTCAGTCATCCTCTCTACTTTGTGACTCATTCTCTGGCTTTATTTCCTCTGCATTTAGAATGATAACCCCAAATTCAACAGTGCCCCTGGGAGCCTGTGTGTGTAGGTGTGGAGGGCAATGGAGATTAGAGATAGAAAGGAAGGAGTGTTAAGTTTCCTCTTTTGAATCGACAGAAGGGGTGAGTCAGACACAGAATATGTTAGAGACAGGCTTTGGCTTTGGAGGGATTTCCTGGGTGATCCTGACACTGGTCATCCCCTAGAAGAGGAGAAATGAGGAAACTGATCTGTGAAGGGGGTGAGGCCTTTGCTTTGGAGGGGTTTCCTGGGTTACACTGATGCTGCTCATCCCCTAGAAGAGGAGAAATGGGGAAACTGAGCTGTGACACGGGTGGGGGTCAGGGTGAAATATGGGGGAAGATGGATATTTTCTTTCTCAGCCCAAGTGAGGTTTTGCCCATGGCTTCACGACTTGACAGTTGTGACATTCCTGGTCATCGAACACATTCATCTTACCAAATATACAAGTCACTCCAAAGACAACCCAAAGTGATTTTTGAATTGTTTGGGCCACAGCCCACTTTGACCTCTGTTGGCCCTTGTGCCCCTATTTCATGCTGGGTGACTGCTCACCCCAGGCCACCACAGACCACATCTGGTCCAAGAAGAAACCTTGATGGGAATGCTTTATAGTAATGTTTGCCCCCCAGCTCAGAAAGCTCAGCTGGGTGTTAGAGCACGGTAATTCATGCCAAAGGTTGCTCCTTGCAATTTCTCTTTTTCTCCCTCTCCCCCTGCTTTCCTCCCCCAGTGGGAGAGGAAAAGCAGCTATGCTTATAGAAAGATTGATTAGTTAAGCAAGTCAATTATATCTCTTGCCGAAAGCAACTGTATATTAAGTAATGCAGCAAAAATGATTGTCTGCACAGATCCATTTTGTGCAACAGCTGTTCCGGAGGCCCGGAAAGAGAAGATGAAGGTTAAAATCCCGTAATAGTCTTCGCTCCCCATCTCACCCCACCCCATCATGCCTGGCCCTCCGGGGCTCCATTTATTATGAGATGGAATAAGGTTGGGTAATGAACATGCTGGCTGCCTGCTCCATTTTGCAGGGAAACTCCCCTGCCATGCCACGTGCTCCAGGGCCTCCAACAGTGCTGGCCCTTCTGTCCTCCTGCCTGGGGGAGTTGACTGAGGCCTGCTGACAAGTGGGCACTCTCCACCTTGCTCCTGGTTCAGCCCAGCAGCTCTGATGCAGTGAAAGAGCTCTGGATGTAAAGTATGGATGAGACCTGGGTTGAAATCCAGTTGTTGCATGCCTGATCTCACTTAAGTCTTTTAATCTTTCTGAGCCCTAATTTTCTTGTTAGTAAAATGCAAAAATGCAAAAATATTTTAAAGAGATAATAAGTATGGACAAAATTTGGGGTCTCTGACATATAGGTTAGAATAATGACTTAATGCTGGATGTTATTACATGAAACAAGGAGGAGATGGAGAGAGGGAAGTCCATGTATGATTTACTAGGTGCTGGGCAGGGCCACCAGGTAGTTTAGCCAGAAGCATTGGAAAAGACCAGATATTCATATGCCACATGTAATCAACCCAAGCTCCTTTTTCCTAATCACTGAAGCAAATGGGTAGGTTTTGCTTCCCCCCAGTTATGCCAGCCCTTTCCTCTGGGTTACAGATACTGTTTTTAACTTCCATCCTGTAAGTCTGCCCTTGGTGTTTATTTTAAACCAGTGTCTCTTGTATACAGAGTGTGATTTGTAGGACCTCTCAGCCCCACAGCCGTGGCATTGGCAAGGAGTAGCCAGCCCCTTTGTCCCCAGTGGACAGTCCAGCAGCAGGGCTGATGCTCAGTGGGCAGTGGGGGCATCTGGGGACACCTGCCCCTTCCTGAATTTGTCCATAGGAGTGTTGGGGCCAAGACCAATGACTGCCTCTGTCTTCCTGACTGTTCTGGAGAGAGACTCAGCCAAATCGTGAGGTTGCAGTTTCTACTCCAGGTCAAACCTTTCACCCTTATCAGAAGACATCTCTCACCTCTTTTCTCTGTCTCAAGAGGGTACACCAGCTGGATCAAGCTTCCACCTGAAGTTTGTCATTGTCCCTTAATGCTTCTGGTAGAGTTCCTTCTCCCTTTTAGAAGAGAGCTGAGTTTGGAGAGGTAATGTTTCAGCTTTATCGCTGAGGTGTACCTCATTGTAAATGAGCCTATCGGATCGCCTGCTAGGACGACATCCTGTTGAAAGAGCTTTGGGGTTGGTAAATGAGCCTATCGGATCGCCTGCTAGGATGACATCCTGTTGAAAGAACTTTGGGGTTGTATAGGTTAACCCCCTCATGGCACAACTGAGGCCTAGAGAGGGGCATAACCTGGGTGATATGGTGGCATAGTTGGAAGAGCCCCGTCTCTGGAGTCCTGGGTTTTCTTCTTCCATTGGGCATGCCTTTCTCCTCTAGGAGAGTCAGTTTTGATAAGGAGAAGGCAAGGGCAGGCTGGCTGTGTGCCGCTGTGACTGTGCTAAGGGGGTCAAGTGCTTTTCCGATCTTGGGCACAGCAGTGTTCCAAGTGCAGTCACAGTGGCTGCTGGCTTCCAGGGCTGGCAGCCTGGATGGGCCCTCAGCGTCTGGGGCCAGGGCTCAAATGCAGGTCAGACCCAGGTGGCCCAGGCTCTTCTTGGCCTTCAGGGCTGAGGGACTCCAGCTCTCCTGATTTCTGAGCAGTTTCACTGATTCATTTTTCAACCCTCTGGCCACATGTGGGCAGTTAGCATAGAAATGGCTGCTTCTTCCTGATCTGCTTGCCTCTCCCAGGTCCATAAATAGGAATCTGCCAGTGTGTGCACAGAAGGGTGGGTGGTGGAGGGTGGTGGTGATGCTGACAGTGACCCACATGGCCATCCAGCCTTGGAAACTGGGCCCTTGGCTGGCAGAGGTCTCCAAGCAGGTACAGACAAGGCGGGTATTGCAGCTACTTCAAGAAAATGGCCTGGGGAAATGACCACCTGGGCCCCACCTCTCATAGGATGCCGGGACTGAAAGAGGTCTTAGTGGTGAGTGAGTCTAGCTCCTTGTCTGAAGCTTGAACCCCTTTGCCAACCCTCTTGGGAAATGATGGTGCAGCCCAGCCTGGCAAGACAGGAAGCGTGACCCTGGCCTCTCTCTGTCTATGTATCTTGTGCTGGAGTGAACTCAGGACTGAATGTTTGTTCAAATTAGGATCTAATTGGGTTAGGGCATCAAGTTCAACCTCTGGGACTTCCTTTCCGCACTCCTCATCCTATGCCAGGAGGAAAATACCAAATTGATCTATTAGTGATATTAAAGAGATTTTCTTCCTACTTCCCAGTTCTTGTTCCACCAGTATCTCCCAAGTGCCTGGAAAGAAAGGGCCTGAAAAAAGGCAGAGCCTTTAAGCACATGTTTTGTGAATCTTCTTTTCTGTTGAGGGCGGGAATGTAGGTCACCAGGGAGAGATGGTGTGGGGGAAGATGAGGACAACCTTTCCTACCAATAAGGGAGTATCAGCTGTGGCGTAGAGACCCAGGCGACCAGAAGGGCAGAGAGGAAATGGCTTTAGGAACCATCTAGTTCAAGCCCCTTATTTTACTGAGGAGAAAACCAAGCCAAGAAGGGGAAGAGCCCTTCCCCTGGTCACATGGTGAACCTGTGATTTGGCTGGGGTGGGATCTAGCCAGGGATATCTATGGTTGACTGTGAATACTGGCTCACAAGTTGCACTGTGAATAGGGAAAAGGAATCTCAGTGGGTGCCTGCTGTGTTTTGACGAGATTCCCAGCCCCGGAAGAGAGCTTCATGGGAACCAGGGGAGGTCCCACCGGCAGTGGGACTGTAGAATCTTGGAAGCATCTCCTCCCACTTCCTGAACCACAGATACTTTCCCTACCCATGTCTTTTTGTTTTTTTTTCTTTGAGATGGAGTTGTGCTCTGTTGCCCAGGCTGGAGTGCAGTGGCATGATCTCAGCTCACTGCAGCCTCCGCCTCCTGTGTTCCAGTGATTCTCCTGCCTCAGCCTCCCGGGCAGCTGGGATTCTAATTTTTGTATTTTTAGTAGAGACGGGGTTTTGTCATGTTGGCCAGGCTGGTCTCGAACTCCTGACCTCGGATGATCCACCTGCCTAGGCCTCCCAGATTGCTGGGAGTACAGGCGTGAGCCACTGCACCCGGACACCCTACCCATGTCTTGATGTGTAAGATTCCAAGGTTGAATGTTTATTCCCTTAGTTTAATGCACCTGTGTTTTAAAAGGCAATGTGTAGCTGTGAGTGAGCTCTGTCAGATCCCTTTGTGAATGCTTTTAGATGGGGGATGAGCAGGAGGATAGAGTGAGAGGGGAGCCTGGGAGTGCAGAAGAAAAGCTGCAGAAAGGGAGACTGAGGCTCATGAAGAGGTCTGGTCCTCCTTTTACAACATTCCCCGGCCTCTGGGACTGGAGCTGGGGTGAGATGGCTGGGCTAGAGGTGTGGGGAAGGTGGGAGCATGGACCTGAGGGTAACATTCGGTGGATGTTTGCTGTTACAGCCCTGTCCAGGCCAGCATCAGAGGAATTGCTAGAACGGATGTATTGGCTTCAGAGATCCACCAGACCACCCACTTGTATCCTCCTGGGAGAGTTCACTTTCTCTACAAGATTCCTCCTCTAGCCTTTCCTGTGCGGTTAACTCCCTGGATGGCCTATACCCCATCTCTGTTGCCTGTTGTATGACTGAACTCTCCACCACCAGGGCGTGATGTGTTCCTTAATTGACTGTAAGACCTTGGGGACAGGTCTTAGAAGGCATACAAAATTTGTGAGGCAGGCAGTGGTCCCAGGGCCCTCCTGCCCAAGAGCTGCCCCTGGTGTCCCCTGCATGTATCCTCAGAACTGGTGTGATGTCACAGCTAGGCTGCAGGAGGAGTACAGTTTGCTTTTCCGGTGCTTCCAGCCTCGTGGGCAGTCAGGCACACTGATTGTATAACTGTCAGGAGCAGGAATGAGCCACATGTGTGGGTTCAGGCTGAACTTCAAGATGTGCCCTTCAGATCTGAGGGATTTCCCACAATGTGTGGGTGATGAAGTTTCCTGCCACTCTTAATCTCTGGGCAAAGGACAGTTTCTACAGATGTCCTCAGATAACCTTGCCATGAGTCTCAGCATCCCAGAATGTAGTCCAGGATATTGTCCCATCCTCTAGCTCAAGTCTTTGCAGCTTCTCTTATAGCCCCCCAAAATATAGAAGAGCTCGTGTGGCAGGAAATAGAGGAATATCCTTGAAAATAAAGTATACACTTCCAGCTGTAGAGGCAGTTGACATGGAAGTTGTTACTTGCCCTGGACTGCCCATAGTATGTGGATGAAGGTAGTACTGTGGAATTGAAGGGGCAGATTGTCCCACAGCAACACCCAAAGAGTTCTGAAGTTTCTGAGCCCATGCCAAGTCCTGGCATGTAACCTGTTCTGCTTGTACATGCCCATCTCCTCTAGCAATGGCTGGTAGCAAAAGTCTCTGCAAGGTGGTAGTGGGGGCCTGGCTGCACCCCTGATAGAGATACTAACAATTGGCTGCCAGAGCCCATGGGAGTACCTGGGAACGAGGCTACAGCACCTGGTCTAACTTTTTCTTTGTGATGAACCTGGGAGAAAGAGAAGGAGAGAGACAGAGAGAGAAGAAGAAGAGGAGAGGAGAGAGAAGAAAGAGAGGAGAGAGAGGAAAGAGGAGAGAGCTGTAGCAAATAATGACCCTCTTGTACAGTACACTGAACAACTTGTCAGTGGCAGCGATCAAAATGGGGTGGGAGGTAAATGCTATCTCTTGTTGAAGATGGTTGAAGACAATGTAGATGTCTGGTTTGGAGGCCAAAGACAGGTGGGAGTGTCATAACCATCTTCTGAGGGCCTGTATGTGCAAGAGAGGACATGCTTGTTTTCCATATTCCTAATGGGCTGAAATAGGACATGTGTAGAAGCCATAAGGGACATAGATAGCCTTGGGCTCCATGCAAGAAAGAGCTTTCTCCAGCTAAAGCTGACCAAGGGTGGCCTGGGCAAGTTCCTGATCACTGGATATAGGCCATTGAGCAGAGGTTGGGAAACTTCTCAAGAGGAGAAGGAGAGTGAGAGGCAGTTGGGGTCCGTACAGAGATGACTCCAACTGAGATGTGTCATTGGATGAGATGACCTTGAAGGCTCCTTCCAACTGTAAGCTTCTCAGGTTTGAGAAGACTTGGGTCACTGATGATTTAGCTTCCGGGCTGGGCTGGGGCTCATTGTAGCTGCTCTGGGCCTGCTCCACAGTGTGCGGGAGGTGGCAGATCCCAAAGGTGACTGGGCAGATGCAGGGTGAAAGTCTCATGGGATGAATGTTCTTTGCGTGTGAGCCAGAGAGCCAGGCACAGAATCACAGTGACTGAGGGATTTAACTGAGTGAGGCTTCCCATGAGGAAAAGGAAAATTCCACTAGAACTGCCCCTTTCATACACATTCTACTGAATTTCTTGGGTAGGTTCACTTGCTGGGGTCTAAGAGACTGGTAGATGTTCATATAAAGTGTAGTGACTTTGTAGTGAAAGCATTACTAAAGAGAGAGGGGCTTGGTTTCCAGTATCGCCTCTGATAAATCCTGAAAAGAGGACCTTGGACAAATTATTTTCACCCTATGAGTCACTTTAATTTTCTCATCTGTGAAATGGGGTAACAGTTTCTATCTCACAGAGCTGTGCTGAAGGCTAAATTAGGCAATGCCTGAAAGGTGCAGTGTTTCATGGTAGGATTCAAAGGTAGTTTGTTTCACTCTCCTAGGATCTGGGCTTTCTTATCTCCCTCACTGTCTCTTAGCTATCCCCTCCTAGGTCTCATTTACAGTGATATCCCTGATGTCCATCATGGGGCCTCCTATGTACTAAAGCCCTGTTGGTGATCTGACTGGCAGGCACCTTCCTTGGGTAAGATGCAGGGCCCCAGGAGCTATTGCTTACCTCTGGCTTGTTGGAAGATGAGCAGGCCAGGAGAAACCCAAGGTCATGGCCTGCCCTCTGAAGATGTGCCACAGAAGGGTGCAGGGTGATTGTTGCAGCGAGAATCCAGATGCTGGGAAAGGGAAGTGGGTGGGAGCAGGTAGAGGTTCTCATTGCAATGCCAAGTGGTTGAACAAGAACAAAAGCATAAAACCCTGCACATTAACAACCCCCTTTACTGGCTGGTGCTTAAATCTCGTATCTCTAGGCATGTACTGTACTGTAGACTGTCAGTATGCTCCCCTGCTCCACACCTGTACTTCTGTTGAGATCCGATACAGCAGGCGAGACATTGTTTACCTGCAGCTCTCCAGAAGTTACTAGTTCATCATGGTACTGTGGTCCCTTGCTTGGCACTGGGCAGCTTGGAAAACAATGGGCACTCCAGAGCAATGTGGAGCAAGACAAGAGAAAGAGGTGATCCAGAAAGTCACAGAGGATTTTTGGTAGTTGTCTCTCTCTTGCCACCCTTTCGTTCCTGTAGTATTGGGCTTACCTGGATTCTGCACCTTTGAGTTACGTGGACACATCCTCATCAGCCCTCTGCACCCTGTAGAAATTTTCCCAATCTCTTCTTGAGTACAATGTCTGTCTAAAGCCAGAATAAGGGTCAAGGGATTGGACAAAGCTAAACTCTTGAGGCTAATGTGTTGCTGCTCTAGAGACCCCTAAGTGAGTGGTACACAAGCAACAAATCCTGTCTTGGGTCACAGAGCTGAGTAGAAGCTTTTCTTAGATAGGACAAGACCTTTGAGTTGTACTCACCACCCTACATCTGCTAATACCTCTTTATATGCTGTGATTTTTTCAGTGTCTGTTACATAGTGGCTATTGAACAAATATTGATTGATAACAAAAAGAAAATAATCCATTTTTTTTGCATCTACCCTGGGTAAGGCACTTGCTATGCACTGTGTTTTACCTCATTTAATCCTTATAGCCGCTGAGAAGCAGACACCATTATTCTATTTTATAGGCAAGAGAATAGAGACTTGAGACATCTCAAGGTCAAACAGTATTGCTCCAAAGCCCATACTGCTTCATCACGTCATCCTGCCCATTGCCCCTTACTCTGAAACTGCAATTAATTGCATCATGTTGTATTTTTTCCCAGATTTATCTTTTTGGTATTTCATTGAGCTCTTTTCATTTTCTGGGATTACCTCCACAAGTTTTGCATGTGGAAGCGTGATTATATTTTCCTTTGAGTACTTTGCTCCTCACTGAGAGAGGGTTATGTGGTTGGAACCACCAGGTTTCCAATGACTTTTAAGAGATATTAGCACACCTTTACATGTCAATTATACTTTAAATATATAAATTTTTCAACTTTATTGAAATAGCCAAGTATCATCATTCAACATGAATAAAATAGATTCTGGGAACAGCCTGATAACATTTTTACCCATTCCATAACTATTGTCAGTTATTCCTTCATGTAGATCCAATCTTATCTCCAGACTTGAATAGAACAAGCTCACCAGTGATTTCTCCAGGGCTTGTGCATGGCTGGCACGTGGAGGACGTTAGGACAGTTTATGATGGAATGTCCAGTTCCTCAGCTATAATAGTCTTTGGTAGTCAGAACAGGATAGTTCCCTCCTTGGCTTCTAGTGCTGTCCTTGTCCAGGAAGATGGTTACTAGACACACATGCTATTGGGTTATTGAAATATGGCTATTCTGAATTGAAATGTACCCCAAGTATAAAATATACACTGGGTTTCAAAGATATAGTACAAAAGAGATGTAAAATATTCCATTAACTTTTTAATGCTTATTACATATTGAAATAATAATATTTTGGATATGTTAGACTAAAGAACATACTACTGTATTAGTTTCACCTGCTTCTTTTTACTTTTAAAATTGCTTATGAGGCTGGATGTGGTGTTTCCCGCCTGTGATCCCAGCACTTTAGGAGGCCGAGGTGGGTGGATCACCTGAGGTCAGGAGTTCAAGACCAACCTGGGCAATGTGGTGAAACCCCATCTCCACAAAAATACAAAAATTAGTTGGGCATGATGGCTCGTGCCTGCAACCCCAGCTACTTGGGAGGCTGAGATGGGAGAATCACTTGAACCTGGGAGGCGGAAGTTGCAGTGAGCCGAGGTCGCACTGTTGCACTCCAGCCTGGGCAACAGAGCGAGACTCTGTCTCAATCAATCAATCAATCAATCAATCAATAAAATTGCTTATGAGAAAGTGTAAAATTACATATGTAGTTCACATTTGTAGTTGGCATTATATTTCAATTGCACAGTCTTGTTCTAGAGAATGCCTTAGTTTGCTGTCCTTGATCAATCCTCATGTCCAGGTTGTTCCCAGATTAAAAGCCAAGGTGAAAGATAAATTTTAGGCAGCAGCTTAATTCTTGTTTTTGTGAAGCATAGCAGGCTTTTCCCTAGTTAGAAGGTTTGTCAGCTGCCTTACTGACTCCTCCTACTTAACATCCCTTTCCAAAAGGAACTAAGGTCTTTGACCTGTGCTTGAAATTTGTTGCAAACTCAGCTAGTGGTACTTTTATCCATTAGCCAAAAGAGGTTATAGAAAAGACTATAGCATCTGAGAATGTCAACGCAAGGTTGGTCAAAAAGACAATTTGAGGTGTGGTTGTACTCAGATCAAGGCTGGATCAGGCTTAGGTGACCAAAGAGTAGACCAAAGTTAGGACCAGAGCAAATCAGATAATCTGAGCAAGGATCTCAGGGCCACTGTAGACAGCACCCATGGGCCTCTAGTCTGGCCAGAACTCACAGCAGCCTTTTCATCTAAGGCAATAAGACTCTCTTCTCCCCATCTCCTCAACAATTCCTGTCCTGATACCTTACTCCCAGAGTTAAGAAGGCAAGAAAAGGGCCGGGCACGGTGGCTCGCGCCTGTAATCCCAGCACTTTGGGAGGCTGAGGTAGGTGGATCACATGATGTCAGGAGTTCAAGACCAGCCTGGCCAACATGGTGAAACTCCATCTCTACTAAAAATACAAAAATTAGCCGGGCATGATGGTGGACACCTGTAATCCCAGCTACTCGGGAGGCTGAGGCAGGAGGATCGCTTGAACCTAGGAGGCAGAGGTTGCAGTGAGCCGAGATCGTGCCATTGCACTCCAGCCTGGGCAGCAAGAGTGAAACTGTGTCTCAAAAAGAACAAAAAAAAAAAAAAAAAAGAAGAAGGCAAGAAACTTCTAAGGTAGGTTCTGATTCTCTGAAAATAAGTTGCCCTTTGTCTTCTTTTAGAAAAGCCCTGGAGAAGGCTCAGGTATTGGTGGTCCATCTTCTGTGTGACTGCACTTTCCACTGGGGCTTAGATCCTTTCTAGGTTGGTGGGAGGCTATGGTCCCATGAGTAGTTTCCTCTCTTTGGGGCAGGCATGAACACAGTCTCCATGATACTTTTTGGTGGAATCCAGCTGCTCTCCACCCAGTTATTGAGAAAATATCCTCTAATAATCCATCTTCTCTCTGGCTGTATACAGATTATGCATAGCTTTTGCTATGGGTAATGTCTGCCATGCATAAGTTCTATGTTTATGAAAGACTATTTGTTTTTCAAGTCTTTATTATTCAAACACACATAGGTAGAGGAAAAAGTATAATGAATCCCCATGGACTGTCACTCAGTCTCAGCAATTACCAACATGTGGCCATTAAAAAAAAAAATCTATGTTTCCTGCTTCTCCCTACCCGCTGCTAGACATTATATTATTTCATCTGTAAATGCTTCAATTATGTGTTTCTTGGAGATAAGAACTCTTACTCTTTAAACATAACCACAATACCATTTAACCATCTGAAAATGTGAACTTTATTTTAGCTTTTATGAAAGCAATACATTTTCATTGAAAGTATTCAGACAATACAAAAAGGTACAAAGAAGAAAGTGAAAATGACTCATAAACCAACACCCAGGTATAATTACTGTTAGCATTTTGTTAGATATAGTTTTATATATTATGCGTAGTACATATTATTTATACAAACTTACATATATAGAATCATGCTATGGTTGATGTTTATAACCTTTTTTATTATTTTTGGCAAGTGTTTACAAAATTAAAGTATAAAATGCATACAAAGAAGTGCACAAATTACAAGTGTACAAGTCCACAAAATTTTACTGTCATTTAAACAACTATCATTCAGATCAGGAAACATTATTACCTGTAGCCCCAAACTTCTGTCATTCCTCTCGTAGTCATTAACCCCATTAAACATAGCCACTATTCTGACTCCCATTGCTACAGATTAGTTTTGCCTACTTTTGAATTTTATACAAATAGAATCATGCAGTGTGTGCTTTTCTCTGTGTGACTTCTTTTGTTCCATTTTATATTTATAAGGTAAATCTGTACTATTGTATGTAGTAGCACTAATTCATTTATTTATTTTTTTGTTGTGTACTACTCCACTGTGTGAGTATATCACACTTTGTTTATCCATTCTACCATTGACGGACTCCTCCTGCCCTGACCCAGTGTGTTGCTATTAGGAATGCTATTTGGTACACATATGCATGCATTTCCACATATATTTTCTACATGACATTTCCTAAGATATATACTTAGGAGCAAACTTGTGGTTTTACCAACTTATGCTTATACCAGCAATCTATAAAAGTTTCATTTGCTCCACATCTTTGCCAATACTTGGTTATTAGCAGTGTTTTAAATTGGTGAGTGTGTAGTAATAATTCATTGTGGTTTCTTAATTTACATTTCCCTAATGACTAATGAAATTGAATGTCTTTTCATAGGTTTTTTGCATACACACATATCATCCTTTGCGCAGTACCTATGCATATTTTTCACATTTTTCTGTTGGAAAATATGAAATATGTGTACTTCTTCCTACTGATTATAGAATTCCTTTATATATGTTGGACATGAGTTTATTCACAGTATATAGTGTGAATACCTTCTCCTACTATGTGAACTGCTTTTTCACTCTTTTTTTGAGACAGAGTCTCGCACTTTTGCCCAGGCTGGAGTGCAGTGGCGCAATCTCAGCTCACTGCAAGCTCTGCCTCCTGGGTTCACGCCATTCTTCTGCCTTAGCATCCTGAGTAGCTGGGACTACAGGTGCCCACCACCACACCTGGCTAATTTTTTGTATTTTTAGTAGAGATGGGGTTTCGCCATTTTAGCCAGGATGGTCTCGATCTCCTGACCTCGTGATCTGCCCACCTTGGCTTCCCAAAGTGCTGAGATTACAGGTGTGAGCCACTGCACCCAGCCTGCTTTTTCACCCTTAAGGTATCATTTGATAAACAGAAGTTTTAAATTTTGATAACAGCCACTACCAATATTTTTCTTCATGATTAATGTGTTTTGTGCCCTGTTTAAGAAATATTTGCCTACTCGGAAGCCATTAACATGTTCTCCCATGTTCTGAAAGCTTTATTATTTTACTTTTCAGTTTTTTGTTTACAACACATCCAAAATTGGTTCTGTGTATGGTGTGAGGTAGGGATCAAATTATTTTTTTCTGTATGAATATGCAGTTGATTAAGCTTCATTTCTTTAAAAGACTATTTCCCATTGTTCTGTCATCTTACCTTTGTGATAAGGCAAATGATAGCACACATTAGTCTGTTTTAGGTTTCTCTCGTGTTCTGTTGTGCATTGGCTAACTTTGTGCCCTTTCCACAAGCATCTTAATTACAGGAGCTTTATAATCTATCTTAATATCTCATAGTTTAAGACCTCCAAATTTGCTACTCTTTCTCAAGATTCTCCTAGCTATTTTAATACTTTGTACTTTTGCACAAATTTTGGATTCAGTTTGTCAATGTCTACAAAATTTTTTTAAAAGTTGAAAATTTTGATTGTAATGGCAATGAATTTTTTATCAGTTTGGGGAGAATTAACGCATTTATGATATTGATTTTTTCAATCTGTAACTATGTTGTCTTACCCCACCAATTTTGGTCTTCTTTAATTTATCTTAATCAGGCATGTTGGATTTTTGTCTTCAGGTTTTGCACATATTTTGTTGTATTTATTTTAGGGTACTTATGTTTTGATGCTACAGAAAAGGATATTTTATACTTTTTTTTAAGAAACATTTGTTGTGTATAGGAATACAATTAATTTTTGCATATTGAACTGTAACCTTATTTGACTTGGTTAAATTAATTTAACTATATCAGTTTATTTGTACATTATTTTCAGTTTTCAAATACACAAAGTGACAGCTTTATTTATTTATTTCTTTTCTTTATTTTTCTTTTTCAGATCAGATGGGAATGTGCCAACATCATAACAAGGTTCATCTCATACGAGTGTGAAAAGGCAATCATCATGCTTATGAACCACAAGATTATCCTATTTATTTATTTTCAATTATTTTATCCTCCTCTGCCTCTTGCCCTGCACTATATAAGACCTGCAATATAATGTTGAATAAGGTGAAAATGAACATCATTGCATCACTCCTGATATCAAGGGTAAGTCTTTCAATATTTATCATTAAGAATGGTATTTGCTGCAATTTTTTTGTAGTTGTCCTTTCTGAAGTTAAGGAAGTTTCCTTCTGTCATTAATTTGCTAAGTTTTTATTCCTTTCTAATTTTAAACAAGAACAGGTATTGAATTTTATCAAATGACTTTCCTATATCTATTGAGTTAGTTATGTAATTTTTTTCTTCTTCATCGTTCTAATTGGTGAATTACAATCAATTACACTGATCAATTTCCAAGTAGTAAACAAACTTTGCTTTCTTAGAATAAGCCCAAGTTAATTGTAATGTATCGTTCTTTTTATAAATTGCTGGATTCAATTTGCTAATAATTTGTTTTGAATTTTTGCATCTATGTTTGTATAGGATTGGCATTATTTGTTTCTTCAATGCATGGTAGAATCCACTGGTAAAGCCATTTGTACTTGACTTTTGCTTCAAGTGTGATATTAGGTGCAGGTTATTACATATGGACTTTATCAGGGTGAGGAAGTTCTCTTTGATTCTCAGTTTTCTGAGAGCTTTTAAAATAAGAAATGATCATTAAATTTTGTCAAATGCTTTTTCTGTATCTATTGAGAGGATTATATTGGGTTTTTTTGGTCTGTTAGCATGGTGAATTATAGTAAGTTTTGAATATTAAACCAACCTCAAGTTCCCAGTCATGATGTATTATCCTTTTTATATATTATTGTATTAGATTTGCCTAAGATGCCTGCTATTATTTGTGAGTATTTTTATTATTTCATTTTATTACTTTCATTGACTTATTTGTTATAACTCTTTGTTTTGTCATTTTAATGTTTTCTTAAGGATTTATGGTATACATTTCTAACTTACTGCAGTCTAACTGAAGGAGAGGAGAGAGTCACATGAAAGATAGAAAGAACTTCAAAAATCTTCTTTATTCATCTGGATACTACTAAGAGCATGCATTTGAGGAAACTACCTGAGGCCGGGGAAAGAAATACCTGAAAAGATTAGATAGGACAATCTATGGCTCTCATACTTGACTGATGTGGTGCCTATTCCCACTATACAAAGTGGAAACCATAATTCATAGAGCATCAGGGACAGAATCCAGAAGTGTTTTGCCTTGGTAATGGAGAACATTCACCCTAGAATAAATGACGCTCTAGTCTTATCTAACAAATCTGAAAAGCAAGCTTCAAAAAGGCCAACCTGTTTTCAAATATTTTAATTGCATCTCAGAAAAAAATCTAAGGAATACTTATAGGAATACAAAAATATCCAGCATCTAACAGGATAAAATTTATAATGCTTGGCATCCCGTAAAAAACCAACTGTATAAAGTAGCAGTAAAATTATACCCATAATGGGGAGCAAAATCAATGAAAATTGATCCAGATGGTAGAATTAGTACAAAAGGGCATAATAACACTTGTTATAACTACATTCCATATGTTCAAAAAGCTAAAAGAAATATTATGCTATGTAAAGTGGAGGCATAAAAGATAACAATAGACTCAATTTGATCTTCTAGAGATGAAAACTGCAATGTTTGAGATAAAAAATACACTGAATAAAAGTATGATAGCTTAGGCATTGTACAAGAAAATATTAGGAAACCTGAAGACGTAGCAACAGTTTCTACTATTGCTATGAAATTATTTATTTTTCCTTGCTGCAAATTTTGCATTTTACATTTTGAGGCCATGTTTTGAGGTGGATACACAGGTAAATGAAATACAGAAATAGAATAAGACTAAAAAAATAAAAAGAGAGAATTAGTGAGCTGTGGTATGAGTGAACCCTAACTGCCCTGGTCTCCTCCGACTCTTGGATCTATACCCTCAATTCAGAGATCACTGGACTCTACCTGGGTTCCCCTCCTTGCACCACAGCCTGGAAACTCTCTTTAGGCAATGAGCCAAGGGCAGCTGTAGAGTTCACTTACCTCCTTTATTTCCCATCTCTCAGAAATCACTGGTTCTTTGTTGTTTAATGTCCAAAGTTTTAAGAAACATTGTTTCATAAACAAGAAAGTAAAATTTTCTTAAAATTCTTAGTTATTTTCGGTAGGAGGGTATATCTGGTACTGGTTACTCTACCTTGGCTCCAAGTGGGTGTGATGTATAGTATTTTTATATATTTTAATTAGTTTAGGTTTATTAAGTATATTTTTCAAATCTTCTATATCCTTTGTGTTATTTTTATGTGCTTGTTCTACCAGTTACTGGGAAAAATATATGAAATTACTTTTCCTTGCTCCAAATTTTGCATTTTACATTTTGAGGCCATGTTATGAGGTGGATACACAGATAAAATTTTTATATCTTCCCAGTAGATTGATCCTTTTCTTATTATAAAATGTATAATATAGGTTTTTATTTTTTTTGTTATTGTAAAACATATTTCATTTTCTCTGTCAACTCTTCTTGCCTCAAAGTCTACTCTATCTAAAGATAGTATAACCATACTATCTTTTTTTGGTTAGTGTTTGCATAGCATATTTTTTTCCATTCTTCTCCTTTCATCCTTTTTGTACCTTATATTTAAGGTACATCACTTGTAAGCAGCCTATAGTTGTTTATTTTCATCATAGTTATTGAAAAGCAATATGAATATTTCCATGTTCCTGCATGGTTAGAGCTTTTGGAACAAAGAAAATTGGCATGCTATAACAATGGAGCATTTCTCTTTTCCCCAGACACATTTGCTCCTCACATTCTAAGGATGATAGACCTGGAGCCACTTTTTTCCTTTGTAATGGAGTCATCTGCTCTTATTCAAAGGATAAGTAAACTTATCTTACCCAGAGCCAAATACTTGCACTTACAGAGTAGAGACTTTTTCCTTTCTCTTCCCTGAGAAAATGTGTTTGCATTAGAAAAGCAAGGTTCCTCTCCCTGTCTTAGAAGAGGACAGGGAAGGCAGCTGTATCTGTTTCTATGTAAATATCCATACTTATAATTTTGAGACTTATCTCCTGTAAAGCTACAAACCAGAAACCATACTGCCGCCCCACCACCCCACTCCTCGCCTTGCATACACAGGCCTAATCATCTGGGTCTCATTGCCCCATCTCTCAGTGGGAGAATTGGGCATGGGAAACTGATGTAGTTATTGCT
>NW_012120709.1:22699529-22740600 GCF_000951035.1 Colobus angolensis palliatus | reverse complement strand
GGGGTTTTGCCATGTTACTCAGGCTGGTCTTGAACTCCTGAGCTCAAGTAATTCACTCACCTTGGCCTGCCAAAGCACTGGGATTACTGGTGTGAGCTGCCATGCCTAGCCTTGTTTTCTTATTTCCATTATTGTGTTAGTTATATAGTTTTTTGCTATCCTTTTAGTGGTTATTCCTGAGATTACACATGCATCTTTGATAAATGGTAATAAATAGACAATTTATTACTTTGATCACTTTTATCATTTCTACTGATAAGTTATCTATGTATTATTGTTACTAATTTGAAAATAATGTAGGTTTTTCTCTGGCTGCCTTAAGTGTTTCTCTTGGTTTTGGATTTTTGGCAGTTTGGGTATGGTATACTTGAGTATACATTTATCCTGCTTAGAGCTGTCTGAAAATCTGTAGCTTGATGTCATTGATCAGTCTTAGAAAATTCTCAGCCAGTAGTTTTCAAATATTGTTTATGCCACATTTTTTTTCTCTCCTTTTCCTCTGGGACTCCAATTACAAATATATTAGATCTTTTAATCGTCCCATATGTTTCTTACACTCTTTTCTATATTTCCATCTTTTAAAAATATTCTCTCTTGTTATAATCTGGGTATTGTCTTCTAATCTATCATTCCAACCTCTTCCTTCTTTCAGTGGTGTTTAATCTCTTGTTAAATACAACTTACTATTTTAGTTATATATTTTTAGTTTTGGAATTGTAATTTGGTTCTTTTTATAGATCTCAGGGTGGTTTTTTGGCTGAAATTTCCCATTTTTGATTTATTTCCTTATAGATATTTATCACAGTTATTTTAAAATCTGTGTCTGAAAACACCAATATTTGGTTCAGCTGTGAATCTGTTTCTATAATCTGTTTTTTATTTTGGTTCTTAGTTATTTCATTTTATGTCCTAGAATGTCTAGTTAGTTCTTATTAAATGTCACACATTGTTATGAAAAATTGTAGTCTCTGGATGATGTTATCTTTTTCCAGTTAAGATTTCCTTAGTCAATTAGGGTGGGGGCAGGTCACCCGTGTCTAAAGCTTGGTTCAATTCTCTGTGAAGGTTCATAAATTCCCACTTGCTTTTATTCTTTGGCTTTAGTACTTCATGTGTCCCAAATTAAAGCCTGAAATGTCTACCAGGTCTCCTCCTTGGTGGTCTTCAAGTCTCCCTAGCACCGTAAGAGTGCTAAAATGCTCTTTTTAAATTTTCTAGCCTCGTAGGCACTTTTTGGTTAGGTTTCTCAGCCCTTCAGTTGCTGATTACAGATCACAAATGGCTTGAGAGAAATTGGCATTGAATGTTGGGTTCACTTATTTGACCTCTTCTCTCCAGGACCTCATCTCCTCATGTCCTTGATGCCTTAGTAGCTTTGAACTTCTGTTTGTCTCCTCAGCCACATGAGACTGTCTAAAACTCTGCTTGGTCTTACAGTATCTTAGCTCCTGTCTAATGCTTATCTTTTCAGTCTGAGCTGCTATATATGATTCAGTGAATACACCAAGAGAAGAGCAATCATGAACGGAGGGTGCTTCTCAATTCATTTCTCTTCTTTTTGGAATTTTGGCTCATATGTCCTGGCTGCTTTAGTAGATCTTCAATAATTGTAAAAACTTTTTCTTTTTCTTTTTTTTTCCTGGCCGGGCATGGTGGCTCATGCCTGTAATCCCAGCACTTTGGGAGACCAAGGCAGGTGGATCACGAGGTCAGTAGATTGAGACCATCCTGGCCAAAATGGTGAAACCCCATCTCTATTAAAAATACAAAAATTAGCCAGGTGTGGTGGCACATGCCTATAGTCTCAGCCACTTGGGAGGCTGAGGCAGGAGAATTGCTTGAACCCAGGAGATGGAGGCTGCAGTGAGCCAAGATCACCACTGCACTCCAGCCAGGTGACAGAGCGAGATTCCATCACAAATATCTCTATCTCTATCTCTATCTATCTATCTATCTATCTATCTATCTATCTATCTATCTATCTATCTATCTATCTGTCTATCTATCTATCTGCATGAGAATCTGTCTGATACAAGCCATTCTATCACAGACAAGAAATGAAATCTTGTAACCTGCTTTCATGAAGGAGTTTGTGACTTTGTGTTAGACCTGGAGATTAAGGAGAAAAAGAATAAAAAAAAAAACAAAAACATGAGGGAGAAGCGTTAGGAAAAGATTAAGTTGCCTGACATCCAAGAGGCTTGGCATTGCTGCAGTCCACCTTGTTCCTCAGATTAGTAATTATATTTTGGTCTTGCCACTGGGTTGGAAGGAACCTGGAAGCTGTTTCAGATATCAGAAGGACTCTACTGCGACTTTGGTAATAATGGAGGAAGGGTACAGGGGAACAAGGGCCAAAGGTATAAATAGAAACTGAAAGGAAACAAATTTTGTCTTGATCAAAAGGAATTATTTTTAACAAAGATGGGTTAGAGTGAGGATCAATGTGAAATAATGCATTTCTTATTCATAAGGTTCTCAAAGATTGGCTACCTGGGGTGAAGCCAATTGGCCAATAGCTCTATGGCTATTCAGAATTCAGACAGTAATTGTAAGGGTCCCATCCCTGAGAGAACATGAGGGGTCTTAAGGACAGACTCTCAAATGCCAAGTGCAGGGCAAAACACCACTAAGCTTTGAATCAGAGAGACTTAGAGTTTGATTTTGGCTCTTCCTTGGGCAAGTAACCTAACTTTTCTGAGCCTTAAATAGAGGAGATTAGAGTATTGAATGTGGGATGGACTAGATAACCTAGTATGTACGTGATCGTAGTAGGTTAGGAGCTCAATAAATACTTTCTTTTCTTTTTCTTTTTAAGAGACAGAGTCTTTCTTTGTCACCCAGGCTGGAGTGCAGTAGCATGATCATAGCTTTCTGCAGCCTTGAACTCACGGGCTCAAGTGATCTTCCTGTCTCAGTTTTCCAAAGTGCTGGGATTATGGGCATCAGCTACCATGCCTGGCAGGAGCTCAATAAATGTTGAGCAAAGATGTGATCTACAGAGTCCCATCTAATGCCAGGATTCCATTATTTTACAAGTGAGGAAGCCAGTGTGGTGTGGTGGTATGGTATAAAGCACACAGGGCTGGGATGCTATGTTTCCAGAGTAGATTGGGAGGAGGAACAGAGAATACCATCTTTTCCATTCCCTCCTCTCACAATCCCATGCTTCAGCCAACTCTACATGTCCTTGTTAAACTTACATGTTAAGCTGAGCTCCAACACAGAGCATAAGAGCCTAGAAGAGGTGGGGATGAATGAAGACAACAGGAGCTCTTTCCACAGTTGTGGGTATCCCTGTTTCATGCCCTCTAAGGGACTGCAGATGTGGTTTTGAAGAGCCTGGCATCTTGCCTTCCTGAGACAGTCCCAGCCTGCCCTGGGAAAGGTGCCAGTTAGGAGGTCATGTCCTGGCCAGTCCCGCCTCCCTCCTCTCTGCAGCATTTCCTCAGCTCAGGCTGGTGCTGCCTCTCCCGCCATCACTGCAGACTGAAACAGACTAATCAGTGCCCCTTGCCTGGGGAGCTCAAAGCGGGCACCCTTCCCCCATTCCCATCCCCAAGCAGTGCTAAGAGTACTGCTCCCACCAGCCGAATCCTGCAAATGGTGCTACTAAATATTTCATTCGGGCTTAACAACTCAATCTGCCTGCCATTATCCTAAGGGCCCCCACAGCCCCCAGCCCCTTTCTGATTAACAAAGTAGTCGGCCAGGAAGATCTGCCGAAGCCATCATTGAAGGCTGTATTAGCTGCTGCTCAGGGCGGGCTTGGGCAGAGGCGCAGCATTAAGCAGGAAGCATCGATTGCAGCATTAGCTGGCTTTGTACATTCCCAGGCAGACAATGCAAGTACCTTCAATTATCTTCAAAGCAACTGAAGGGAAGGAAATTGGTCTTAGATGTGGTAAATAGACTCCACAAAGTTCGCTGAAGCATGCAAAGATGTGCACACCGTGGACAGAGAGGCCTATCTGCCAATCCCACTCCATGGCTGTTCAGAATTCAGACAGCCATTGCAGGGGTCCCATGCCTAAGAGAACATGAGGGGTCTCAAGGCCAGGCTCTCAAATGCCAAATGCAAAACAGCACTAAGCTTGGAATCAGAGAGACTTAGATTTTGATTTTGGCTCTATTGATGTGTGACCTTGGGCAAGTAGCCTAACCTCTCTGAGCCTCATTTTCCTTAATAGTGATATGGGACTGGTAATATCTACCTTAGAAAGGAGCAATCCTGATTTCAGGGCTCTATCCTCTCGGATTGGGCCCTCCTTTATGTCCTCAAGCATCTTGTGCTGATCTCTGTCCCAGAGCATAGCACATTGTTGTGGTTGTTGGTTTTCACATCTGTTCTTCCTATTGGACTAGCAGTTGTTCATTCCTTTTTTAGGAAGAGGCCACGGCCCCGTGAAGGAGCTGGTGAAAGCCATGGACGCTCTCCCTTTGAACAAGCATGTAAAGATACAATTTGCCTATAGTTTCCAGAAACTCATAGGAGCTAGGCTAGCATCCCTGTGTCAGTGTTCACACAGTGTATGGCACATACGTCACAGTCAGAATATGCCTGTTGGCTGCTTGCATAACTTCAAAGATGCTTTCTTGCTCTATAATTTTGGAATTCAATTCTATCCCAAAAGAATTTGGTGAGCACTTACTGTGTTGAGGGTCCTCTATTGGACCCTGTGGAGAATATGAGAACATGGGTCCTGCCCACATGATGGAGAATGAGACACAGACATATATAGGACATGTTTGCCAATGACTCAAGGGGCTAATATTCAGCCATTTGAAAACTCCCTTACATGAAACAACTCCTGGGACAGGGTTTCATCACTTTCCCTTCCAGCCCTGACCTTGGAGATCCTAGAGGGTAGGCTGTTGGGACTGATTGTGGGAGAAGAGGCAAGAGTGTGTTTGGGATAGAGGTGTGTGGTAGGTATCGTAGGTGGGGAAGAGAGTATAGTGTGATGAGAAGGCCATTAGCACGTGTGATCCAGAAGCACTGCCACCACCCTTGGTGCTGGGGCAGAGAGTTGAGGGCCCAGCAGCCAACACCTGCTTGCCTTTGTCCGGTACCCGCTGCTGAGTTAATCTATTCAGCAAGGACATCATTATGCACAGGCAATTTACATAACTCTGCCAAGCCTCTGATTGCAGGGCACACAAGTGCCTGTTGGGGAAAGCTGCCAAGAGAGCATCCCTTTGTCCTTTTCAGACCATGGAGGGAGTGTGGCCTGGGGGGCTGGGCCTGGAATCCAGGATCTAGCAGAGCTGGCCAGACCCCTTAGAGCCAGCTCTCCCAGGTGGAATCTATGAGAGTGAATTGGGACTCCCCACAGGCTTGTTTCAGGGGGATTAGCCTATTCCCACCCCATAGCCTGTTGCATCTTCTCTGCACTTAACGACTTAATTTTAAAAAGATAAAACCCCTTGCTGATATTTTTAAGGAGTTAAATAAGTACCAGGAATGGCCCCTGTTGGGGCTGTTTGGATTTGAAAAGAAAATACTGAGATGTAAAGATATCAATATTTAATTGTCTCTTGAAGCTTGCATTTTCAAGCAAGCAGCAGGGAGCCGAGAGTCCCTTTTAAATATGTGTGTGTGTGTGTGTGTGTATGCATGCACTCACATACACATGTACATATGCATGCATGTGTGTGTGTGTGTTTAATTGAGGAGAAAGCCTCAGGAGCTTTGTGCATGTTTGCTGCTCTTTTCCCATTTAATTTTGCTCCCCACCACCTCCAGAGATAATAACAGAGGATAAATTCTGCTTTTGATTAATTCAACAAACAGGTACAGAACACCTGTGTGGATCCTCCTCACCCTTAAGGCATTTGCAGTCCAGTAGGGGTTATGTTCTTTACACAAATTGCCATGTTACCCATTAGACAGACTGGAATAAATTCTACAAAGGTAGGAGAAGTTTGTGGAACTGCTTCATAGAGCAGCTAATATGCCCTCAGAAGCTGGGTTGCTGGAGGGGCTCGCCCAGCCAGAGCCCATCTCTCTCATGTGCTTTGCGTAGTTCCTGGAACATGACAGATGCTCAATAAATCTGTGTTGGATGGTTGTTGGACTTCTTAAGCATTCCCTCTAGCTTTGTGGTCATTTCTGCCCATACTGTCTCCCCCAAGTGCTTGGCAGTTTCCCAGGAAAAGATACATACATTCCAGAGGAAGAAAACAGACCCAGAGTAGTTAATGGGGCCCTGAGAATGGCTGAAAGTCTGGGCTACAAGGGAATGAGCCCAGAGAGGAGTCATTTGCCCTGCTTCACACAGCACTATTAATGGAATTTGGGTTAGACCCTGGGAGGAGGCTCTTGGTCTCTTGATGAGGGGAGTTTGTGAAATGCCCATCCTGGGAGTCTTTCAGGGCAAGAGATAAACGAGATTCACAGGGCCAAGGACAAGAGGACCTCCTCATTTCCTTCCAGTATGGGGCCATCCTCTAAGCCCCTGTCTTAGTTTGTTTGCGCTACTGTAGCAAAATACCAGTGACTGGGTAATTTTTACATAGTAGAAACTTATTTCTCACAGTTCCAGAGGCTGGAAAATTCAAGATCAAAGCACTGGTAGGTTCGGTGTCTAGTGAGGGCCCCATCTCTCTGCTTCCAAGATGTTGGCTTATGGCTGCATCCTCCGGAGGGACAAACACTGTGTCCTCACATGGCTAAAGGGATGGAAAAGGGGTGAAGCCACTCCCTCCAGCCCTTTTATAAGTAAGGGCTGTCATACCATCCATGAGTGCTCTGCCCTCATGACTTAATTGCCTCCTACAGGCCCCATCTCTTGATACTATCACATTGGTGAGTAAGTTTCAACACATAAATTTCAGGGGACATTCAGATGATAGCAGCCCTCAGTTTATAGGCACTGGAAAAGGCCTTGGATAGGGGCCTTCTAATTGGATAGAATTTGCATGTGGTATCAGTGGGGAATAAAGTGATGTGAGTAATAAAAACAGAAAAACTCAACAATTGGCCAACCATAACTTTACTGAGCTGGGTTGCTGGTCAGCTTTTTTCGCCTTGGAGGATTCCAGAGACCGCAGGGAGATGCCAGGCAGGCCTCAGTTAGAAGAAAAGAGTATAGTACCACCCTGTACCTGAGTGCGGATTACAAATATGAGCTAATATAAAGTAAAATATAAAGTAAAAAGCAATCTGGATGCACCCTCCCCTCACCCTCTGGGCAGAAATCTCCTCTCATGCCCAGAAGAAGGAAGCAACCAGAGTTTTAGAGAAAGCAAGAGGCTCTCAGAGAATCTCTGACTCCTTTAGCTGTGAGGATTAAGAATCACCCATCTCTAGGGAGCACCACATGTAATATGAGGAGAGCAAGCCCTCCAGCTGGGCTCCAAAAGGCTCTAATCACATAGGGCTGAACAGGGCTCCCTGGAGTTGGGCTGCATGGAGGCCCTGGGTGTAGGGTTGAAGGAGTGGCCAAGAAGCCATTGAGACCATTCCACGTGCTTTAGGGCAAATCAGCACCCAGACCATTCCTGTCTCTAACCATCAAGATTTTATAGCTTTCCTCAATGACTTTGATGCTTCATCTTGCAGTGACTCCTGCTTGAATAAAGCCTGTTGCTTTAATAAGTGAAAGACTCTGGTTCAATCTGCACATGGATGGAGAGTTGCCACTCAGTATCTTTATGTCAGGGGTTCTCAATTCTCAATCTCTAGTAGATCCCAAACCTTCTAGAGAATATGTTAAAATCTATTGGCCCTCTTCTACTTCAAAGTGCACACACACACACACACACACACACATATATATATATGTACAATTTGGCATATAGCTTCAGGGCATTTATGGACCTCGTAGAACCCACCAATAGATCCCATTAATAATATACCTCCTTCAGAATAACATTTTAGAGATTTTAGGGCAATATAATGATGTTGAATAGCATTTTGCAGTTTGCAAATCACTTTCATAGTGCCTTCTGTTAATTAAGTTTCATAATAACCCTGTTAAGGTAGGAATTACTATATTATTGTCTTTATTTACAGATAAAGAAAACAAGCCTCAGAGGAATTATATCAGTTTCCCACAGCTAGTAACAGAAGAAGTAAAAATTGGAATCAGGCCCTCTGCTTGCATTCCCATGAACTTTCACCTGGCCACACTTGTGCCTTCTCTTTGAGTTTTTTCTTTTCTTTTTTTGAGACAGAGTCTTGCTCTGTTGCCCAGGCTGGAGTGCAGTGATGGGATCTCGACTCACTGCAACCTCCACCTCCCAGGTTCAAGTGACTCTCCTGCCTCAGCCTCCCGAGTAGCTGGGATTACAGGCGCACATCACCAAGCCCAGCTAACTTTTTGTGTTTTTAGTGGAGATGAGATTTCACCACGTTGGCCAGGCTGGTCTAGAATTCCTGACCTCAAGTGATCCACCTGTCTTGGCCTCTCGAAATGCTGGGATTGCAGGAGTGAGCCACTGCACCCAGCCCCTTTGAGTTTTTTCTAACAATGGTTCCTGTGACATCTTTTCTTGTTTTGTGAGTGCATGATGGTTTGGGATCTGGGGTTCAGGAGAGAGAATGGTCTTCAGGAATCAAGGCTGTTTTCTGAGTTAGTGATTGCAGTTGATATCCCTCAAACACATCTGTGATTCCTCGTGATGTTAGGGAGAAGCATGGCAGTCCTAGGATTCTGGGACTGGAGGTGACCCGTAAGTGGGTTAGTCAGTTCTACTTCCTAGACCTCCAAATCCACAGGGAGGAAAGCATCTCTTCCCTCTCCACACCTGCTGCATCTGAATGGTAAATGTAGCTACACCCCTGAAGAACTTTTAAAGCTTTCTTTGAAAATAAACAGTTCTCCTTGCCTGAATTTCTTAAATCTGTGGCTAGGCAGACAGTAGTGACGTTAGAACAATTTTCCCTTTAATTCTTTTCCATAGATTTCCAAAGGAATTTTTATATTAATAATATCATTTGCTCAATTCAATTCTAATGAATATGGATTAATTTTCTGCATTATAGCTATTGATCTTAGGCCATTGATCTCAGGAAGGGAGAGTTGCGGCTCATAAATCCCTCTGTTCTGACTGAGGGTTCCCTGGGGGAACAGATAGGGAGGTGTAAGTAGCAAGAGATGGAAAGCTAGAGTGGGTTGGCTCCAGAGGGATGAGGCTGGGGAAATGATTGTGAGGGTTGGAGAGAGAGGAAGACCCTCGTGGTAACACTAGGCTCTGTCCAGATAATCCTACTTACTCTTCTCCATCCATGCCCCAGGATTTCCCATCCGTTTGCTTAGTCTGTGCTTCCCTTCCTATGCCTATAGCCCTTCCTCTTTCTCTCTGACTTGTTCAAACTCTACCTGCATTTCCAAACCCAGATCAAATGCCATGCTTTCATGAAGCTTTTTTGGTTATCTCCCCCATCTATTGATAATCGGAATTTTTCTCTTTGTTTTTTTTTTACATTCCTATAGTGCTTTATCTCTTAGAACACTTAACACTTTCTGCTAGGTCCACATCTTTTTTTTTCTTTTCTTTCTTTTTTTTTTTTTTGAGATGGAGTCTTGCTCTGTTGTCCAGGCTGGAGTTCAATGATGTGATCTTGGCTCACTGCAACCTCTGCCTCCTGGGTTCAAGTGATTCTCGTGCCTCAGCCTCCCGAGTACCTGGGATTACAGGTGTGTGCAACCACACCCAGCTAATTTTTATATTTTTACTAGACACAGGGTTTCACCATGTTTGACAGGCTGGTCTTGAACTCCTGACCTCGAGTAATCTGCATGCCTCAGTCTCCCAAAGTGCTGGGATTACAGGCATGAACCACTGTGCCTGGCCTATGTCCACACCTTAATTTCTGACTATAAACTTAATGAGGGCGAGCATACTGCCTATCTCTTTTAATACTATGAGCCCAGCATCTAGCACAGATAGACTCATTGAAATACTTGTTTAATGGGTGAAGAGTTTGGGATCATAGGGATCAGGAAGTAAACTCTTACTTCTGTTCCCCAATTAGCTTTTCTTAAGTTTCACCATTCCCTGTTGAGTAATGAAATGGGTATAGATTAATGGAAAGATTGTCCTATGAGACATTCTCATTCCCATTAGATTTGCAGTATCAAGTTGCTCTCAAATGAAGAGAGCATAGCCTTCTGCTAAAAAGAGAAGGGTCTGAGCGGTGTTTGCCCTCTGTCCATTTTGCTCTGTGGTTATTGAATGGATCCATTCACTTATTAATGAGAGCACACTATTCTCACTAAGGCCCATCTCCCATTTCTCCTCTTATAAACTTCTTTCTTTCCTACTAGTCTCTCTCTTCTAGCCTCCTCTCACATCAGCCTCTACCCTTCCCTTTCTTAATCTTCCACCTCCTTTGGCCAGGTTTCTCCCATCCACTGCTGGTAACTTACAAAATGCAATGGTGCTAGTGGTGGTCATGATGATGGGGATGCTACTCTGGTGGCAAAAAGGTAGAAGCTTTGCCCTCAGAGTAGCACTGACACGGTAAGAAGAGGAAGAAAAAGTTGCATAGCTTTTGGGACATATTTTCCTTAATAGGAATGTCAGAATGGGGAGGGGAAATTTTGGGCTGGAAGAACATCCCAATATGGCTTCCAGATGTAGCTCCTGAAATACTGCTGTTTTCATATGAGTCTCCAGCTTAAAATCTTTCTGGAAGTCTATCCTCTCAGCAGCAGAAAGTCAAACTCTTGGTGATCCATTCAAGGCCTGGTCTAACCTGTCTCCAGCTCCATCCCTTATTACTCAACTTTGATCTAAAGGGATGGTCCTGTCATGATTCCTAGAAGAGGTAGGTCACATAGACGCAGACACCACATGGTGTATGTGGAGCCGCAGGCTGTTCCGATGTTGCTATAGCATAACATATGAGATAGGGAGTGCTGTACTCAGGGTTGGATGAGATCTTGTGGAGAACGAAGTGTGAAGGCCAGATTCAAAGGTAAGGCTTCCACTTTTGTCTCACTGCCTCATCATACAGTTCCCTTTTTAAGAGACATATTAGCCAGGGTCTAATCAGGACACAGAAACCATACTAGGTATCGTGAGAATTTTAAACATAGCCAATTCACACAAAAGACTTTTAAATACCCAAGAAGAATTGCTTACTAACTGAAAAGGCAAAAGAGAACACAAGGGTATCATGGACTTAGCAACTTCAGGAAGCAGCTACCATCCCTAGAACCGGGGGCCACACAGAGCTGAGAGTTAAACCTTTGAGAAGGGGGAACTGCTTGGCTGGCGCTAACGTCTCTGAGCTTGCAGAAGGGGCCCCATGGAGCTGAGACTCAAACCTTCTAAGGAAGAGGTCTACAAATGATAGTTCTGAGGAGGCACAGAGAGTCCGTGTTGGAAAAAGTTCAAACTGTATTCAACTGCTGCTATGAAACAAATTGCCATCACTGGACAAATAAGTCTGACAGAAACAAGACCCCAACAGTTAGGACCAAATTCCCTACTCCTCTTCCAGCTCTTCAGCCTTTCTTCAGCAGCCTTGATTGACAGAGCCTCAGTTGATAGGGGCCAGTAGCCCAGCAGAAGCCCCAGCATCATAAAGCTGAATTTAGAAGGATGGGTTCAAATTGAAAAGACAATTGTGTGACAGGTTACCGCTTTGGATACTCAATATTTATGCAATCCTTTCTTTGAACTTCTTACAACCATTAAAACCATCTTGTTCTTTTACCTAACAAGATGCAACCTTCTATTGTACAAAGAAAGACATTCTCATTCTTTCCTTCAAAATAAGGAGTTGCAATGGTTCAACAGTTATTGGATTCATTTTTGGGAGACAGTCACACTATCTACTACTAGGTCATGTTAATTCTCACCTGAAATGTAGTCACAGTTCCATCACCTGAATTTTTTTTTACTCCAAGAGGAAATTGCAAAGTTAATCTCCAACAATGTGTATGGTAAAAAATAATAAGGGAAGAAAGAAAATAAAATAATACATACACACAGAAGGAAGAAAATTTGTATAACAGCTATAGTCCTTGTTGATATAACTGGTCATAAAGTGTGTGTGTGTGTGTGTGTGTGTGTGTGTGTGTGTGTGTCTGCCTGTCTATGCATGTGCAGTCTTCCTTTTTCTACTACCTGTTTTCTGTTTTCATCATCCTCAGCCAGGACATCAGTTAGTCTGTATTTCAGTATTTCTTACTTGGTGGGATGACTCAAACCTTTATTCGTAAAGAGTCTGAATCCTTAGAGATCCTGTGTATTTTTGTTTGCTATGATTTCTACTAACTTTTAACTTCCATTAGCATGGAAGTAGTGTGGGATGCCCCACAGAATTCCCTGAGCTCTAGGTCTAGTCATTCCTGCAACCAGCTCTTGGATCAATTACTCCAACTAGTAGAGTAATCCCCTTTTCTTATCTGCTGATTCAGTGGCACAGGAACCCAAAATGGCCAGAGAGGAGTCCCAACTTCCAATTCAATGGAATCATGGTTACTTCTCCTAGTGGGAGCTTTTCTCCTTGGGATCCAAGATCTCCGAACTAGCAGAGCTCAAAGTTGCAGTGACAGGAAGCAAAAATTCTGTGAGTTATTAAGTGTAATGGTGAGAGGAACCACTTCCACTCTACCCTTTGATTCTAAGATCTATGTATTCTAGCTATGAAAAAATAGCACCATACATTGGTCCTTGATTCAAAGTGTATACTCTATGCTGTATGGCAGAACACCATTATTTCAGAGGGCTATATCCTAATTGGAAGAACCACAGCTGAGACTTAAGTAGCTCATTTCACCATTATTTTAGGCCAGTTGTTTCTGGGTGATGAGGTATATATTAAGAGTGAATTCCATGGAACTGAGCCCGTTGCCACACTTCTTTTGCTGAGAAATGAATTCCTTGATTAGAATCAATGTTGTGAGGAATACCATGATGGTGAATAAGGCATTTTGTAATCCTACGGATAGTGGTGCTAGCAGAAGCATTACAAGCAATGACGGCAAATCTATAACCCAGAGGACATGTTTATCCCATGTCTAACTCTCTGCCCACTTCATGATAGAGGGAATCCAAAGCACTCAACCTGCTACCATGTGGTTGGCGGGTCTCTCTGGTAAATGGTGCCATATAGGAGGCTAGGTGCTGATTTCTGCTTTTGGGAGGTTAGCCATTTGGCAATAGGGATAGGCAAGTTAGCCTTGGAGAGAGAAAGTTCATGTTATTGATCCCATGAACAGCCTGTATCTATGCCATCATGGCACTTTGTACCTAGGCCTCCCGATCAAGTACTGGAGTGCCTAGGGAAAGAGTCTGACTGAAATCCAAAGAATATGTTACATATTTTCCCTGCTTATTAAGAGCCTCATCTGCACTGGATGTCCTTTGTTGAGCATTTGTATGGCACACAAACATCCTCCTAGCTTCATAGCTGGCACAAGAGTTATACCCAAATGAAAGGTCACTGCATCTACAAGAACAGCTCTCTCTCACCTTTGCTTCTAAATGCTTCTAAGACAGTGGTAGTTGGTAAAGCCAAGCACAGGCTCAAACTCAGCAGGTGGCACCTACCCATCTGGCCCTCCTTGGGGAAGTATTTCTTCTTCAGGAGCTCTACTAGCACTGTCTGACTGTATAATTAATTTTCTTGGCACTTAGCTCTGGCTGCCTTGTGTTATTCTTCTTTACTTGCAAATACATGCTTAAGGACAAGTTTAAATTAATCCTCAAGGATGGCGCAGTATATACATCTCTACATCAACAGAGGCTTGCTATGTGGTTTTTACTCAGTAAATACCAAGATGCAGGGGAAAGAGTTTGGTATTTAGGATAAGAAGCCCTAAGTTTGAGGTCTCTTACATTCCTTCTCCATGTGCCCTTAGACAAGACTTCACATCACCCCTAAATACAGTTTACCCAGCAGTGTGCTACTGCTTGATGGTTTTTGCCTCCACACTTTTGCTTATGTTGAACACTCTTTTTATGAAAGAAGATGCCTTCTTTATTCCCTTATAGAAGCTACAAGTCCCACAATGCACAGAATTCCCTTCAAGGAAGAGGCTAGTCACAATCTCTGAAAAGACTCAAAATGAGAGATTTGTAAAGCAAACTGCTATGTCTGTTACTTCAGCTGGTCCCAAAGTTGTAACTGATACTCCTCATCTTCCTCCAGATTTCTTTGCCCTCAATGAGCATTCTGACTCATCTTGGTAGGGTCACACTGCCTTTCATCCCTGAGGAGTCTAAGCCTTTAGTAGCCTTTTTTGGGCTGTGGTTGCTATAATGCATATTTAGTGTTATCTCTGGGCATGAAAGCACCAAATGACATACCTGCAAACCCTTAGATACCAGACATATTTCTCCCTATTCTTATTGTGTAGCAATAGCTCCAACTCCTCATCGAAATCAGGGTATGTTTTCCAGTTTTCCAGTTTTCCTTGGCCATATTTTTGTGGCCTATTGGTCCATTGTTACAAGTATCCCAAAGGAGTTAGATGATAGTCACAGCTTTCGGTTCAGCAAAATCTTTACTGTGTTTCCTGACACATGTATTCTGCCCCTGGGACCCTGGGCCTCTAACCTGGTTTAGTGTAGTGTCATGGAGTTAAGGAGGACAATTCCTTATATGGGTTACAGGAAATGATGGTGAGAGTGACCATTCCTACTTCTACCCCTTGATTCCCATTTCTGTAAATTCTAGCTATTGGGGCTAGAGCACCATACATCAGCTATTATTTCAGCACATCTAATGCACCTTGGAGAATGTCATTCCATTGAGTAATGACCTTAGCTGGCAGTTTAGAGCTTTAACAGGTCAGTCCACTCTTTGACTGGACTGGCTATTTTGGGGTAATAGAGTACCATGTTAGATCAGTGTATCCCATGGTCATGGTCATGGTCATGAGCCTATCAGTTCACCTTTTTTTGGGTCATAAAATGGGAGCTTTGGTCCAAAACAACATTGTCTGTGATATCATGTCTATAGGTCAGACATCTGGTAAGCCCTTGGGTGGTAGCGTCAGTGGAGGTATTGTAGGTATTATAGGCAAGGAAGGCAAAATCATCCAGAGTGACAATTCTGGTAAGGAAAAATTGGTGTAAGGGTCTGATGTAACAGAGTATCTCCAAGTGGCTGGCTGGTTTCTGGAAAAGTTGTGCCATATCAAAGTTCAGCACAGGTCTCTAATGTAGCATGTCAGGCAGTCATCTGTGGAAATAGCTCAATCAATCACGATGAGAGAGAACCCATGCTTTGGGGTCCATGTGTAGCTTCCATCCCTTTGATCATTGCTGCTACTCTTTATGGGATCATTGCATCCACACTGGTTGGCTGAGGAGATGGGCTGGCTGATTCCACAGGACAAATCTATGGTTATTGAGCACTTCTTCAGTAGTAGATGATTTCTGGTGTGTATCAGGAAGTACAAAGGTCTTCATGCTTTATGCCTACTCCCATAGGCCTATTTACTTATCTCTTCACCAGACCTCCTTGCTCCTAATCTTCCAATTGTGTTCCTTCCAGCCAAGCCACTTGCCACTCAGGAGTCCATATATATACATAGCTCAGGTTTCTTTTCCTTCACCTGTGGTGAATGACAAAACATAATGTTCCTTGTCTGCCCACTGGGAATATTTACCACTGGGAAAATTTTCTTTAGTCATTCTTGAGTAGGGGTTTAATACAACTACCATTTTTGGCTAGTATTAACTTATTGTACTTTTTACAAACCAGCCTGAGGTCTTTCATTTTCCTTAGTTGGTCATATGAGGTATTAAATGTGAATTAGAGGAGAGGCATCTTTGAATAGAGGTATGAAATATGGAAGTCTAGCCCACCTATTAACATACCGTGACATAATTAGAAATATATATTTGGTCTCTGTCTTCAAAGACCTGTCACAGAGCTTCCTGGCACAGAGCTTCTAAGACCCTTGGAATCTCAGAACTGATAAGACTGTCTTTGTATATGTTAATGAAATGATGGTGGCTAAAAGCCACTAGATAGCTTCAGGGTGGGGGCTGGTGGCTAGAGGAATCAACCATGTCATTAAAGGGTTGGAACTTTCAGCCCCATCCCCAAACCTCTAGGGAGGGGAGAGAGGCTGGATATTGAGTTCAATCACCAAAGGCCAGTGATTTAATTATCCATGTCTGCATAATTGAACCTCCATAAAAACCCTAAACAACAGGGCTTGGAGAGTTTCCAAGTGCATCTGGAGAGGACATAAAAGCTCTGTACCCCTTCCCACTTACCCTGCCCTATGTAATTCTTCATCTGTACCCTTTATAGTATTCTTTAGAATCAACCAGTCACAGTGAGTAAAGTGTTTCCCTAAGTTCTGTGAGGCATTATAGCATATTATTGAACCTTAGGAGCAGGTTGTGGGAACCCCTGATTTGTAGCCAAGTGGGTCAGAAGTACTGAAAATCCAGGACTAGTGATTGACATTCTGAAGTGTGGACAGTCTTGTGGAACTGAGCCCTCAACCTGTTGGGTCTGATGTCAATTCTAACTAGATAGCATCAGAACCGAATTGAATTCTAGGACATGCAGTTAGTGTCCAGAGAATTGAAGAATTGTTTTTTGGTGTGGAAAAAAAAAAAAAAACCCACACATTTGGTGACATAAGTGTTGTGAGTAGAGAAAAAAGAACTATTTTTGTTTTTTTTCCTCTAGTAATTCACTTGTGTCTTCTGGACCTGCTCTGGCTCAATCCAAAATGTGCTATGTCCATTATATGATGAATTTCTGTTGTGCCCACTCAACCTTATAGCTTGGTAGATCTGATAATGCCCAGATCCTAATGGACAACTCTGGTTACATAGTTTCTTGATTTCACACATGTCTCTAGGGCCCAGTAACATGTCAGGGGTTTCTCCAGTTGGTGCTTACAAAAGACTCCACAAAATAACCTTGTGTACTATGGATAACTCTCTCTGCCTCTGGTTTACGTGGCCTGAGTGGCATGACAGCTTGTACCCTTAGCCTAGATATGCTGCAAAGCCTGTTCTTGTTGAAAGCCTTCCAAGGCACCTGATAATAGTCAAAGCAGTCAGTATTCCCAAGTACAGTTTATATCCCAGATGCATGCCTTTTTCTTAGTGGTAGGAGATGTTAGATATAAGAACTTGTCATTTATCTTAGAGACAATGTCTCAGCCTGTCGCAGATCACTAGAGTACTGAAAGCTTCACCTATCTGACAGAATTCTCAATCTTCATGGAATTTTTCTCTTATTTGTTGCACTCATTTTCCTTAGTAGGCTATCTAGAGCAGGAATATTCCAAGTATGGTTTGTGAGTGAAGCTGACTTATGAACTATCTGTCCCCATTCTGCAGTGAGATAAATGCAGAAATTGAAAGGTAAGCTTTTAGAAAATTTTATAGCAACTTGACATTGTGGTGACATCTAAGTTCATGGTGATAAGTAGATTTGTCTTACTTAACCAGGTTAGATGTATTTTGGCTGTTATTGAACTCACACAAGGAGTTCTGTGTAGTATATACTGTGTATTAGTCACATTATAATGTGATATTTTAAGGATAGTTTGTCAACTGTAATCTCTGTATGTAAAACCATGAATCAACTGCTTTTATTAAAAGATAATCTATGTTTAAATATAGTTTTATAAGATAAAGTATTTGGGATGAATAATGAAGAACTGAGGAATGATTTTGAAAAGATAGCATCACTCCTATGTTAATTGCCATACTACTTACAATAGCAAAGACATACAATCAACCTAGGTGCCCATCAATGGTGGACTGGATAAAGAAAATGTGGTACATATATACCATGGACTACTATGCAGCCATAAAAAAGAATGATATCACGTCCTTTGCAACATAGATTAACCTGGAGGCCATAAGCCTAACTGAACTAATGCAGGAACAGAAAACGAAATATGGCATGTTCTCACTTATAAGTGGGAGCTAATCATTGAGCACCCATGGACATAAGCATGGAAACAGCAGACACTGTGGACTACTAGAGTGGGGAGGGGAGAGAGGGGGTCATGGGTCAAAAAACTACTTGTTAGGTACTATGCTCACTACCTGAGTGGGATATACCTGTGTAACAAGCCTGCATATGTACCCCCGTATCTAAAATAAAAGTTGAAAAAAAAAAAAAAGATAATATAGCATCACTTGTTTCCTTTTGGGTAAAAGTTGAAAATGAATACCCTGAGATTGCTCAAAATGATTTTAAAATCTTTTCTTCCATTCCTGGCTATATGCTTCTTTAACATTAGTTTCTCTACTATGAGCATTATGTCATTGAAATAAATCATAGAAATGGTTTAGATATACATTATTCCTTGTGAGTAGGATTATCATCAATTTAATCTAGTTTAGATAATTTTATAAGCAAGAAGCAAGCATGCTTAAAGGTATTTAATATGGGAAAAATCAATATTTTGCTCATAACTTTTTGTTTAGTTATAAATAAAGAATGACAAAAAGTTTGGGCCAAGCATGGTGGCTCACGCCTGTAATCCCAGCAGTTTGGAAGGCACAGACTAGAGGATTTCTTGAGCACAGGAGTTCAAGACCAACCTTGACAACATAGTGAGACTTTGTCTCTACAAAAAATAAAAAAATTAGCTGGCATAGTTGTGCATGCCTGTAGTCCTAGCTATGTAGGAGCCTAAACTAGGAGGATTGCTTGGGTCCAGGAAACTGAGGCTGCAGTGAGCCATGATCATGCCACTGCAATTCAGCCTATGCAACAGAGTGAGACCTTGTCTCGAAAAAGAAACCTAAAAAACTTGTGAGTGTAATAGTGATTTTTAGATTAATAATCTAATGTATACTTTCAGTGAACAAAGTGTACAGTTTTAAAATCTTTTTTCTATATTTTTTGATTATAATTTATTGAAATGTAACATTATATATGTTGAATCTAGTACTTTAAAATCATTTTGTATGTCTTTATTTCATTTTTCTAGTAATTCATTTTTGTTGAAGTTTATAAAAGTGTCAGTCCATCATGAATTGAAGAATAAAACTTACCTTTTCTAAGATTGTTTGAAAAGCACTCATTTAGGGTACTTTCTACTTTAATTCACCAAGTATAATCACCAATATAGTGGGCTTCTTAATGGTCTGCAGAATGTCAAGATGAACAAGGTCCTTATGGATGACATATGGCAAAGAGTTTACAACATAGCTTTTGGGAAAGATTGTGCCTGTATACTGCTGTCCTCACTGTGTAAATGCACACTTTCAAAATCTTTTCTACTGATGGGAACCAAGAACACATTTGCCAGATCATTAGCTATATTCCTAGCTGGGTTGATCTAGCCCTATATAGATACAACACCTGACACATCAGCTACATTTGGGACTACTATTTGGTTAAGTTTAGGTAGTATATCATTATCTGTCATAATCAATCAGATTTTCTCAGGGTCAAGATAGATCAGTTGAAAATAGACATGATGTGAGTTACTCCTATACCATATAAATTTTTGATGTTGGTGGTGACACTTATGCAAATCTCTCAGTTGCAACATTGTTTCTGATATACTATTTTGGCCAGAGGTGGGGGTAAGGAGTGTCAGGGGCTTCTACATGATTCTTTTTGCCTTCCTTAAAAGCCTTACTTGACAGGCCAGGGAATCAACATATGGGTTCTGCCAGATGCCAAAAATGACCACAGGATGGCTTGGTACACTCAGGGGACTTACTGTGGATGGGCTTGGCCCAATCTTCATTTACTGTCTGGCTTTCATAAACCTCTACTCTAACCAGAGGATCATGATAGCATTTTGAGTTCCCTGGTATCAGTCAGCTCAAATCCTATACTTAATGGTTCTTGAAAAGTCAAGGTATTTTCTTTTTCTCAGGGCACAGTTATCCTGGCAAATATTCTCATGTCACTGTTACCAGGGGAGGATGTCCAGTTTCCAGGTTCTTGGCATCCTGAACAAAGAATTGGACAAAATGTACAAACAAAGCAAAGAAAGAATGAAGCAACAAAAGCAGAGATTTACAGTCCCTATTTTCTGGGGTTTAAATACCCTCTAGAGGTTTCCCATTGGTTACTTGGTGTACACCCTACATAAATGAAGTAGTGGCCGGCAATTAGAGGCTGAAGTGAAGTTAATAAAAGTTACACTCTATGCAAAGCATCTGATTGGTTGTGGAAAGCAACCAATCAGAGGCTAAAGTGAAGTTACAAAGTTACACTTCTGTGCAAATGAAGACTTGACCCACAGTCAGTCTGATTGGTTGTGGAAGTCTGACTTGCAAAGGGAGTAGCCTCTGGTCCTTTTTTTTTTTTTTTTGAGACAGAGTCTTGCCATTTGCTACTTAGGTGTGGAAGGTTGGGGTTTTCCTTTTGATTTAGCTATAGAAAGCATGAATTGGCCTCAGGTTCCCTGCCTCCAGACTCTTTTCTCCTGTCTCATCACTTTGGGGAAGGGCTGGGGTAGTAAAATTGTGTATATTTGTAGTGACATTGTAGGATCTTTCCACAAGGTAACCCAGACTCCACTTCATCTAAGAGCTCTGGACCTGCTCTAAATATTGAAACTGGGTGAGGGACTGTAAATTTCCATTGTGGCAACTGATGTTGGCCTTCTCCTAAGCTCTTGTTTTTTTTTTTGTTTTTTGTTTTTTGTTTTTTGTTTTTTTTTTTAATGCAATCAGCATGATACTCTAGGTAGCTTTCTATTTCTCCATGATCAATTACCTTTACTACAGATACCTGCAGCCCCTCCCACAATGCCTCAGGTCTTGCAAACTGTTTTGATAATTACACCCATTTTGCCTCTAATGGTTAAGCGCTGCCACCTGTCCTTTACTATGTAAAATTCTGTGATCCCCCAGTTGTATCACTTAGGGTTCAATCAGGGAAGCTGAGCAAGTGAGAGATGTATAGAAATTTATGACAGGGAGTTAGCATGCATGATGGTGAGGACTGAGTAGGCAGGTCTGAAATCTGCTGGGCAGGCTGTCAGGAAAGCAGGCTGGAACTCTCAGGCATGGCTGAAGTTGCTGTCCACAGACAGAATTTTTTCTTCTCTCAGTGAAGCCTCAACCCTGCTTCAATGGGCTTTCAACCAATTAAGTGAGGCCTGTCTAGGTTATCTATTGCCATTATTTCAAGTTACCCGATTAGGAACTTTAAGCACGTCTACAAAATACCTTTACACCAACATGTAGATTAGTGTTAGATCAAATAACTGGGGACTTTAGGCTAGCCACATCCCCAGTTTGTTGACACATCAAAAAGACCATCACAGACCAACCCTTGTTAACTTGGCACTCATATACATCTCCTTAAACCATGCTTAATCTCCAAATAAAGATAATAACAAGATTATACTTTTCCTAACATGATACAACAGTCCTGAGTACAACTGAAAACACATTGACACTTGCCCTAGAAAAGAATACAAAGTCCTTGGATGATGTTCACTGCTTTTGTCTTGTATCTTAAGTACTGAAATATAAAGCTAACTAATAGTAATATAACTTATGTTAGATGATAAAGACATAAGTGAAAAATATTTGGTGTGTTTATATGTATGTCTATATATATTCATAAAAATAAGGGAGAAATGCTCATAACTATGACAAGCCTTGTTTATTCAACTGTCACATGGTCATAGCTGGTATGTAATCTACTTTCTTCTACCCAGTCCACATTCCTTTTGTCCTCCACAAGCACCTTTGCTGGTCTTGGTTCTTTGCCTGCTGAAGTGACTCAAACCTTCATTCCTGAAGAGTCTCTGCTGTTAAAAATCCTGTTTGAATTGACTTGTAGTTTTCCACTGACTTTAATCACAGGACATGGGAGTACTAAGAGGGGCCCTAAAGGATCTCTTGTATTCCAGATATACTTTTCCTTATCTTCCTTGTGTAGCAACAATCCACATTCCCCTTGGCAATCAAGATTAATCACCCCAACTCATACAGTAATTTCCTTCTACTGATTTCAGAGACATGAGAAGCCCAAAGTGACTGGGTGGCAGTCATCAGTTCAATGGGATCACTGTTGGGTCTATGGGTGGAAGTATTGTTATCTTTGGAGGTAAGACCTCTAGACCAGCAGAGCCTAAAGTTTCAGGGATGGGAAGCAAATGTTTTGCTATGGATCACTAGCAGTAATAGTTAATGAATCCACTCCCATTTCCACTCTGATTTCTAGATACATGAATCCTGGCTATAGGAGAAACAACACCATATATTAAATGCTGATTTAGAACATATACAGCCTTCTGGGGGACCTTGTCCTAGCCCTGCAAGATATTGCCACCAATCCAGCACTGTAAACCAAGTTTATGACAACCCTTTGTCATTCTCCAAAATCCATCTATCTTCTGCCTAGGTAAATTAAATGGGGGATGTGGTGGGAATCACTATTCCTGCATCTTTCAAGTCCTTAATGGTGGCATTGTTGGGGCTTAGAACAAGATACTCTAAAATGTGGCACCTTGGTAAATGAGAGAATAAGAGAAGCAAAAAAGTTACTCTGATTTTCTTTCACCTTACTCCCCTGAAGCATGGTCATAAAGAAATCCTCTGAACTTTCTCACCCGAAAGTAGGTCATAAGATTCTTATTCTAGAGAGGTCTTACCCTATACCCAGAGGCCAAGAAGAATATGAACAAACAGGCCTTATTAAGTTTCCCCCAGTTACTACCATTAGGTTATACCCCCTTTTTGTCCAATTATGTGTCTCCACAACCATCTACTTCTTTCATCAGACAGCATAAAAATATGCGGTTTTCCCTGGGTCTTTGTGTCCTCATTTCTGAAGGCTCCTGTGTTATGTACAACTTTGGTTAAATAAATTTGCTATGCTTTTCCCTTGTTAATCCGTCTTTTGTTATAGGGGTGTTAGCCATGACCCTCGAGATAGGTGACGAAAAGGTATTGCTTTCTCTCCCCTGCAGCATTAATCTCTGTACTTCCTCAAGGAAAGTTGTATGACTTTTGGTTTACTATTTCTATAGGTAGATGCAGTTCTAGTGTCTCCCACTTGACCTTTCCCACCAAAATAGCCCTCTCTCCACAAGACAGGCACCCAATACAGGCATCCTGCCAGTTGCTGAGAATGTCTGTTCCAATTATGCATTCCAGAGCTGGGGAAATAACTACAGAATGGGTTCAAAGCTCCACTGGGCTCCCTCTAAGATAGGGATGAGCTAATAATTCTATTGATTACCTGGCTTGTATAAGCTCCTATTCTGATTAGTGGACCACAGTGACATTTTAGATCTTCAAGAATTAATGTCAACATAGAACCTATGTTTAGTAATCCCTGAAAGTTGTGACTGTTTCTTTCCCTGATGCAGCTACCTTGTTACATGACTGTAGATCCCTTTGGAGAAGGTTGGGGTCTGGGGGGTAAGGGGCTGGGGAAGATTAACAGTATAAATTTTTGGCAACATAGTAGCATCTTTCCTTAAGGGGACCTGGGCTTCCTCTCATTCAGTGAGTTCTGAGTCTATAAACTGTCTCAAATCTGAGAATTGAGGGGCCATGACTATCTGTTTTTGTAATTCAAATTAGACTTCTGTTCACTAGACCTAGAATTCTTCTGTTTATATAGGTCAGGTAATAATTAGTGGACTGTACATAAATTTTTTTCCCTGGGGACGCCATGATCAACTACCAAATGCCATAGGTCTCTGAGAGCCAGGCTATTCTGATGACTGTTTTGACTTTATTGTCCATTACAGTAACCATGCCCACCTGGCCTTTGGAAAGACCAAGTGCCACCCTGCTTGGGTCCTGCCACCCAGGATCCCATTGAGCCACTAAATTTGGGGATCCCAGTTCAATGGTAGCAGTTCCCAGTGTAATTTCTGATCTACTGGAGAGAACAGTGAACTCTAAGAAAGCTGGGGCTCCCGTCATGAGTTTTGTTTTTCACAGTCATGGGGGAATATGTTTCCTCTGGACCCCTCCTTGATATGGTTTGGCTGTGTCCCCACCCAAATCTCATCTTGAATTGTAACTCCCACAATTCCCATGTGTCATGGGAGTAATCTGGGGGGAGGTAATTGAATCATGGGGGTGGGTCTTTCCTGTGCTGTTCTTGTTACAGTGAGTAAGTCTCATGAGATCTGACAGTTTTAAAAACAGGAGTTTCCCTGCACAAACTCTTTTTTTCTTGTCTACCACCATGTGAGATGTGCCTTTCACTTTCTGCCATGATTGTGAGGCCCCCCTAGCCACATGAAACTGTAAGTCCAATAAACCTCTGTCTTTTGTAGGTTGCGCAGTTTCAGGTATGTCTTTAACAGCAGTGTGAAAACAGACGAATACACCCCTGGTGTAGTGAACAGGTCTCACATGATAAATTCACTCTAGTATTCCAGTCTTCCTTAGTCTTTGGATACCTTCTTCTATAGTGTACCGAAGTATTTTGGGCATTTCAATTTCATCTAGTGGAGGCCATATTTGGGTCCTTGTTTCAGCCAACTAACCAACCAACCAACCAACCTACTAACTAACGAAATTGTTAAAGGTCTTCTCAGCCCTTCAAGCTGAGCTTGCATCCAGAATCTCTGCTTAGTGGGCCCTGTTAAATCAAGTTTAGCCTAAAGTTCCTCCTTACATACTTTAAGTTCAACCTAAAGGTTTCTCTGTACATCATGAACTGCAAGTTTTGGCCAAACAAAGGTGGTCAGCTGTTGAAACTGTTCAAATAATGGAAACACTGAGTTGTAACTAATCCAGCTTTCTCTGTAACTCACTTCCATTTTCTGTGCATCATTTTTCTTTTTCTGTCCATAAATATTCCACCACATGGCTGCGCTAGAGTCTCTGAGCCTACTCTGGTTTGGGAGGCTGACTTATTTGTGAATTGTTCTTTGCTCAATTAAATTTTTAAAAATTTAATTGGGCTAACTTTTTTTTAAACAGCCCATATCGATAAATTCAGTCTGACCCAACTTTATGTTCCTTTCACCTTGATCCCACACTCTTAGTATTCATTCCCACACATATTCTCCAGATTTCTATCTGTGTAAATTAAAAAAAAGTCACTTTTTTTTTTTTTTTTTTGAGGCAGGGTCTTGCTCTGTCACCCAGGCTAGAGTATAGTGGTGAGATCATAGCTCACTGCAACCTCAAATTCCCAGGTTCAAGTAATCCTCCTGCCCTAGCCTCTTAGGTAGCTGGTACTACAGTCATGTGCCACCATGCCCGATTAATTTTTAAACATTTTATAGAAACAGGGTCTTGCTATGTTGCCCAGGCTGGTCTTGAGCTCCTGGGCTCAAGGGATCCTTCTGCCTCAGCCTCCTGAGTAGCTGAGACTATAAGCATATGCCACCAAACTCAGCTATAATGTAGCTGTTTTGATGTGTAGTGAACCTTCTTGTAGCTCATACTTTGTACCTTACCCTTTGAGGCCAGTTGAGAGCTGAGTCTGTTACAGGTCTAGAAGCAAAGAGAATTGCCAGGGGTAGGTCCTGAGAAGAATAAGCAATGCCTTGTAAGGCAACTACTTTAGCGAAGATCATTAGCATTTCTTCAGGCAAAGGAGGGCAAACTCCTCAGGCAGGGGTAGAAGAGCTGCTTCTACAAAGAAGACTCAGCAGAGTTTAGGGGTACAAGGTCCTAATATTCACTGGGATCTGCCCATATCTCCCCATTCTAATTTTCAGGATCTTACTTCTTCCCAATTCATGCCATAACTTTACTGGAAGATGCCATGCATGGTTGGAAACACAATCTGTATTGTAATTCAGCCACTTGCAGGATAACATTCTGGGTTTGGATTTTTAGAACTCCTATCCCTGAGGCTACAGAAGATAAAGGTGTCTTTGAGGGAAGAGAGAGAAGTTTTCAGAATTCTATTCTAAGCTCAAAGGGAACTTTGCAGAGTTTTAGGCAGGGTAGCGACATGTATTGATTTACAAGTTAAAAAAAATTCTTCAGCCTCTGTTAATGATGACTCATAGGGACAAATGAAGAGATTATTGATGTAGTCCTCCCATCAGATGATGATGACTTGGACTAGAGTGGTAGCAGTAGAGATGAAAAGCAGTGAATCAATGTGAAATATGCTTTGAAGGTATAGCCATAAGGAATTGCTGGCAGACAGGCTAGGGGGTAACAGAAAGAAAAAAACCAAGGATATCTTCCAAGCGTTTGGCTTGAGCAACTGGGTAGATGGTGGTGACATTGATCCACATGAGAAATATGACAGTTACAGGTTTGGGGATGGGAGGAATCAAGAGTTAGTATGAGAAATCTTTTTTTTGACATTAATGTGTAGATGTCAAGTAGGCAGTTGAATTTTGCCACCCACATATCTACTTCAAATAGTCTTCTATTTTTAAATAGTCCATATTTAAATTTTGCCAAATTTACCACCAAAATATGTCCTTTAGAGCAATTCTTTATTTGATGTAGGACCCAATCCTGTGTCATATAGTGCTTTCAGTCATGATACCTTTTTAGTCTCTTTAACTGGGAGTGATGCTTTAGCATTTTCTTGTCTTTTGTGACATTGACAGTTTTGAAGATTTCTGGCAAGTTGTTATGTTGCACGTCCCTCAGTTTGGATACATATGATGATTTCCCCATGGTTAATTTCAGATTCAGCATTTTTGGCATGAGAAATATATAAATTATGTTGTGTCCTCCTCAGTGCATCATATCAGGAGGCACATGGTATCAATTTGTCCTGCTCTTGGTCTTACATACTTTGATCCCCTGGTTAAGTATTATCCTCTAAGTTTCTCAACTGTAAGATTATCATTTCCTCCTTTGTAATTAATTAATAATCTATGGGGATATACTTTGAGGCTTTAAATATCCTAGTCCTCATACAACTCGCACCCAATGTTTTCAGCATCAATTGATGATTCTTGCTTGAATAAATCATTATTTTGATATTTGCAAAATTGTGACTTTTTAAATGAAATAATCCCTTCTATATATATTAGTTGCCATTCTACTGAAAGGGAGAGCTACCACACACCATTGAAATGATATATGTCTGTCTCACTAGGCTACGAACTCCCTGAGAGCAGGAGTTGTATTTTTGTTAAACTCTAACACCAATGTTGTGTGGAAAGCTGATGCTCAATAAGTATGTACTGAAACGAACAGTACTAAATTCACCTCCAAATGGGTAACAAATTAAAAATATCTGCCCAGACCCAAATCAGACCTTGCACAGGAGAGAGCTTTGCAATCTATAACAAGCTTCCCAGATGTGGGCTGGGATCCTTGTTAGGGGCTCAAGCCCTGCCCATCTCAAGGCCACTGTGGCAGACCTATGACTCCCTAGCTCAGCAGGAGAATGGAAGTCAATGGGAATGAATATGAAAATCAATGTCTAAGAAAATGGAGACAGCAACAGGATCTCTCTGGAGGCTTTACCCTCCTTTTCTCCTCTTTGACATCTTCAAGGCAGGGCTGGGTGGGTGCTCAGCTTTGTTGATTCCATTTTCCCCAACTCTCCCTCCCCTCTCTGCCACACCACTCTGCCTATCTCTCCCACTCACTCTCCTCTAGAAAAGCAGAAACTTTCCTGCAGCTGTCAGGCTTCTTTCCCTGAAGAATATCTCTAATCGCCCCGCCTGATTGGGTCTCGTTAGCAGGCTGGTGGCATTGATTGTACTCAATCAGCATCCTCCTGCCCAGCTGGGAAAATGTCCCATTTGTTCCCCCATTTTATCTACTCTTCCTTTTACAACTGTTTTACAGTTTTTCTGGGAGTTAAAAAAACCCAAGCCCCCAAATCAGAATTTTATGCTACCCCTGGTTGTGAGACTCTTTATGACTTTGCCCAAAGCTTTTCTGCTTTCTCTGTCCCAGGGAATTTCTGGAAGTTTCCTGTGGGATCTCTGGGGACACTCACAGTCTTCTCCGTAACCCTCACTTGTCAAGAATAGCATTTTCTTACCGTCACACCTAACAAAATGTATTTGCATAAATTAAATGAACTCATTTGTTTTTCACAACAATCCTGTAGCACAGATATTAGTATCATCACCACCCCATTTGGTGTACAAGAAAACTGAGGGCCAGGAAAGTAAAGGGACTTGCCTAGATTATACATCTAGGAGGGGGCAGAGATGAAACTCAAACCCAGCTACTTGGTTCCAAAGTATGGCATTATTCTTATACTCTAAGCCCCACACTTGGCCCCAGTGATGGCAGCCTCATCCCATGGCAGAAGGTAGTTCTGATTATGGGAAGGCCAAGGTGGTATGAGACCTCCCTTGCAAAGCCAACAGAAGTACCTGTGCCTAGAGGTGGAGTAGGCAGCCTCTTGGGAATCCTAAAAGACCCTTCCCCAACTCCAAATCTCTCCTTTGCTGATCCAACACAATGGGGAGGCATATGTTCACCTCATTCCTCTAAATGAAGAGATCTAAAGAAATGCACTCTAAGGTTGGTTAGTTTAACCCAGGTGGAGGGAGAGAAGAAAGAGGAAAAAGTTCAGGTCATGACAGGAGACTCCTCTAGGCAGGGAATACCCAGGTGGTGCACAGCGGCACTTGAGTCCTTTTCTGCCTCTGGCATCTGGTACAGAGTGCAGCGTCATGTGACTAATGCGCAAGAGCATGTTATCTCAAGACCTGGCTTCAATGTCTAGTTTTCCTGCCTACTGGGTGTGTTACCTTGGGCAAATCACTTATGGTATTTGCCTTGACTAAACATAGTCTGGGGATTGAGGGAGTGGGAGCCAAAACTATCCTACTATCCCCCCAAAAGATAATATGTGAATGTGAGAAGTATAATAGAAATGAGATTCAGCATGTATACTGTGTACCACGTCAGAATTCTAAGTGTTCTATGGTAATGTGAAAAACTGTAAAATCTCCATCAAGGCTGAAAAGGAAAACTATGAGCATTTTGATATGATTCAACCGCTCATGCTTTAATCTAGACAATTCTATACAGATGGCAAACTGCTTCTACCCATGTTCATGCTTGCAGGGTTTTGTCTTATCTGGTTTACTCCCTTCCTACTTCCCTTTAGATGTCTGATGTTTGGGTTGCAGCTTCTTTACTGGTCACTATTTTCATTTGAACATAATATCAAAACAAATATTTTTCCCCTTCCATGTTTTTTTTTTTTTTTTTTTGAGATAGAGTCTTGCTCTGTTGCCCAGGCTGGAGTGCAGTGGTGCGATCTCAGCTCACTGCAACCTCCACCTCCCAGGTTCAAGCAAGCAATTCTCCTGCCTCAGACTCCTGAGTAGATAGGATTACAGGCATCTGCCACCATGTCTGGCTATTTTTTTTGTATTTTTAGTAGAGATGGGGTTTCACCATGTTGGCCAGGCTGGTCTAGAATTTCCTGATCTCAGATGATCCACCTGCCTTGCCCCCCACAAAGTGCTGCTATTACAGGCATAAGCCACCATGCCCAGCCAATAAATTCTTAATGCTCCCTAAGACTTTAGTATCATGGAAAGTGGAACTTGCTCCTACATCTCACTGACATTGAACATTTTAGCCATGGCTGCTGATATATTGTCTCAGTTTCTTCATAAGTGAGATGGGAGTGAGAATATCTCTCGTGAGGTTGTTGTGAGAATTTAGTGAGATACTGGGTTTGAAAGTGTTGTTTAAGAATAAAAAGCACTATACAGATTTAAGGGATTTTTTATACTTCTGTGTACTTCCCTACATGTTGTGTTTCATAATTGCTTACCTTCTCACTTTTACACAACTGTAGTTAACTGGAGGGTAGGGAGATCTATCTTATTAATATCTACATTTCTGATATATTGCATATTGTCTGAGACAGAGCAGGTGCTTAATAAAAATTAGATGGATGGATGATTGGATGAGTGGTTGGGTGGATGGATGGACGAATGAATAAAATGATGCTTGAGAATTAGAAGACAGTGGAGCTGAAAAGGGGTACGAAGTTCATTAACAGCAATTACTGTTGTAATTTAATTTACCTCCTTTAGCCTCACTAACACCTGTGAGGCAGGTATTGTTATTCTTATTTTATGAATGAGGAATCGTCAGCTCAGAAGGACTCATAGCTTGTAAGTATCAGATTCAATGGGATTCAAGCCAGATCCATTTCCAAAGCCCAGGCTCTTTCTACCATACCAGCACAATCTCAGCAGTCTCAAACATTCTATCCTGAAGATTTCTGCTCCCATTGGACCTCAATGCTCCATCATTAGGTGGTTTCATGGTTTGATGATGTCCAGAGTTGAACTTCTCCTGGGGTCCAAGTTGTTTGTGCTCAGAGCTACGTGGAAGAAAGGCAGGCATAGGGCCTTGGAGTTCATCATCTTGCCAGGCATCAATGGCTGCAATCCAGTGGGCAGTTGTTTCCCTTAGCTCTTCCTGAGTGAGTTCAGTAATCTGAACACCTGTGCAGTTAGATGGGCTCCTTGAAGGGTCAGACCCATTATCTGCTCCCTATCACAGCATCCGTTGCTGGGTAGCTGGGCCCTAGGGCTGCCAAAAGGAGTAAATGTAGCCAGAGGTACTTGGTGCTGGTTGGGGACCAAAACTAAGGCCTCTTTCATGAAAGCAGAGAAAGACAAAGGACTGTAGAAGAGCGGAATTTCCCGCCAACAACCTTTTGAGTCTCTGGATACACCTATGTCCTTCCAAATTATGTAAACCAGTGTATTTGCTGTTTCGGTCATGTTCACTTGAGTTGGGATTCTGTCACTTGCAACCAAAGAACCTTGATTAGTAAACTGCCCCTTACTCATTTTCTCACAGCATGTTGTCTATGCTTTGTTCTATTATTTATATATATCTTTCTCTCTACTAGACTCGAAGTCCCTAGAAAGTATGGGCCATGTCTTATTCATTTCTATGTTCCTCATACGCCTGTACAGAGGGAGCCTGCCACATAGATGGTGATCAATAAATGTATTTCAGTAATTACAATGTGTAAGTCTTTTATATTTGGAGACTTGTCTTGATTTCCTGTGGCACTTATTAAGCACCTACTATGTGCCTATGCCTGTACTAGGGGGTTCTACAGGGACGTCACATTATTTCAACGTTATCTCTCATAGGTTTTTCAGAACAGGCACCATTTCATGATCTGCCACCATCATTCCTTCTATCTTCCTTTGCAAAGTACAGAGAGTCCCCCTCAAGCCACTCAGCAAACACATAGTCAGAATATGATAAAAATACTTTGAACCTTTGTTTTAAAATCTTGTTAAATTTTCTGTTTAAAAATGTTTTGTTCACATAGTGATAGGAGGTCTTTTAGAAATCAGTTCTGAGGAGCAGTCTTCCTAAGGCAGTGTGTCTGTATTCAAAGCAGTTTGGAGAAAGAGCTGGTTGCTAGGGGCAACACTAACTTCTAAGGGGGGATCTTTGCATGTGGATATAAAACCAATGCCCTGGGACCCTGTAGGAAGGGGGTCTTCTCACAGAGGAGTGAATAAATGGAAAGTGGCTGGGAAGCCCCAGGATCGTGCTGGTGCCCTTTTGGAGACTGGCAGGCTGTCCGACCCACTTGCATATGGCATAAGGCCATAACCTAAGCACACAGGTGGCAGCTGTGCTCCCTCCAACAAGATTGCTTGGGAGGCTCATTCCGTGCAGTGGGGCAGTCCAGATTTGAGCTGAGGTGTTGTATCTCTGGTTACTCATTGTTATGGTATTTTACTTATTTATTTTATTTCTTAAATCACCACACAATAAATTTAACTGCTTTCCCTTGATGTACAGTTTTATGAATTTTAACACATGTATAGATTTGTGTTACTACCACTATAATCATGAGACAGAACAGTTTCATCATCCCCTGAATTTTCTTGCCCTATCCCTTTATTACAACCACACCTTCCCTCCACCTCCACCCCCTGACTGCCACTGACGTGTTCTCTGTCACTCTACTTCTGTCTTTTCAAGTATGTAGGAATAAATGGACTCATACAGTGTGTCACCATTTGAGACTGGCTTCTTGGCACAGTGCCTTTGAGATTTATACAAGTTCTTTTGTGTATCCATTGTTTGTTCCTTTTTATTGTTGAATAGTACTCCATAGTATTCATGCACAGTCGATCTTCATCATTCCTGGATTCTACATTTGCAAATGTGCCTACTTGCTAAAATGTGTAACCTAAAAATCAATACGCATGGCACTTCACAGTCAATTGCAGACATGGACAGAGTGGTGAAAAACTTGACATGCCTGATGCACACATTCCCAGCTGAGGTTGAATAAGGCAATACCCTGTTTTCTTGTTTCAGCTCTTATGCCATAATAGTGTCCTTTTTGTGGTCCATTTAGTGAAACCGGTTTTTTGTTTTTGTTTTTGTTTTTGCATTTTTTTGCTTTTTGTTGGTGACTTCACTTTTAAAATGGGCCCAACCTGGGAGACTGAGGCAGGAGGAATCTCTTGAGCCTAGGAGTTCAAGTCTGTGTTGTGCTGTGATCACATATGTGACTAGTCACTGCACTCCAGCCTGGGCATCATAGAGAGACCCCATTTCTAAAAAGAAAAAAAGGGGGGCCTGAGAATAGTGCTGAAGTGCTGTCTAGTGCTCCTGCCTTGCGGAGAAAATAGGTGTTTTTCGATGTTTTATTCATGCATGAGTGATGGTGCTGTTGGTTTTGAGTTCAATGTTAATGGATCAACAATGCATATTAAATAAGGTGTCTTTAAACTGAAACACACATTTCAAAAAGTTATATATTGATCAGTTGATGAAAATGTTGTAGTCAGAAGCTTGCAGAACCTCACGCTTTATTTTCCCTAGGAACAAAGGTTCGGTATTTGGTAATTCAGTGTGTGCAATGACTTTATAGAACATAACTACCACAAGTAATGAGAACTGACTGTAATTGTGGTATTTATTTCGCGGAGCTCTGAGCTAGTTACACTGGGGCTCCAGTAGTATTTAAGACCCTGTCCCGGACTTCAGGATGCTTATCATCAGGTTGAGTTGATAGCTCTTTCCTAGCTATGCCACTTTTATTCTCTTAGTGTTTGGAAGGAGTGAAGCTGAGATTCCAAGTGCCCCAAGTACTGGAGAAACTGTTCTCTGCAGAACAAGGGGGAAAGAATGAGCTTGTTTCTCAGAAGAAAGAGAAGTAAAGGGCAAGAGAGAGGCAGTGAGGTCATGAGAGACTGTGTGTCTACCATGGCCTCTGTCCCAGATGCCACACATTTCCAGAATGTTTCTAAATGCAGGAAATGCTTGGGAGCATGTGTCTTTTGCGGAACCTCCAGGAGGGCCCAAGATTCATGCCCTGGGCAGTGCCAAGCAGCATGGAGAGAGCATGGATGGGTGCAGAAGCAAAAGACCACGGGAACATACAGCAACCAGTGGTAGAAACTTGTGCAAATTGGGGGAGACTCTGGACTCCTGCAGGCTGAACACTGGCAATTTGGGTCAAGCTTACCAACATTTGGGGTGATGGGGTGGGAGAAGGAGGCCTCAGCTGATACTTGGGCTACACATAAAACAGCAGCCAACAGCCAGAAGACCAAAATCACTGACTACTACATTGTGCAGGACACACTCAGGGATTATCTGAGTCAGATGTGGATGGGAGAGGTCTGGGAGGGCTTCATCTTCATCCACGTTCCAGACCGAAAGTAAAGGTCCTTTCTTTCCCAGGACGGTGATAATAATAAGAGTAATACATAACAACTGGCCCATAAAAATCACTCTTTAGTTTACCAGGATATTTTGCATACATTATTTTCATGGTCCTTCACTTTTCTTCCAGACAGATGGCTTTTAAGTTTACATAGATTATAAGCATAGATAAGACTGCCTGTGGGTTGTGCGTAACCCCGTGGCACCAACAACAATACTGCTTCTTTCGAAGCTGAGGGTACACTGAAGTAAAAGTAACATAAGTGATATTTTTAAAAGGATGATCTTGAATACATTCCAGTTTCTGTGTCTAGTTTATTGCTAATGATAACAAGGGTACTTGCCACAGAATGGTGACTGGCGCATGGTGTTGTAATCCCAGAGTTAAGAACTCTGCCTTGTCTCTTATGATCACTACCACTAGTTTACGTAGGTCCTTAGCAATCATCATTGAAGCATTGACGAGTGCAACAGATCAGCATGGGCCTAAAGTACTTTAGAAAATACCCTTCTACCCCACATACTAGGTTCTCTAGGTCTTCTTTGACCTCCTTGAAGGTCATGAGCTCGAATTTACCGATTAGAAAAGTTTCCTGAATCTCCATTGCAGAAAATGAATAAAGCCGTCTCCCCAGCACCTGTACCTTCCGAATCCAGGGACAGTGCATGGGGAGTTGACAATGGCCTGAGGAGGCACGGACAGAGGAGTGCTCATTCTCATCTCTGGGCAACAGCGGCCCTGTCCTCTGACTCTTTGAGAACTCCGGGTGCAGTGGTTCATGCCTGTAATCCCAGCACTTTTGGAGGCCAAGGCGGGCAGATTACCTGAGGTCTGGAGTTCGAGACCAACCTGACCAACATGGAGAAACCCCGTCTGTCTTCTAAAAATACAGAATTGGCTGGGTGTGGTGGTGGGCGCCTGTAATTCCAGCTACTCTGGAGGTTGAGGCAGGAGAATCGCTTCAACCTGGGAGGTGGAGGTTGCAGTGAGCTGAGATCGCACCATTGTACTCCAGCCTGGGCAAAAAGAGTGAAACCCCATCTAAAAAAAAAAAAAAAAAAAAAAGAACTCTGAGGGTGAACCGGACTTGAGGTGAGGGGCACAGGAAGTGCTCCCTCTGGTAGAGGACACATTTCCTTTTCAGCCACTCCTGATGTTTCCTTCTGTGTGGAGGGAGCTCCCTTGGTGATCTCTTGGCTTCTCTCTTTCCATTACTCTCTCTGCTCCGGGAAGGAGAGCAGACTTTTCTGATTGGGTGTTTGGGGAGAATACACAGGGTGTGTTTAGCATATTCAGCTCAGCTCCTGCTGGTTTCTTTCCTCTGATAAAGGTGAGACTGATTGCAGAGAGTCCAGGTTGCCTTTTACCCGTCCATGACATTGGTGGTAGCTGGGCAGAGCCTTTGCCATCACCAGCACCAAATGCAGAGGCTGCCCGTCTATGCTGCCTGTGACGGTAAGGGTAAGGCCTCTGACTGTGGGGCCCAGGAGGCCCACTTGCTCTCTCATTCAGCCACATCCTTCAACTTAGCCGCTGTTAGCAACAAAGGTAGCCTTTCTCTGTCCCCCATGTCACTGTTTGTCTTTTTTCTTGCTTTCTTAGAACATGGAGGGAAAGAGAGGTGCATTGGGCAGTCCCTTGATAGAGAAAACCCAGGACTCTTTCCCACTATTCCACCAACCAGCTCTGTTTCTTTTTTCACACCTGGTTCTAAACCCACCTACTCCAGGCAGTCTCCCTGGATTAGCTGCAAGATTCTGAGGCATGGCTTCATGGGTAGGATATCAAATTCGAGCTTATCTGACCCGACTCCTCACCAGAAAGCCTTGCCTTTCTCAGCTGAGGGTATACTGAAGTACAAGTAATATAAGTGATCTTTTTAAAAGGATAATCTTGAATGCACTCTAGTTTCTATGTCTAGTTTACTGCTAATGGCAACAAGGCATTGCTACAAACTGCTGACTGGCGTATGGTGTTGTAATCCCAAAGTTAAGAACTCTGCCTTGTCTCCTAAGATCACTACCTCTAGATCAAAGGTCTTAGCAATCATCACTGAAGCACTGACGGATGTGACAGAGATCTGTTACTGAGATAGAGAAGACAACTGGCTTCCCCTTAAAAAACCTGGTGTGATTTGGGGGAAGTGTCTTGACATCTTTGAGCATCAGTTTCCTTATGGGCAAAATGGAGCTAAATCATTTCTGCCTCTCAGTGTTGTGGTGAGGTTTAAATGAGATGGTGCGGGATAGTGTCTTGTCAGTCTGAAAGCCCATGCAAATAGGATGGACTGTTGGCAGTGGCAGAGTAGGGCATGCAACCCAGGTTTTCCTGGGGTGGGGAAATCCCAGGGCCCCCAGCTTAGCGAGCCTGGGGATCTTTCCAGGCCCCAGAGGAAAGGGATTAGAGAGCAGAAAGTTATGTAATGTACTTGGGACCCTGGATCTCTGACCTGCCCAACCTATGGTGTCTCGGGTGAAGTCTGGGGAGGGCTACTCACATAGGGACACCTCCCAGCCACTTCTAGAGGCTTCTAGAGGTGGCTGGAGGGAACAGGTAAGAAGAATGGTACCCAAACAGTGCAGTGTTGGGAAGGCCTGGAGAAGGAGACTGGGGGAGGCTGCATCCCCTGAGGCAGAGGCAAATGCCTGCTGCAGGACCCCAGCACCCTGTCTACAGGGGCTCAGAGAAGCCCCCACCTTGAAACCTCCCCCTCAGGCAGAAGTCAGGGTGGGCTTAAATGATAGCATCCCATCTACTCCGTCTTCACACACACTTACTCTGGACCCAACCCTGAGCCTGAAGGAACTGATGTGATATCCAACACTCTCCCCCAGTCAACCTCCACGCCCCAGCCAGTCATCCCTCCATTTCCCCCACTTCCCCGCCATCTCCTGTGACCGAGGAGTGCATAAAGTCCTTATAAAAAAATTACTGAAATGATCTTCTGTATGGAGATGAAGGACACTAGCAAAACCATTGCTCCTTTCTGGGCCTCAATTTCCTTTTTTCTGAAATGGAAACAACACTCTTATACAATCCTTGGTGCTTCGGTTCAGCAGTGTCACTCTCAGAAACTTCTATTAAGGCTGATTTGTGCCTGGCACTATATGGAACACCGCAGCTTTCGCTCCTCAGGAATGTGTGTGTGTGTGTATGTGTGTGTGTGTGCGTGCGCGCGCGCACACAGGCAGGTTTTGCTCACATCAAAACTGGTTATGTAAAAACCTGGGCTTACACTAATGATAAATTAGGGGATAATTATTCACTTTATGAAAGGATTCATGTTAGGTTTCCCCTAGTGTGTTTATAATGTGATTCAATTTACACCATATTCAGCAACCATCTATTGTGTGAAGGGAGGCCCTCTCTGCATAAACAAGAGCGTGTGTAGGCAGTATTTTGAGCTTTATGGAAGGAAAGAATTAGAGATACTGGAGAGGTCTTTATTGCCGATAACAATGAGTAATACTAGCGCCTGGGAACAAAGGTGACTGTGGATCACAATTTCCTTAGTCTCAGGAGCACTGCAGTGCCACACAGGGCTGGGGAAGAAGTCCAACTCCCTGCTCACAAGTCTGACTTTGGTTTCAGCAGCGTATGTGGGGGCTAAGAGTGGTCAGGGGCCTGGAAGCCAGGAGCTCTGGCTTTGGTGTCAGGACAAAAGCTATTTGGTTTATATTCCTTGAGACCATTAGATTCAGGGCACTGGCGTGAGGCCGGCAGGTAAGGTTCTTAGGATGGGGTTCCTGGGGGAGCTCAGGGAACTGCTCAGCTCCTACCATTTTCCGGACATCCTTTCTCTTCGCCTTTCTTTGCCCCCTTGCCAAGGCTGTTTTTCCAGTATCACAGGCTAGGACTGAATTCTGAGTTTGTCTTGTCCATTTCTTCATCTCGCTTAGGAATCTGCTGCCATCCAAGCAGATGAGAATCTTCTCTTTTGAGGCTCCGCAGGAGGCGAGTTACACCCTTTCCTCCAAATATCTTTTCCAGTTCCCTATTTTCATTACCACTAGAGGAAGACGATGAAGTGCAGGTTCTGGCACCACATTTTATTAGGCAGGCAACAGCACAACATCAGGAATTTGTAGTCAGAGAAGCAATATGGTTAGATGTGAGTTTTATAGAGGTTCTGATGGGGGTGGGTGGGGACTGTGCAACTGTGCAGGTGTAGGTGAGGCGTGACTGTTGTCAGGCTAGGGCCAAAGGCACTGGGGTGAGGGGATGGTGTGTGGACATGACGCCCTGTGAAGACACATCTGGAAGGTCATAGGTGTTAGGGGCAGGGTCAGCCTTAAGATGCTTAAAGACTATCCTGATCCTTTGTGTCTCCATGCAAAAGCATCTCCATTCCCTTTGCTTGGCTCCAAAAGTAACCAGCATCTTTCTTCATTCTTGGGCACACATCTGACTCCTCGTCTTCCAAGCTGTGCTCATGCCAGGATCAGATTTGCCATTAGATTATGACTTCCATTGATATGTTGAGATGTGGAGTAGAAAATGCCGGGGTCCACCCTGTGGTTTTCTGGGGTCCCTGCCTCTCCAGCCCTGGTACAACTTCTGCCTGGCATCAAGGGTTCTGAGGAGGGCTGGCTAGCTGACTCAGACCTGGGGATCCCCACTTCAGAACCCCCCACCCCTCCAGTTGGGTATCTTCAAAGGAATCTTTGGTGTCACAGACCAAGTCAGCAGGGGCTGGGAGGGAGCCTGGAGCTTTATTAACTAATCTCTGGTACTTGAGTAATTTATTATGTTTAAGCTGGTGCCATCAAGTCTCTCAGCAGTGCCCGCGTGCGCTGGGAAATAAATTAAAGGCTGTCCAGAGATACTTGGATCATCTGTGTGATTGCTGGGCTGGTGAGATGGAGGTTTAAGACTCTCTCTTCTTGCAAATTGGAAATTAGGAATTAATAAGACAGCAGGCCAAAGAGCGTCGGTGGTGGTGGTGACTTGGCTGCAGGGCCAGGGCTGGGGGAGGGAAGGCTGCTGCCAGTGAAAGCGGAAATGCAGATCCCAGCCAGAGTTTCCAGGGCATGGTTGGGCTAGAGGAGGGGGCTCTTCCTGGGCCTGCACAGCAGGTGGCAGGGATTTTTCCACCTCTAGAAAAAGGTTAAATGGGTAATGGAAAGAACCCTACCCTGGAAGCCTGAAGACTTGTTCTGGCCCCAGCCCTGCCACAGCCCCTGTGTGACAATGAACAGCCAGCCCTCTTCCTTTCTCTGGGCTTCAGTTTCCTCATCTGCAACAGGGGGAGGTGGGACTCAGGGCCCACTTATCCATGAGCACAGGAAGCACGCAAAAATGTTTTAATTTCTTTTAAAGTCCGAAGAGAAAGAATATGCTTTTAGGCTGAGGAAAATATTTTTAATATATAATATTAATACATTCATCTTGATACCAAAGCAGGCTATATATATATATACACACACACACACACACACACACATATACATATATATATACACACACACACACACACACACATATATATATATAGTTTGTTTGTTTTTTGAGATAAGAATTCTGCTCTGTTGTCCAGGCTGGAGTGCAGTGGCATGATCTCGGCTCACTGCAACCTCTGCCTCCCAGGCTCAAGCCATCCTCCCACCTCTGCCTCCCAAAGTGCTGGGGTGCTGGGATTACAGGCGTGAGCCACCTTGTTTGGCCATAAAATAGGATTTTAATATGAATTTGTGTGTGTGGAGGAAGAGGCCCATGAAGATGAAGGTGCTAAGGGTCCCACGGAGCTCATGATGCAGCCTCTGTTAAATGAGAAGAATCCAAAGGCCCTTCCTGCCCCAGTACACTTGCCTTTCCCATCCATTTGCCAGCTTCGGCTTATCCGGGTTCCGGTGAGCTCCCGGAGCAGGGACATCTTCCTGTCAGACCGCCCTACTCCTGCTGTAGGAGTGGTGTGCACGCAAGGAGCCACAGTCAGTCCCACTGTGGGCGGTGGTGGGGCCAGGAGTGGAATCCAGGCTTTGGGCCTCTCTATGGCCCCAAGCTGCTGCTTCCTGATAGATGCCCAGGGAAGGGGCGTGTAAGCCCCCTGGGAGTCCGAATCTCTTCTTTCACAAGTCCCTGGGATCAGGCCCTCCCCGGGGGACTTCTGCCTCGGCCCTTGAACCCGATCCACCCCTACCTTCTGCTTTTCTGCCCTCATAAACTCAGTAGTACCTGGAAGGGCCCTGGGCAGGGCTCCGCGCCTTCAGGGTCTGCTCTGCGGGAGCCAGTGGGCAGCCGGGTGTGGGGCCCTCGGCGAGGGACAGCACGGCCCTCAAGAGCCCCAGCCTGTAGTTGGGTGGCCTTACCACCAGGTGGCAGGCTTGCTCTACACTGATGTCTTGGCAGGAGCACTTACCTGGCAGTGGCCGCAGGGGTCGGAGGATGCCAAATCGGCCGGTGGCTGGGGGATTATTGAGGCCAGCGCCTGCGGCTTCAGAAGCAGGGCGGAGATCTCTCCTCTTGGCGTGGGGCTCCTGCTGGGATTCTGTCTCCAAGGGCACTTTGATCTCCTAGAAGTGCCTCCAGGCCGCTGTCGGTGTGGGCCAGAGTGCGCCCCCTGGAGGACGGAGGGCTGAGTTGCCTCCCAGGGGTTTGGTGTGTGCGCAGTTGGCTGGGCTGGCTGGAGGTCTGGGGACACGGAGAGGGACCTGATGATGTCTTTGGAGGCATGCCAAGGACCCTGGTTCTGCACAGCAAGGTGATTCCCACCCAGCTGGCCCTGGTTTTAGGTATGATGAATGTTTGATTGTGGTGTCGGCTGCACACCCACCACCTAGACTATCCCTGCTGTGGGCAGGGCCCCTTGGGAGGCCCACTGGCGGCAGGGCAGCCTGAGCGTCATCCTTTCGCCCACCCCTCTGACCAGCATGGCTGCGGCACTGTCCCTCCAGCACCCTGGGTTCTCCTCGAGGGGTCCCAGGAGCCGGGACTCAGGCCACTCTCGAGCCCAGGGCCCTGTCTTCTCCAGCAGCAGAACAGGAAAAGACCGAAGCCCTGGTCAGTAGAGTGCCAAGGAGAAGAGATGAGAGTGAGAGGTGAAAGGCAGACATAGTGGCAAGCAAAAGTGAGGCTGGCCACGTCCCGCGGGACTCCTCGGAGAGGAAGTGTGAAGGCCTTAGGTCCTGGGGAAGAAAGTGGGAGGTCCCTGGCTCTGCCGGACGCTTCTTTGTCTTAGGCAGCAGGAGCTCTCCCCAGGCCTGGAGTCCTCTTGGGGTTCCTGAGTGACATCTGGAATGCCCTGTCCTGTCACTAGCCAGCCAGGGCCTGAGTCCGAGCTAGTGACTCACATGCTTCTTTCTGTGGTGTCTTCGTGCCCTTCATGAAAGTCAAAAGCCCCAGAAGTCAGCCCTGGGCCCTTCTCTCTGTCTCCCTCACCTGCCTGTGTGCCCTCCTTGGTGCACTGGTTCCCAGCCTGCGCCCTGTCCTCCCCACTCTGTCTTGGTTGAGAGATCTGATCTCTGCTCTTGTTCCAGAAATAATGATGACTTTTTTTGTGCAGTGCGTTCTGTCCCACCCATTCCAATGGCATCCGATTTCGAGAGCTCATCTTTGGGACTCCATGTCTGCACTCACTCAGACCCTTCCTCGGAG
>NW_012120709.1:22683238-22698984 GCF_000951035.1 Colobus angolensis palliatus | reverse complement strand
AAAAAAAAAAAAAAAAAGAGCGGGGGAAGGATGGAAATTAAATACATTACAAACTGAGGAAGGAGGAAAACCAAAGGAAAAAAATAGAAAATACCCAAAAGACAGAAAGGATGATTGCAGAGGCAGGCACACACAAACATGGGTGTGAACAGCTATGTGCACACAAACACACACACACACGTACACACCCTGCTCTGGTCACTGCCCTGGTCCTGTGCTGTTCCTGCCTTAGCATCTCTCTCCCTCTGACCTGCCTTAGGTTCTTAAGAAGGGTGTGGCCTCCTGGTGTTGCCTGGTCCCTGGCCCACCCCCTGCCCACCCCCAAAGATTTCACTTAGGCTAGGATGCACAGAGGAGGCCAAAATCTTTATGCCTCACACTTGTCACCCAAAATTGGATCTAACCGCCTCTCTCCATTCCTCTCTCCCTCCTAGTTTCCTTAGTAACTGACAGTTCCCCAGTGAATGCCAGGCCCCGGGTGACAGACCGCTGTCACCATCACAGAAGCACTTTCTCTCTCTCTCTCTCGTTCTCTCTCTCAACTGTCCCCCTCAAAACCACATAGACTCACAGACTTGGGCGGGGGTGTGGGAATGCCTGGGTAGGCTCAGGGGTAATTAAAACATGTACCATTTATTCCATAACAGGGAGCAGAACTTTAATTACTCACTCTGACGGTGAGGGTGTGAGCAAGGAGGTGGCTACTGGGGGGTTGGGGAGGGGGCTCAGAACGTGTCTGGTTTTTTTCTTTCCTTTTCCACTTGCCCAACTTGGACTGGAGAGGTGGGAGGTGGGCCTGGGAAAGTGAGGGGCTGCTGAGTGCGTGTAGGGGAGAAGCAGAGGGTGAAACCTGATTGTGTTCATTAAGGCAACACAAAACTGGGAGCCGTAATAATAATTAAATTAATTATAAAAGCAATTTGCTTTTGAAAATTTGATTTGACAGCTTACTAGTGGCTGCACTGATCTAGCAGCTCTGGCTTAAAAATAGTCAGAACAAAAACCAAGTAGAAGAACCATCAGCTAATTTTAATTAGACGCCAGGATTGGTAAACAAAATTCCGCACCACCCTTTCATTGTGGCTGACTTCGATTTAAGGAGATGTCGGGATTGATTTGGGGAAACGCAGGGGAAAGGAAGGTGCCTTTTGGAGAGGGCATGGAGACTAGGGGCATCTGAACAAAGGCAGTGACCCTGGGGGCTGGTCCCCCTGCTCCCCACCCATTTTGGGGATGTCGGCTCTAAGGGGTTTCCATGGCTCCTTCCTGTGCGACCTTGGTAGAAATGGCTCTGCCTCTCTGACTTGCTGCACTGGTGCTTTCTCTCTCTGTGTGTGTGAGTGTGTGCATGCACACAGATGTGTTGGAGAGGGGACATCACATTGACAACATCCACTGATCCAGGAGAAATTCAACCAAGAAGGGCAAAGAGCCTGTGTAGAGGGTAGGCCACAGGCTCTGCCCTGCCAGGGCTCTAGAATGCTTACAAGTCTTCGGAAGCTGACACTTCTGTGGAAGTTTCAGTGAAGACTGAAGGAGGGCTGGCTTCTGGCAGGGAGAGGCTGCTGTCTCTTGTGGCCCTCAGGTGTCTGGGCACCATGCTGACCCCTGACCTCCAAGCCCCATCTTGACATCTTCAGTGCCCTTCCTCGTCTCCCCAGCAGTGCATGCATCCTACATCCACAGCTCATATCTCCATCAGAGCACTGCCCTCCTGGCGCTGTCACTGTCAGGGCCAGTTAACTCCTCTTCCCTGTGGCTTGGAGAGCCCTCTCTACTTCCTACCTTGGGCGTGGATTTGATTCATCCCAGGGTTCCACTGCCCAGCACAGTGCCCAGCATATAACACATGTCCAGTAAGTGTTGGTCAAATGGACCAAATCACCAGTCATGACCTTCCTAACTACCTCTTCCAGTTAACATTTCATTACCCTCCCTTCCTCTCTCATTGCCCTTCCATCCATTGTCTTCCAGTCCACTGCATGCTGAGGACTCTCTCCTGGGCCACCCATCCCTGGGGCTCCTCTCCTTCCTCCTTCCCTTTGCTCCCTGTGCCCCTGGCTGGCACTGTTGTCCACCCCTCAATGCGGCTGCCTGCAGGGTCTATCCCACCGCCTGCTTTGTCCTTAGTGCTCACATCGGGGCCCCTGGCCGCCCTTGGTGTGCAGCACCATCTTTATAAGCATCACTCTCAGGATGCATCACTTGCTTCATTCAACAGGGTTTCATGGAGACATCTGAGTTAGGCTCCTGGCTGGGTTGATACAGCTGGGGAGAGGGAGCACGACGAGCATATCCGGACCCTGCTTCATGCAGCTTAGGGTGCAGTGCGTGGTGAGGTCCCTCAGAGTCCCTGCCCTGCATGCTCCTGCTGCTCTGGCTCCAGCTTTCTAACCACCCATCACTGGAAGATCCTTCTGTTCTTTCAAAACCAATGTTGGAAACAAGACTTTTTGCCCTGTCTTATCTCTCTGTCTCTCTCTCCCCTCCCACACATGTGCATGCATGCACACACATGCACTCGCACACACACGCGCACACAACATACAAACACACATACACTCGTGCACACACGCATGCGTGCATGCACACACATGCACTCATACGCACACACACATGCAATCACACACACATGCAGACGTGCATGTGCGCGTGCACACCTACACACACACACACACACACACACACACACTCTCTTCTCTCCCGTCAGCTCTGTATCTCCGAGGCTCACCACACTTTTCGCACCTCCCAGGTTTCCCCAAAGGTTTGGGTCATCTTCCCTGACTCCCTCTCCTGGTCTTCCAGGTGATAATCATTCAGCAAGCCTTGTGGCTTTTTTCTTCAGAATCCCCCTCCTCTCTGTTACTGGGGTGCTCCCTGCCTGTCTCCCTTGTAATCTGGGCACAGCTGCCCCCAGACCCAGCTGGGTCCTTAGCCTCTAGGCCTTTCTTCACCACACTGCCAACGTTTTAAGCTTGCTGTGGTTGAGCCCATCCACGCCCACGTGTTTTCCTGGTTATTTCACAGGGAGGCAGTTGTGTGAGCTTCCAGGTGTCCTCAATCAGCCCCTCACTAAGTCCCCTGCGCCGAGCCTGATGTGGGGCCATATTTGAGAAGATTCAGAGAAAGGAGGTGAACATACCCACACACTGATCAGCCGAGAGCCTAAGAAGCAGAGGAGTATGGGCTGCAGATGAGAAATGAGCAGGAACCTGGAGGAGGTGAGGGCAGGATTTGGGGTAAAGAACAGAAGAGGATGAATGAGATTTTAGGGAATGGAGCCATTTCCTCTGGAGCAAAAATTGGCCTTGTGGTCTGACAAGAGTCTTGGAAATTGGGGAAGTATTGGAAAGTTAGGGTTGCACTGATATCAGAGAAAGGGCAGGGGGGCCAGATCATCCTAGTGGCTGACTGTGGGAGGCAGTTCCCACTGCATCTCTGTGGCCCCCACCTGGGAAGTTCTGGCGCCAGGGAGACTGTAGTGCATGTGTGTGTGTGAGTGTGTGAGTGTGCGCCTGCACACGCACGCATGTAGCGGGTGGTTTGGGAAGGTGAGGGAGGGAAGCTAGACAATTCTAACTTGACTGATTACAAGCTGCAAGACCTTGGACAATTACTTAACATTTTGTAGCCTCAGTTGCATCATTTATAAAATGAAGATAATTATAGTATCTCAAAGATTGTTGTGAGGATCAAAAGAAAGGATATGTGTGATGCCCCTAACTGGGTTCCTAGAATGCAGTTGGTGTTTAAGATATGTTGTGTGCTGCGGCTGTTATTCAACCCAGTGTCTTCCTGACATCAACACATTTTACTCCTCTGATTCCCTTCTTCCCACAATGGCAGAGTGTGGTGTGGCCGAGCTGGAGGGACCTTGGAGAGATGATCTAGTCCAACAGCCTCACTTCGTGGAAGGGGTGCAGACACCTAGGGCATAGAGGGGGCTTACCCAACCCTGCCTGGGAATTGGTTTGGGGCTGAGGCTGGAATCCAGGCCTCCTGGACTCCCATTCCAGTGCTCCACCTAGGATGTCTTGGAGTTTTGGGTTCAGGTTAATATAGAATATGATGAAATAGAAACTGCAGTGGGGACTCTAAATTCCAGCCCTGCCTATGAGGTGCCCCGCAGGTGGGGCAGAGGTGGGGGTGTCTCTTCCTCTTCTGGGTCCTCACTCCCCATCCCTGAGCAGACCTGACTGGAAGGAGTGAGGTTCGTCTCAGAGCACTGTCAGGCACTGACAATGTTCCTGCTGAAAATCCTTCGCATGTCTCTGCCAGTGCATGGTGCATATGAGAACAAGAGAGAAAATAGTGCAAAGTTACCTTTCCCCTCAAAATCCCACCATATGTTTCAATACGACTATCAAGAAAACACCATCCGCCTGGCCCTGCCCAGGCTCTGCCAGGAGGGAGGGGCAGGAGCTGGGCTCACCCTCATGTGAGGAAACTCACAGCCCAGTACCTGGCCTCACTAGGGGCGAATCCTAGCTCTGCCTTGCTGTGTGACCTTCCACCAGTTACTTTACCTCTCTGGATCCTATGTCCCTTATATGTAAAATAAGAGGATCGGAAAATCTCTAATAGGTATGATTCCAAGACTTTGGGGAATACTTATTTCCTTTTCTAAAGGACATCTTGTGATTTGACCCTTTCGGTGCTTTTAGATGATAATGTGGATAATCCTGGCAGTGTGGTGTATCTAGCTACTGGCGTCAGGAAAGAAAACTCATCTAAGGCTAGACCCTGCCTGGTGGAAAGAAGTCAGGAACCAGGAGAGTTGGTCACTGTGACTCTAGGGTCTGCCCTTGACCCTTGTGTGAGTAACCACGGACCTCTGTTTCCCACCTGTGAATAGGAACATCGCATCTACGTGACCTAACTCACTGTGAGAGCCAGAGAAGATAATAGAAAATCTTTTGGAGAAGTTGAAAATTCATCGTGTTTTATTCATAATGAGTAAGAGCCAACTGTTCCTCTGACTACATTGAAGAATGGGAGGGACAGGGCAGGCAAAGAGTGGGGTTGGCCCAGAGTCCTGAGTTCCCCATTTGGGATCTTTGCTGTAAGAGCAGATACTGCCATGTGCCTGGGCCAGGAGCTCTGGCTTTTTTCTGGAGCTAGGCTGTAGGTGGTCAGGGGCCAAATCTACTGGGACCTGCCTGACAGGATGCCTCCCAGAACCTCCTCCTCACTGCCCTCCAGGCACTTCCCAAAGGGCAACTGGAAGCCCTGTTTTATCCGTTTCTGGACCCTTTGAGGATAGAGCTGTTGCTGACTGCTAGATGGTTGAACATCAAGACCCCGGCCTCCTGCTTCTCTCCTAGCAGGAAGGAACATTCCCAGTGGGAAGAAGGCTGGGACAGGACTGATTTCTTGGAACTGTATCACCTTCTGGTCCTCTTACACCCATCCCACCTCTCAGGTGGGGTTGAAGAGGCAGAGGCGAGGAGGAACTGGGGCTATGGTCATTCATGGCCAAGAGCTTCAGCCCAGCTAGTCCCCTTCTCTCAGGGTAGCTCAACCCTCTTCACCATCGTTGGCGGAGAGAGATCCAGTCAAATAGCTCTGCATCATTCTTGTGCAGAGAGCTGTGTATGTGTCAGGAAGAATCAGAGGGCCAGAGTTTAAAGGAAGGGCAAACAAGAGAGAAAATAAGAGTCAAGACAGAGACAGAAACATAAGAGGCAAAGTCAGGACCCCTTCGCCAAATGGATGGCAAGACAGCAGGATGGTCATGGACCAGAGAACAGCACTCTCCCTCATGGCCCCTTGTGGCCCAGCGTCGGGGGTGATCCTGAGTGTCCCAGCCACGGAAGGCCCTGCATCGCTGAAGCTGTGAGGCACAGTGAGGGATTCTCATTTCCTTTGTGAAGGAAGCTAGAAGCCCAGGCATGGGCTGAAATGGCACCAGAGACACTCGTGGAGCACACCAGAAAGCTTTAGAAAACAAAAGGACCTAGGATCAAGAGAAGCTTCTCCTCTGACAGTATTGGGAAAACTGAGGCTTGACACCTTCCTTTTCCCTTTGAAAGCTGCAAAATGATGCCAAACACCCAAACAATAGACCCAGTATAGTGAATTGTGGGTGCTCATCTCCAAAACCGCCCCACCCTGCCCTCAGGATAACCATGGCTAGCCCCTTCCTCGTGCCATCTTTAAAACATGTTATTTATAAATAATAGCTAAATGTCCCTGGAATTTACCATATGCCAGACACTATGTCAAAGCTTTGTATACGTTATCTTTTTTGAAATTACATGTACCTCCCCTATGCATACGTACATACAGGTTTTCTTTGTTTTTAATATCGGACTATACCAAGCATATTGTTTTGTGGCTTATGTTTTTTACTGAATGTGTCTTGGAGACCTTTCCTATCAGTATCCGTTGCTCTTTGCCACCCTTTTAAATGGGCATCTAGTATTTCCCAGTGTGGATGGACCATGCTGTGACTTCATAATTCCCTCATCTAGAGGTATTTATGAACTTCTACTTTTTATGATATAAACAATGCTGAGTTACACATCCTTAGGCATATGTCTTAGTGCAGAATGTGTAAGGGTTTTATATGTTAATTCCTTGAATGAAACTCTGGATCAAAAAAGCATGTGAATTTCTTAGCTTGCAAGATCCTTGCACGTTTACCCTGAGCTTAGATGTTAGAGTGTTTTTTTTTTTTTTTTGGTTTGGAGGTTTGCATTGCCTGAACTGAATTGTGAGGGATAGAGATTAGCCAAGCTCTGGCCCTTCAGTTCTGCTCTTGGATTTGATGACCCATAGATGAAAAGCAAAGGGCTGAGGGCAAAGGTGCCCATTCCCACCTACCAGGGCAGTCAACAAAGGGTGCCCATTCCCACCCACCAGGGCAGTCAAGGGTGCCCCTTCAAGGGCCTGGAGGAGGCACTGGGCATTCTAATCCTCAGAAATCCTGCTGAACAGGGCCTGGGGAGCCAGTTGTAGCTCCTTTGCCAGAGGATCTTTCGATAACTGCATTTGGAGGGCAGTGTAACCTAAAGCCAAAGGATAATCTACAATTAATTTCATCTTTGTTTGGAATTCATGAAATGATTAGATTTTTAAAGGAGATTGACCTACCCTTAGATGGTTGAATTTGACTGAGATTAAAAGGGTTTATTTGCGTCCTCCAAGTACATCCCTGACGTAGTCAGTCCCATGCCATGCTGGGGGAATGGGCAGGGGTGTGGTGTGGGTGAAACCTATAATGCTTGCCCATGTAGGTGCCCTGAGGACAGAGCCTTATTCATCTGCTTGTGATTATTACTGCATCTCCAGTGCCTGAAACAGCCTGGCACCCACAGTGGGTGCTCATTCCATCTTTGGTGAATGAATGCAAAAGCTTTGGAGGCAATATACAGTAACTGAGACCCTAGACTCTTAATTCAGACACAGACCCCGGGGTCGAGCTGTGTGCTTCTGAACAATGGATTCTCTCTGAACCTCAGTTGTCTCATCTGTCAGACGGGAATAGTAAGAATCTCTGATAGTACCAACCTCATAGGACTGTTGTGAGGATTATAAAATAAAAATATTAATACTATTAATTATTTTAATGACAATAAACTCTTATCCCAACTTCTCAAGGGGTTCTTCTCATTCCTTCTCTGTCCCACCCCACCTCATTTCTCTTGAGTATGGTAACAGTCCTAGAAGGTGGATTTTTTTTCTGCCTGTTAGAAGCCAAGTTCAGAGGGTTGAGCTCTTTAGACCAGTGAGGGTATAAAGCCATAGGGCAGGAGTGGTGGGAGGGGGAGATCATGGCTAGTGTTGCCATCTGCTTTCTGAAGAATGTCCCAAGCTCCCCACCCACACTTCCTGGTGCTCTTTGCCCCAGATTTCCCAGGGCTCTCTTCAAACTGGCTTTCCAGCTGTTGAGCTGAGCTGGCCCCTTACTTGACTTTACTTACGTTCTTTTTTTTTTTTTTTTTTTTAGAGACAGGGTCTCACTTCATCACCCAGACTGGAGTGCATTGGCATAATCTTGGCTCACTGCAACCTCCGCCTCCCAGGCTCAAGTGATTTTCCTGCCTCAGGCTCCCTGGTAGCTGGGATTACAGGCACATGCTACTCCCTGGCTAATTTTTGTATTTTTTTTAGTAGAGATGGTGTTTCACCATGTTGGACAGTCTGGTCTTGAACTCCTGACCTCAAATGATCCACCTGCCTTGGCCTCCCAAAGTGCTGGGATTACAGGCGTGGGCCATCGCACCAGGCCCACTGCTTATGTTCTAATCACTGGTCACTGGGGACCCCAGTTGACATTAATTGGTCCAAAGAATCTGTGAACAGGATGGGATGACTCCTCCCAATTAATTCTAGAAAACTGGAAGGAAAGAGTCACCATTATTGAGCCCTTAGTGTGTACCTCCTCTGAGGTGTGCGCATGAGGAGAAAAGTGAGTCCCTGAGAGTCTAGGTCAGGAACCCAAGGTTCCACAGCTGGGAGGTGTCAGAGTCTGCACCTGGGTGAGGTGCCAGAGTGCAGAGGTTGCTCCCTGAGGCATGGTTTGCAGGGCACCAGCTCTTTCCTCCCTGGCTTTCTTGTTCTGGCAGCCTATCTACCAGGGCTATGCATGGCCCTAGAAGAAGAGATGCTGAAATCTTATATAATTACCCAAATCATGGCTCCTAAATGGCCTCTGATTACAGCACTAAAGCCCCTTTCTGTCGTGCAGCCCTGGCTCTCCTGAATAGAGCTGTGACCACTTTGTATGGGATTTTTTTCTTTTAAAGTGAAGGAGATGGCTTATCCTCATGCAAAGTAGGTCAGAACCTTAGCAAAGATCTTTTCAAACACTTGGCTTTTTTGAAGTCCTGCTACGAAACTTCTTTTGTTTCTCCTGCCTTTGCCTCTTCCCTCCCGCCCCTCTCCTTTTTCCAAAGGCTCAACGACATCAAATGGTTCTGACAGCGACAGTGAGGGTTGCACATGATAAGCTCAATTATAAATAATGCCAAACTGGCCCAGCTGGGCCGAAAGTGCCAACTGCAGCCAGGCTGCCATGGCCCAGTGCCTCCCAGCCACAAGCACCTTTAGGGTATCATGGGCACCTGCCCAGCCTGCCAGAAGTGTGAGTGCCCTTGCCCTGGGTCCCACCAGCCCAGCCAGGGGAGGGGAAGGCTGGACTGGGATTGCACCCGTGCCTGGGAGCCAGCGGTCTGAGTTTGCATTGCCCATTATTCATCCAACCTTGCAAAAACACATTTGCTTCCACAGGAAATCAACCCAGACAGCTGATTAGTGCTTTGCCTCATGGTTTGCTATCTTGGGGGCTGTTTCTCTCCCTTTTGCTCTTGCTTCTCCATCTCCCTAACCCCACCATCACCAATGACAGGCAGAAATCAGCAAGAGTGATGTAGGTATTAAGAATGTTTTCCAGTGGGATGATGTTGCTGAAGGTGGTCACACCCGATCCCACCCCAGACCCTAACGCCAATCTTGATGAGCAGGCAGAGTGAGCAGGCACTTCTGGGCCTCCAGAGATGAGTAAGGTGACTCTTTAGTTCCAGCAGGCACTAAAGGCTGCAGGGCCTGGGAGTGATGGCTCAGGGACCAGAAACTGAGTCTGCTCACTCTGGAGCTCTTTCCTTCAAACCTCAATGAGTTGGGGTAGAAATTGAAATGGATGTGCATACCTGTGTGCATGCGTGTGTGTGTGTGTGTGTGTGTGTGTATGTATTTGTGAGTGTGTGTGTGTGAGCGTGTATGTGTGAGCATGTGTGTGTGTGAGGGTGTGTGTGCCCTCACTGAAGGATAGACTTGTGATCAATATGAATTTGCTCTTTGCACATGGTGATGGTGCCATCCAGGCATTCAGAGGGATTCCCACTCAGAAGTGTCTCCCCTTCCCCACATTCCACCCTCTCAGGACCTAGCAGGAGAAAAGCTCCATCCTGTTAGCCCTGCCATCTTTCTCGTGTCCAGTCTCAGCTTGGGTCCAAGGAACAAGTAATTTTCCAGGATGACTAGTGAATTTTGAGGCATTTAGAGGGGATGTTTTTCTAGGTACTTCAAGGGATGAGTGAGGAGCAAGCCTAGTGATGTTTCTTTCATTCAATGAATATTTATTGAGCACCTACCATCTGCCACAATGCTTCTAGGTGCTGAGGGTACATCAGTGAACAGAAAAGTCAAACATTCATGTCTTCATGGAAAGTAGACTCCAGTGAGGGATACAGACAGTAAACTTGATACACAAGTACATAAGGATGGTGATTAAAGCTATGAAAAGACGAAACAGGGAAGAGGGACAGAGACTTTGGAGGTAGCTGCCGTTTTATGTACAGTGACCAAGAAGGCTCCCTGAGAAAGTCATGTGGAAATACAAGCCTCAGGGAGTGAGGCATGAAGACATCTGGAGAATGTTCCAGGCAGAGGAAAAGCAAGTGCAAAGGCCCTGAGGTCCCAGGGTATTTGGCGAATCAGAAGGAGTCACTTCAACTAGATCAGAGCAGGTGAGAGGCAGTGTACCAGTTGAGTTCAGAAAGGCAGTAGGTTGGAGGGGTGTGTATGTGTGTGCAGATTTTATGGGGCTTTGATGTAAGAACTTTGGCTTTTACCCTGAGTGAGATGGAAGCCCCTGCAACGCTCTGCGTAGAAGACTGTCAAGACTGTCGGGATCTGACTCACACTTTTAGCAGCAAGTGCTCCTCCTCCCAAGACTATTCTTAGGTTTCCCCCTCCCCCAGTCTTCCTTCCAGTTTGCAGCCCTTTGCTCCTGAGCTTGAAGAGGCTGAGCCAGACTGGAGGGGATCTTGAGTCCCTTTTTGCCCCAGAAGAAGACAGAGAAAAAGGAACAGAGCTCATGTCAGACATGTGGGCTTTGCTCACAGGGTTCCCCTGCAACTTTGGAAATGACCACAGTGCTGTTCCATTTGCCACTCCAAGGATTCTGCAACTTTGAAGGCTGGGACAGCGCCAAGCTGGGGCCCATCTCTCCCAAGAGGTTTAGACACACGTCTGTCTGTCTGCATCTGTTCTCTTCATTTTCCCACCCTTCGGGGTGTCCGGCTTCCATCCTTCCTGTGGGTTCTCTCTAATGACTGTGAGATGAGGTATTGCACGCAGCAGAGAAGCCAGCAGTGTGGGCAGGTCTGAAGATGCTGGATTTCTCACCTCTCCTGCTTGCTCCCTCTCTTGGCGCCACCTCTCCCCCTCCCCTCTTCTCACTCCTTTGCAGAAGAGAATGACAATGAATGTGTGAAGATTGCTTGCTGGCTGGCACTGCTCTGAGCTCCTCCCTTCCCAACCCAGAAGCAAATCTTTCTTTCCACAGTCTGTCCTGTCGTGTCTGTTGCTGGAGGTGCTGGCACCTCCCCTCCGTCCCTTCTCTTGCTTTCCTGTGTCCACCATTTGGAGGCCATTCCTGGTCCTTTTGCATGCAGTCATCAAGATTCCCTGGGCTGCTATATGGGGACTGGCTGCATTGGAATGCTTAATCCATAATGGAACTGTTGAGTGGTGATGAAGTGAAAGCCTCCCAACTGGTGTTATTTATCCCCATAGAGAGGGCCCAGGCTTTGTAGTCAATTACAGAGGTTGTTTGCTTTTCAGACCTCCAAAATGGGTGACTCTGGAGATACCAATTTACATTCACATTAAATTCACATGGCCCTGAGCTTGCCCTCTTCGTATGGGCAGGAGAAAAAGGGAACAGCCCTAGTACCTTTCCTATTGGTTTCCCCATCCCTTCTTCTCTCCTAGGAACTTCTCCTGTGGAACACAGAACACAGAAGGGAGACACAAGGGTCTCCCTTCTCTCAGAAGGGGGCCAGCCTCCACGGAAGGGGAGGCTTACAGCTGCCTTCCAGGGTGAGGGTGGGGTTTGTTGGCCTGTGTAAATTGCCTCTTGTTTTGAGAGAGAGCAAAAAGAAGAGAGAAAATGAAACACTTTTGCCACCTCCTCGTTAGCTGGAGTCCCAGGTGAGCTAGGGAGCTTGCAGCTCCTTTTGTGTGGCTGGCAGTCTCTGTGTAGCATCTCCATGGTGATGCTTTGAGGCTTCTCAGAGCAGGGGCGAGCCACCCTCGGCAACATTCACCAGGCTGCTAGTACCAGGGGGAAGTGGGGAAGGGGGACCTTGCTGGATCAAGGGAGGTCCGAGTTCAGTTGGCCTGGGTGCTGGTATGCTTGCCTCTCTGCTTCTGCAAGCCCAACAGCAGCTTTGGGACCTGGTATCCAATAAAAGAACACATCCATAGTGGGACATTTAAGGTCTTCTAGAACCTGGTTCATGCTTTCTTTTCAGATTGGTCTCCTATGACCTCCTTACCCAAAGCCACTACTTCAACCTGGCCTGATCTCTTCACTCCTCGCGTCTGAAACAGTGTCTATTCTTACTTCTGTGCTCTGGCCCCAGCTGTGCCCCTTGTTCGGGACCTTTCCCTTCCTTGGTGTTTCTCTGACTTGGTTCCAGAGCCACCTTCCCTGGGAAGCCTTACCTGATGCAGACCTGAGCGCCCAGGCTCTTTCCTCTTCTAAATCCAGACAGCACCCTCTGCTTCTCCGGGTCTGACTTGCTCTAGGATCACAGGATGGCTAGTGTTGTTAATTCACTTTGCATGTGAGGGACCTGTGGCAGAGCAGAGGGAAGATGCAGGTCCCAGGGTTGAGCTACTAGGCAACCTGTGAGTTTCAGTTTCTTCACTTGCAAAATGGGGATACTAGCAACTTCTTCTAGCCTTGTCAGGATTATACAAAGCATTGTACATGAAGGGAAAAGTGCTGGTATGAACTCTGGTGCGTGGTAGGTACAGCCCCTGCCCCACTTTCCACTCCACCACTCACTGAGATGCTATTATTTGCTCCTCTAGCTGTCTCATTTTCCTCCTTCAGCCCTTGGCACACACATATAATGAATAATTGGTTTCGTGTGCTGATTTTCTTAATGTTTCTCTTGGGGCAGGGGTGGGTTGGATTGTAGGGAATGGACTTTGCTGGAAATGTTCATCACTGTCTCCCTGTGCGTAGCACAGAATGGGAGCAACTGGGCTGTCAAGAAACATTTGTTGACCGACCAGCTGAACATGGATTAGGGCTTCTCCACCACCAGGTAATATGTTCCTAAAAGGCGGGGACTACTTTTTACTTCTTTGAATCTCCACAGAGCCTTGTGTATAGTAGGTGCTCTACAAGTGGCTGGTTAGAGAGCAGTCCTTGGTTGAACATCATGTCATGTAAGAATGAATGACCACAGAGGGACTCTCCTAGGTGATTTCCAGGAACAGAAGACAGGGACCCTCTTCTGTGGAATGGCTTAGGGGGAATCTAGAGTTTTGGAAGCAGAGGAGTAGACCAAATAAATCCCTCTGAGGCCCTTCTAATCCTCCAGTTTATGGTCCAGAGAAGCAGGAAGCATTTTGTTCCACCCGCCGTGGCACCAGATGGAGGGGATCAAGCCTATCCTCCCAGAAAGCTGGGCTAGAGTTAATTCCCATGAGCATTGCTGAAGTCGGGACAAACTCGATTTTAACTTAAGTGGAAATATTTTGATTTGAGTTAATGTACATTGGATCTGGTAAACACACAGAGTATATTACTACGCACTCTGGAAATGTACAGTCCGATCAGCAAACAGATTAGTTTTAAGTGAAAAGACACTGGCAGACGCTTAAATTCATTGACTTGTTGAGAACATCTAGATTTGGATACAAATGCACTGGAACGCTAAATCAGTTTGGTGTCTCAGCCCATCCGCACGGAGAAGCTATTGATTTTAGTTGATATGCATTGATTCCCAGAAAACAGGACGGCTTTTGAAAATGAACTTCCAGTAATTTCAGGGAGAAGCTGGAGCGTTTGTCTCCACGCAAGGTTGACTTGTTTTGTTAAACGTGTCTCTGCGCCTCGAAGGAACGGAGCAACAGACAAATATCTTCGTATGAATTAAAATGCATTGATTCTTGGAGGGAAATGATGGTCTCTGTTAAAAGCTTTTTGGAGATGTTAGCATGCAAGGGTTTGAATAAAGCCTTTGTTCAGCACCTTCCTCTCTGCCTTCTGTTCTCCCCCCAAAAGTGGCAGTTTTCAGAGTTCATCTGAAGTTGGAGTGGCAGTGGGCAGGTGGGGTGGAGAGAAGAGGGTACAAGTTGCACTACCAATCCCTTCCTGCCTCACCAACTGCAATGAGTGTGAGCATGAAACTGCTGTGCTCCAGGAAAAGACCATCAATGTTGTTGATCTTATAACAAGGCAGGGACAGATAAGATCAGGTGCCCCGGTAGAAGAGGGAAACAAAGCTTCTATTGATAAAGAAAACAGGAATGGAAAGGAAGAGCCCAGGGGTCAGAGTGGGATGCAGAAATGAGGAGGGAAGGATGCAGTTTTGGTCCCTTGGTCAATGGCTTCTCTGTGCTGAAGGGGAAATGACTTGATGATAATAATCAAAATGATGCAGGAGTGAGTTATCTCACTTTCTTACCACCTGAATGAGCTGGACATGAACCAGAGGTGTAATTTAGGCATTTCTCACCTTCGTTAATGAATAGCTCCCATGGGGTGTGCAGACAGCAGAGCTGGAAAAATGATTACAGGAGTGAGGAAGGAAGCAATTGGCCCTGAACTTATTTTTCATGCGTTGAGACTCCCTAGATCTTTCTGGATTAAAGCCACTTAAGACAACTTTGAGGATGTTCATGGAGTTGACTTCTCTGTAGCCACTTCTAGCTCTTCCACAGTCCCCAGGACACCCTAGGTAGGTGATTAAATCCATCTGGGGTGTGTTTCTTGGCTGGGGTGGGGTAGAAAAGTGCTAAACAGTAACGCTGTTCATGGAGGTTAAGCCTCCTACCTGGGCAACAGGAGGGAACACTGTTGAGAAAGATCTAGAGGTAGGGCCAACTGTAAAGTTGCCTCTTTTCATCTCTGGCTGCCTCTCTAAATCAAGAGTCACAGGTCCACATCTACTTAGCTCAGACAGTAGATTTCTCTCCCCTTCTACTCCCCTGATGCCTTTCCACTTGCCTCTACTCTGCTTTAGAAAGGGGGCTGCCTAGGCTTGGAAGCATAGAATCAAAGCACTGGAAAGGATTTTATGAAGCTCTCAGTCCAACACCCATCTGATGCTTCCACCTCTGCCCTGCAATATCCTGTGCCAAATGTAGTCTCAGCGTGAAGTCTCTGGTCATAGACTGTACATCACCGTCTGGGTGTCTTTCTCAAATAATTGCAGTCAACACAGAGTGCTCCACACCCCCATCAAGACCAACCCCAATGTGAATGAACTTCAACCCAGTGACTCTGGTTCGGTCCTCTGGGGCAGCCAGAAGGAGCCTCATTTTTCTCCCACATGGCTGTCCTTAGGCATTTGAAGACAGTTAGGACATCACACTGAGGCTTCCCTGCTCCAGGTAAAACATGGTAGTTTCTTCAGCCATTTCTCATATGAGGTGGTTTCTGTGATAGTTTCACCATATACTGCACCAGCTACATATGGAGTTTCCTGGTGCAAAATAAAAATGCAAGGCCCTTTGTTAAAAAATTATGAAGAATTTCAAGATGGCGGCAACAGACAGCATTAAACCACAGATGCCTTCTCAGCAGCAGCCACACAGGTTGCAAGCACATGCAGGTGCCTCTGTCCATATGGGGCCTCTGTTTCCAGATTTCAGTCAGCAGTGATGACTTCTAAGTGATTACCTTCTAAGCTTTGTCCCAGGGTTAGTTTGTCTAGGGCAGAAGCTGAATGACTGTCACTTTTTCTGGATAGACATTTTTTTCTTTTTTTTTTTTT
>NW_012120709.1:22676145-22683188 GCF_000951035.1 Colobus angolensis palliatus | reverse complement strand
AAATCCCCAAGTTTTCTGAGCCAGGCTAGGTGAGTCCTGTGTAGAACTTTTTGTACAGAGTCAGGTTTTTTTGAGGTGAATAAGAAAGAGAAGAGAGGAAAAGAATGAAGATATGAACACCTCCTTGCACTTTTAACAAAATGCTTTTTGCTCCATTATCATACTGCATTCCAATTACAACCTTCTAAGAGAGGGATAATTATCATAGGCTTATAGCATTTATTCATTTGCTCAGCAATAATATTTGAGCATCTACTATGTGTCGGGGTTTTATGCTAAGAGCAGAGGAGGCCACAGTGCCTGCTTTCGAGTGGCTGAGGGAATTGAGGCTCTGGGAGGATGAGCTGCTAGCTCCATCTGACACCGCTAGTCAGGATTTCATCCTGGCTGCTTAGCTCTGTGCCCGAGTTCTTGGCAAAAAGGAGCAAAGTGGGGACTTAGGCTGCAACAAATGCTGACAGGCCCTTGCATTCCAGCAAAAACTGTCTCCTTTTTGTCCTTGGGAAGCTGAGACCCAGTGTCACACCCGGGCAGCATGTCCAGCTGTCCATTGCCTGCATTCCAGTCAGTCTCCACCTTCTTTTGCTGGCAGAACCTTCACTTTGTCCAGCTGTCCTGGACCCAGGTGCCTCAGGGAAAGCTGGCTTTGCCCATGCCCAAAGGATGCATCCCATAGGGAGCCAGCCAATCACACTAAGCCTATTCTGCTTATAATTCTAACCAGTGAGACACAGCCTGCAGGGGGTTCTTAGAAGGTTTCTCACCCTAAAATGGGCACATCCTGTATTTTTTATGTTTTTTTCATTTTTTGAGACAGAGTCTCACTCTGTCACCCCAGCTTGAGTGCAGTGGCACAATCTTAGCTCACTGCAGCCTCTGCTTCCCAGGTTCAAGTAATTCTTGTGCCTCAGCCTCCCAAGTAGCTGGGATTATAGCCACACTCCACCACACCTGGCTAATTTTTGTATTTTTAGTAGAGACAGGGTTTCTCCATATTGGCCAGGCTGGTCTCGAACTCCTGGCCTCAAGTGATCCACCTGCCTTGGCCTCCCAAAGTGCTGGGATTACAGGTGTGAGCCATTGTGCCCGGCTCTGGATAGACTCTTTAGTGTTATTGAAGCAATTGGTGATCACATTAGCTTTGCTGGCAGCCAGTGCTTACAGGTGAGTCACACTTAGCATAATGTCCACTCTAACCTACTAGGTCTGATTTATACCTGTCGCAGTTGGGCCATTTCTCTCCCACTCTTGTGCAGTTAGAATCTATGGTGATAAATTTTGCTTTGCTTATAAAATCTATCCCAGTGCCTAACCACATGAATTGCCCTTTAGGCAATTTATTCACTCATCCAAATCCACTGAGAAACATTTACGGAGTGCCTGCTGTGTGCTAAGCATAGTGATAGAAGCCAGGATACAAAATTGAAATTGACCCTGGCCCTAAGGAGCTTATAGTTCAGAAAAGGTACTCAAACAATTATAACATGAATTAATAACTTAGTAATTCCTATAAGAGAGATGTACTATAAGAATGGAAAAAATGGGAAATTACTCTGGCTGGGAAGTCACAGAAGGCTTCATAAAAGAGGTAGCAGTTGAAGGGATCTTGAAGGATGAGTAGAAGTTTGACACATGGGGAGGGGAGGAGGCATAGCTCAATTTCTAATAGGCTAGTTTCCTCCAGATAAACTCCCAGATCATTTCTTTTGTCCACTCTTGGCCCAGCAATTTGGCCCTTATGGCTCCCCCACGGATTTCCACAGCCTTTTCCATCTCTGGGGCCTTTCAGGCAGACCCCACTGCCTTGATGTGAAGACACTGCTGAAGTTTTTGCTGCAGTTTTAATTTCTTGACATCATCTGGGTGCATTGGGAAAAATGAGATCTAATAATGAATGATTACAACTCTCAAGTTAAGTCTAGTTGGTTGACTAATCAATTTGGTTAAGTGAAAATCCATAGCAAATGAGTCGACCGCAGTATGACATTTCTCCATCCAATTTAAATTAAAATCACCAACCATAATAATTTCACAATTACTCAGGGAGGGCACACTGGAGACTTGACCCCCGGAGCAGAGAAATTGCAAATGCCGCAAAGAATGGGCTGAGAGCGGGGTGATGAGGGAGTCACTTAAGATGAACTCTGCCTGAACTGCTCAGCCTCGTTGGTTCCCGGGGGTGGTGGGACCGCGAAGGATGCTGAGCTGCAGTTTCCTATTCTTGGGTGCAGCTCTGCTTCTCTTCCCTAGGGAGGCAGGAATTCATCCCTCCTGGCTAGAAAGCCCAGGGAGGGCTTTTTCACCAGGAGAGCAGGGTCTCGCTTTTCTAGATAAGAGGGTTGGGAAAGAGGTGAATATTATTCTTTCTATTTCAGGTTCTCCCAAATTTAGATTATAAGTTCCTGGACAGTGGGTGCTACATCTAGTTATCTCGGAATATGGGTGCTAATGCATGTTAACAGCTAATTAATAGGTTTTTGATAATGACGGTGATAATGACCGAGCAAAGGGAAAGGATTGTATTTTATCTAATACGACAGATGTTTATCTGCTGAGCATCTCTGTTATACTGGGCATGATATTAGGCAACAGGAAGAGATAAATTACATACATAGCCCTTCCTTTCAGGAACCATAGTCTCTTGTGGCAGCCAGATAGGTAAACACTTAATATTAATACAAGGTAAAATGTCATTGATGTTCATTAAGTAGCTTGAAGGATAAAAATGATTTTGATTAGGGAGTTTGATATGAAAATTTTGTGTGCTGGTTACCTCATCTGTAAAAGGCATTTAACAGTAGTACTACCTCAGAAAGTTTCCGTGAGACAAATGATGCCACTGAGCTGCAAGTTGTCCATCAGTCACTTTCTCTCCTTCTACAATGATAGAACTCCCAAACGCTAGTTGATCATACAGCCGCCTGGAATCAGGACTACATTTCCCAGCCTCCCTTGCTAGTGCAGCCACGTGGCTAAGTTCAGGCCAATCGAATGCAAATAGAAGTATGTGCACTTTCTAGGACGTGCCCTTAAAGAGAGGGTGCGTGCTCTTCTCTTACTTTCCTTCTACTAGCAGGGGTTTAGACATTGGCTGGAGCTGGAACAGTCACCATGGAGCATAAAGTAACTTTGGAAGTGGAAGCCAGGCAGATAGAGCAATAAGGTAGAAGGGACCTAGGTTTTAAACACTATGATGTGCATAGTAGCCCTAGATAACTTACCTCTGTAGCTAAAATAAACACCTAACTTACTTAAATCACTGTTATATTCGGTTTACTGCCACTCCCAACCAAGCTGAATTTGAACTAGTTCAAGTGAGTTGTTGCACACTAAACACTTAGAACAGTACTTAGCATAAAATAAGGGCTCAAAAAATGGTGGCTAATAGTACTTTTAGTCCTTATTCCAAAGGAGATAGAAGATAAAGTCTCTGCCTATTGAACAACAAGGTGCTTGCCTTATTCCTCCATGGGAACTCTTGGCTGAGTATCCCAGCATCTTGCATTGAGGTCAAGTCCTGGCTCTTTGGCCCCTCCTCCTCCAACTGTCAACTCTTCTCCTACCCTCTGCTTACCATCCTCAATCCCCCCACCCCTATACTAGACCTAAATTCTTCTGTCACCATCTTAGCCATTACTTATAGAGAGAAGCAGCAAAGGCAGCCCAGGAGAAGTATGTGAGCTGGGAGTCAGGTCCTGTGGATCAATTTGTAATTTTTCTTGTGGCAGCAAGAGGAGCATGAGCGATGTGTGCACTAAATCCTGGCAATGGCAGCAGCACGGCAGCATGCCTTGTCTTGAATTATTTATCTTTGGGTTCCTTGGCCGAGTGGGATTGGGGCCGTGGGAGGAGGGGAAACAGTGGGTGCATGTAAGTGCTCTTCAGTGTAAGCCGTCCTGGGATTTGGGAGCAGTGATGAGGCTGATGATTTTTTTTCCTGTTGGTCCTCTCAATAGGATTTTTTTTCCTGTTGGTCCTCTCAACAGGGCAGGGGAGCTCTGTCTCTAGGCAGGTGGAGGCACTTCTAGTTACTGGGCAGATGGAAGTTGGAATCACTCCTTTTCATCGCTGGATCACTTATTAGAAAAATGTTGAAATTATTGCCTTAGAAATAAGGGGTGGCTCTTTGCCCATTTTGGGGTATGTATATTGAGAATGTTTAAGTGCGCATTTTGTCTCCAGCAGGGGGAAGGAGAGAAGGGAATGTGGAGGCTCTCCTGGCTGGGGAGGGTTCATAGTTATTAGATGAAAGTGTGGGTTTTATAGACATTTTTAGTGCTCATCAATATTTCCAAATATCTTCCCTTTTCTGTTCACATGAAAGAATTAGTCAGAATTAAGTGGCTAGTTCTAGCTGTGGAGTGTGACCAGGAATGACATGTAAGCACTTAAGAGTTGGTGTGTGTTTCTCCATGTCCCTCCTGCCTCTCCTCAACCTGCCCCTCTGCTGAATCCAGAGATGGTGATGTCATGATCTGGTGGAACTTCCATCAGCCTGAGTCCCTGAATGACTGTGTGGAGCAGAGCCCCATGCCCAACAGCATTAGGCATATAGATTAGTGAAATAAATTTGTTGTCCTAAGTGACTGGGATTTTGGAATTGCTTGTAACTGTAACACAAACTAATATACTCCAATGAGTCATGGCAAATCAAAGATACGTGTGTTTCTTCACTTCTACAGAAGGCTGGGGTTAGGCAACCAGAAATTGGAGTCTGAGTGGGCCACTAGACCCTTGTGCAAGTGGGTTAGGCAGAGAAAAAGCCGATAACAAGTGCTGATATATAGAACCGGGGATGGACGAGCCTGGGAGTGATGCCAAGAGTGACACGGTCAGTTGGAGATCTGAGGATGTATGTGGGATAGATGACACTGTCATGCTGACATTCTGCTGTGGCATAAATCATGAGAGGGGAGGCTATGTTTGTGGTTTCAAGACTGAAGGACAATTCTGGAATCCTCCTTAGATCTTGTTAGGGGGTTGAACGGTGTCCCTCAAAATTCATATGTTGAAGTCCTAGCCCCTATACTTCAAAATGTGATCTTATTTGGAGACAGGGTTTTTACAGAGATAATCAAGTTAAAGTGAAGTCATTAAGATGGGCCCTAACATAATATGACTGATGCTATGGACTGAATTGGGCCCCTCCAAAATTCTGACATTAAAGCCCTCACCCCTAATGTAACTGTACTTGGAGATAAGGCCTTTAGAGATGTAATAAGGGTTAAATGAGGTTCTAAGGATGGAGCCCTAATCCAATGGGACTGGTGGCCTTACAGAAGAGGAAAAGACACCACAGATCTCTCTCTCTCTATGCACACACAGAGGAAAGTCTGTGTGAGGACACAATGAGAAGGAGGCTACCTACAAGCTAGGAGAGGCCTCACCAGAAACCAACCCTGACAACATCTTGATCTTAGACTTCTAGCCTCCAGAACTGTGAGAAAATTGATGCGTTGTTTAAGCCTTAAGCCCAGTCTGTGGTATTTTTGTTGTGGCATCCCCAGCTAACTAAGACAGACTTTGATCTAGGGCTTGTTTCTTAAGATTCTCTCATTTTCTCAGAAATCCCCAAGTTTTCTGAGCCAGGCTAGGTGAGTCCTGTGTAGAACTTTTTGTACAGAGTCAGGTTTTTTTGAGGTGAATAAGAAAGAGAAGAGAGGAAAAGAATGAAGATATGAACACCTCCTTGCACTTTTAACAAAATGCTTTTTGCTCCATTATCATACTGCATTCCAATTACAACCTTCTAAGAGAGGGATAATTATCATAGGCTTATAGCATTTATTCATTTGCTCAGCAATAATATTTGAGCATCTACTATGTGTCGGGGTTTTATGCTAAGAGCAGAGGAGGCCACAGTGCCTGCTTTCGAGTGGCTGAGGGAATTGAGGCTCTGGGAGGATGAGCTGCTAGCTCCATCTGACACCGCTAGTCAGGATTTCATCCTGGCTGCTTAGCTCTGTGCCCGAGTTCTTGGCAAAAAGGAGCAAAGTGGGGACTTAGGCTGCAACAAATGCTGACAGGCCCTTGCATTCCAGCAAAAACTGTCTCCTTTTTGTCCTTGGGAAGCTGAGACCCAGTGTCACACCCGGGCAGCATGTCCAGCTGTCCATTGCCTGCATTCCAGTCAGTCTCCACCTTCTTTTGCTGGCAGAACCTTCACTTTGTCCAGCTGTCCTGGACCCAGGTGCCTCAGGGAAAGCTGGCTTTGCCCATGCCCAAAGGATGCATCCCATAGGGAGCCAGCCAATCACACTAAGCCTATTCTGCTTATAATTCTAACCAGTGAGACACAGCCTGCAGGGGGTTCTTAGAAGGTTTCTCACCCTAAAATGGGCACATCCTGTATTTTTTATGTTTTTTTCATTTTTTGAGACAGAGTCTCACTCTGTCACCCCAGCTTGAGTGCAGTGGCACAATCTTAGCTCACTGCAGCCTCTGCTTCCCAGGTTCAAGTAATTCTTGTGCCTCAGCCTCCCAAGTAGCTGGGATTATAGCCACACTCCACCACACCTGGCTAATTTTTGTATTTTTAGTAGAGACAGGGTTTCTCCATATTGGCCAGGCTGGTCTCGAACTCCTGGCCTCAAGTGATCCACCTGCCTTGGCCTCCCAAAGTGCTGGGATTACAGGTGTGAGCCATTGTGCCCGGCTCTGGATAGACTCTTTAGTGTTATTGAAGCAATTGGTGATCACATTAGCTTTGCTGGCAGCCAGTGCTTACAGGTGAGTCACACTTAGCATAATGTCCACTCTAACCTACTAGGTCTGATTTATACCTGTCGCAGTTGGGCCATTTCTCTCCCACTCTTGTGCAGTTAGAATCTATGGTGATAAATTTTGCTTTGCTTATAAAATCTATCCCAGTGCCTAACCACATGAATTGCCCTTTAGGCAATTTATTCACTCATCCAAATCCACTGAGAAACATTTACGGAGTGCCTGCTGTGTGCTAAGCATAGTGATAGAAGCCAGGATACAAAATTGAAATTGACCCTGGCCCTAAGGAGCTTATAGTTCAGAAAAGGTACTCAAACAAT
>NW_012120709.1:22663380-22676095 GCF_000951035.1 Colobus angolensis palliatus | reverse complement strand
ATATTGGCCAGGCTGGTCTCGAACTCCTGGCCTCAAGTGATCCACCTGCCTTGGCCTCCCAAAGTGCTGGGATTACAGGTGTGAGCCACTGCCCCGGTCTTTGTTTGTTTTTTTTTTGTTTTTTGTTTTTGTTTTTGTTTTTGTTTTTTTTTGAGACAGGGTCTCACTCTGTTGCCTGGGTTGGAGTGCAGTGGTGTGATCTCAGCTCACTACAGCCTCAAACTCCCTTGGTTCAGGTGGTCCTCCTTCCACAACCTCCTGAGTAGCTGGGACTACAGGTGCCTGTTACCACACCCAGCTAGTTTTTGTAATTTTTGTACAGATGGGGTTTTGCCATGTTGCCCAGCCTGGTCTTAAACTCCTTGACTCAAATGGTTTACCTCTTCGCATTCCCAAAGTGCTGCAATTACAGGTGTGAGGCACCATGCCTGGCTGCATCCTATTTTTTGAGGAGTATTATTGTGTGAGGACATGATGCTTAGAGCTTCTGCAGCCACTCTACCACCACAAGGAGAAAAGCTTAAGGACAATTGCCCAACACCCTTAGGATGGCAGAGCAGGGAGGGAAAGAACCTCTTGATATTGATTGACTGATTTGATGGGGCTTCTTCTTATATCAGATGATAAGCGTTCTCATTGCCTAAGCCCTTGTGGGTTGGGCACTTTGTTACTCACAGCTAGCAGCTTCCTGACTAACATAGGCAGAAACAATCAATCAGCTTGTGCGTACTAAGCACTCACTGCCTCCACCACTAACTCAGTGTCAAACCCTGCAGGTCTCATAACCTTTCTGAGCCTCATCTTCTCATCTGTACGATTAGGTAGAGATAAGGGTTTATTTCAGGTCTAACCCTTCAAATTTTACTCTGGATTGAGCACTGGGAGAGGTAGTCTAGGGGATGCAAAGACATAATAATATGGGTGGTGGAGGAGTAGAGGAAGAGAGATTCACCTTCCTCACTGTCTGAAGGAGGGAAAGTGTGTGGGAGGAAGAGCCAGCTGAGAAAGGAAGCGTGGGCTGCCTGCTAGGAAAAGTGCCTGGGTTCCATGCACCTTGGAGCCATTTTGGGATCCCTCATCTCACCGTCCTCTGACTGGTGTCGGGTGGCACTTGGTTTGCTCACAGCACTTTGTGCCTGCTACCTTTCCTTTGGCTGGACTGGCTCTTTCTGGAGGGATAGGAGTGGGGTGGCAGATTATGCTGGAGTTTTCTAAAACTAGAAAGGAGAGGGGAGATAGGAGTCTATCCATGACCCTCATGTGGTTTTCTACCCAGTCTCAGAGATACCTTAGATGCTTAATTTCATGTGTCAACTTGACTGAGCTAAGGGATGCCCAGATAGCTGGTAAAACATTATTTCTGGGTGTGTGATGAGTGTCTTTCTGGTAGGTGTAAGCATTGGAATGAATCCATGGACTGAATATGAAGATCTCTCTCCAAGTGTGGATGGTGGTCATTCAATCTGTTGAGGGACCAATTAGAACAAAAAGGCAGAGGAAGGGCAGATTCTCTCTCTCTGCTTGAGCTGGGACATCCATTTTCTCCTGCCCTCAGGCATTGCCACTCCTGGTTCTTGGATCTTCAGACTTAGACAAGGACTTACACCATTGGTTCCCCTGGGTTCAGGCCTTTGGGCTTGAACTGGAACTCAGTCACTGGCTTTCCTGGGACTTTTGCTTACAGATGGTAGACTGTGGGACATCTCAGCCTCCATAATTGCATAAGCCAATCCCTCATACTAAATTCCTTTCTATATATTTATATATATCCTACTGGTTCTTCTTCTCTGGAGAATGCAGATTAATATATACCTGCATCAGAATTTTCAGAATTCCTGGTTAAGGCAGGCTCCGACTTCCACCTGAGGCCCAGGGAATCAGCTGAGCTGGGTGCTGTGCCTTGCACTTCTGTGCATGGCCATTGCTTGTAACCTTCACAACGAGGCTGGAAGGTGGGCACTTACGTTACAGAGGAGGAAACCGTGACTCAGCAAGGTTAGCTCTCTCCACCAAAGTCACGTGACTGATCAGTGATGGGGCTGGGACTCATGCCTGGGATTTGTCTGACTCCTTCCCTGTTCTTGGCCTGGTATATGAGTGAGGTCTTGGATCACTGGGGCTGACCTACTTTTCTAGCTTGCTCTGCTACCCCTAAACCTAGGCTTAGGCAGCCTCAGGGATCCCAAACTCTCAATGCTCTTCTGGCCTTGGCAGGGGCTCATTCCTCTGGTAGGGAGTTTCTTCTTTCAACCTCTGCCTCTTTCTGTGAAATTTTACTTCTGTATTTTTCCAGTGCCAGTTCAATAGCTCTCCTCGCTTTTAGGGAGGATATGTACCTCCCCACTGCTTCCCTCCCTACCAAACCAACCCAACCCAACCCAACCCAACCCAACCCAAACCAAACCAACCCAACCCAACCCAACCAAACCCAACCCAACCCAAACCAATCTCTTTTCATTATATTTATAAGTTTTGGTATTCATTTATGTTTTCACTTAATATTCATAAAATATAATTGAGCACTTATTATGTGTCTAGTGCTAGAGAGAACAAGAGTAAACCTAAATAGACATGGTGACAACCCTCACAGAGTCATGGTCAAGTGCACTTCTCATATTGAATCCCAAATCTCTGTCTGTATATATATCTCATCTCACCAGTGCTGTACTATTGATGATAACAAACCGGGTCTTACAATGTCCAGGACAATGCGTACCACATAGTAGGTGGAATAAATAATGAAATGGGGGAAAGAGCTGTGAAGGGTAAAGTAGATAAAAGGGAACATTTCAAGGAGGTCAGGCAGTTTGCCTTCTGTTGCTGCCCTCCAAAGAGACTAGATTGTCTAATAAATGGTTTTCCAGCCTGAGGCCCTAGAGAAGGCTGACACGCCTGAGGCCCGAGGCCAGCGCCCAGCCCAAGCCCATGTTGGGAGGATGCATTATGAATGCAAGGTGTGGGAAATAGAAATTATTAAACTCACAGATAGGGACAGAAACAGCTTTGTGTGGCTGCAGAGTTAGGAAATTATGCTGAAGCAATGCATTGCAAATCAGCCTGTGCTCGGCAGAGAGGGGCTTTTATTCTCCAGGTCCCGAAGTTCCTTCGGCAGCTTTTGTGTGCAGCCGCGGAGGCCCTTCTGGGAGGAAAGAGAAGCTAGTAATTTCGTGGCTGATTGGCAGACTGTCCAGAGCCAATAAAGATATTTGTTTTCTTGCTGAAGTGCTCACAAACCCCAATCTCAGCTCTTCAATTTTGTATTTCTTTCTCCTCTTGTGATTCCCTCCTTCTTTTTCATTTGGAGAGGAGTGAAATGTGGGCTGGCTTTCTACATTAACATGGCTTAGCGTGAGCCCAATGGGGACAGTGGGCCCCATCCTGGGGACCCATGAGGACACAGGACATTTGCCCAGCATACCTGGCCTTTTCCCCGGGTATCTAATTTGCTTTGGCACAATCCATGTAGATGAACTGTGCTCCTTTGGTGCCTGGGAGAGCTTGACGTTTGTATTTTCATGAATCCACCCAGCATCCCTATGATGTTTGGCATTGTCTGCTCCACTTTAAGGATGAGAATTGGTGACTTGTCTGAGGTCCTAGAGTTAGAAAATTGTGGTATTGGGACTTGAAGTCAGGTTTATCTGGTTCTGAAGTCTGTGGTCTTAGATTTTTGAACGCCCCTAGTGGTGTCTCTTTCTAGTAGCATTCATGGCATTTATGCTGATGAAAAGTGTCCTCATTGGTGACTCTAAGACTGGGTTCTCCAACTGGTCAATCCTAAGTCAAAGGAACATCTTGATATTTTAACGAAAGTATCTAAGTTTTGAAATTGAAGGGACCTTGCAGACTGGAATTCATTCCCTTTCCTGCCTGGGTTCACTTTTTAGATAATGAAACTCAGGCCAGACAATTTAGGAAATGACCCAGGGTCACAGCTGACCCAGGAGTCTGCCAGGAAGAATCCTCACTCCCAGTTCAGTATCCTGTCCATTTTATCTGCAGTATCAATTAGGACTAGGTATAGCTGTGAGTAACAGACACCCAAAAAACCAGTGACTTAACAAAGACTACTCTCTGATAAAAAATAAATCAGAAACAAGCAACTCAGATGTAAAATAAATCAGAAGCAATGTAGAAGACCACTCTGATGTAAAGTAAATCAGAAGAAGGAATGGTAGCTCTGCAGTGTTAAGAACCAAGACTCTTTCTATCAAGTCACTTTGCCATGTGTAACTTCCTTCCCAAGTTCTTTTATGGTCCAAGATGGCTCCTGGAGCCCCAGCCATTACATCCAGTGACTGGAAGGAGGAAGCCTTTTCCTTAAGGAAACTTTCTGGAGGTTTCATGCAAGACTTCTATCTCACTAGACAGAATTTAGTCTATGATCACACTAGTTAAATAGGAGGCTGGAAAATGTCATCTTTTAGCTAGGTGCCTGGTTAAAAGTCAGAATTCTGTTCTATTATTAAGAAAGCAGGAGACAGAAGTTGCTGGGGAGCAACTAGCAGCCTTTACCATAGCTCGTTAGTCTCTAAACGGATTGCCAACACCATACCTCCCGGTCTGCAGTTCTAGGAATCCCCAGCTGAGAGGAAAGCTTAAACCAGCAGGTCTTTACTGCCAGAAAAATAAGTTTTTGTGTTTTTTGTTTTTCTCCTCTAGGTAAAAGCAGCACACTTTAGCTCTGGAAGAGTGGGCATCATGAGACTTTTTAATAGAATTCCACCTAGTATAATTTTTTGGATTTTGGTCCACTTCAAAGACATCATTGGTATAGCTTTGATGACTTCCTGGATTTTTTTTTTTTTTTGGAGACAAAGTCTCACTCTGTTGCCCAGGCTAGAGTGTAGTGGCATGATCTCAGCTCACTGCAAACTCTGCCTCCTGGGTTCAAGCGATTCTCGTGCCTCAGCCTCCTGAGTGGCGCCCACCATGACACCTAACTAATTTTTGTGTTTTTAGTAGAGATGGGGTTTCACCATGTTGGCCAGGCAGGTCTCAAACTCCTGACCTCTGGTGATCCACCTGCCTCAGCTTCCCAAAGTGCTGGGATTACAGGCATGAGCCACTGCATCTGGCCAACTTCCTGGATTTTATAAACCATGAGGGTAGAGGTTTAGGATAAACAAAGGAAGATGTGATGCATGTGAGTGTGCCAATGTATGCACACATATTTTTAGAAGGGAAGGGAAACCTCCACTCCACTTTTCCAGTCATGTCCCAGAATGAAAAAGCAGAAAGCCCTGATTTTGTTCATGTGCTGATTCTTCAAGTAATGTGGAGCCAAGGCTGCTTCTTTGAATGCCTAGAGGCAATTAGGGGCTTGGAATGAAAGAAACAGAATGTGGAAGCTGGGGAAGCAGCCTAGAGACAGTGAATCCAACCACCTGCTTTTATAGATACAGAAATTGAGGCCCAACGATGTTGCGGGTTTCCCAAAATCTGTGGAGCTGGGATCAGGATCCCACCTTTCGGATACCTAGGCTAGGGCTGTTTTGCCTATACTTAAGGCTATTTTGCTTTCTCCAAAATAGATTTGTATATGGTTCTCTACCTGTTTCATATGTGCCACTATTGTTTCTCCAGTGAAAGATCTGAACCCCTATTATGTTTAAAGGACTATGCAAGACTTTGGTGTAAGAAGGAGAAAAACATGAATAAGACACAACTGCCCTCTTAAAAGAATTTACAGCCTAGAGAGGAATGCAGATGCATTAACAGCTAACTATAGGGCAAGACAGAAGGCACTAAGGGCTACATAGACATATGCTTGATGACTGCTGTGGAAAGGCTGATTTGGCCGGATGGGGGGATTGAGGAAGACCTCATGGAGGAGGTCTTTGAAGAAGAGAGAGATTGTGGGAAGAGGTAATGTAGATTAGAAGAAAGCATGAATTGAGGCCTGAGAGTCACAATGCTACTTAATATCCCCTTGCCCTCCGTGCTATTATAGAATTTGGGAGGGTTCAATAGTAGGACCCAAAGAGGGAAAGACCACAAGGGCCTCTTCTGTTTCCAGGGTGGAGCTCTAGTTCTGCTAACTTGGGTAGTGTTCTTGGAGTCCTCACCCAGATCAGCTGAACCAGAGTCTCAACGGGTGGCACTCAGGTATCCGTCTTTATTTACAGCCCCCTAGGTGATTCTGATGCCCACTGGGGCATTTTAGAGCTAAGAAGAGGTGATTGAGCCCTGACATAGATGAGAAGAGGAGGGTGTGGGGATTATCAGCTGAACTCCACAGTAGCAGCTTTAAGGGGAGGAGGCCAGGAGGGAGAACTGAGTCTCCAGATCCTAGGTGGCAGCAGACTAGCTCCCCACTATGCACATGAGCAGACAAGAACCATGGAAGAGGGAAGCATTGTCCAGGCCCCACAGCTGGTTATGTCAGGACTGTCATTCAGACTTCTGTCCTTCCCAGTCCCATCCAGAGCTACCTTCACGTCAGTATGTGGCCTCTCTCTGACTGTTGCTCAGTCCATGCTGAAGCCTTTGCATGACTGATGTGGCTTGGCTGTGTCTCCACCCAGATCTCATCTTGAATTGTAGATGCTGTAATCCCCATGTGTCATGGGAGGGACTAGGTGGAGATAAGTGAATCATGGGAGTGGTTTCCCCCATCCTGTTCTCTTGATAGTGTGTGAGTTCTCATGAGATCTAATGGTTTTACAAGGGACTTCCCCCCTTGGCTGGGCACTCATTCTCTCCTGGCCGCCCTGTGAAGAGGCGCCTTCCACCACGATTGTAAGTTTCCTGAGGCTTCTCCAGTCATGTGGAACTGTGAGTCAATTAAACCTCTTTCCTTTATAAATTGCCTAGTCTCACTTATGTCTTTGTTAGCAGCATGAGAACAGACTAATACAATGATGAACGATGAGAAAAAGGCTTGGGTGACTGTGGGTGCCTCTCTTCATTTGTGTGCAGGATTGGTCTGGCTGTTCCCAAGAATGTGAATTCGAAAGTTGCCTGATTCTTGTTTCTTCTTAACATTCTTCTTGCTTTTGGGGCAGGCATATGGAGCTGGTTCTTCAGAGAAGAAATGGCTAGTTATGGTGGTGATGGTGGGTGAAGCTTGTTCCTCTGCCATGCATATTTGGGAGTGGGGAGGGGACAAGAAAGGCAATGTTCAACAGCTAAGAGAGCAAGGGCTGGCGGAAGGGGTGAGGATGGTCACCCCCTAGGAGCTAGCTGAATGTGGCAGAGATGCCCCATGGTAAAGGGACAGCCAGCAGCAGGCCTGGCCCTGATCTGCAGTTGGTTTTTGACTGTGGTAAAGGCATTGCTTGTTCAGTTGGCTTACCTTGGAGTCAGTGGAGTCCAGGCATGTATATTTCTCTTCTTGTACACTCCCATGAACCTCCATACCTCTACTTAAAAATCCCTTTATCAGCATTTAGTAATGTGCAATTGTATCTTCAGGGCCTGTTTCCTCTGACAGGTGGGGACCTCCTTGAGGGTCCAGTCTGTCTCCCCCTGTATTCTCAGTGCCTCACACAGAGCCCAGAAAGCAGCAGGTACTTGATAGATGTTTGTAGATAGTGTGATGGGGTGACTGACGGGAGAAACATTCAACTGGACCTCTGGGAGGCAGATTCTTGCCTGATTCTGTCCCTGGCACTCTGTGGGATCGTGAGCAAATCACCTCTCTCTGCGCCTTCTGTCTCCCCACTGAAAATAAGCAAAACAAAATCTGCAGTGAGCATCCCAATCTGTTTCGTAACACCTGAAGCTTATCGGATGGGACAGTTACCTGAGTTTCCAGGCCCTGGTTCTAATTCCAGCCCTGCCCCTTACTAGTATTCCCACCACTGAGACTCAGTCCTATAGGGGGTTGTGGAGATTAATCCACAGAGCAGGTGGAAGGTGCTTGGGGAAGCTTTGACATGCTGGACACATGGATGGTTTTCTTCATACAAGGCCACATTTGTTCTAACCAAGGACAGAACAAAAAGTCTATACATGAGAGATTTCAGACATTAGAACTTACTGAGAGATAGCCCAGTTGGACGTCAGAACTAGAGGTTAAAAAAAAAAAAGGAAATAGTACAACTGTAAGGAAGTGGGGGTGTCTAATTTATTGGGGAGCTGGATCAGAGCTGGTCTTGTCTGGACGAAGGGACTAGATTAGAAGTCTCAGGAGGACTTTGTCAATCATTAGGGTCAATAGCTGAAAACGTTTGGGGACAGAGACTTCTGCTCCTTTGCTGATTTCCCCGAACCTCTGGGTAATGGTGTTTGCATGGCTGTAGATTTCCAGTGAACACCTGCTGAAGCCTTTGCCTTGGGAGAGGCTCCAGCAAAATCCGGGAGCTTTGGGGAAAAGCCTGCCAGGCTGGCAGCTTGGTTTGCTCCTTCCTGCATGGTCCCCCAGTCCTTACTAACAGAGAGACCAAGAACTCAGGTGTCCCTTCCAGGCCCTCCTGGCCTGCGAGCCCCCCTCTCACTACCAATTTGGGGCTTATCCCTCTTGGCTCTTGTGTGGCTCGGGAGGGACCCAGCCCTAATCATCTCAGCTCCAAGAGAGAAAAGGAAGAACATCTGTTAACACAAATGCTTTTCTAATTTCTTTTTAAATCTCACTCAGCATCTGCGTTAAACAAGGCTGATCGGCTTGTACAATATTTAATTTTGGAACCATTTCAAAAGGCACTGGTAAGAGGGGAGCAATGGGGAGAACAGCAGCCTCCTAAATCTTTAATAGCATGCTGGTTAGGAGCTTCCGCCAGGCTCCGTCCTAATCACACAGAGGAGAATAAGCAGAGACAGAATTTCTTAATAACAAATACCTTTGCAGCACCTCATTAAATCACTGCATTTCAGAGACACAGCAGGACACTTGGGTGAATAAATAGTGCAATCTCCTACTCTGAAGGATTTTCACATCTGAGTTATTTCTCCTGCATATGATCAGTTCCTTTCTCTCTCTGTCTCTCTCTTTATTTTCACAAATGATTTTAGCTGATGAGTTCAATTAATGAAGACATTAGAGGCAAAGTTGGAAAAGCACTTCTTTCCTCTCCCCCTTTTGCATCTCTTCCTCTCCCCCACCTTATAACCATAGAGCCTTATTTTGTGTGTTTTTGCAGTTTAACAAACGTCACTGCCAAATGAGAGATGAGAGAAGGAGAGGGGGTGGAGAGGGACATGTTGGTTGATGTGAAAACAAAGCCTTCCCTGGCTGGGTGTTTATGAAGATGGTGATAAATGGGGCCGGGGAGGGAGAGGCAGGCCGGGATGGAGCAGAGGTGCTGCACGGCCCCTGGCCACCTGTGGATACACATCCCTTGCTATCAGCAGTTGCACCTGATCTTCAGTGGGGCCTGCAATAGTACAAGGGACTGAAGAAAACCATGTGTTTTCTCAGTTGCACTTCAGTGTTTTTTGAGCACCTAATGTGTGCCAGGCCGTGTACTAGCTGCTTAGAATTAATGCTATCATCAAAAATCTAAGCCAGAGAGCCTCTTCTCACATTGTCCCTTACTACAGTTGACTCAATCAATCTACTAATCAATTTATCAAGATTTTAATGAAGAGGCCATAAACTGGCAATCCACAGACTATGTCCAGCTCAAAGACATTTTTTGTTTTTCCCAAATACTGTTGGCTATCTTTATTTTTTGCTTGTTGACTCTTGTTTTAAATAGAATCAGTTGGCTGAGTGTAGTGTTTTAAAAACTGCGGTTTATAACCCCTTGGTGGGTCTTAAAATCAGTTTAGAAGGGAGCCCAAGTTGCCTATGCTTAAGTTTTGCTTTTGGGAAAAATCTGTCTCTAAGTTCATTCTTCAGTATATTTTCTGAGTCTTTCAATATATGGGGGATTATTTGCTCTTACTTTCATAAATAAGCTCTACTTTGAGAACACAAATGGAATGGGATAACTAGGATAAGATAAGATGGGATGGAATGGAATAGAATAGAATAGAAAAGAGAAGAAGTAAAAGGAGAGAAAACGGTCAGTATGGTTCACACATGGTAAGGTAGGTGTTATTCCAGTTTCACATGTGGTGTATTTATCTGCTGGTCTGTGATCTAAAATGCATTTCTTGCTATGGGTCCCAGACAACAGACTGGAAAGCCTCTGTACTCATTTGAAATGCCCAGGACCAAACATTTGCCTTATTACAGAGCATCCCTAGACACATTTATCCTGATCCTGACTATCTGAGCTTGAAGCCCACTTGGTCACATATTTCCTGCCTGACCTCAGTGTTGGTGTCCAGTGGTACCCAGTGATGTGGCCATGAGTGGCCAGTGGTGTCAGTGTCCTAAGCAGGTGTCCCTGAGGTTTGGAAATGGCAGGCTGTGTCTCCCTTGGATCCTGCCTGTTTTCCAAGTTCTGTTCTTCAGCATTCTCGTCAATTCTGTGAGCTCACCATTATCCCTCTAATAAAGTATTTACTACCAACCAGAGTTGGCTTCTGTGCTTGCAACCGAAAACTCAGACTGCCATGCTTAGAAATCAGGAGATTTCACATAAAAGTTTGAATCTCCAGTTTCCTTTGAAGGAAAAAAAGTCTTGTGTTAGGCCTGTGTTTCCCCACAGCAAACCTATAGATGGTGCATTGGTTTTGTGTGGCTGTGGTAACAAAGTGCCAGGAATTGGGTGGCTTAAGACAGCAGAAATTGATTCCCTCATACTTCTGGAAGCCAAAGGTCCACAGTTTGCCAGGGCTGTGCTCCTTCTGGAGGATAGATGGAGAATTTATTCCTTGCCTCTTCCAGCTTTTGGTGGCTCCCAGCATTTTCAGGCTGGTGGCCATGTTGCTCCAGTATCTGCCTCTGTCTTCACATGGACTTTTCCTCTGTGTGTCCATGGCATCTCCCTCTGCCTGTCTTAGAAGGACACTGTGCTGGCATTTAGGGCCCACACTAATAATCCAGGACGACTCCTCATCTTGGGATCCTTAACATTATTACATTTACAAAGACGCTTTTCCCAAATAAGGTCACATTGACAGTTCTGGGGATTATGGCATGGCCATATCTTTCTGGGGGCCACCTTTCAGCTCACTACAGATAGATGTCTGTAGTCTCATCCAGACTGCTTTATTCACCCACATGGCCTCCTGGGCCTGCTACTATGGGAGTTTTTGACCTCTTAATCTAGCAAATCCCTGCTCCACACCCAGGCCCAGTGAGAAGCTGTAGAAATTCAAGGCATGGTTTCCATCCTCAGCAGCCTTATCTCTCTGAACACAGATGCTCAGGGAAGGCTAGAGCGAGGATGAAGGCTGCATGGAGCTGGTGGGCCTTGTCTGGACCTTGAAGGATTGAGTTGAAGGATTCAGAAAGTAGAAGGGGGTGGGAAGGAATAGCCTTCCCATGTGAATTGTGTGCTGGGCAATGCTCCAAGGTGCTAGGGAGATAGCAGTGGACAAAATAGACCGAGTGTGTGCTATTATGAAGCTTCCATTCTAGTGGAGTGAAAAAGACAATAAACATAATCATAAAATGTCAGAAAGTCTAAGTGTGATAGAGAAAATTAAAGCAGGGGTATGAGTCCTGGGGAAGCGTGGGTGATGCTATTTTCATAGTGTGGTCAGGAAAGACTTCTGTGATTAGGTGACATCTGAGCCTGGTCCTAAAAAAAGGGAGGGAGGGATCCACATATGTATTTCTGGAAACAGTAATCAAAGCAGAGGGATCAGCATGTGCAAAGGTCCTGAAGCAGGTGTTTGGTGTGTTCTGGGAACGGCTCTGGGGCCACTAGAGCTGGAAAGGAGTGGTCTAGTGGGAAGGTTGTAGACGGGGAGCACTGGGGAGGGGGTTTTGGCCATGGTAAGTGCTTTTAAGTGTTCAGGATCAAGTACACACTCCTTAGCAAGTCTTTAAAGCAGAGGATCATAAACATGGATGAGGAGAAAAAGGCTTCATTTTCACCACCCTCCCGCTGAAGTTTAGCATTCCCTTAATTATAAATGTAGGCACTGTCCCTACCATCTAATTCACAGCAATTTGGGTAGCACCTGTGACTTTGTCACATGTAGAAATCACAGATTTTTTTTTTTTTGAGACGGAGCTTCGCTCTTGTTCCCCAGGCTGGAGTGCAGTGGCGTGATCTCGGCTCACTACAACGTCCACCTCCCGGGTTCAAGCGTTTCTCCTGTCTCAGCCTCCTGAGTAGCTGGGATTACAGGTGCGTGCCACCGTGCCTGGCTAATTTTAAAATCACGGATATTTTTATATCATATTACAGTTATTACACTTATCTTGAAATACAGTTTTCTCTCAGCACTACTTCAAAATTATATAATTAGACCTGCCACCAGAATGTATTATTTAATGCATTAATAAAAAGCTCATATATCACTATATCACAAATTAGTTTTGAAAAAATATTTCCATAACTGCATTTCAATGTAATTTATTTCCTATGTAATCTTATGTATTTTATTTTATGCATTTAAAGACATAATTCTGGGAAGAAGTCCAAAGGCTTCACCACAATCCCCAAGGGGTCCCTGGTGCGTGACAAGGTTAAAGGGCCTTTGCCTTAAGGTCTTTGGAATGTGGCTCCTGCACACGCTTGGCCTCATATCTGGCTGCTTAGGTGCCCCCACCCACAATGGTGCTATCCTTCATCGGTACTGATCTACAGACGGTTTCTCCAAATGTGATGCCCTTTATTTCCCTCCAGTCTTGGTAAATGCTGTTCCTTGTGCCTTGAACACTCTTGCCTTTCTTTCTTTTCTCCTTCCTTCTTTCCTTCTTTCCTTC
>NW_012120709.1:22621153-22663137 GCF_000951035.1 Colobus angolensis palliatus | reverse complement strand
ATCTTTCTTTCTTGTCTTTCTTTCTTGTCAAGGTTTTGCTGTCTTTCCCAGGCTGGAGTACAGTGGGGCAATCACAGTTCATCTTCCTGTGCTCAAGCAGTCCTCCTAGGAGCCTCAGCCTCCTGAGTAGCTGGGATTACAGGTGCACACCACCACGCCTGGCTAATTTTTAAATTTTTTGTAGAGACAGGGTCTGCCTGTGTTGCCCAGCATGGATTTGAACTCCTGGCCTCAAGTGATGCTCTTGTCTAGGCCTCCCAGAACATGAGGATTACAGGCATGAGCCATTGTGCCCAGCCATTGTTTCCTTTTTAAAAGTTCTGCTTCTCCTTCAAGTCTCACCCTTGCTGTCACTTTCTCCAGGAAGCTCTCCCTGATCCCCCCACTACCAGGTAGATGTGTGCTCAAGTAGACCACGGGTTTTTCTGCCTTTCCGATCAGTCCGTGAGCTTCCTGAGGGTGAGGGCTCAGTGTTGATCTCCTCTGTCGTCAAGTCCAGTGCCTGGCACGAAGCAGGTGCTCAATATGCTCAAGAAATATTTTTGGACTATGAGAATGAGTCATCTCATTGAATCCTGAAACAATCCGTGATGTAGTTGGGATTCCTTGCATTTTGTAAGTGAAGAAGACGGAGGTGGGGCTAGCCAGCAAAGGAGAGTGGCTGGAGGAAGGGCTTGGAGCTATGTGAGGCAGTGGGAGCCCTGTTTGAAGCAAGGGTACTGTGGGCAACATTGGGAGACTGGGCTGTGGAGAGAGGGTGAAGCCAGGTGGGCGTGGAGACTGAATCCGGGGCTAAGGACTTACACTTCTTGCAGTGGTCATGAGGGGAAGGCGAGGCCTGGAGAATGTCAACCATTTCCCCCTTCCTGTCCTCTGGGGAGGATGGAAGCGAACATTTGATCCCCAGGCTTTGTAACAACACTTACTGCCTCATGTCCCAGTCTCTTCTTCTCTGAGCTTGGCATTCCTAGTTCTTTTTTGCCTTTTTCATCCAATAGTCTTTTGTTTCTTCAAGTGGTGTAGGGTTCACATCTTGGTTTAGTAAAAAGGTCAGGAGGTAGATGTTGCCTTCTCTCCCTTACATTTATTATCTGTGTGAGTTACCCAAGTTCATTAGCCTCCAAGGATGCCTAACACTGGTAAGCTCTCTACCTAGACACGTGGTCCTGGCCAGGCCCATCCTCAGTGACACCTGGCTCATCTTCATCCTCCTGGTCTTCACTCATCTTATGCTCTCTGCCCATGCTGTGGCCCTGCCCAGAGGCTGGGGATCCTCCCAGGCCAGCTTCCTGTCTGTAGAAACCTTACCCATCTCTCAAGGCCCAACTCAAACACCACCTTTTTTGAAGTCTGTGATACTGTATGACACAAGGCAAGTTATTTAACCTCTCTGGCCTCAGTTTCCTCATCTGCCAACATAGAATTGCTATGAGGGTCAAATGCGCCAATGCAGGAGTGAGCCTTGCTCACAGCAGGTGTCTGCCACCAGTTTGCTTCCTCCCCTTCTTGGATGTCTCAAGAGGCTGGCCAGCCACTGTTCATGGAGCCCTGCTCACATCTCTGTTAACATGGACAGGTCTGTAACCACTTCTTCTCTCAGATACTCCGTCCCCAGGCACATGCACTTCCTGCTCTCCTGCTTGCCTTCCTCTTGCTATGTCCCACACCGATCTCTATAAATCTTTCAGCACCTTCTTCACAAGCAACGAGGCTGCAGGCCAGGGTCGCATCCACATCAAAGAGTTTCTCTGGGAGATAGAGAGGGAGCTATGGTCTTCTGAGGTGGCCAGGGGGCCTCTCCATTTGTCTGTGCCTTAGGGAACCAGGCCTGGGGCTACCTGTCTTGATCGGGGCTGGTGCTCTGCACAAATAGTAAATGCCATTGAGCAGGTTCTCTAAACACTGGGCTGGGAAGAGGACTTGGAGAAGAGGCCTGGCATGTACAGGGCACCCTTTGGGAGAGGCCTGTATCAACTTTGTTTAGGTTCTTGCACTTTTCCTTTCTGCATGGTAGGTATTATTAGCCCCTACTCTACAGACTAGGAAGCTGAGGCCTGGAGAGATGAATGGGTTTTCTCTAGGTCACACAACTTGCGAGTGGCACAGCCATTCTACAGACACACCAAATCCAGATTGGTCTGCCTCCAAAGCCTAAGCTCTTCCATTGTGCCCCTCTGTCTGCATACTCCCTTGCTGAGGTAAGTAAGGTCAGGGAACTGCATTCTCTAGGGAGGAAGAATCTGCCTCACTCTACGGGAAGGCACACAGAGATGCTGTAGGGTGACAAGTATTACAGGCTGAACAGCAAAGGCAGACTGGGATTTCTGCAAAGGCTCCAGTCTTAAGGGACAAGAGTGAGGGATCATCTATATCCAACTATAGTGGCCAAGAACTAGCGGAACCTCTGGGAGGCTGGGGCACTCAACATGCCGCAATGTATCTGTTCCCCTGACCCCCAACCAAGCTGCTCCCACAAAGTCTGGGATGCTGCCAGCATGTACTGGGAGGGGCTTCTTACATGAAGGCTAGGAAAGGGCCTTCGAAACATTTAGCCGGACTTGTGATTATTGGTTCTTATCAATAGTCTCACTCACCTGAATTCCCACACTCTTCCAACTCCCTAACTTCTCCTTCTTCGTCTTCTCATCCCATAAAGTGCCAAGAGGTCTGCAGACCCCTTTTTCTCATCTTCTTCCTGTAGCCATGGTCTGAGATTGGATCCTGTGTAGTCATGAGTGTAGACTCTGGAGCCAGATCCCTGGCTGACTGCCACACTGCTTACTTGCTTTGTGACTTCTGCAACTGTTGCATACCTCAGTTTCTTCATCTGTCAAATGGGGATAAAAATTGTGCTAGCTTCACAGCCTTTCCAGTTGAAGGTGGCTGTGTTTCAGCCACCTTGAACTCTGCCCAGTCCTGGTTTCTCTGCCTCTGTTCTGCTCAATCTCTATTCTTCCCAGAATACTCTCCTGCACTGTGCTGCCCATCAACATCCTGCCCATCCTCTTCTTGAAAGTTTGATGCAGACGCCTCTGGAAGAAATACTGCCGCCACCCTGAACCTGGTCCTGTGAATCCTATAGCATATGCAATAAGCCATTGCATGCCTTTTCTTGATCTCCTTTTTGAATCTGAATATATGTCTTCACTGTAGCAGGCACTCAGTACTCATGTTCATGTGTTAAATTAAACTGAGGTCCTCTTACAACTTGCTGTATTTCTTCTATGCGAGCGCCCTTTAATAAATAACAATTCCTCACAACTGAATATCGCTTTATGGTGGAGAAGCTCACTTTCACAGGCAGCATCTCAGTTCATCCTCAGAGCAGCTGTGAGAAGGCAATTGTGGTGGTAGCCCATTTTACAGGTGGGGAAAGGGTTTTGGAGATGTTCCTTATCTTGCTCAAGGTTACATGGCTAATAGGTAGGGATACAGGACTTTGGACTCTGAATCCCACTTACTTTCCACCTCCAGACTTCCCACTGTCTTTGCCTTTGTTCAAGTGTAGACAATGTGAGCATCCAGGCTGACTAAAAACATTTCAGAGTAACAGCTCTTGCCCTAGATATTGGTTGCATTGGTCTCCTTTTCCTCACTCCCAAGCACCCTCTCTCTCGGGTTGATGAGAGAACTTGGGTGAAGAAATGCTCCCATAGGAAGAGGTGAGGGGCCCTGAGTCCCAGACCTAGTGGGCAGTATGGTTATTTATGTATTTATTTAAATTAGAGACTGAGGTCTCACTTCATTGCCCAGGCTGGTCTTGCACTTCTGGCTTCAAGCAATTCTCCCCTGTCAGACTCTTAAAGTGCTGAGATTACAAGTGTGAGCTACCCCACCTGACCACTAGTTTAATGGCTTGAAGTCACACTGGCCTGGCTTTATATCCCACTCACTGTGCTTTCCTCCCTACCTGTGTGAAATGGGATGATGCTATATACCTTGTCTGGATGTGCTAAGCACTGAATGGGGTAATGTCTGTGAATCCTATGGCACGGTGCCTGGTACACCAGGGATGCTCACGAAATAGGAGCTAATAGTGATAGTTAACATTTATTGAGGATTGATTTTGTACTAGAAACCCTATTTTTCCATATTCATCTCATGTGCTCCCCCAAACCCACAATCCCTTGCAAAATAATTACTACCTCTTTTTTTCACAGATGAGGAAACTGAAGTTCAACCTGTTACACAGTTACCAAATGCCACAGAGTTCTTCAGTAATGCCACGGGGGCGAGCCTGTGTATGTTCATGGATGCGTCTCCACCTTTGTACACCTGATACACTGCCCCACTTGGTAGAGTCAATACACAGAAACTGTTATTGTTATCGTGGCACCATTAACCAAATTAGGATGGCAGTTTTGATATGCTTAGCCTGCCAATGTAGGGTTGGAAGTTTGAGCTTGGCAATGTGTTGCCAGGGGTGTGATAGGGATGGGGAGAAAGGCTGGCATTGGGCTGTGGCCGTTGCAAGGCTGTGGAACAAGGAAAGAAAAGAAGCTACCTTTTCTCTCTTAGTGCATGGGCTGGAGGCAGAGCCCTGGGCCACTTGTGCCTGCAGTGCCCATCCTGATGGATGGGATCTGACAGAGTGTCCTCCTTCCCTCCCAGGACAGGGAATACAACCCCCAGCCAGTAGGGGACTGAGTCCAGATGAGCTGCAGGCCTCAGGCAATGACAGACGCTTTGTGCAAACAATGCCTCCTCCCTGAGGGCTCTACTTCCCTGGGCAGTCCTCTGAAATAAACGACAGCATGGAGAGCATGGAGCACTGAGCCAGCAAGACCACAGAGGCCGTCTGCCCAAGACAGCCCTAACAGTGGCATCCACAGCCAGCCTGCTCCAACACCATGCTCACATGCCAGACCCCATCCAATCTGTCCCCTCCACTGAGTTCAGGAGGGGCAAGGGAACTTTTGGAGCTGCAGACTGGGTGGTGGTCCAGATAGAACACTGAAGAGATGGAAGGCTATTCTGGCTTTGGGTCTATTTCCTCAACTCTCCCACTATGATACAATTGCCCACTTCTTTCAAGGACTTAGAGATGGCGAGAGTTGGAGAAGCCTCACAGATTGTCTAGTCTAACATACTCATCAGGTGCCGAAGGCACCTCGGTGGGAACTTGAAATAGTGCTGTCACTGGATGGTCACAGTGCTGTGGGCTTGGCCAGCAGATGCTGCCTTTGTGAAATGTGGAAAAGGTGCCCTCTCTTGGGGGATGCAGCCCTGTGCCAGGATGCACTGCTTGGTGAATGCCAAGTGGGTGAGACTTACGCCCCTGTATCCCCTGGGCCCAGCACCCTTGCATTCGGCAACCTGCACAAGTACACACAGCCGTCCTGAAACTCCTGAGTCCAGAGAGAAGTCCAAATCCTCAACGTGACCTACAGGTGATGTGCTAGCTGCCAAGTTTCAGCCAACATCAGTCTCCCCTCTCACTCACCTAGTAGCCACGCTGGATTCCTTTGGGAGCTTCTTGCTGCTGCTGGGCCTTTTTGCACTGGTAGCTCTCTCTTCTTGGAACAGTCTTCCTGTTCTGACTGGGTAAACTGCTACTTATCCTACTGGTCTCAATGCAAGTGTTACTTCCGCAGGGTGGCTTTCTCTGACCTCTCAGACTTGGGTAGGACCCTATCGTGCATTCTCATGACAAATGTTTAATTATCATTAATTACTGTGTATCCAGCCTCCCCCTGCTCACTCCTGGACTGGAAGCTCCATGAGGGCTGGTACTATTTTGTACATCACCGCATCTCTATCATCTGGAGGAGTGCCTGACACGTGGTAGACACTCAATTAATAAGCTGCGTGTGGTGGTAGGTGCCTATAGGGAGGCTGAGACAGGAGGATCACTTGAGCCCAGGAGTTCAGAGCTGCAGTGCACTATGTTTATACCTGTGAATAGCCACTGCACTCCAGACTGGGCACCATAGCGAGACCCTGTCTCTATATAAATAAATAAATATTTGTTGCATGACTGAAAGCCTTGCTCTGATTTCCTGCCTCGTCCTGTGGGAAGCTTGGGACAGGCTTTGGTAACAGGAATTTCAAAAGGATGATTTTCCCCAGTGTTTAAATCCTCATCTGGGCATCTTGCATCCGATGTAGCTCTTCTATCCACTCCTCCCAAAGGGGCCACTGATTCAGATCCTAGGTATAGACTCGTAAGCTGTCTAATTTTTCCCATGATCTCTTGCCCTTTGCTCATTCAACAGTGTCTTGGGAAAGAAGTTTCTGGCTGTCATGCTCAGGAAAACACAGAATCAGCACTGCCTCAACTTTTATTTTTAACCAACGATTGATCTTGGTTCCAGCAGATATATTTTCAGCATAGGGCCTGTGGGCCAGTGCTAATCTGCATGCCTAACTGCCCCCTGGGAGCTAAACCTTTCAGGTGATGTCCTGACACACAGGGCTTTGTCGCCCTGACGCCTTCTCATCTCCTCTGGGGAAGGGATGGGAACTGCCCCTGTCAAGTGCAGGGGAATCAGGCCTGGAATTCCATTACCTTCCCTGGGACTGAGACTTGGTTAAGGAGCTACATCGAGCCCTTACACCTTCTGAATTCATCATAGATCCAGATTATACTAGATTTAGATTCTGTTTCTTTGTATTTTATTCCTCCAACTCATATTTATTGAGAACTTACTTTAGAAGTACACAGAGCTAGATGCTAGACATAGAGGTGAGATGGGGAATGGAATTCCACGTTGAATTCATCTTTGCCCTGCCTTGAAGTCAAAATCCAGAGAAAAAAGATTGTGAGACAAGTGTTTAGAATCAATGTGATAAGTGCTAAGTAGAAATTTTGCACGAAGTTTTGCAGGGAGAGGGAAGCTAGTCAATCTTCTTAGAGGCTTGTCAGGGAAGGTGTCATGTTATTTACACTGCTTAGTGCAAATGTAATTTGCACTATGTCTCTGCAAGTCAAGATCTTGTAGGGATAGGAAAATTCCAGGCAGAGGGAACAGCATGTGCAAAGGTATGGAGGCCAGAAGGCAGATGACAAACTTGAGAAAGAGCCTGTTCAATGTGGCTAGAACACAGAGTGCATGACAGCAGTGGTGAAATATGAAGTGGGAAAGAAAGGCATCTCTGCTAGTCTGAGAAGCTTATGATCATCTCTGATTCTTTACACACTGCCTACTTCTCTAAACAGACTGAACGGGCCTTGAAGGGTGGGACTGTGTTGCTGCTGCTGCCTTGTCACTGTCTCATAGCTCCAGGCTCAGTGCTGTACGGGCAGTAGCCAAAGGAAGAGCCCAGGCCTGGCTGGGCTAGCAGGCAGGTCGTTCTGGAGCCAAAACAGATCCTCCCACGTGAAGTTTGAAAGGAAGCATCTTGCAGCTCCATCTAATTACAGGGTAAGTGAGCAGGCCTCCCTCATGGTTAATTTGCTATGTGCCTTTATTGCCAGCAGAAGACAGATGACTCACGGAGGGTATTCCATATAGGCCTGCCAGTAATTGTCTTTATGACTTCATGAGCCTTTTATGGGCTCCACTGGGAAAGGTGTTTTATTTTTCTTCTTTTCACTCTCCATTTTCAGTCGGTAAATAACCAACTTTCTGAGAGCAGGAGGAATGTCAAGTTCAGGATCTAGGTGAAGCAATCCCAAGATAGGCCATGGCCATCAGAATGGAGGCTGGGGTCAAAGCAGAGGACAGAAAGAATGAGGACAAGGTGACACACTGAAGGGTACATGAAGAGGGTAATGCCCATCAGTGATTAATATACACATCATCAAAATTTAAACATGAATAAATGTTCCTTTGCAGCAGATTTACTTTCTCAATGATGCTTGGCTTAGATTAATGATAATGTGAGTTTATGTTTCCAAAGTACACACAGACTGTTCTGCTTGAAGGGCTGGGGGAAGGAGGTGGGAGTGGGTAGATGGGGAAGAAATTTGTGGTGTCCCAAAAGAGTGTTATGTGGGAGGATAGTCACAAGTACTTTATATTTAATTAGCATGTAGTCTGTCTATATGTGCAAGAGGTGCAACAGTGACATATTTGTTTAAATAGAACGAGAATGGAGAATGGAAGGGTGTTGCATGTCAGTGGCACTCTGGAGCTGGCTCCCCTTGGCTTTCAAAAACCAATTGTTACATTTTCAGGAATTTCGTGAGCTGCTTTACTTCATGTTGGCAATTTTGAATAAGCACAGTGGGATCATTTACACCATGGTAATCGGCAAACACTACAAAGCAGAGCCCCACCCTCACTCTGCCGGTTGGTAAACATTTATCCATACACCATTGTTGTCACGTTCCATACCACTGAAGTGTTCAAAAGGGGGTGAAGACTGCCTGGCAGGATAAAAACTATGAGCTAATATTTATTGACCACTTACTATGTGGCAGGTACCAGTCTAAGCACTTCACATGTATTTACTCATTAACCCTTTCAACTCCATGGGGTTGATGCTATTCTAGAGGCTAAAACCATACCCTGAAGGCTGAGACCTAAGAGACAGAGCCAGAAAGGATGATTAGATTATATCCTCATTTCCTGGTTTTCCAGATGAGAAAACTAAGAGCCAGAGAGGTGAAATGGCTTGGCCAAAGTCAGTGGCCTGGAGGTCTGTCTCCTGACTCCCCAACCAGAGTCTGTTTCTCCTGCTCTTATTCTTCCAGCTTGCCATACTATAGTCCTGTTTAGATCCAGGCAAGAGCTGCACCCAAAGGCCTAAAAGAGGCAGCCCCCAGGCCAGAGTCCATGGAATGAGTCCAGTGGGCTCTGTTTGTGTTGTTCTTATTGCCTCTGTCGCCCTTGCTGGAGTCTGACTGCGCTCTGCTGCCCAAGCTCCATCCAGGGCTGCCTCTCTTTCCAGTCTGCCATTGTCTGAGGGTTCCACTGGAAGCAATCCAGACTTCAATCTCTCAGCAACCATCTGGAGTAACAAGAAAAAATAAATAAAAATAAAAACCCAAGCCAGAGCTCTGCCTATTAGCCCAGAGTCCTTAGCTGAGGGTGGAGGGGGTGAGCACAGGTGAGCTGAAACTCTCACAGCCCAGTGATTAGCCTGGAGAATTACCACTAACTACATAGGCGCTCAAGGGGAGTCCAATGTGGACAGGGTTGGGAAAATGACTCTCCTCGGGAGCTGAGGCTCTGCCGCTTGCTTTGCTGATTGCTTTTGGTGTGAAAAATGTGGCCCGAGTCAAGAAAAAGAGACTCAAGATGAAAATCCCTTCAATTCTTAAATATATAGGTATATTCTAATGTAGACGGTATTCTAATATGGTAAACATTCCAATGTAGACTATAGGATCAGGTAGTCCCAGAGCTGAAAGGGCCTTCAAGGATGCTTTCCCTGCCTCCAGACATCAGTGGGTGTTGCTGGCAGGCAGGGTGCTACAAAGGGGCTGTGGTGCCAGGGTGTCAGTGGCACCTTGCCAGATAAATTCACCTTTTTTTGAGGCTCGGTTTCTTAATCAGTTGAAGTAGGGGATTTCAGACTACAGGGACCCTTCCAGGTCTAACATTCTAGATCCTAAACAAAAGGGAACAACATTTCAAAGATGGAATTACACACACACACACACACACACACACAAATTGACAAATAAGAAAAGCTTTCAAAAATCTCATTCAAATGGCTGGATTTGTCTATTAGTGAGATTTGTTTCTTTGCATGTGCTAATTGGTCTTGGCATTAATTAATCTGATTTCATTATATTCTCTTTAATTTGTCAAGATATCATTTTGTTATTGGGTGATGGAACACTTTGGAGGATTGTTAGAATTGGAATATATTTCCCCCCCTTTTAAAGTTCCTGGAGAAAAGTCGTTATCAATTAAGTTAATTTGCATACACATTAGGTTAATCGTTTTAGTTTAGCCAAATTTGTGGAAATTTACATAGCAAATTGACCCTCCACATTTCACTTAAACATATGTAGCACACCGAGCAGTGTATTTTGAGTTGCTAATGAAACTGAGGTTATTTTACACGCTTCTTTTAGTAAAAGAGGTCTAATTAGACCAAGTAATTTTTTATTTCATCCGTAATTGCAAAACAAATAAGCTTCTTGGCATTTTTTTTTCTAGCGGCAGCATCACACGGACAGGGACGTTAATAGGGAAGTCATGTTTTCCTAACTAAGCCCGGTTTGATTCCTGCTCACTGTTCCGGTGTCAGCCCTCTCCAGCTTTCTCCTAGGTACTCTTCTGCCTGAGTTGCTAAGCCTCCTGGTATACCTATTAATAGAAGACTCCCCCACATGGAGCCAACTGAATTAAAAAATGTAACTAGGAAGGCAGGGTGGGAATTTTGACAGATTTGTTTTTAAATGTTTTTTTCTTATGCCAGAGAAGAGAAAGTTGAATTCAAAAGGGGGTCTTGCTTCTCTCCATCAGAGGAAGAAAAGAGAGAAAAATAGCTTTTGTTCTCCCCCAGAAAAGAAATTGGCATAACACATTGGTGGTGTTTCAAAAGTGACTCCAGGGGCTATCTTATTCAGTGCTGGAAAATGGGCTGTTGTCTCCTCTTCCAGGACTGTGGAGCAGTAGAGAGCTTGTAGTAATGTGGGATAGATGCAAAAAAAAGAGGGATCTGGGATCTGAGCCTTTGCGGAGGGGAGGTGGAGGGGAACTTCTCTTGGCCTCTGTCCTAGAGGAAGTGGGAATTGTGGGTGAGGGGAGCCGCAGGGAGGGATGTTGGTATAGCTGCATGGAAGTTGTGCTCCTCCTGTTTCTCTGGATTACACAAAAGACACACAACAGCTTGACCCACTGCCTATGCTGGATTTGTTTTTTTCTCTTCTGGCAAACATGATTTTGCTGAGTTGTAGAGGAGGGGCCTGGAATGGGCAATAGGTAAGATTGGGCAGATAGAATCAGAAGTGGGTGCTGCACCCTCAGAACAGAGTCAGGAGTCTTGGACTCCAGTCCTAGCTCAAGGTCGCAAAGAGCAGCCACAATATCGCTTCTCTTCATGTCCCTACTCTTTACAATGTGAGTTTGCAGCTCTTCTCATCAAATGGTAAAGTCTAGTTCCAGCCTCTTTGAATCCGGGCTGTCCTGTGACTTGCTTTGGCCAATAGCATGCATAAGAGGTGATGATATGCCAGCTCCAACCCTGGAAAGTCTTGCTTGAGACTTTCTGAGTTCACTCTCTGAGAATCCTGCTACCACCCAGACCAGCCTGCTGGATGAGATGGTGCCAGCAATGTGGTCCAGTTGCCCCCATTGCCCAGTTAATGCTGGCCGATCCCCAGAAGCAGAGCCACCTAGCTGACCTTCAGAGAGCCACAGATTGCATGTCAAATCCCAGCTGAACCCAGCTTAAATTTCAAACCCACAAACCGCAAGCTAAATAAATGGTTGTTGCTTTTTGGCACTAAGTTCTGAGGGTGATTTGTTAGGCAGCTATTGCTAACTGATACAACCATTAATCAGTCCTTGGGAAACTTTCTCTTCATCCTTGAGCTTCAGCCTTCTAATCTGTTAAACCAGGTGGGAATAGAGAATCCCAATCTAAGTTTCCTCCAAAATTCCATCTTCCTATAACTAAAAAAGCCTGGCATTTGACCAGAAGGGACTCCAGATAGGGCACACTAGGCTGTTATTGGGCACTAGGACACTAGGGGAAATGAGTTTATCAGCTCCTCTCTAGATGAGAAGGGGGTATAATACATGCAAGGACGAAAGAGAGCATTGTCTGTCTTGGGACAAAGAATAGGAAAAGGAGGTAGTGTTGGGGCCCTGAAATGTCATCTGGTGAAGAGGTAGTGTGAGTGTGTGTGCATATGAGACATCTGAAGATGAAGTTACTGAACCTCCAGAGGACGGTGGAAGGGGTGTGCTTTGAATAACCATGAGTCCAATAACACTGTCTAGGCAGCAGATTCTGAGCCTGACACATCAAGTTAGGGTACACAGCCTGCGGGCTGCAGGCCCAGCCATAGGTCCCAGAGGCCCATGCCCACTGGATGGTGTGGGTTGGTGCAGAAAGTGCCCAGCCAGCCTTTGGAATGGGGTTTCTCAACTTGTTTCACCATCATACATACATACCAGCACATACGGGACACTTGGATGGCATGCCCACGTTCTAAGCAATCCTTGCAGCGGTCTCTTAACACTTTTATTTACCATTGAATAATATATTTAGACCATCAACTGGAAAATAAGTAAACAAAATGTGGTCTGTCCATCCAATGGGACATTATTTGGTCTTAAAAAGGAATGAAGTACCCATACATGCTATGACGTGGAGAATCTTGAAAACATCATGCTAAGTGAAAGAAGCCAGGTCACAAAAGCCCACATGCTATATGATTCCATTCATAGAAAAGTCTAGAGCAGGGAAATCTATATATAGAGAAAGTGGAGTAGTTGTTGCTTAGGTCTGCGGTAGGATAGGGGATGCTAAAGGATGTGGGGATTCTTTTTGGAATAAAAATGTTCTAAAATTTTCTGTGGTAATGGTTGCGTAACTCTGGGAATACATTAAAAATCATTGAGTCGTACACTTGAAATGGGTGAATTGTGTAGTATTTGAATTATATCTCAATAAAGCTGTTAAACAAAAGTACACTTAGGAATACAATGATTAAGAATGAGAGGTACAGTGCTTAGCTTACATAATCAGGTCTTAGTATTGGTGAAATGAACAAATGGCCAAAGAATAAATGAAAAAATGTTTTTCCATGGTTACATTTGAATTTACCCTGATTTAATCCAACAAGTTATTTGTAAACTTTAATTTTTTATTATTTGGGATGCATTACTTCTGAAATACCTCTCAGTTCATAGATACCTATGGATTAAGACATGCTGTTCTGGAAACATGCCTATTATATAAAACTCCTGTTGTGGAGCTCACCTACTGCATTGCACCCCTGGATATCATGCAGGCTCCAGACAGGTCTGAACTTTCCCTGCACTCTTGGGTGTCTGAGAAGCCAACTGACCCCATGAGTTTTCCTCATCCTGGCCACACCTCCACTCCCGCTCCTCCTCCTTTCCCACTGGCCCTCGCTGCTCAGGTTCCAGTATTCCTTGTGTTCAGGCAGGAGTCTGGCAGCTTCTTGCAGTTTCCCTGATGCTAAGCCTGAGAGGGCAGACACTCAACTGAACTCAGCCACCATGATCAAATGCTTGAGCTGGCAAGGCTGAGGGCACTAAATCTTGATATCAGAACCCTGGGCATATGCAGGTGTGGAGAGGTGTGTGCAGGGTCTTGGACCAGGCAGGAGTCCTGGGTGGCTGAGTGCAGGGATACCTGGTCACTCTGGTCTTCAAGGCAAGCAGGAGATAAGGTTAGCTTTTTTTTTTTTTTTAATTTAAGCGTCCTCTCACTTTTTCTTTCAGCATCCTTCACACACTGTCTGATCCTGTTCCCCTTTCTTCCCCAGTACCCTAGGCTGTCCTGGTTCCATGGCATTTTTGTGACCACACCATTGACTTAGATGTAATTATTGTGTGTGTTTTCCATGACCGACTACATTGCTGGAGGGAAAGGCCACACTTATTCATCTTCATATCTACTCAGTGCTGAACAGACCGCCTTGCCCACAGGATTAATATGTGTTAAAAGTGAGTCACTTTTGAGCAAAGGGGGCTGGCCAGCATCATGGAGATCACACTCCACTGGTGTCCCCCTTCCTTGTATGCATAGAGAACTGGTCCTAGGTGACAGAAACCTTGCGTGAGTTCAAATTCTAGATCCAGGCAGGAAATGGACACGTGTGAACTGGAACTGGTCCTATAACACAGCAGTGGGTGGGGACCATGTGAGCAGCTGGAGAAATTGTGCTCTGCCTAAGACATCCAGAAACACATCTGAAAAAAACAAAACAAGCCAAAACAAAAAAAAACTCCTGGCCAAAAATCTGTGTTTGAAGTCTCCTTTGCATGACTCTGTGACAAGGTCAAACTTGAACTCTCAAAGTCCAGAGAAAAGGTGACATTTCTTGGAAGTTTTCCAGCAGTGGCAAGGTCAGGAGGCATAGCATGAACTTGGACCCAGAAGATAAAAATAGCTTTGACTCTATCATTATTAGCTGTGTCATATCCAGGCAAGGCATTTCAGATCTATGTACCTCACTTTCCACTTACATGAAATGGGTGTACAAATGACAAAATAAGGTAGGTAAATGCATGTTGTAAAATGTAAACGTTGCTATACAAAGGCAAAGTTCTAGGGTTCTCAGTAGAAACTTGCACAGCTTCTCCTAGGGACTGCAGGGGCCTCAATCTTGTCACCAGTTGAGGGCCAGTCAGTGTTGGGTGTGCCACTTCCTACCCCCCGTGTGGTTCCCACCCCCCCACCCGCCGCCACTTGTCCTCTCGCTGATCCAGGAGCAAAGTAGAAAATGGCATTTCTGAATGAGGCTGACAGTTCACCAGGCACGAAAACCCACCCAGTTGTGACTCAGAGTTTTGGAGGCGCAGATAGAATTAAGGAAATGTTAATGTATTCGCATCGCTTTGCCTCCTGCCTACACAGGCATAAGCAGTAAAGAGGGAGGATGGGGTGGGAGAGGGGACAAGGAGATGGGGAGTTGTGTTGATGAGCTCTGGGGATGGGGGATAGGTGGGGACTGTAGGGTCCCAAGGCTGCCTGGCTGCTGCAGCTGGGGCTGAGATCCCCAGGGGACAGGGAGGGATGTGCTGGCATCTGGTCTCTGCCAAGCGAGTCTGCCACCCAGAATGCAGTATCAGCTTAGGCACAGGGCTAGAGCAAGTGGGGCCCTAGGGTGCATGTGTGTGCCCACGCAGGGGATGGAGGGGTGACAGGAATACAAGCTGGATAACCCAGAGCTGTCTGTGTTAGCCTTGGTGATGTGCCTTGTCAGTGGCAAACAGTCATTTAGAATCAGTGTCTTTTCCAAATGAAGCCCCTGAATGTTGTATGCTTAATACGATCTATCTGTCTATCTGTGCACTTACGCAGGGAGCTGGCTCCCCAGGGCACAGCAGCCAGTATGCTACCTCAGCACAGAACAATCCCGGGAGGCTGCCTCCTTTTCTCCCCCTCCTGCGGAGGGCCCCAGGACCAAGCCCTGAGGGGTTGGGATGAGTGGTTGCCAGTTTAATGGGTGTACGTGGAGGTATCTTGTATCACTGCTTCTGTTACTCACTTTTCATTGCTGAATGCAAGTATCTGTTACAGCATTTGCCAGCACTGACTCGATGCCATTGTGGGCACCAGAAAGGCAAAGACACACGGTACTGTCCCGCAGGCTCACAGGCTACCTGTAATCAAGGCCTGTGACTCCTCGCAGGAGTCCTAGCACCTGGCTGTGGGAGGTGCCCAATAAATGTTATTGACAGAAAAAGATGCCCTTCTTAACATGCAGCCAAGCCTCAGGGATGGTCTTTGTTCACTTCAATTATGGGACCACTAGGGGGACCCCCGGCTACCACTGGGAATGTAAGGGACTGAATCTTCTGGGTTCTAAGAATGAAGGGTGCTCTGGAATCGGTGCAGGGGTGGCTTCCCTATAAGGAGGGTTGGGAGTTGGGGGGTCAGGAAATGCCATGATGTGTTTGCCTGGGGAGATTCTAGCTTAGTCTTCCTTATGTCTGACGCCCTCAGCATCATCCAACTAAAGGTCCACAGGAGGGCCCAGTGTAGGGTCAGTGACCCCAAGAATGGAAAGATCTTGTGAAGAGCTCTGAGCAAGGAGGCCCAGCCAGGGGCATGGAGCGGGCACTGGCTTTGAGAATCACAGGTGGGGCTCCTCCCTGCTTAGTGAGGCTGGGAAACCCTTCAGCATTACTTGCCAGGAAAAGCGATGCAATCTCTTGCCCTCTCCTCCCCTTCTCGGGTCTTAAATGTTTTAAATGCCAGTCTTCATGGTTTGATGGAGAATTTTACACCAATGCAGAGTATTACCTAGTTAATTTGGCTAGAATAGACTGATTTTACACAGTGAAACTGTTGCCTCCTGAGCTAACACTTCCATGACCATGGGCTGGGCAGCCTTCTCTCCTGGAATCTAAGGAGCTGAGGGCCATCTGCAAATGGGCTTCCTGAGAGCTTCGTGGGAGGTTAGAAGACAAGAGGGGGACCCAGTCAGGTTCTGGGGTTGCTCATTCATTCCTTCAGTCATTCATTTATTCATTTCCTTCTTTATCTAATAGCTGACTTATTCAGTATTTCTTAATTAAGTTCATTTATTTTATTTATTCATCCAACAAACTTTTGTTGTGGGTCTGAGAGGTGCCAGATCCAGTGCAAGGTCCTGGGAATACAGAGATGCATAAGCCCCTGTCCCTGCCCTTTAGGTATTCACATGCCAAGGAAAGAGGTTGCAAACAGCAAAGGAGGCCAGATATTAAGACAGGCTTCTTGGGGGGCTACGGCACACTCTGTGGAAGGGTGGAACTTGACTGCCCTTGAAGGACTTACACTAGGCAAATGTATTAGGATGTTGACTTGGTGATAGGATTGAAAGCTGAATACAATAAGTGGCAAGAACCACATTCTAAAGAGGGACATCAACCACACGGACTCCTTCAGGGGTTATTAAGAGGCAGATCTAGTTCTATCACCACCTCACCACTTCCTAGGACCCAACGTCCCAGGCTATGGAAGAAGAGAGAGTAGCAAACCATTCTTTCAGTGGAGACTGTTGAGACATTCTCACTCCCTCCCAGAGCCAGGTGAGGGGGCTCTACAGGAATTATTGATGGAGATTGGGGGTACCTATAGGAAGAGAGATTTACATCTCACTCCCAGGCAAAATGAAACATTGCAGTGCTTCGACTGGATTTGAGGATGGTGAGGGGGCTCTTGGGAGAGCTTGCTTTGTGTCTTCTGCTTGCTTTTTTTCTGGAGATTTCTGAAGTGGGAGTAGGGATGATAGGAAGTAAGAAGCAGAGTGGCTTGTTGAAACAGCTTGGACCAAGGCCACAAAGAACTGTAGCGTAGTGAGCCTGGGAAGAAGATAGGGCAGTCTCCCTTGAACCTTAATCCTCTTCTGCTCTCAAAGAGCCCCAAAGAAGACCCAGAAGGTCATGGATCAGAAAGAGCAAGGAACAGAGGAGGAGGAGTTTCTGTGGGGCTGTCTTGGTGGCCACTAAACGAAGGGAGAGCCTTCATTTAGGGGTTGTGGGATAGACTTAGGCAGGGGGCCAAGGTAGCCATGCTGTCGCTTCCTGATATTATTATCAGCGCCAAGAGGGGCAGGTGACATAGAACACCTATGTAAGAAAATGTATATCTTGTGCACAGAAATCATCACATGGGCAGAAACACCAGCAGAAGATGAAAGCAGGCTGAGCCAATTAGAGATTTCCCTATGGGATCAGGCCACCAGTTATTACAATCACTCCAGCCATTTCTCCTAATTTCCCTTCCTGTTCTCGGCACTAATGGCTCCAGACCCAGGAAAGTGACTAGGAGCATAAGGTGTCTGTCTATGAGTTTGTTAATGAGAGATTCCAAAGAACAAGATGGAAGGTGTAGCTAGAAAACCAGATGTCGGTGATATGGTTTGGCTGTGTCCCCACCCAAATTCCATCTTGAATTGTAGGTGCCATAATCCCCACATGTTGTGGTTGGGACCCAGTGGGAGGTAATTGAATCATGGGGTTGGTTACCTTTATGCTGTTCACATGATAGTAAGTGAATTCTCATGAGATCTGATGGCTTCATAAGGGACATTTCTCCCTTTTGCTTGGCACTTCTCCTTGCTTCTGCCGTGTGAAAAAGGACATGTTTGCTTCCCCTTCTGCCATGCTTGTAAGTTTCCTGAGGCCTCCCCAGCCGTGCTGAACTGTGAGTCAATTAAACCTCTTTCCTTTGTAAATTACTCAACCTCAGCCATGTCTTTATGAGCAGTGTGAGAACCATCAGATTTATGCCCTACTGAGTACAAACTGTCCCTACTGAGTAGGGACAAAGAAAAGGGGGAAACACATTTCAGGCAGAGGTAAGCACATGAACAGAATCACAGAGGGGCAACAGTGCATCACAGAGAAGTTGAGTATCTGGTGAGACTGGTGGGCAAGCACATGGGGCAGGAGAGGATGTAGTGGTTGCTGTCACATGCTCCACAAAATAACTTGGAAACGACTTCTAATATAACATCCTTATCTCAGCAAAGGGAGAACTTCACCTGGCCTCTGCACTTTGAAAGGCCCATTTAGACCCTCTCCCCTAAGAACACATGAGTTCCTCTGTTACTGGATTCCCGTGTTCACCCCTGGCTTGGAGTGGTCCGTAACCCTAAACATCCACACTCAAGACTAACCCTGCTCAGGCCCCGGAGAAGTGCTTCTACATGTCTCTTGCCCTATGTCCTTGAAACAAAAGGCAGCTGAGTCAGAATGCCATGAAAGTTTGTGGATTGTGCTGTTGCCCACAAAGGAGAGATAATGCTTTGGAGTGGGTAGTGGGGAACCAGGGATTGAAGCAGTGGGAATGCTTAGATATAAGACCAATTAATTACCTGTCAAATCCTTCCTCCCAGATAGCACAGGTGCAGCAGAGTCTTTCATAATGGAGTATCCACAGTGCTGAGCATCTATTTTCTTGTTTTTTTTGTGTTTAAATTCGTGGTTCTGGAAGTATTCACTAATTAACATGGTATTTGCAATAGTTGCATGTACAAACTGAGAATCATTTTGCAACATTAAATAACTTATATTTTTCTTAAATGTCTAGATATGACATGTATAACGTGTGATAAGACTGACACAGATTATCTACATTATGAATTTAGATATTGCTATAGGAAACAGTGATGAAAATAAACTATTTTATATTTTCTAAAATGATAATTTATCATATGTGACCACATTTCAATGTTTGGAAACAAGTAGAATTCAACGGTCATTTCTGAATACGTAGAAGCGTGGCTTTAAATTGTCTTTTCCAATTTCTACTGCCTCAGCAGAGAAGTTTTTCCCAATTGAAGTTAATGAAAAAATGATTTAAGAACTACAATGATTCAAGAAATGTTGTCTAGGTTGGCATTGATCTCAATAGAATACAAATTATGTAAACATCTTAATTATAACAACATAATTAGGGATCTGTTTAAATAAAGGCAAGAAAAATAATTTTGGAGTAAATATATAATGGTTTCTGAATTATTTTATCTTTGTTTTATTACTCATCCAAACACTGTCAGCACCCAAACATGTGCAATAATTAAATTCATCTATCTTTGATATTTGCCAACTTTCAGTCATAATAAAAGAAATCCATGACTTTACACTTATATTTTGACAAATACATGAAAGTGTATTTGTCAAGGTAGGAGGATGTCTTAGTACGTCCCAGCTGTGATAACAAAATGCCATAAACTGGGTAACCTATGAACAACAGATTTATTTCTTACGGTTCTGGAGGCTGGGAACTCCAAGATCAAGGTGCTGGCAAATTCCGTGTCTGGGGAGGGTCTGCTTTCTGGCTCCCAGATGGTGGCTTCTCATTGTGTCCTCACATGGTGGAAGGGGAAAGAGATTTCTTGGGCCACATTTATAAGGGCACTCATCTCATTTATAACGGCTCCACTCTTACGACCTAAACATTTCCCCAAAGGTCCCACCTCCTAACACCATCACCTTAGGGGCTAGAATTTCAACATATGAATTTTAGGGGAACACAAGCACTCAATTTATAGCAGAAGATAAACATATTTATCAAAGGTTGTTATCTTGATTCATACCTTTAAAATATTTAGACCTATGGTTTGTGGGCCTCTGTTTGCATCCTTGTCCTGGGCCCCACCAATGCTAGGAGAAGACCTGTGCGTCCCCTGGGACAATTGTGGTTGACTTCTCCCAGTTTCAGCCTTTGAACTTACATCGTGGCCCTTGAAGTCACAGGAAGGGGTTTGGCAAAGGTCTAACTCCTCAATAGGGCGAGCATCGGGACTTAGAGATTTTCTTGTTCTCCTCCCTTATTTTATAGGTGAAGGAATTGGGTTAACAGAGAGGCTAAGTGTCTTGCCAGGGTCACCCAGCTACCAAAGCACTCAGAGGCCCTGGAATAGGGCTGGAGTAGGTACTGAGGTAGTGGGAAAGGGGGAAAATGGAGAGGAGCTGGCGTGGAGGCACCTGCACCTCAGCAGCTCTGAAATGCTTCAGTTAGCAGAGCTCAGCAGTGCCGACGCAGGAGAAGGGAGCCATGCTGGCCCTTTGTGTGCCCACTACCTTTGTGTGATCTGGGAGATGTTCTCAGCCCTTTCACTACTTTACTCTCTCTAAGCCTTGGTTTTCCCTATTGTGGAATGAGCAGCACGGACAAGATGATCTCTAAGATGCCTCTGAGCTTCCATGTCCTATGTCTGCATGATTCCCCAGAGGCTGCAGGTTTGTGGAACCCCAAGGACTGAATTTGGCCTCAATCCATGTTTCTCCTTCGTTTCTAAAACCACATGCACTTGCTGGAACACTAACTCCATCTGGTCTTGATTCGCTTCTTCCTGATTTCACTCTCTGCTGGAAAGTGCTGCATCCTGCCTGAGGCACCTTAGGGAGCTGCTCTCACAAACTCCCTGGTTTTTCTCCCCTGAGGCTTAGCAAGTCAAGCATTGCCAAGAGCTCCCTTCCTTCTGCCCCAGCAGAGAGGAGCAGCCACCGTCTGGGTGAGCAGGCTTTTGCCTTCTCCCCTGGGGGTGGCTGGCAAGCTGGAATCACCAGCTTACCTCCCACAGGCACCTGGAGGCCGCCTGTGCACTCCTTGGCAGGCTGCCCTCTCTCCCGGAAGTCCAGCTTTTGGAAACTTTGATCCCTTGTTACAATTGCATCTCCAGTGTGCCACACTTGTCCCAAGCTCTTACTCAATACTGTCCTCTTACTCTTCTCTACTCATTCTCTCATTTAGGCAGGAGGCAGTATAGTGGTTAAGAACCTGAATTTGAATTCAGCTCTCCTGTTTATGGTGTGTGCAGTTGTCTCTGGGGTGATTTTCTTATCTGTCAATTGGGCATAATAATTCTTACCTAAGGGGCTGTTGTGGAGTACAGTACTTGGAAGGGCCAGTCACGGTGGCTCATGCCTGTAATCCCATCACTTTGGGAGTCTGAGGTAGGAGGATCACTTGAGTCCAGAAGTCCTAGATCAGTCTGGGCAGCATAGCAAGACCTCATCTGTTAATTTTTTTTTTTTTTTTAAAGTACAGTACTTGGTACACAATAATGAATAACGTGTCTTGGTCTTTGATCTAATGAACATTTGTGAAACATATTGTGTTAGTCTTCATTAATGTCCCTAGGTTTCCTCCAGATTTTATTAATAGCCCTTCACTTTCTTCTTAATACCTAAATAAAATAATCTGAGCTTCCATCCCACACACCTCTAGGGAGTCCCTCTCCCCCATAGTTTTGAGGGTTCCCTGGGTGGCCTTGTGTTCTGCTGATGCCTTGTGGTTCTGAATTCCTGTCCCTGCCTCAGTTCTGGAGCCCTCTCCTGAGGTCTTGCTTTCTGCTCGGTTTGCTATCTGCCCAGATTTGCCCAGTACATGATCAAAACCTTCTGTCTTCTCAAGACACCATTAGTGTAAGTTGTATATGAGTGACAATTTTTATAGGGCTTTTGAGAACAGAAGGGGATTATATGTCCAAGAAGAGAAAGAAATTAAAATCGAGTATTTGAAATGGTTTGGCTGTGTCCCCACCCAAATCTCATATTTAATTCCCATGTGTTGTGGGAGGACTTAGTGGAACATAATTGAATCATGGGGGCAGGTCTTTCCTGTGCTGTTCTCCTGATAGTGAGTGAGTCTCATGAGATCTGATGGTTTTATATATAGGAGTTCCCCTGCACAAGCTTTCTCTCTTTGCCTGCTGTTATCCATGTGAGATGTGACTTGCTCCTCTTTGCCTTCTGCCATGATTGTGAGGCTTCCCCAGCCATGTGGAACTGTAAGTCCATTAAACCTCTTTCTTTTGTAAATTGCCTAGTCTTGAATATGTCTTTATCTGCGGCATGAGAACAGACTAATACAGTATTATATGCCATTGTTTATAAAGGCATGGAGTTTGCTGGGTAAAAAGAAGGGAATTTGGGCAAGGTGAGGAATTCCAAGCAGAGGGAATGTGTTGTGCAAGGATCCTCTGTAGCCCACAGGGACAGTCGGCTAACAGTTCATCAAATCCATGGCCTCCTCTTCCTCCCGGGTTCTCGGCTGTCCCCATGGAGTTAGTTGTGGCAACTGGCTGAGGTCTAGTCATTTGCATGTGAGTGGAAGGGATGTGTGCCCCTCCCAGGCCTGGCCCATGAAAACCTTTGGGCACACTCTTTCTTGCAAACGATTAAGACTGGGATGGTGACCTTTGGCTGACTAGGATGGTGGTCCCCAGGGAGTCCTTGCGGGATGTATGTTGGAGACAGCAGAGCTGTTGTTAGCCTATCTCTGGAAGAAATGAAGAGGACAACTGCTCTTATCAATCAGGAGCATTCATTGTGTTCTGTTCCATGAGTGAGGGATAAAGTTCTTAAATTTGAGCTATAATACATTTTGGGGTCTTTTTGTTTTTGCAGTTAGCATTACCCTAACATATACCTCCAAACCTTTTTCTCCTTTAAACTCATCACTCTTGCAATTCATTGTGTAGTATCAACCTTTCTTGGTAGGTTGTAAGCTACACAAGGGCAGGGACCATGCCTTCATTGCCTTTCTGTCGTCCATCTGCCATGCCTGGTGCACTGTTAAGTGCTCCATAATTTCTCTGGTTGAATGAAACCAAATAGACGCTTCTGGGAACACTGCACAGCGCCATCTGGTGAGCATGGGAAGCAGTGTTGCCTTGTTTCAAAGCTTTGTTGTTCTCTGCAGGGTGCTTCCGTTCCTGCTCTGGCCCTCAACTTGCCTGATTCTGTCTTCTGAATGTAACATATGCCCTTAGTCCAGGCTGCTTACATGCCTGGAACCTAGAGCTTTGCCTTGGCCACTGATTTCCTATGATGTTGGGCGGTGCATGGGTTTGCTGCCTCCTGTGCTTTCCTGAGCTCCCCGGTTCCAGGCAACTGTCTTGTAACAGTAACACTGTGAGATGCTGGCATTTGAACCCTGGCTTCACCACGTATTAGTCATGCAACCTTCAGGAATTTAGGTAACCTCTCTTGTGCCTCAATTTCCTCATTTGACGAATCGGGATACTAAAAGTATCTATATCATAGGATTATTGTGAGAACAGAATGAGATAATACATGTAAAACACCTCGTATTTTGCTTGGCATATAGCAAGTGCTCAATAAATGCTGTTATTGTTGGAATTATTCTTGCATTTTTTCAGTTTATAAAGCAGTTTTATGAATTTCAATGAATAGCCCTCATATGACACTTGGAGAAATACATTATAAGTAAAATGACCATTCAACACTCAGATGCAAATATTGTTATTGATAAGTTTGAGGCATCATGCACATCTTTCACATGCTAAAACAGGAGGAGAAACTGAGGCCCAGAGAGGTTATGAGAGCTGCTAATGAGTGGTCGAGTGGGACGCAAACCCAGGTCCTGGGTACAAAATCCAAGGGACCCATTAGAGTAGGGTAACTTTCATGCCTGTTTGGAGTTCTCCTGTTCAAGATGTCATTACCAAAGGCATTGTGGAGAAGGATCTTTATGCCCTAGGCAGAGACTGCTCACTGCATGTATGCATCACACACACACACACACACACACACACACACACGCACACACGCACATCAGTACTTCTGACGTCTCTGAGTTCGGTGGTCAGGTGGTCTCAGTGATATTTCTGTCCCTGGCCAGTGTCCAGCTTGTATCAGTATTCTGCTCATCTGCAAGTCTTCAGCATAGTCCCCATATTGTTACTTCAAAATGGGTTTCTGCCCTTATACCCACATCCTTAGAGCACCTTCTATTGATTTTCGTTAGCCTGCCTTCCCCAGCTGTAGCCCAAGTTCTGAACTTTCCTGACTGTTCTTCCCCCGTGGGTCCCAGTCTCCACTAAGTCACAGTTAGCTACACTGACACATGGGTCCCTGCAATTTGCTAGGAGGTGCTAAGGGGGCAGTAGGGAGTCATCCTACTAGACAACTTCCTGACTGGTAGGCCAGGTGAGTCTTTCAGGCATAGCTCTGGGAGGAAGATTAGGAGAGATGGCCTTAGCAGGGAAACCTTTCAAAGAGCTTGCCTCAGCCCATGCAGCTGCAAGACTGGCCTGGCCTCCACTACCACACACCGTTAATCACATCCTGCCTCTCCTTCTGGGGTGCCAGGAAACAGACATCTCTTGGCTGAAGATTCCTTTTCTGTAGCAGCCTCTACCTTTGCTCTTCCCAGACTCCTGCCAGCTCCCTGGCCTAGCCTGTGGGGCTGGCTCATGGTCTCCTTGCAAAGGTTTCTGGGGAGGGTGCTGCTCTAGCAGCAAACAGCTGCCGTGGCTAATCCATTTGCTCTGTGCACTTGCAAGATACATAATTAAGAGTTCTGCTGAGGGGGGAAATAAAGCACACCATTAGATTTGTTTAGCATATTACGCCAGGTCTAGTGCCCGCCTGGGCTCCCATGCCACATAAGACATTAAGGTAAGACTCCAGAAACAGCCCCAAGGTTGCCTGATGGAATCTGCTCTGTGTTAATTCCGAGTAAATATTTGCTATTCAGGTTTTTATATGCTTTACCACCAGTGGGGATTTTGAAAGGTGGCCTCCCCCACCAAACACTATTCATTTAATTATCAGACCACTTAAACATAGAGTTCCTAAGGCTCTCCCCATTTGCCCCTGTGTCTGCCTTGCATTTTGTTTCCTTCTTTTTTTTCCTTTTTTCCTCTGGATCTTGCCTTATTCTTTCTGCCAGCTTCTCCTTTCTCTTGTTCTGTTCCGTATTTTCAGTGTCCAGAGCTGGGAGCTCAGTCTCTCTGGTGGCGTGGAATGAGCAAGGAATGGACACTGACAATACTGCATTAAGGAAGGGCCAGAGCTTTGATGTCTTCCTCTGAATCCTTTGCGAGGTGGGATCAGGTATGGTGCTGTGGCTGAGGGCCCAGAGAGGAGAGGGGCTGGAAGGCTCAACACAGGGCTGGAAGAGTTTGAAACTAAAGAGGAAAGAGCAAATAGAAGGAAGTTGGGGTCCAATGGGAAAGGGCAAGAGAAGGTTCTGAGGGTCTTTCTAGAAGCCAGCTGGTATGGAAACTCACTTTCAGGGACAGTAAGGTTTAATGTATAATGACCAGAGGAGTGGTGGACACCCTTACAGTACCCTGTGAAAGGTGCTATTCATGGCTGCCCAAGAGCCAGATCAAGAGAGCTTGCCCTCCACCGAGGATTAGAAAAGAAAATATAACAACAACAACAAAAAACTAACAAGAGAGGTTGCCCTTACATCTGCCACAGCATGGCAGGGTTGCTGGGAAGGAGGGAGATAATGGCAGAGCTTAACCTGGCACCATCTTGGGAGGCAGTGGTGACACTCACACTGGTCTCTGAGCCTCTCAAAAGCTGAAGGACCTCAGAGGTCATGTTGGCCAATCTTGACCATCAGTCCTCTCTATCCATCTGTAATAATGATGTTCCTTCCCTAATAATATGGGGCACACAACCCCATGTGGTTTAGAGTCCATTGTAGGGCAGTTCTGAGGGTTAGAAAGTTCTTCTTCACATTGAGACAGCATCTGCCTGAAACTCCTGTGCTCTACTGGTCCCAGGTCTCACCTTGGGGTATCCAGAGAGCTTGTTCAATCTCTCCACCTGTTATTTCTCACACATTTAAGCTCAGTCATCAAAGGACTTCTAAGTTTTTTTTCCTGGTCTCAACAAACCCCCCTTTTCCCCTTCTTGATATTTATCATAGTTCTCATTATATTGTCAGTCACTTGTGTAAGATGTAATTTAGTGTTTCCCAATAGACTGAGGATTTCAGGAGAGCAGGAGCTCTGTTTTGTTCACTGCTATAACCCTGTGCCCAGCCAAGTGTCTGGCAAATTAGAGGCACTCAGTAGGTATTTGTTGGATGAGTTATAGACAACATTTGAATTCCTTTACTTTCCTTGCCTTCTGCCTACACTTTCTGTTTTCCTCTTAAGGTGTATGATCAGAGAAGACCAGAGTGGGGCTACTGCCTCCCACTTTACACCTGGTTGGCAAACTTTTTCTGTAAAGGACCAGGTAATGAAGTTTTACAGTCTTACTTCTAACCACTGAGCTCTGTCATTACAGTGCTAAAGCAGCCACAGACAATATGTCAATAAATAGGCATGAATGCCCCATACAACTTTATTTACAATGGTGGGCCAGATTTTTCCTGTAGGCCATAGTTTTTTGACCTTTCCTTAGTTCTAGGAATTTTTTTTTTTTTTTTTTTTTTTTGAGATGGAGTCTCACTCTGTGGCCCAGGCTGGAGTGCAGTGGCGCGATTTCAGCTCACTGCAACCTCCACCTCCCGGGTTCAAACAATTCTCCTGCCAAGTAGCTGGGACTACAGGCATGTGCCACCATACCTGGAAAATTTTTTGTATTTTTAGTAGAGACGGTGTTTCACTGTGTTAGCCAGGATGGTCTCGATCTCCTGACCTTGTGATCTGCCCACCTTGGTCTCCGAAAGTGCTAGGATTACAGGTGTGAGCCACTGTGCCCGGCCGAAGTTCCAGGAATTTAGATCAGAATTTGATTTGCTTTTGAAAATAACCATATCAGAGAGCTCTTAGTGCCAACCACTCAACTAAGGAAGAGTGAGCAGGAGAGACCCCTTGGCCCCATTGTGGCAACAGCAACCTCCGTAGCAAGCAAAAAGGTTAACTGCAAGGCCTGTGACTTGTATGAGGTCAGGCTGAGAATGAAGCCAGGTGACTATTGGGGAGATCACTCCCTGTACCTGAGGGCCTGTCACTGCTGGACTTGGTACTCAGTGTGCAGCCCAAGAGTGTAAATTCCATCCAAGCAGCAATCATGGCTGGATGTGAACATCCTGGCCCTAGTGGCAGCTCTAGCATTGCCTGGGGAAGATCCTGACGGGACACCGTAAGCCACCGTGCCTTAACTAAAGCAACGGATCATGGGTAAAACTGTGGGATATGGGCACAGAGTGGGGATATGTGTGCTTGTGAATTTGGCTGTCCCCTTTTGCATGTCTAAGATGTGCATGTAGAATGTTCCTGTAAATTTGGAGCTACAGAAGGTGTGTGCTTGGATGCGTACGTACTTCTGTCACTGAGCGCATCACATTCTGTTGTAAGTGTCTCAATTTCTCTTCCTGATTGGGGATCTCCTTGAGGGTAAGAGCTGTTCTTCTTCATTTGCAACTTTCCAGCACTTATCACAAGGTCTGATCCTTAGTAAGGGTTCATAGTCTAGTTTAGATTTAGTTAAAGTGTTTAGTTTAATTAAATTGAATTGAGAGTGGGCATTCAATAGAGCTGTGGTCTGTTAGAGGGAATCATATCAATACATGGCTACATTTGCATGTGGAAATAGCAGGTTTAGGTGCAAGTCCCTGAGTTAGGGTGTATGTAAGCAGACATGGTGTTACTGCCAGGCATATGTGCATGCACATGTAGATATGGTATTTGGGGGTGTCCATTTGAAATGTGCATGCAGATAAGATGATATTAAAATATGATCATGGGCCCAGAATTGGGGTCTTAGGTGGATACATATGATGTTAACATGCAGACAATAAAATATTGTGGGATGTTTATATGAGACATACAAATGGGGGTTAAGGGTTTATGTTTTTGGGATATAAGTATGTAGAATGGGATATAGCATGCATGTGTACTTGAGGTGTATACAAATATGCATGAAGTATACATTAAAGACTTAATTGCAGATGGGCTGGTGGGAGTGATGGTTTATGTAAATATTCCACAGATATGGGGATTTGGGGAGAATATACACAGGGAATATGTATGTTGGGGGTATGCATGCAGACATGGGCTGCCTATGGTGGATGTGTATGCCAGAGTGTGCATTGCAGACATGGCTTGTTGAGGCTGAGTATATCTGGGATGTGTGCATGGCTTGTGAGAGGTGCATGTGCACTGGAAGTGTGCCAGCAGGCTTTGGCTATTGGGGTATGTAAGTGGTGGAGAGTATGCTTGTGGAAATGGACAGTCATGAGCATATGTGTAGGACTGTGATTGTCGAGGGTGGGTGCACACTACCAGTGTGGCTGCCAACGCGGACCCTTGAGGAAGGAAGGGTGTGCAACCAAAGGTGTGTCCATGTAGACAGTGGCATCAGCATTTGGAAAATGCTCCCAAGCTACGCACCCCTCTTTTGTTGGGCTGAAGCTCGTTCTGCGCTGCTGCTGTCCTTGGACCTTGACCTCCTGTTAAGGGACAGAAGACAAAGCATTAACTTAGCAGAAGCGGCTGAGCTTCCAAGGCCGAGACATTTCTGGAACTAGATGCCCAGGAAAATCATTAAAAATAAATAAATAAAAATGTTCCCAGGAACTCTTTAGCTGTTCAGGGAGGGAGGGAGGTGCAGGTTGGGAGGAGAGAAAGAGACCCTAAGCAAAATGAGAGAGAGAAAAAAAACATAAGACGAGGAGAGGGAGGAAGAGAGCAAGTGAATGAGCAATTTAGTTGAGCCTGAGGCAGGAGTGGCAATGGCAGCAGCTAACGGGCTGACAAGTTGTATATGTTTTACATGCCCATTAACTTGCTTCCTCAATAAAAATGCAGAGTTACCACCATCCAGACATGCCACTGCTAGAAGAAGCCTGTCCGAGCTGCCTGACTCTAGTCTGTGGTCCCAGGGACAGCTCAGGCTGAAGCAGTTACTGTTAGGCAGTGGGAAAGAAGTCCCCAACCTCCGAATGGGAGAAATTAGGCAAGGCCCAGAGGAAATCAGGACCAGCATCGCCAAAAATCCAATCAGCTCTCCCTCTCTGGGATTTTTTTTTTTTTTGTACAATATTAGCCTCTCGGGGGACACCTTCTTGGGTTGGGAATGTGCAGTGTTTTTAGGGGGAGGAAAGGGAAGGAGAAAAGGAGGAGAAAGAGCAGGTAGACTTGGTCAAGGTGGAGAAACAGGAGCCATAGAATGGAGACTCAGCTTTCCAGAATTGTGGCATTAGGCCTGGCTCAGGCTGGCAACGAGCTTGGTTCCACCCATGACAGGTAGAAGCATGGATCTACAACTCGGTGTGTGCTGCTAGCTCTCCTGCAGAGGGTTAACCTCAGTTTGCTATCTGGGACTGAATGTGCACCTACTGTGAGCCCCAGGCTGGTCTGGATACTGCGTGGCAGATACCGGAGAAATGTGTGACATGGTCTCTGGCTTCTGCCCTCTGGAGGAGGACAGAGGAGGAGCAGGAAGTCCTAGAAAGAACATAAGATTGGGGAGATTTGGGTTCTGTTTCTAGCTCTGTGTGGTCAGGGAAAGTGACTTGCCCTCTCTGGGTTTCCGTTTCTCTTCTCCTTCTCATTTGTCTTTTCTTATGTTCCAGATAAAAGATATACCCAGCTTACATAATCAAAATAAACACTTTATTTTTCAGCATTCAGGTTAACAATGGCATCAGGCTTCCCCTAGATGAATAGCGGTAGAAAACTAAAAGGTCCATAGCAATGTTTTCCAGAACAAAGGACAGCCTTTCCATGGTGAAGTTTAAGTCGCCGCCGTAACAGATGTGGCAGGGCGTCAATCCTGGGCACATGACTCCACCACTCTGAGCCATGGTTTCATCTGTGAAGTGGAGATCATGATGGTTCCTCACTTCATAGTCTTGTTGTGAGGATTAAATGAGATAATATATGGAAAGAAGTTAGCAAAGGGCTTGACACATAGTAAGTGCTGATTCAATATGAGCTGTGATTATCATTGGATCTTGAGGCTGTCTGAGTCTCCTTCCAGGGATGTTCTGATCATCTGACGCTTGAAGTCAGAAAGCTTAAAGGGCAAGTAGGTGTCCTTCATATGCCAGCCCTGGCTATTGGAGGAGCCCACTGGACCTCAGCGATAGAGGCAATCTGTAGGCTGGGCTGGCTACAGGGGAAAAGAGGGAGGTGTTGGATTCCTGATCTGTACAGAGACAAGGTAGAGAGAGGAGCAGCTGCTTGCCACAGAGGCACTGGCACAGAGCTAGATGGGCATAAGAGTTTTCATGGGGGTGGGTAGTCATGCCTCTTCTCTTTTCACCCCAGCAGAGTCAGAGTCGTGGATTGGTGTTGTTTAGCTTTCTGTCCTTCCAGAGTAACATCCTCTTTTGAGCACTGTCCTGCCTGCTTGTTACACAGCTGGGTGCTTAGGCTACGACCCAGAAGCGACAGCTGCCACAGGGAGGGTGAATGGTCCCTACCCCCTTTCCTCTTGGGGAAGATAGTAGCAATAGTTGTATTCATATTATCAGTAATAGCACCACCACATTTATTTCATGTATACTATATGTGGGACACTGTTCTAAGTACTTTTTGTATAGGAAACCCATTTAATTCTTATGATCACCTTGTAAGATCAGTACTGTTATGATCTCCTTCTTGTAGTTGAGAAAATGGAGGCACAGGAGTTAAGGAAGGTGCCCTGATCACCCCCTAATTAATGAGCTCGAATCCATCCTTCCCCTATGAAGGGAATCTCTTGCAAAAGACCATGTACTGGTCTCTGGTACAAGTCCAAAGGCAAAGTCCTGATTCAAGCCTTTTAAAAAAAAAATTGGAAAGAAATACATTTAAATGTTAACAGTGGTTGATGTAGGTTATGACCTCCCCTTCTACTTTTTATATTGTCTTTTTTTTTTTTTTTTTTGAGACTGGGTCTCACTTTGTCACCCAGGCTGGCATGAGTGCAGTGGCACGATCTTGACTCACTGCAGCCTCGACTTCCCAGACTCAAGTGATCCTCCGCTTCAGCTCCCCAAGTGACTGGCACTAAAGGGATGAGCCACCACGTCAGGCTAATTTTTGTATTTTTGTCTGTGTTTGTAAGCAAAATATGTTCATTTGTAATGTGAAAAAAATTAAACTAAGTTTTATTGAAAGAGTGAAATCACTTCGGTCTTCTCCAGGCATTTTGCAGCTCTCTGGGGCCCACAGGGGTGCAGGAAAAGCTGGACACTACCAGGGAGGCCTCTGAGCCCTGCTGAGCTGCCCCTCTGTGGGCCACAGCAGCAAGTATGCTGCATTAAATACCTCAGGCTGGGCCGGGCGTGGTGGCTCACACCTGTAATCCCAGCACTTTGGGAGGTCGAGGTGGGCAGATCATGAGGTCAAGAGGTAGAGACCATCCTGGCCAACATGGTGAAACCCTGTCTCTACTAAAAATACAAAAAATTAGCCAGGCGTGGTGGCGGGCAACTGTAGTCCCAGCTACTCGGGAGGCTGAGGCAGGAGAATAGCTTGAACCCGGGAGGCGGAGGTTGCAGTGAGCCGAGATCGCACCACTGCACTCCAGCCTGGGCAACAGTGCAAGATTCTGTCTCAAAAAAGAAAAAAAAGTCTCAGGCTGGTTTGGGTTGTTTTCTGAAGTCAGAGGCCACACTCAAGGCTCTGAGCTTGCTGTCACCTGAGGGAGTTTGCTGGGAGGTTCAGACCAGACAGCTTGTACTGTGGCCTCCTAAATAGGTTCATGTGTGAGAGAGAAGCCCTGGGAGCCTTCCCAAAGTCAGTGGAGGGAAGATGCAGAGATGGATTTGGAGGTGGAAGTCATCCTCCCATGTATTTCCTCGCTCCAGGGTCCCAAGCTTGGGCCCTGCCACCACCTGTCTGTCCATCCCCACCATTGCCTGCCACTCTGTTTGATGCCAGATCTACCCCTCTCTGGGGCCCCTACCAGGCATAGAGGGTCTAAGGACGGAGGAAGTGGGGGGAGCAGAGAGAGCAGAGAGAGGGTGCAAGCTCCTGGCATGCTAGTTTGGGGTGCCAAGAGGGATAAGCACAGAAGCTAAACCCAGGCACCCCTGCTTCTTCCCCTGGCTGCTAGGATCCTCCATTCAGACCCAGTTTCCCTCTAGAGAAAAGGGAGCTGTCAGAAGCACAGAGGAGATGCTCAAGATAAAGGAGTAAGAGGCAGAGTTGCAGAAGGAGGGCTGCCCGGAACAATCAGCATCCAGGGAGTCTGTCCAGATCGGCAGCGGCTGGGATCCTGCGGAGGAGACTCGGCTTCCGCAACCTGTGCACGGGGCTGAGGGCCGGTCGCTCAGCCTCCACCCAGCCAGCCTGTCCTCCCCGGGGACTGTCCTCCATAGCCCATCCTGCAGGGAGAGAGGATGGTGGCTCGAAGGGGCCAACAGGGTCTCTTTTGTCCCCTTTGAGCCTCCAAACGGAGGTTGTGAGGGGCGGGGGCTCCCCGGGCCCAGGCATTCTCTGCTTGAATGTGTAGTGTTTATTATGCCTGGTTAAAGATCATTAAAGCTTTTGTTGGGGGAGCTGACTGACAAGGAGAGTGGATTAATATTAGAACACCCTGTCACAACTGGTGGAAAGGCAGGATTGATTTTATAGGGAGTTTAGTCAGAGCTGCGTGTGAAGCCCCTGGGGTTGTTCTGGAGTGTATCCGTCTCCTCCATTAGGAAGTCCCCGCGGGAATATTCAGCTGCAGTGTTTATGACAACCAAAGCTGCATATCATAGATATAGTATTAGCTGCCTTTATTCAGCTGCCTTGCTCTCAATTGCCCAGGCTCCCAGTGGCTCAGGCCTATGTGCCCAGGCAGCTGCTCTGGTCAAAGGAGCAGTCCTGAGCTAGACTGGAAAAGCACACACGTGTGTGCACATGCATGTCTGTGTGTGTGTGCACAGATATGCATGCGCATGAGCACACATCCATGCTCATTCTGCAGTGGAGGAAGGGGAAGCTCTAGAGTCCCCACTTCTGGAGGATGTTGGTGAGCACCCTCTACTGTCTTCCCTACACATCATCCAACAGGGCTCATAGACGGCCTCTCACCCCAGCCCAGAGGCTGAGGATACAGCCAAGGAAATGAGATCTTTCTTTCTTTGACAAAAGTTAGAAACTGGAACTTGGAAAATTTATATCTCCAAGAGATTGTTTGCCTGAGGATTCACTGAGTACTACTTTGAGAAGACACACCAGAGTGATGTCTTTAGACTGAATGCCAGGCCAGGAGTCAGCTCTGCTACTTTTTAACTGTGTGACCTTGGGCAAGTCTGTTAACTCTCTGGGCTTGGTTTCTTCGTTGATTATACGGGGATAATAAAAATGGTACCTGCCTTACAGAGTTAAGTGAGTATTACAAGCAAAGTGCCTGGTATATAATAAACACTCAGTGCTACTGTCTCATTACCTGGCTATTCCAATATCTTCTGAATGGGATTCAATTTACAAACCTTTAGTTTGAACCAAGCATTTCTGGAACACCTTTACTGCAGAAAACATGTCCTGCCCATGGAAGCAGAAGGACCATGGGGGACTGTTCGTGAGTCCTTTCCCCAATTGAAGGCCCATGGAGCATTGGGAGGAAGTCCTAACTCAAGTGGGAAGCTCCGGGTCCAACACTGTGCACTGGGATGGGGACCAGGCACTTGGCCTGCTAGGTCTGAAATGGCATAGAGTCAGGGCCTTCTAGTTCAGTCCAGGTGGACACAGGATTGGAGGCCAGCCTGACGGGCATTGGCCACTGAGAATAGACGCTGGGTCTAAGTCCCACCAGAACACAGATAGAAGAAAAATGTTGGGTTGGTGAGCAGTAAAGAGGAGGCTGGCTATCTGTCTGGGTCTCATGCAAGAAGCCAAGAGTCTGAGAGTCAGGAGTTCCAATCCCTGATCTGCCATTTAGTTCACTGTGACCTTGGAGAAGTTATTCTCTTCTCCTGAGGCTAAAACTGCCTCAGTTTCCTTGTCTTTAAAATGTATATAATAATAGTACTTACTTCATAGGGTTATTGTGAGGGTTAAATAAGGTAATACACGCAAAGTATTTAAAACAGTGTCTGGCAATAAGAAACTCTCAGTGTCAGCTGCCAGCGTAGTAGCCATCTCTCAGTCTCCTCTGACAGACTGAGCTCCCCACGAGGGTAGAGACCTAGAGTCACAGTTTCTATGTCCACAAGACCCAGCCCAGGGGCCTTGCACATAATGAGCACTCAATAGATGTTTTTTGAACTGTTGGATCAAGTAGGATAAAGCGTAGTCACACCTAGGGCAGTGGGGGGTGACCTGAAACTGCTAGGGTGCAGCAAAGCCAAAGATGAAAGACAAAGCAAGGCCAGATGCCAGGTTGGGTATTGTCAGGATTAACAGAGTTGAGGTCGGGAGCAGAATTGATCGCAGGAACTTCGGTGTCTGATGAGAGCTCAGTGGTAGAATCAGAATCCAAGGGGAAAATCTGAAAGAAGGTGGCAGAGGGAGGTGAGGGAGCAAGAACCAAAGCCTAGGAAGTGCCCTTAGTCAGCCCAGAGAGAAGAGTTTTGGACACCATCCTTCTGACAGTGGTGGTGGGAGGCAGGTATGGGGATTGTGATGCAGATAGGCTCTCAGTATGGAGCTTCCTGTAGGTTTGCAATGACCCAGATACCCCAAACCCAGAAGGAAAGAACTGAAGTTCTGGGAGGAAGGGGAACTGCAAGGTGAGAAAAGTTAATCAGATTGCAGAGGTTGACAGGCAGGATGCGGAAATATAGGCCATCAGGATATTGTAAAACAAAAACCACCACCAACAAAACAACATACAAACCAGTACTGTGAGCCTTCCCTAACAACAAATATTACAAAATATTTGTGTAAAATAGTTAAATAGTAACTAAAAGTTCAAAGAGGACATTACAATATCCCAAATTCTACCTCTAAGAGATAATCATTATTATTATTATTTTTTTGAGACGGAGTCTTGCTCAGTGGCCCAGGCTGGAGTGCGGTGGCGCGATCTCGTCTCACTGCAAGCTCCGCCTCCCAGGTTCATGCCATTCTCCTGCCTCAGCCTCCCAAGTAGCTGGCACTACAGGCGCCTGCCACTACGCCCGGCTAGTTTTTTTTTTTTTGTATTTTTAGTAGAGACAGGGTTTCACCGTGTTAGCCAGGATGGTCTCAATCTCCTGACCTCGTGATCCGCCCACCTCGGCCTCCCAAAGTGCTGGGATTACAGGTGTGAGCCACTGCGCCCGGCAAGAGACAATCATTATTAACAATTTGGTTAACATCTGTTGGCAGGTGGAGGTATTCATAATCTGCATCAGTGTCCCTCCACGCCATCCTAAATGAACATGCATTCTAAGAAAAAAAAAAAAACTTGATTGGTTGGTTAGCAAATGCAGCTTCAAAGTGAGACCCCAAATCCTCTCCCTACTCCCACTCCGCAATTCTAACCAGATTGCAGCCTTTAAGCCCCTCCTATCTGGAACCAGCAATGCTTCAGGCATTTCTTTCTGTAAGACACCTACAGATTTGTGCATATAACTTTACATAAATGGGTTCAGACTTTGCATGCTATTCTGTTATCTGATTTTTTTTTTTACTCCACAAAATGTCAAAGACATCTTTCCAAGTCGATAAGTACAAAGCTACATTATCATTTTTAATGATTGCATACTATTTTGCTGTTTGTATGTGTCATGCTTTCTGAAGCGTTTTCCTATTGATTGACATTTAGGTTGTCACTAAAATTTTGCTACTATAAATAATGCTTCAACAAACATTCTCGTAGGTATATTTTTTCATACTTAAGCAATTGTTCCCATGAGGTAAATTCTTAGAAATAGAACTGCTAAGTAAACAATCATGCATATTTTATATTTTGGTACATAAAACTGTCTTCCAGATAGATAGATTCTTACCCTTCAGCCCTGCAAAAGAGTGTCCGTTTCTTGATCTAGGTAACAAAGTAGATTTTTGTCAGCTCTTTAAAAGAATCTCTACTAATCTGATATGTAAAAACAATATCTCTTTTCTTGTCTTTGATTATTGTTGATGCTTAATGGTTTTTATGTTTATTGACCATCTGCATCTCTTCTCATTTGTGCTTTACCTGAATATTAAAAATCATGAGAAAAAGTATAAATATAAGAAAATGCCATATTACATAAGGATTTTGATGTAAGAAAATAGTTATCATGCAATTCAAAGTGATTAAAGTACAGACTGCAGATTATTACTATCGTATAATATTTTTCTTTGAAAATATATGGATATATGGTTATACAAAGACTAAAGGCTAAAATAATACATTCCAAAAGGTTAATGGAGATTATCTCTGGGTTGTACTTGGGAAATAGGTGTTTTTTTTTTTTTTAAGTGTTTACTCTTGGTTTCCAAGTTTTCTGCAGTTAGAATGATTACTTTTATAATTTAAAAGCTCCCAAGACACATTAATAAAGCCACAAAATATTCTTTATGTAATCTGTGTTACTCTACTGCTCCTTACCTGTAAACAACCATAAAATAATAGGTTTCTTGGCTAAAAGGAGCTTTAAATGTATATTCCCTTCTTTTCCATTTTCAAAATGAGAGAACTGTAGTCCAGAGAAGTTAAATGACCCAGCCAGCAGAGATGGGAGAAATGAAGTGATATCCTACCAGACAGCAGCAGAGGAAGTGAAAGACATCCCCTCACACCTCCATACCACTCCCCTCTTCTGCCAGGGTCCCGCTTCTCTAGAGGACCAGAACTATGTTTACATTGCAGAAGGATGAATTTGCTTGGACTTTAGATGTTAGCCCAGAATTGCTGGTAGAATGGGCTGCAGAAATCTGAAAGCTAGAGTCCTGAAAGACTAGGAGAGTGGGTGTCTGGTCCAAGCTAGGAACAGATCCTGCCTGAGATAAGAGGAAGACCAAGGTGCTTTCTGAAAGTGCAGGGATCTGAGGTGTTAGATGGCAGAGAAGGTGAGTACACACCAGCTCCTCCACCCCAGGCTGCCCAAGCCTTTCTAATGGAGCCCTGGAGGGAGATCCAGGGGTCCCAACCCAGCATACTCTCTGGAGACTCCACATCCTCCCCATCTTCTTCCCTCCCCTCCCCTCAAGACCTTGGAACCGAGGTTTTGTTTTGCAATTTGTTGCTGGGTTTTTTCTTCCCTTTCTTTCAGAAGCCTGTCTGGGATTCTGCTCCACACGGAGGTTGGGAGAGCAGCACGCTGCCTCTGGAAATCTTGTTTCCCCTGCCACATGACATCAGTGGGTTATATTGCAACTTTCCACATGGCTGCCCAGACACAGACAGTTGTGTTTATGAAAATCCTCTTGATACCAGCTTGGAGCCTCCCTGACACTTGAGGCTCCTTTTTGGGCTGTGGTGTGTTCTGCTGAGAGGGGCAGCTGACAGAGCGGGTGTGGAGGGCCAGCTCTGGCCAGGAGCTCAGGGTAGGGGCTCTCCCTCCACCCCAGCAGTACCATCTTGGCCTGCACAGTGCTCAGCTCCCGCTGGGACGAAGGCTCCAGATGGACAGATCATAGGATCGGAGTCTTTCTGACAGTAGGGTCAGTTGGGGTTGCACCGGGAGGGAAGCAGGTGATCTTTTGGGGAGAGGCCTGCCTGGGGGTCAGAACCCCCAGTTTGACTGGTTCTGTTACTGGTCTGTAGTGTGACTGGATGAGGCATTTCACCAATCTTGGTGTCAATTCTTTATTTCAATCCCCTAAAACTGGGAAAATTATCCCTGTTTTTCCTCACCAACAATGGGGCTAAGGATACAATGACAAACTCTCGAGGACACATTTGGGAGAGGAGCTCAGAAGACTTAGGAAGGCCATTTATCTCTCTGAGCTTTAGTTTTCCTTTCTGTAAAATGAGGGAGTTATGTTAGTTGGTTTCTAAAGCTCCTCTAGTTCTAAAGAAAAAAAAAATGAAGCCATGGCTTTATGATTTTTTTCAAATCCCTAGCCACTAACACTAAATGATCCATTGGTTAATACCCAGGGATCAAAGTGACCTAGGAAGTCTTTTTTATTTTTTTGGAGAGATGGAGTCTTGCTTATCGCCCAGGCTGGAGTGCAATGGTGCAATCTCTGCTCACTGCAAGCTCCACCTCCTGGATTCACGCCATTCTCCTGCTTCAGCCTCCCGAGTAGCTGGGACTACAGGTGCCTGCTACCACGCCCGGCTAATTTTTTGTGTTTTTAGTAGAGACGGGGTTTCACTGTGTTAGCCAGGATGGTCTCGATCTCCTGACTTCGTGATCCTCCCGCCTCAGCCTCCCAAAGTGCTGGGATTACAGGCGTGAGCCACCACTCCCGGCTGACCTAGGAAATCTTAACTCTTAAGTGGAACCTTAGAAGGGTGAATTTAGAGTAAACGGAGTGATTTTTAGTACCCTGCTCTTTTGTATGGTGGCCCTTTGGGCCTCAGTGTCCCTAAGTGCTCCCTAAAGAGCTGATGGTGGTGGTGGAGGGGTGTCTGGACCCTCCCAAACCTCAGGTATCTGGTCCCTCTCCGCTCAGAACACCTGGTTCTAGTGGTCATCTGTGATCCGGGCCACCAAACATTCTCTCTGTGATGGGTGTTTCTCTCCCCAGAATATAAGTGCTGTGGGGCACAAACCATGCCTTGGGGTCTTTGTGTCCCTCATACTGTCATGCGCAGTGATCATTCATTCATTCATTCATGCACTTATTCCTAGGTCCTGGAAAAATTCAAAAGACATGGCCTAATGAAAGTGATCATTCAGCAGACTTCCTGAGCCCCTCTCCACTGCTCCGCCCTGCCAGGTCATAAACGCTAACGAAGAGCATAGCAGCTTACATGTATCAAGTTCTTACAATATACTTCTCACCATGATCCTAAGAGGTGTGCACTCTCATTATCTGCACTTTATAGTTAAGGAAACTGAGGCACAGGGAGGTTAGGTAACTTGTCTAAGGTCACACAGTAAGTGGCGGAATCCAGATTCCAACACAGTCTGACTTCAGAGCTCAGCCTCTGCATTAAACAGTCTTTTGACCCAAATGCTAAAAGAAGAGAGAGAAGGGGGGGCTCACTTTTTCCAAGGAGGTTTGGGAAGCGTTTTCTAGACGAGGAGCTGTTATGATAGAGCTCTAATGCATGAACTCTTATTCAAAAACTTCAAGAGTTTGAAGTTTTCTTCTACTTCTGACCTTGTCTCTGTTTCTTCCAAGTTCCTTTTCTGCCCCTATTAGGTTGTACGGTCTTATTGACAGAGGCTTTCTGAAAATGTCTGGTGATCCTTAGTTGTCTATAGCTCTGGAGTAGGAAGACATTCTGCACTCCGCACATAGACATGACTAGGGACCTTACTTCTGGCCAGCAGCTGATGTGGCCTGCTCTACTGTGAGAGAAAGCAGCAGCAACCCTGCTTCTCCATTTTTCTTTGCCTACCCCTTCCTCAGAGAAAAAGAGGTGGGGTCACAGAGGAACACCTGGGTGACTCTCATCCTCTCTCAGGAGGACTATAACCTTGGTGCTTTTTGCCCTTATCGCCATGGGGGTTCCACCCCCTGTAATATGGTACCTGCTGGGCACCACTCTCAGGGTCTTGCAAAGCAAGGAAGGAACTGCTGGGCAGAGTTGAAGGAATGTCCAGGTCATAGCAGTTACTGAGAGGTCTGTGCAGAATGCAGGGGGCCTGAGCCTGGAGGAGACATAGGCCAGGGTGAGAGTCTCCATGCTTCCGCTCTCCCGGCACACCCTCCAGATTCAGTGGCAGTCTTCTCAGGTATGATTTAGAAGGGGCTATGCTGAGCAGTTGTCCTTTCCTAATGGGCCTGGGTCATAATTCTCAGCAACCCTCTCCCCCTCCCCTACTTCCAACCCCTCCCAGTGGCTACTGCTCTGAGACATTTAGGGCAGATTTAAGATCAAAATCAAATACGATTCACCAAACAAGGTGTCACGCCAGGCAGGAGGGCTGGGGGCTGGGAGTTATAGCCTAGAAGGCCTCGCAGTTCCCTGGAGACTATTAAGTGAGTATATTTTATGGCCAGACACAACACCGAATGAACCGTCCATAAACCAATTACAGGAAACTTGCCCACACATTGCAGGGAGTGTCGGTGGGCGGCTGGATGGGTAATGAGCAAGCGTACCCTGGCGGCCATCAGGCATTCTTGAGGGTCGCACCTGCTGGTGGCACCCTGCCTGGCTCCCTCCTTAGGATGCGGCACCTCCCAGAGGACGACTCCCCAGAAAGAGTCAGCAGTGAGCTTGGCCCGTTAGAAACAGCGAGTTCTCAAGATGGATAGGATCCATCTTACCAAGGGAAAAACCGAAACTCTGACACAGGAAGAGTCCTTACTCTTACTTTGATTCTGCCTCTGTCTCAGGGCTCCTGAGGAGCAGAGCTGGTAACTAATGATGGGCCTCCCAACCCTAAGTCTGGTGCTTTCACAGGCTACCAATGCTCGGGCCAGAAAGCAGATTTCCCCACAGATCCTGCCTGCCACACTGCTCTGAAAGTCATTCTTAGGAAACCTGCAGACCCCAGGCCCAGGTGGGGCCACCGCTGCTGACTGGGGTGGATACGATGGCCTCCATGCTGGGCTCGCATCCCGTGAGGCATACCCTTACCTGGGACCTCCTAGATAGCTCGAACCCAAGTCCTGGACCATTAGATCTGAAGAATGACCCCCTCTCCTTACCAGAATGCGATCTGTCTGAAATCAGGAACTGTGTCGGTTCATCTCTACATCATTTAACAGGCTTCCTGGCACATGAGAATTACTCAGTGAATAGATGCTTAATAAATGAATGCATCTGAGTCACCACCATCCATAGTTGCTTTCCAGAGAAGGAAGCTGAAGTCTGCAGAGGCAAAGTTACTTGTCCAAGGTCACACAGTAAGAGTGACAGAACCAGGACTAGCACCCAGATCTCTATCTCCCCTGTCCTGGCTCTCATCTCTGCAATGTGTGGCCTCCCCTCAGATACGCCAGGCAGGGCCCCTGGGGCTCAACTGAATGATGTAGAATGAATTCTCTCTTCCTTTCCTACAGGGAAAATGCAGTTGTACCATCCACTCTGGCTGCTGAGATCTCACTTTAGAATGGGTGGAATTTTAGAGGAGGATGGAACTTCCTCGAGTGAAGCCCTGGGGAGGCCAAATGGTCCCCTCTCCCCTTTGCAGCCCCCATGGCTACCCCCAGTGTCTCCCCTCCTCCCCTCCAGCTTTTCTGGTGAGTTTGCTCTGAGCTCCTGCTGGCCATCTCTGAGGACCTGGGAGAGGCTCAGGGGAAGCAAAACCCAGGGGACCCAGCTGCTTCCCTGCCAGGTCCAGCTGCCCTGAGCGTTGACGGCTTGACAAGTGGCATTAGCATAAAAACCTCTGCAGTAGCAGCTGCCGGCTCTGTGCCAGAGCCCTGGGCGTCCCTGCTCAGTGCCATTCACTGTCACCGGGGGCGGGCACCTGCCAGCCAGAGGTGCATGGCTGTCTCTCATGTTAGGCTCCCCAGACTCCTGGCATCTCCGGTGGGAAGCTCTCTCAGCACCCCCGCAGCCTGCTCTGGCACCTCCAAACCTTTTCCCCCAGAGGCAAATGACCCCCCTACCCTTGGTCCCCAGCACTTTCCTGTCCCCAGGAGGGCCTCAGATGCCCCAGTCCCATCTACTTTCCCGACTGAAAGACTCTGGCCTTGCAGCATGACTGGGCAGTTTCTCCCCATCCTCCCACGCCTCTCTTTTCTAATTCCTCTTTCCCTCTGAGCTAGGATGCCCTATCTGCACCTCCAACTTCTTTCTACCCAGGGCAAGACAGGGACCCTGCAAAATACTGCTGGAGATGAGCACCTCGGTGTTGTTCAAGGGCAAGGAGATAGATGTTCCTGGACTCTATGCCCAACTGCCCCTCAGGCGATGAACCTGCACGGTGGGTGGAAATGTGAGAGGCAACAGTGGCCCTTGTTAAAACAAACGGCAGGACCTCCAAGGTTAGCAGAAGAGGAGACCTGAGAAAGGGATGCAGGTAATAGTGGGCCAGAGAGAGGGAGCCTCGTGCAGGGGCCCCCCTGCTTCCCGTGCCATGGCCAGGTTCTGCTGCCCCTTCTCCAACCTTTGTAATTTGAACATACAGATGAGGGCCTGAATCCCCTTTTCTGGGTTTCCATAGCACAGATTTTATAAAAACAAAGCAAAACTGGTGGAAGACTAAAGAGTAGCAAATACACTAAGCAAATGGCCAATGAGCCCCCCTTTGCCCTGAATACTGCTGGTCACCTGGGGTGTAAAGGTCCATTATTACTCATCTCCCCCTCCTCCCCT
>NW_012120709.1:22584558-22620663 GCF_000951035.1 Colobus angolensis palliatus | reverse complement strand
CCCCTCCTCCTCCAGCACACAGGGGCCTTCTCTTAGTTCCCACCTTGGGCCTCTGTGATTGCTCTTCCTTTTGCTTGGAACTGCACTGCCTCTGCTGCACGGAGCTCTGAGCTGCCTTCCAGAATTCTCAGTCCTGGGGAGTCCCTGGCATTCTTCTCACTGCTGTGATGCCTGGATCTCGTTTTTCATAGCATCTCCCAAATTATGAAACTGTATACTTTTGCGCAAATAGGTTTCATGTTTTGATATACATATCAATAAATAAGTTCGCTTTTCTTTTTTGAATTAGATTTTTTAAAAAATCAATATATACACAGAACTTAAAAGTCAAATAACGTCATGAGGTTTTGCTTGAGGAAATCCATCAGGCCCTGATCATATCTCTTTCTGCCCTCCAGAGACAGCCACCTTTAACTCTGTGCTGTTTCTCTTATATTTAGATCCCTTAATTGAAACAACTCACTTCGACTTTTTCCCCTAATACTTTATTACAAAAATTTCAAATATATAAAAAAGTTGAAAGAAATTGCAGTGAATACCCTTAAACCCACCACCTATTTTTTTTTTTTTATTTTTTTTTATGGAGCTTCATTCTGTTGCCCAGGCTGGAGTGCAATGGTGCGATCTCAGCTCACTGCAACCTCCACCTCCCAGGTTCAAGCGATGGTCCCTCCTCAGCCTCCCAAGTATCTGGGATTACAGGCACCTGCCATCATGCCCGGCTAATTTTTGTATTTTTGTAGAGACGGGGTTTCACCATGTTGGCCAGGCTGGTCTCGAACTCCTGATCTCAGGTGATCTGCCTGCCTTGGCCTCCCAAAGTACTGAGATTACAGGCGTGAGTCACCACACCTGGCCCCCACCACCTAACTTTTACGCTTAACATTTTGCTATATTTGTTCTATCACATATATTTCTAATTTACCATCCTTCCATCCATTAATCAATGCATCTTATTATCTGGTGCATTTCAAAATAAGTTACAGATATGAGTCCACTTCATTCCTAAATTCTTTGCTGTGCATATCATTAGAGTTCCATATTTGCTTGCAGTTTATTTTAAATTTTTTTAGGTAAATTCTGCATGCAGTGGAGTGTGCAGATCTTAAGTGTAGCAGTCCACGAATTCAGACAAATGCATCTAACTATCTAGCCAAACTGCCACCAAAAATCAGAACTTTACCATTAGCCCACAGAGTTTCCTCACACACCTTCTCAATAAATGCCAACTGCTGCCCACATAAAGCAAGCAGCCACCGTTCTCTTGTTCTCTGTCTCTCTCGACTCTATTTTTTGACAAAACAATTTTTGACCTTATCTACTGACTTCCTATTATGGCATGAGCCTTAGCTCATAGCTCTGCCTTTCTTCCCATAATGTACTGATGTCACATTTTTAAAAATTAAGTCAATATTCTCCTATACAACAATAAGGAAAGCTGTTCACTCCTGAGACAGTGTCATACAATGATCATGCTTCCTTTCCTGTACAACTTGATGCTTTTGCCCTGTTTTCGGCTTCCTTTCTTTTCAATGCATGTCTCATTCTTTTTGATTTGTGATTCAACAGAACTGGAAAACCAGAAAACCTCTAACAATATTATTTGCCACATGAGCAAGTGCATCAATTAATCTATAGCTTACTTTTTTTTTTTTTTGCAGAGAAACTGCCCTGCAATCTATTGAGAGTGGCTCTGCTCTTGTCTGTTTCTGGGGTTTTAGGTGCCTGTCATCTCTAGTGTCTGAGACGTAGTGATCGTGTCTTAGACCTTTAGTGTCCTTTTCAATCTGCAGACCAACATCTTTCAGTTCGGGGAAATTTTCTTCTATTATTTCTTCAGTAATTATCCCTTCCATTTTCCCTGAATCTTTCTAGAATTCTTAATGGTCAAATGCTGGACCTCTTGAACTGATGCTTTAATGTTCTCATTTTCTCTCCTGTTATCTGTCTTTCTCTGTCTCTCATTCTCTCTCTTTCTGTTCCACTTTTGGGGAAATTTCCTCTATTTTATCTTTCAAAGCTTTTATTAAATTTTGAATTTTGGCAATCATTTTTAATAGCCAAGAGTTCTTTCTTGTGCTTTGATTTTATATGTGGTAGTATAAATCTATTCTTATCTATCATCTATCTGTCTATCTGTCTATTTTCTTTCTCCTGCTCTTCCTTCGGGTGAAATATCTGCATTTATCTTTCTGAAGGTATTTATGATATATGTTTTTGAAGTTTTCTTCTACTTCTGACCTTATTTCTGTTTCTTCCGAGTTCCTTTTCTCCCCCTATTAGTTTGTATGGTCTTATTGGCAGAGGCTTTCTGAAAATGTCTGGTGATCCTTAGTTGTCCATATTTCAGAGTGTGGGCCATTAAAAAAAAAACCTGATTGGCAGCTCTATGGGCATGAATGCATCCCATGACTGGTGAGCTACATTGTCGGGTAAATGGACAGAGAACTGACTTGTTCTTCGGAGGACTCCCCCAAATCAGTACTATTGTCTACTCTCATAGGTCATTCTGTTTTTTCAGAGAAGAATTCTCTTGCCTCAGCCTGGGGCAAGGGATGGGAGTTGTGTGATATCCTGGCTGCTCCCCTTTACGAAAGTGCAACTGGGAAAGGGGGCTGAGAGTCTCCCTGCCCAGGATGTGGAACTCAGCCTCATTTTCCTATGTTATGTCCAGTACTGTACTCTCACCTGCCAATGGGCATGGCATCCTCCAGTCCTCTCTTATTCATTTCCTTTAGACGCTGAGACACCCACCCCGCCCCTCGACCCACCCAGGTTAGGAGGAGGGTTCTTGCCTGACTGCATAGGCTGAGTAAGGGAACCTAGAGGTCTAACCAATGCCTTGTCCTACCTTCTGCCATGGCCAGTGTCCCTGACTCCCTCTGGTTTCCTGGGGATTCACAGGGCCATATCATCTTTCTTAGACCCCTCCCTTCCCAGACCTGACCATTTAAACATCCTTTGTTCTGTTAAGTCTGTTGTCAATCTTTTTTTTTTTCTTTACGGAGTCTCGCCCTGTCGCCCAGGATGGAGTGAAGTGGTGTGATCTTGGCTCACTGCAACCTCCAATCCCCGGGTTCAAGCGATTCTCCTACCTCAGCCTCCTGAGTAGCTGGAATTATAGGCACACACCACCATACCCGGCTAATTTTTGTATTTTTAGTAGAGGCAGGGTCTCACCATGTTGCCCAGACTGGTCTTGAACTCCTGATCTCAGGTGATCACATGCCTCGGCCTCCCAAAGTGCTGGGATTACAGGCATGAACCACCGTGCCCAGCCGAGTTGTCACTCTTGCATTTGCTTTTCATCTTACCCAAATTGGAAGACATTTTTCCTCTGCTGTTGTCATTTCTTCCATTCCTTTTTTTCTGATGGAGTTTTAGTGGCTTGAATCTCATGTTAGTGTAATTTCAGGAGGGAACTGTGATAAACGATTAGGATTCGTTCCCATTGTTTCACCTGAAGTTTTTATTTATTATCTGCTTCCCCCGGTAGCCTACAAGAGCCCCACAGATGGAGACCCTGCCTGTTTTGTTCAGCATGGTTGTTCCAGCACCTAGCAGAGTGTCCAGCACATATGCGGTCTTAGGAAATAGATATCAGCTAAATTAAAAGTATGGCGGGTGGGAGGCTTTATATGCTCTCTTATTTAATGACGTTATTGAACTGGAGGCCGGGCCCTCAGTCTTCTCCTCTGTAAAATAAGGAGGCTGGGTGGGATCTGGGGGTTGCAGTTGTGGTTGGGAGGGGGATTATGCCTGTGATCGCAGAAAAAGAATCACAGGTGGATAACCTCACAGGTGGATAACCTCTTGGTTTCACCAACTCAAATATTCTAGAATTATAAAGATTGTCTGGATGGCTCCCAGAGGGTGTGGTCTGAAGGTCCTGGTGGCAGCAAAGAGGAAGGGCCTGGTTTCAGCCCCAGTGCCTGTCCCCTTGTCCTTGCCACACTCACTACCCAGGGCAGGGGTTTTTGTCTCACCACTGGAAGGAAGAGAGTATGGCAGAACTGGACACCTCCTCTAGAGAAGGCAAGGAAGGGAGGAGGAGAGAGGAAGGCGGGGCAGCCTCAAGCCTCACTCAGCACTGAGCCCAATGCTGGTTCATGAGCTAAAAATATAACGACAGGTATCCCCCCTTTCACTGTCTTAATGTAGTTTTTAAAATAAGTCAGCCTCTTTCTAGTTCTCCCTTTCCACTGTCATTTATTTCAGTTTTTATCTCCACAACAAAAATTCTTTCCAACTTTTTTTCCCTCTCTCCCTCTAATGCTCTTCACTTTCAAATGCTAATAATCTCCAGCTGTAAAAGGCTTAGAAGTGGCTCTAGATTGTTTGATCTTTGGCCTGTGATCTGCTTTCATCTCTCTGCTTTCAAATGTTACTTTAGATTTACTTTAACCTATTAACATGCTTGGTATTCATGGACGCGCACTCGCCAAACCGGCTTCCCAGCACCCGGGCGGCACCCCCTCCACATCAAAACCAGACCAGGAAAAGTGAAACTCCGAGCTCCGACGGGAACTTTGCAGGAGCTGGAGGAGGAGGCCTGGGAGGTCGAGGAGGGCGGAGGGAGCGCAGGCAGGAGGAAGGCTGCGGGAGAGGACCAAGGAAGGGGGCAGGAGCGGGGTAATAGGGTAGTAGCGGGAGAGAAGAGAGGCAGGGGAAACAGCAGAAGAAGGCGGGAGAGTAAAGGAAGGAGAAAGGAGACAAAGGCTGAGAAAGGGAGAGCAGGGACAAAGAAGGATGGACAAGGCTCCGTGGTGAACGCGCTGCCTCCCCGGCTGGTTAGACACTATCTAAATCTGCTCTCCCCGGAGCCGGAGCCGGGAATGGGGAATGGAGAGACGTTGAATTAGTGCTTAAGATTTCTTGCTCCTGCGTTGTGCTGGAATGTCTGGCGTGTTCATTTCCACAGGAAACGCGAGGCATGAATATGGATGAAATTCCTCACTGAGACCACAAGGGTACGGTTCAATTATTTGCCATATAAAGTAGCACATGAGGATTCTTTGTGCTTGATCATTTCCGCTCTGTACATCTGTGTGTGCGGTGCGTGTGTGCGCATGCCCGCATGTGTTTTGGGGGTGCGTGGGGGCGGCTGGGGAAGGACCCCCCAACCCACCCCCTCCAGGAGATGCCTTTGAAGGCGCTGTGTCATCTAGACCCTCACCGAGGGCTCCAGTTGCAGCTGAGCGCCTGGGGGTGATTTGGGAAGAGGAGCCCCCACATTTCCACCTTCCCCACCCCAACAGACACCTGTGTACGCCCGCAGTGTCAGCTCTGACCCTCCAGCTTCTGATCCGCCAAGGGACGGAGATCCAGAGGACTATTACTGATATGAGGGTATTAGAAAACCCTGGCTGGCGCAGGAGTCATTCCAAGCCAGCCTGGTGGACCCGTTCGGCTGAGGCTGCTGCCGTGTTGGGGAGAAAGCAGATGTCCCTGTCTGCCTGAGGGGAAGCCTGACCCAGGCATGCGTCTGGATGGTAGTGGCTTCAGCAGGAGGTGGCAGCGGGAGGATGTCTTGGTGGGGCTGTGAGGAACACTGAGGGAGGCAGGGTCCTCCTGGACAGTCTCCCCTAGAGGAAAAGCCGCTGAAGCCACCGGAGAAGGGGAGGGTGAAGAAGCCTCACTTAGCACCAGAAAGTCTAGAGTGCAAGTCCTGGGCTGGAGACTGAGCCCTCTAACCTCAGTTTCCTCTGAGGTTACTAGAATAGAATAGCAACACTCTTTATTTCAAAGGGTAGTTGTGATGGCAACAATTCTAGTAAGTATTATGATTATTAATTAGTTGAGCACACACTATGTGGCAGGTGCTCTTCTAAGTGCCTTATAAATATTAACTCACATAATCCTCTGTTAATCCTCATTTAATACTCATTTAACCCTATGAGGTGGATAGTATTATTAGCCTCATTTTACAGATAAGGAAATGGAGACACAGAGGGTTTAAGTAATGTGCACAAGGTCACACAGCTAGTGCTAATCATGTTCATTTTAGACTAATTAGGCTGCTGGGTCACATGAATTCATCTATTACCTAATTTAATTCTTTCACCATCCCTCTGGGTTGGGAATCACTGCAGTCAGTTTACATAGCAGGGAACAGGCAAACACCACCCAAATTAACCCAAGTTCTTTGCAGCCCAAACCCATATCCCGAATATCTTGCTATGCTGCAAAGATGCTTTTCAGTGATAATGAGCTTTAAAATGTCAGTTATGATTAGGGGATTTCTGCCAAATGGAGGAGTCACATTTGGTGCATAGAGGTCCAGGGTGCTAAGGGAAAGGTGGGCTTCCCAGGCCATCCTCTCCTTGAGACCTTCTGGAGGGCAAACTGGAACCTTTGTGATGTAGCCGTCAGTTACTTCTGGTCCTGAACAGAGAGGAGAGGGAGCGAGGTTTCCTGGCTGGTAACACAATAGAATCAGCAAAGCGAGTTGAAGGACCAGGGACTGCTCACATCAGGGCATCACCTTGACTGAGTTGACCTCCATGGCTGCCACTCATTCCCCACCAGCTTCTGATGATAATGATGTTGGTGAGTGGTTTGCAGAGGCTGAGCAGAGAGGGGATCACTAGTGAAACTCACCCTGGGCCACCCTGGCCCACTGAAGCAGAAGAGAAATGTACCCAGTCTACCGTGTGCCTGGAAACTCATAAGGTATTTCCACACCTATCAGCAAATTTCAACCTCACCCCAACCCTGTGAATGAGGCTTCCATCTGCATCATCATTTTGCAGATGCTGAGAGTTTAAGTGACTTGAACGTGGTCACATAGAATATTTTCATTACACCCCACTGCCTCCCTCAGTACTCAGCGGATATAGATTAATGACAGCAACTGAGTATTAGACTGGAAAGCAGCTTGGTGGGCCTCCTGCGGCTGAGATGCCAGTGATTTCAGTCCTGCTGAAGGTCCTGTTTCACTAGCCACTGGGCTTCTCTGGGGCTGGGCCCAGGTCTGCTTGTGACCTGGTAAAACCCAAGCTTAAAGCATTTCTCCTTTTTACTCTCCCTGAGCTCTGTCTCCTCCCAGCTTGCTTGGTCTAGGAGTGAGCCCTGCATATCAGTTGCCTCTGATGAGACAGACTCAGGCAGAGTTTGCACTCGGCTCTTCTGCTAACTGGCTGTGTGCCCCCAGGTAAATTATTTAGCTTATCTGAGCCAGCATTTCCCCATCTGCTTAAATGGTGGGGTGGTCCTAATGAATCCCAGTCCCTGGGGTGATGGGGCCCTGGAGGTGCAGTTCCCTTGCAAGGGGACCTTTGTAAGTGCTGTCCTCTTGTACAGCATCAGGCACCCCCTGGGAGGGGGTGGACATCACATTGTGCCCCTAAGTCTGGGGCTTTGGAGAAGGCTCATACTGGCAACAAGGAAGGGAAGGCACTTGTATCCTCTCCTCTGCTGGCGCCAGCAAAGCTCAGACATTCTGCCACCTGCCCCATAAAACACTCAGTCTTGAACCCCAGGAGCACTTTCCATATGTGTCTGCCCTGGAACTGTGACTAACCTGGAGCACCCAGATTCTGCTGTGAGGTCTCTCACCTGAAACCCAGTAGCCGGCTCTTCAGGCTACTAGAAGAATCCTTCTGGGTTGCCTTGGGGTGTCCAGACGTGGGGATTCATTAGGGCTCTTGTTCTTGCTATTCTGTGGCATCCTTTGGTGCCAGCTCACCAGGGCCTCGGGAAACTGGGAGGGTCAGGGGACTCTTAGGAAAAGGTCCCCCCTTCTTCACACCACCCACCAGCCCTTAGTTACTGGAAAGAGCAAATGCAAATGGATCCAAAGCACAATACCCGGAATACACTGCCACGCTTCCTAGGGGCTCACTCTAAGTTAAAGCTGGGCTTCTCCTGGGGGCTGACATTTTCCTTGGTTCAAACAACATCTGCGCCTCGCCAAGCTTGGCGAAAGGTGAGGGAGCCAGTTATTGCCACTGTAGGCTCAAGTGAAACAGAATACCTAGCTACACTAGGTTCCTCCCACCTGGAGGGGGAGATGGGGCCACACACACACTCACGCACATGTACACATGCATGCTTCCCCCACCACATGCACGCTCATGGTTACCTCACACACACACACGCACACATGCGTGTTGACAAATCCTCCTTACACACACATATGCATACTTAAGAGTACCTCAAACACACACACTTGCATGCTTACGGATCCCTTCACACTCGCAAACTCAGTGGGCACATTCACACTATGTACAAACACACGTGCATGCCTTTTCAGGAACCTCAGGCCCACTCAAACATGCCCACATTCATGCATACCTGTGTCCACCATGAACAACACACAGAGTCTTGCGAACAAGAGAAGGGGGTTGGCCCTCTCCCCTCTACCCCCACCCCCCAGATTGGGCAGATCCAGCAAAGGCTGCTGAGAATTTGAAATAAAGGGCCATCTTCCCCTCCAGGCTCCAGGCCAAATCTCCAAATGAAATCAGGCCAGGTAGAAATGAACAACTGAGACGCACAAAACAATGTGAAGGAGAAGCTCTGAAAAAAACCGAATAATAATATAAAAAAAGGTGAGAGTTATTTTTCAGCTCACTGGCTTTCTGAAAAGTAATATAAAGTTGGGCAGCCTCTTCTTGGAATCGACCTTTCTGAGCCGAGACCCAGGCCACACGCACATCTCTTTCCTCTCTTTCTATTACCCGAAATTTGTATGGTTTCATCTCCTCTGATTTTCTTTCATTTGTGCGCCTGTGCAAACCCCTTGTGTCAGGGGCTTGTTACTAACCTGGCAGCCCCGCCATGCTGGGAGCTGCTTCTCCCTTGGCCTCCTGCAGGGCTGAGAATTGAGAGCTGGCTCAGCTCTGTTCCCCTCGCTGCCCAGGAGGGGCTGTAGACCTCCTCCCTACCCCACTCTTCCACTAACCTGGCCTCCCAGGCTTCTTTGTTTCTAAGAAAATTCTCTCATACATTTTTCACTCAACCAGGGCTGGAAAGGAGATGCTGGATGGGCTGAGGGGCCCAGGGTGCTAGAGCCCAGAGCCTAGCTCAGGGCCTGGTGCAGGTGGGAGCAGAACAAATATTTAGTGAATGCATGAAAGAGCAGATGAATAAGGAAATGGTTCTGCCTTTTTCAGGGGTTGGAGGGAAGAAGTTCCTATTGTTAAATTTCCAGGAAAAAGATTTAGGAAGGGGGAGGAGAATATTCTTAACAGTGATGCTCTTCCCTGAGGATGTAGTTTCTCCTCCTCTAGGAGTGACTTGAAGGAATTACAGAAAGGTGGCCCTTACACCTTTTCTCCCCTGTCACCTCCTGTCCAAGACACAACACTCATATGCACAAACACACAATGAGAGAACCTCAAACACACCCACAGAGTACACACACACGCACCCCTCAGACACATTGAGTACACACACACACCCCTCAGACACATCCACAGAGTACACACACACATGCCTCACAAACATCCACAGAGTACACACACACACACACACACACACACACTCCTCAGACATCCACAGAGCACACACACACCCCTCAGTCGCATCCACAGAGTACACACACACAGCCCTCAGGCACACCCACAGAGTACACACACACACACCCCTCAGACACATCCACAGAGTACAAACACCCCTCAGATACTTCCACAGAGTACACACACACACCCCTCAGTCGCATCCACAGAGTACAAACACCCCTCAGACACACCCACAGAGTACACACACACACCCCCCTCAGACACTTCCACAGAGTACAAACACCCCTCAGACACACCCACAGAGTACACACACACACCCCCCTCAGACACTTCCACAGAGTACAAACACCCCTCAGACACTTCCACAGAGTACACACACACACCCCCCTCAGACACTTCCACAGAGTACACACACACACCCCCCTCAGACACTTCCACAGAGCACACACACACCCCTCAGACAAATCCACAGAGTACACACACACACGCCTCAGGCACACCCACAGAGTACACACACACACACACACCTCAGACACATCCACAGAGTACACACACACACCCCCTCAGACACATCCACATAGGTACACACATGCACCCCTGAAACACGACACAAGTCACGCACCTCTAACGCATGCACATATATACATGAACATGCACCCCTTAAACACACATGTATATGCTTATACCACAAACACATCTGCATAAGTGTATGCACATGTACTCCTCAGGCATATGAGTGCATGCACTTTACACACATCCACATAGGTGCATGCACTGGCACCCCTCAGAGGCACATACATATATGCACACATCTCAAACACACTCATACAGTTATACACACATGCACCTCTCAGACACATACACGTGTGATCATCTCAAACACATCAACATAGACACAAACACACAGTCTTCAAGAGCACACAGACACATGTGAGCACACCTCATAAACATGCACACTCAAACCCATGTGTTTGGACATCTCAAGTGGATTTTCACAGATATCTACACATACCTCTCAAATACATGCAGACATACTGATACATCTGAAACATGTACATATATACACATGCACACAGGTGCATATGCACGTTCCTTTGCATGGGTGCCTTTTTGAGCAGTGCTAGTCTCTTTTCAGTCACCTGTGTCCACTCTCAACTTCTGCTTCCTGCCATGAGGACTTGGGTACTTGATGATTTGCCTCCCTCTTGACTTTTGCAATGAAAGAGTCAAACATGGGGTGGCAGCCCCCTGTGACTTCTTTACTGTAAAGATGATTGAGAGATGCCTTCCTTATCCCAGACTAGGGTACAATGGCTTCAACAAGACCAATCTGGCACCTGCCTTGGGTCCATTCAGGGGAGTTAGGAAATCTCTGTATGGTTGTGCATTGTGTATGGATGGGGAAATGGGAGCATGAGGATGTAGGTAAAGTGCTTGAATCTTTTCTCCAGAAGAAAGTAGGAGGAGATAGCTAACTGTGATGCCCATCCCTGTTGGAGCCTCTGTCCTGACTCACACTCAGGGCTCAAAGCACAAGTGAGCTGGCTGAGGGGCTCATGACATGACATTAGTGGTGGACTGCTCAATGCCAACAGTACCAATAATGGACATTTGCAAATCCTGGGCTGTTTGTAATAAAAATGGGACAGGTATTAGCTAAACGGCCTATTTTATAGATGAGGAATCTGAGGCTTAGGTAAGGTGAGCAACTTGCCAAGTGTATTAGTCAGGGTTGGCTAATTGCTGTAACAAACATCCCCAGATCTCAGTGGGTTAGCTCAGTAAGAGTTTCTCAAATATGCCCTCTTCAGTGAGAGTCAGCAGGGATGCTCTGCTTGATGCAGTAGGGTCTGGGACCCAGGCTGTTTCTGCCTGTGACTCTGCTGTCCTCAAGGTATTTGGAGTTTCTTGATTTGGCTGATCAATAGAGAACAGCAGGGGAGGGTTGTCTGTGGAATGCTTTTTCTGGGCCAGGCCTGGAGGCAGCACACATCACCTCTTTTCATATTCCATAGGTTAGAATAGAGACACACAGCTATAGCTAACAACAAAGGATGCTGGGAAATGTAGTCCAGGAAGAAGAGTTGAATGCAGATATTGGTGAGCCCTGGCAGTTTCCAGCACATCCAGAATTACACTGCTAATGGAGGTGGAATCAGTTCTCAGACCTGGGTCTTCTATTCCAGTGGCTGTGCCTTCCCCTTCTAGCATGTTACTTTGAAGTATAAAGCTTTACCAACAGAACACTGCTCCTGATCTGTGTTCTAGATCTGGAAGCCCCTTATAAGAATCTGGAATCTGTGTTCTAGATCTGGAAGCCGTTTATAAGAATGTAATGATAATGACAGTAATATCTAATGATTTAGTGGGTTCCTGTCTGTTCTATTGTGTACACTCTCTCATTTCATTCTCTCTGCCATCCCATCAGGTATGTAGATAACACTACCCTCTCTAATCTACCTTAGAGAGATTAAGTAGCTTTTCTGAGGTTGTGGGAGAGAGATTGTGAATCCAGGACTTCCTGGCCCCCATCTCCCATCTATCTCCTATGTTGCTATGGCCCCCACTGGGCGTGGGGTTGGAGGTAGGGTGGGTGGGGAGTCAGCCTTCTCTGTCCTGCAAGGCAGACATTCCTGGTGAAACTTAAGTAATTCTACTAGTGATGTCAGGAGTGGGCAGAATCCTTGCAGCCTGCTGTTCTGGGGAGCATCTGAAACCATGTGTGAGCCTAGGCCATTGTAGCTTAGTGTAGTTGATAACCATATTGCCTGGAATATTGGTGGTGCTGGGAATTGCTTTCTTTTCTTTTCTTTTTTTCTTTTTCTTTTTCTTTTTTTTTGAGATGAAGTCTCGCTCTTGTCTCCCATGCTGGAGTGCAGTGGCTCATTCTCAGCTCACTGCAACCTGTGCCTCCCGGGTTCAAGTGATTCTCCTGCCTCAGCCTCCTGAGTAGCTGGGATTACAGGCGCACACCACCACACCCAGCTAATTTTTACATTTTTTAAGTAGAGATGGAGTTTCACCATATTGGCTAGGCTGGTCTCAAACCACCTGCCTTGGCCTCCCACCACGGCCTCCCAAAGTACTGGGATTACAGGTGTGAGCCACTGCACCTTTTTTTTTTTTTTCCAATTTTGCCCAGGTTGGCCTCGAACGCATAGCCTCTTCTCCTTGTGCGCCAGGACAACCAGTTGGAGCCACTGCAGCTCCCTTGATTTCTCATTATATGACCTTGAGCAAAGGATCCTGGGTTAGGAGTCATGCCGAGACCAAACCATAGTTAACTGTGTAACTTTGGACACCTCACTGAAAGTCTGTGGTGTTCAGTACCACCACCCTTTTTCCCCTATGAATTGAAGATTGTCACCACTATCATCATTCCAGACCTTTCAGGCTGCAATGGCCTCGTGATTAGTCTCCCCAGCACCACATAACTCCTCTTCAAATTCTTCCTGCACATCCCTGACAGATTAATCTTCTTCATCGCACACATACATTTTCACCATGTCTTTCTTCTGCTCAACAATTTCATGACCCTCTACTACCATAAAGCCCAAACTCCTTAGTGGAGCCCTTTCTTTCTACTCTGCCCCCAGGTTACCTGTCCAGATGACTCACCCTTGACTCTCCTGAGCACAGCAAATACTACTGCCAGGCTGTTCTTTTCCTTCCCCAGGGATCCTCATTCTAGAGTGGCTCTCCTTCTTACCTACCTCTTTACACCTCTAAGATCTCTCTCTTAACACCACAGTCATCTTTGTTCTCGCATCACTGCACTTGTCCTCCATGCAGCACTTCCCTTGGACACTCATTTGGTGCTGGGGGCTTCTACAAATGTGTCTTATCCTCTTCACTAGATTGTGAGCTTCATGAAGGTGAGAGCCGAGTCTTGCAGTTCATACCCTTGGATAGAACAGCCCTTGGACAAAAGTTAATGCATGAAAAAAATGATCAGAAGATGAGAGACTTTTTGTGATATGCAAATGAAAGATTTGGCTTAGAGGCCAGCATTAAAGTTGTTTTGATTGTTTTCTGTCAGCCAGCAATCAGGAGGCAGCTCCCACATCTTGGCTGGCTGGTAACCCTGTATGTCTATCTGCAAAACTATATAGATGAGATCTCAAATCAGAGCCTCACGGCACTTCTGGTGGTACTTTCTTTGCCTCCTGGGGGGAATGAGCCCAGGCCTCCAGCAGGCTAACCTATCAGGAAGAAGCAAGCTGGGCATGTACATTTGGGGAGCTCCTCAAATTGAGCTCTCTTGGCTTTTTGCCCACACCCAGCCCCTCCACACCAGGCCAAACTGTAGGCTGAAGCCAGTGGAGAAAGTAATAGATTGGAACTAGGATGCTCAGGTTAAGTGGGCCGCTTTGTGGAGCTCATCCATAATCCTGCAGGAGCCCGGAGAACAATACGTTAATTAGAGCCGACGGCACCGCTCCCACCAGCCATCCATCCTGCCTGTGTCTGCTGGGCCTTCCCCATGGACATGCCAGCCTACTCTATACTCTGAAAGAGATTTATTCTTTATCAATGTTGTCTGAAAGAAAGGGAGCTGGTGGGGAGGAGTGAGATTCCAAGAGAAATGGGATATGAAAGAGGCGGAGTCGAGCCTGCTGGCAGCTGACAAATGGGTATGTTTGGGGGCTAGAGAGATGGGGTGTTCCCAATTAGGAGGATAAGGCAAGTCTGCCTGGCTGGGGAGGGAGAGAAGTCAGTCAGATGAAATTAGAAGATGTTCAGCAAATATGTCCAGCAAGAAGTGGCCCTGGCTAGGGTTTTAGGTTTGAACATAGTTCACTTGGAACCCCAAATGATGTGGGAAAAGAAGGTAGGGAAGAGGAAGGTCACTTACTTAGTGTCTATCCCAGTGCTTGCACTCAAAAACAAGCACACTGAAAAAGTGCTTGTTGAGTGAATAGTTAAATGCTGGGGGGTTTAAAGCCAGAGGGATTTAGGTCAGCTATCACGAGGAGCTCACTACCAATGAGCAAAGAGAAATACGAACCAGAGACCAAGAACGGGTCCTGGGATTTTTACCCAGGAGTTCCTTGAAAGAAAGAGAGACACATTTCATTTTTCCCGGAGCCTATTATCTGTGTGTCATGTAGATTTTGGAGAAAATGGGAGATGACCAGCCCTCCTGAAGTTAACGTGGCAGCCTGGAGAGGATAGAGAAGACAAAGGACTGGTTGGGCTGTGGCCCACTGACCAAAGCTCCGGAGAGAATGATCTGGAGCCGAGCAGTGGACCCAAAGTCACTGCTGCATAGACTTACCTTGCAAAAGGCACGTAAAAGGCAGGGGCTCCTTCTCTGTCCAAATGGAGAAAGTGAGGCTGAAGCGGGAAAGTGAGTTGCTTAAAGTCCCACAACTGGCTAATCCCAGAACCTTGCTGTCCAGTTGTGACACAGGGGCCATAGTCTGGATGGACCTACATGGACCTCTAAGCCTGTCACCTAGAGGTCTTGTTAGACATGCAGAGCCCAGAACTTCTGAATCTGAGTCTGCATTTTATCAAGATCTCGACATGGTTTCCACATACCCCAGTGTTTGAGAAGCACATTAACTAGATCATGTGCCTGGTGCCTAGGAGGCAGGATGGTGTTTCGGGGAGAGAACTAACGTGGTGAATTGTAAGTTCTAGCCCTGCCTTTCCATTAACTGGCTGGGTGACTTGGGGGCACATCACTTAGTCCCTCTGGCTTTAGTTTACTCATTTTTACATACAACATGATTGAGCAAGATCAGTGATTTTTAAGCTTTAGCAGTCTTCAGAATCGCCTGGCAGAAAGGCAGATTCCTGGAGGCTGCCCCCAGGGTTCTGTGTAGGGCCTGAGAATTTGCATGTCCAGCAGTTTCCAGTTGATGATGGTCCTGCCAGTCTGGGGACCACACTAACTGCATGACCAGGTGACTTCTTCTGATATTCCTTCTGATTCAGATATTTAATGGGCTACCCCCCTCTACCAAGTGTCTTCCATTGGTAAGAAGAATCTCTCGACTCCCCAGTGCAGGCCTCTTCTGAGTGGCACCGGCCCGTCCCTGTCGTTTCTGCCTTCCCCTCCTGCTCCAGGTAGTTAATGCCATTTCTCCCACATACCCAGGATGGATGATCTAAGTCTTACAAAATGCACGGAAGGCAATAGAGGCAAAGTGTTATCAACAAGATTTAAGAAGAGTCCTGCCAAACACAGCAATAAAACCTGGAAATAACTATCCGTTTCCTACCAACAAAACATCTCATTTCCGAGTCCATAAACGCTCCCTCCCCTCTCCAGATCCCCAGACCCATCTGTTTTGTAAGCATGTATAATTATTAGCAACATAAAATCAGTTTCTATACCTAATGTAATCATCGGGAGCCAAAATAGTATCAGGTAAAGGAGGGGGAGAGAGGAGGAGGCTCGCTCACTGCAAGCTCAGACTCTTTAAGGAGCGAGAAGCAGTCACATGAGAAGACAGGAGTTCTTTATGGTGATATTATACTTCCCATGGAGACTTTGGGGACAGCTTTGCCAATAGCACTGAGCTGGCTCCTCTCAAAGCGGAGAGTGGTTTCCTGCCATGTAAGGTGAGTTTAGGCCCTGCTGGGAATGAGAAATTAGGATCACCGTGATTCCTCTGCGGCCAACCTTCAGGTTCTCTGGAGGCGTGGAGAGCATGGCCTTCCTTCCAGAGGCACTGCCAAAGTTAGTTCGTGCCTTTCCTTCCCTTTGCAGTGCCTCTGGAGGGAAAAAAGTTTGCAAAGGCACTCTGAGATTTTAGCCAGCTGGGGGTTCCTGGTTCGCAATGAATTCGGGACCATTGTCTTTGTGCCCTGCCGCAGTGTCTTGGGGGAGTTAGCTGGTCACCTGTTGAACAGGTGAGTAAGTGAATAGATGGAGTGAGGTATGATTGCAGAAGGTACATATGATAGCAGGAATTGTTATTAAAGGTGAAGGAGAGCATACTCCTTCTCTTTGTATGGCTTATTTGTGACAGTGTATCAGGGGCGGTTCAGAATGAAGACCAATGAGGCATTATAAAGAGGCTGATTTTGATTTATTTTGTAATAAGCAAAATAACATTTTGACCAGGAGAGCTTTCCAAATGCAGTGGTCCCCTTTGCATGGTGGTGAGTTCTCTGCCACTAGAGATTTTCAAACAGAGCCAGGGCAACCTTTCCCATGAGTCTTATCTAGGAGCTGGGTGTATTAGGAAGGAAGGAAGTGTATGTGGGTGGGGGTAACAAGAATATTTATTGAGTATCTACCTACTGTGTGCCTGACTCTGAACTAATCTCATTTAATCCACTCACCAAACCCATAACGTAGATGCTCAAACCCCTATTTTAAAAATCAAGCAAGCTCAGAGATATTTATGTCAGTAGTCTATGTCACCCAGCTAGTAAGAAGTGCAGCTAGGATCCAAACTTAGGTCTGCCTACTCCAAGTTTATCTGTCTTCCACAGTGCCTTGAAAACACTGCAGTAAGCTTCAGTTTCTTCAGTGCACTTATTGGAACTGAACTTGATGTGCCTGGCTCCTGCAAACACAGGCTGCTGCCACCACTGGCTAAGATGTTGTTGCTCCGTCTTCTGGATCCATCGCTGAGAATTCAAAGCTCTCGTAAGAGGGCCTGTGGTGGGGAGGACTGTTGTCAATGCCGTCGTCTTTTGCTTTGAATTTGTTTGTTAAGCTGCCCTAGCATCTTCCCCTCTGCAGATTTGCTTGTCTGCCAGAATCCCAAATCAACCTGATGGCTTAGGGATTTCACTCTATGATCTGGAAATCCATGTTCCTTCTTCCCCTTCCCCACTCCTGGGAGTGGGCTCCTTTCTTCAACCATCACACGGACCACATTCAGGGCTGATGGGGGGAGTGTTTCAGCTGGGTGGGGGCAGATGGCCGCACTGTTAATGTCTGGTGATGGGAGAAGCCCAAAGGTGCTGGTGGTGTAGTCTGGAGACAGCTAGAAAGCCGGACTGACATGCTTTCTGAAGCGTCGTGGCAGCCTTTGGAGGCAGCTTCGTGTGAGTGCATTTAACTGCCATCTTTGTCCCTTGTTCTCATGCCAGCCTCCTCTGGATGCCCACCAGATTCTTCCTGCCTGTGTGACTCCATGCCCTATCTCTGTCTCTCCTTGGAACTGCATGGCAGGGACTCCTTCCTTGTGTGATGGGGGAGCAGGCACTGAGGAGGGAAGAAGGGACAGGGCACAGCTAAGCTGCTGGTGCCGACCACCACCTTTCCCTTCTGAACCCACCCCCTTCCTTTTGCCTCCGCTTGCTTTTGCCTCCATTTCCTTCCAATCCAGCTTGCCATCGTGCCGAGGCAGGCCCAGCAAGAGGAGGGCACCAGCCAGGCCTCTGGGAGGGCATCTGCTTCTGCTGATAAGTACCCCTGTCTTTCTCCTCCCCTTCAGCAGGGCGGAGATGCCCTCCCCCATGAGCCATGGAATTAAAACAGGGAACTGGGCTCTGGCAACTGGCCTTCTCCCTGGCACCAGGCCTGCACTGTCTCCATGGATTTCTTTCTCCGAGAGTCACTGTTTCCTGATTAAAAATGATTTCTTCTTGCATAGCAAACCAAGACCTTGTCTGGAGTCCATCTCCAAATGAGATGGAAAGTTGGAACTCCAGGGGCCCAGGACACATCAATAGGAAAGAAAGACCCTGATGTCTGAGAATCCATTCCCCTCCAGGCCAGGGGGAGGTTTGAGAGCAGAGGGCTGTATGGAGGGCAAACCTGATCCTACCTGCCTCCGACCTATAGTTTACCCATCTAGCCCAGCGTGAGAGTTGGCTAGGGCAGCCTAACAAAGCACCCCAGACTGGTGGCTTACACAATAGGAATGTGTTATCTCACAGGTCTGGAGGCCAGAAGTCTGAAATCAAGGTGTCAGCAGGGTTGGTTCCTCCTAAGGGCTGTGAGGGGAAGGATTTGTTCCAGGATCTCCCCTTGGCTGCCGATGGCCATCTTCTCCCTGTGTGTCTTCATATAATCTTCTCTCTGTGTGTGTCTCTGTGTCCACATTTCTCCCTTTTTATAAGGACACCAGTTCTATTAGTCTGCTTAGACTGCTGTAACAAAATAACACAAACTATGTGGTTTAAACAGCAGAAATTTGTTTCCTACAGTTCTGGAGGCTGGAAATCCAAGCTCAAAGTGTTGTCAGGGTCAGTTTCTGTCAAGGACTCTTCCTAGCTTGCAGACGGCTGCCTTCTGACTGTGTCCTCACATGCAGTGGAGAGAGCTCTTGTGTCTCTTCCTCTATTTATAGGGGCATGAGCCCTATCAGATTAGAGTTGCATCCTTACGACTTAATTTAACCTTTACCACCTCCTCATGGGCCCTGTCCCCACATACAGTGACCCTGGGAGTTAAGCATTTAACATATGAATTTTGGAAGAATGACACATCCCAAGTCCATTGCACCAGTCATATGAGATTAGAGGCTACCCTAATGATCTTGCTTTAACTTAATGATCTCTGTAAATATCCTATCTCCAAATAAGGCCATATTTGGAGACCTTGGGAACTAGGACTTTGACATATGAGTTTTGGGGAGACAATTCAACTCCTAACACTCTGGGTCTTCTGGCTCACTGTAGCACCCTGGAATCCATTACAAAAGAGATTGGTGACTCGAGTGTGTCCCCCTTTACTGACACCATCTACTGGGTTTTCTGGGGGAAGAGGTGGGCAGAGTCCCCTCAGGAGCTCTGCTGAGGCTGAACCCCAGGGCACCCTAGGCTCTGCTCAGCACCCCCACTTTATGTCTTGCCAGCTCCACTCCCTGCTGCCATTCCTGCACCTATGTTGTCAGCTTCCCGGCTAGAGCCACCACCACCCTGGCTGACTCGTCTCTGAACTATAGCCTTCAGCTGCTCATTTCAGGTCTCCTTGAAGATACCTGGGCAGAGCCAGCTGGAGAGCAAGAAGGGGCATATTTTTGATGTTGCTGGGCATGGGGCATGTGGGGAGGGCATAGAAGTGGGAAAGAAGTGGAGGAGAGGAGAAGAGAGACCAGTGGCAATTAGATTCTTTCATCCCAAACTTGCTGTCACAGCCAGGAAGAAAACACTTATCCCACTTTTTCTTCATAATAGGTTTTTTCCAAAAACATTTCAAGCAAGAGAAATGCTGTTTTCTTTTAAATCTTTATTTAAAGTACACAAAGAATTTTCTTTTCTAGGTTGAGTAGCCCGCATATCTTTATCATTCTCCCATCATTTCCTGCTGGAGATGGGGAAGGCAGGCCGCTGTAATCAGGAGGCCCTCAGGTCACACTGTAGCCCTGAATTGTGGAGCTGGGCGAGGCTCCTGGGAGCCCTTCTCTTTGTTCCTTTGTGTGACCCACACACTGTTCTCTCACTTCCTGCTTCGGATGAATCCCAGGTCTCTCCAGTGTGCTTTCCCTGTCTTGTCTTCCTCCCTCCTCATTCACACACCTCTTGGCATTATGGTGTGAAGAGAGCACAGGGTTAGGAAATAGAGAACTCACCTCACTTGCCATTGATCTAAGCGGGTGAGGGCAGAAAGGGCTTGTGGCAATGACGAATGTCCCGTGGCTCCTTTCCCTCTGGGGACACTGCACTGGACCACATCTATGGAGAATGACCACATCACAGCCTCCCTGTCTCTGTCTTAAAATCATAGTCTCTGAGAGTTTGGAAAATATAGAACTCACCTTCCTACTGTGCCTTTGATGGATGCCGGATAGTGCCCCAGAGTGAGGAAGATAGGGAAGGCACACTGGAGAGGCCTGGGATTCATTCAAGTCGGGAACCCACATGCATGCCAGATAGGGCCTGTTTTTTTCTGCATTCGAGGCTGGGGCTGCTCCCTCCCTCTCCCAACTATGGCTCATCCCATGGTTGGGCAGCTCGGGGTGTTCAAATATCTTTTCCAGTGTTGAGTAGGATCCTTCCTGTATTAGTGAGGATTAGAAACAGAGCCAATAGGATGTGTGTGTGTGTGTTATAAAGACATTTATTCTAACAAATTGGCTCACACGATTATGAAGATTGACAAGTCCCAAGTCTGCAGGGTGAGTCGGCAAGCTGGAGACGCAGAAGAGCTGAGGTTGTAAGTTCCAGCCTGGGTCTGAAGGCCTGAGAACCAGGAGGGCTGATAGTGTAGGTTCCAGTCTGAAGGCCACAAACTCGAGACCCAGGGACAGCCAATGTTTTGCTTTGAATTCGAAGGTAGGAAAAATCTGATGTCCCAGAAGGCAACCAGGCAGAAAATATTCTCTCTTACTAGGGGAGGGGGTCAGCCTTTTGCTCTATTCAGGCCTTTAGCTGATTGGGTGAGGCTACCCACGTTGGGGAGGGAATCTGCTTTGACTGTCTGCTGATTCAAATGTTAATCTCATCCCCAAACACCCTCAACAGAAACACCCAGAATCATGTTTAACCAAATATTTGGGCACCCTGTGACTCAGCCAAGTTGACACATAAAATTAACCACTACCCTTCCTTTCTATTGTTCCCCACTTAGCCTGGTCTACCTTATCTGGTCTTCCAGGGAGGGCCAGCCCCTCAAAGGGGCCCAGTGTCCAGCCCAGCCCACTGTTCCTGGGAGGAGGCCTGGGTGCCCCAGCTGGAAGATGCTTCAGTTCCCATTAGGTTGCCTCTCCCCATAGGGCAGTGACTGGCTCCCCTTTCCTTAACTGGGCCAGAGGGGTCATCTGGCCTGCCCTCCCATCCCCCAGCACATCCAGATGCTTGGCTGGCACATATCAGGATGCTCTGGCCAGAGAGGGTGATGCTGGTTAGCCTCTGCTTGGATCTATATTAGAGAAAACAAATGGCTATCAGGATAAGAGCCCTCCTCCCTGTCCTTCTCCATTCTTGGTAAGTCACAAGAATCACAGTGATTAAGGCCAATAAAAATCCTGGAACTGACCTCTGGAGGAAGGAAGTAAGAAAACTCCTTTCCATCTCTGTTCCCCATGCCCAGTAGTCCTTAGTAGGGGCCTCCGAGATGGAGGGAAGGGGGTTACTTAATAGATGCCAGAGGCTCAACATACGTCATATCCTGTAAGCTGCACAAACACCTAGCATGGGCCAGTCAGTCTCATCTCTATTTTAACCACAAGGACACTAATGCATGGAGAGTTGACGTCACAAGCATAGAGTCAAATAGCTGCCAGCTTCAGGAGCCAGGATTTGAATCCAGCGCTGATGTATTCCAAACCCTCCTCTTTCTGCTACATCTTGGGATGTTATGTACCTATGCGGGCTCTGTGAACTGTACTGTGTAAAGGCAGAGGGGCAATAATCAGCTTTAACATAATTCTAACAATAACAATGTAGCTCTGCCCAGCTGGCAGCCAGCAAAAGGCGTCACTGCAGGTTTGACACTGCAGGCTATGTCATCTTCAGTAGCTAGAGAATGAAGAGGCTGGAGGACATGGCTACTGAGGGCTCCCTTTTCCAGCTCTGGGATCCTATGCATGAAAGCCTTTTAGCTGCCATAGGAGGATCTCCAGAGCAGGTAGCTTGAGACGCCTTCATTTTTGCGGCACCAAGGAAAGGGAGAAGTGGAGGAATGAGAGGCCAGCTCCCCAGCATCTCATGGTCTGCAGTCCCTCCCACCCTGTTCTGAGAGGGCAAGACCTTGCTGGCAAAGGAGGTGTAGACAGGAGCCTTTGCAAAGGGCGCAGCAGAAGTATAGGCCAGCTTCCTGTTTGTTTGGGACATAGCCAGCCTGTGTTCTGCAGAGACTCTGAAGAGGAGAGCAAACAAGGGGATTTTCAGATGGTCTTTGCCTGCTTTCTCCTTTGTTTTCCCTTAGAGGAAGAGGCAGCAGCTACGGGTCCTCTAAATGTTGGCCTGGAGGGGTCAGGCACAGGAAGTTGGAGGGGGGAACGGCTTATGTGAGATGAGAAGACTGAAGTTGTATTAAGCTGAGCTGAAGAGTGATTGACTTGCGCCCTGCTCAGAGAAGCTCTGGGTTCTCTGGAGGGAGCGTGAGCTGACCTTTCTGGATCCCCTTGCTTCTCTTACAGTGGACTCTTTAATAGGCATTGTTATCAGTTTGGAGAGTCTTGGGGCTGGAGGGGTCTGAAGTTAATCACTCGGACACTCCTTGAATACCTGCAGAGATGGGAAACTCACTATCTTCCCAGGCAGCCCATTTCATCTTTACACAGCTCCTTCCTAGGCAAGCAGTCTCCTAGAATCTTCTATTCATCATTCCAGGGTCTTCAGAGCCCTGCAGCATTTCTCCTCCTTGCTTTGTGGCACTGTGGACCATTCCTCTTTTCCTCTGACCCCACATGTGCATTTTATGTGAAGCACCATGACAGTCCTCTGGGAATGTGACCCAGTGCTCTGAAACTACGTGTAATTGTTGTTTCATTTCCTCAGCTGGACTGTGAGCTGCCTTCAGCAGGGACCAGACCGTCTCTATCCCACATATTCACTACTAGCAGCTGAGCAGATGGCAAGCGCTTAATCACTGCATGGTGGAAAGAAGGAAGGAAGAAAGGGAGGGAGGGAGGAGGGGAGGGAGGAAAGACTTGCCCTCACCATCTTTGTCTACCAGACAATAGGTCCTCACCCAGAACAGGGTTCCCTGTAGCAGTCAGCTGTTCCTGTCTGAGGGCTCCTCTGGTACAGACAACAGCTCTGGGCTCTGGCCTCACTACCTGGGTTCCAGTTACAGCCTTCGTATTTCCTAGCCCAGCAAGCTTGGTGAAGTTGTTTCTGTGAGCCCCAGTTTCCACTCTGTAAGAGGGAATAATCATCACTCACCTCACACAGGGTTGTTGTGAGGATGAAATCAGATCAAGGGACCTTATGTCCTCTATAAACTGGGTTTCCTTAGGGATAAGGCCATGCTCAAACTGAGTTTCCTTAGGGATGGAGGTTTAGCATATGGGGAACCAGGATTCCCGCAATAGCAATGCCATTATTATGGGATTACTCTCTCCTATGTGTTAACCACTGAGGAGTTTCTTTGTGGATGTTGTCTCAGTGTATGGCTTATAAGGTGGGCAGTTTGGTGATGAGGAAACAGAGGTTCAGAAAGGTTAAGTGACTTGAAAAACTAGAATTTGAACCTAGATTCCTAATGGCCTCTGACCCCAAATACGCTTTCCTCCACTTCAAGCTATTTCCCCTTAAGGCCAATATGGGCTGCGGGGGAGTAAGAGGGTCGATGTGGTGGTGGTGGTGGGTGTGGAACTCAAAGACTCTAGAAAAGACTCTTAAATCCCATGACTTTATCATTTTCCCATTGAACAGGGCAAAGCAAATACTTAAGCCTCATTCTTTTCCTGGTTTCACGAATATTTTCCTTGCTCTAAGTGACTCATTTGCGGTTAGATTCTGGTCTGCAACCAGGTGCTGTTTCTTTTTCAAGGAACCAGGGATGTCTGTGTAAAGATGAGGGTTCCCAGGAGTGCTCAGTGTTAGGGAGTTGTGTGTGGTGGGGGGAATCTGGAAACCAGGTTGAACAAGGCAAGGAAGATGCAGCTTTGAGGCAGTAACCAATTGATCATTTGACAAACTTTATTGAGCACTTACATGTGCCAGGAGCTGTGCTGAACCCCACAGGGCTGAAGACACTGTGGGCTCTTGTCTCCAGAGGCTTACAGATCGGTGAGGATGACAGGATTCAAGGCAGATGGAAGCTCCTTACGCTTATGGATGGTCAGGGGACGGGAGGGGAGGAGGGTGGTGGGAGGGGCGTGTCACTGGGGAGAGAGGACCAAGTCTTTACCCAGGGGATGGTGGGCAGGGAGGCAGTACGCCCGTGTCCCTCTCCAGAATTCTCTACCTCAGCGGCCCCCTTAGGCCTGGTTCTCAGTTTAAGTCAAATAATTTTGGTCCCTAGTTTCCTCCTGCCTGCCACGTTCCAACTCAATCATTCTTTGAAATTTGGAGCTGTAGCTAAAACGCCTTTGCCCTGTAACAGGATTTTCACAGTCTCCACAGCAGCGGCTAACGTCGCTCATCACCTGCTGTTGTAATCTGCACCGCTAAGCCCTAGGCTAGAGGCAGAAAGCTTAACTCGCCTTGCTGCTTCCAGCTTGCTCTTCCTGGCATCTGAGCCATATTTCAGTCAGGGGAGCTAATCCGCCCCCCCCCCACACCCAAATGCACACACAGAGACGTTTCAAAGGAAACACAAATGGCAGAGGGAGCTATGGCTCTTTCTGGAAGGGGCTCTGAGAGCCAAGTTTCCAGATCTAATGGGCAACAGGAAGTGTGTCCTGGGGTCTGGGAGGAAAACCACTCTTCGTGCCTTTTCCTGAAGCGTCTGGCGGGAGAGTTGAAGGGCTGATTTTTCTGAAGATTGTGTTTCAAGTGCTGGCCAGGTCTCAGTGTCCACATTGGGAGAGTCAGCTCTGTTAAAGGGAATACGTGAGTGAGCTGTGAGCAGGAGTGTGTATGTGTGTGCCTTGACTCATTGTGCCTGATGAACTCAACACCTAGCATCTTTCCTAAAATCACAATCCCTGGTGTTTTTTTTTTTTTTCTTTCTTTCTACCTCTGTCTTTATACTTGATGCCTCAGAGAGCCAGAGCCCAGAGCACTTGGAAAGAGTGTTTGTCACATGGTAGGAGTTCACCAACTGCTTGTTGAATGGGTGAGTGCTAGCACTGGAGCTCAGCTTTGTTCCAGCTACGGTGCTGTGAGTTTAATACGTGGGTGTAAGTGGAAAAGCAAACTAGAAACAGGAAAAAGCTGTAAACTCCTAAGAGGGAGGGGCCAAGCATGCATACAGGCATTCATTCATTCAAAACGTGTTGACGAAACCTAACATGTGCCAGGTGCTTTTTTTTTTTTTTTTAATAGATGTTGGGGAGACAGCAGTGAAACATAGACACAAATTCCTACCCTGGTTCTAGTGGAAGGCACTGGACCAAGACTGGGCAGGGAGCAGATTTTTGCTAAACCTAAGAAATGACTTTCTGAGAACTAGAACTTTTCAGCAATGCAATGTGTGGTCATGTGAGGTAGTAAGCTCCCTGTTTCTGGAAGAGTTTGATCAGAGGCAACGTGAGCATACTTGGGGATGCAGAGGAGGGGACAGCAGATCCTGTGGATGCCCATATTTCCTTCCCTTATTTCTGCAGTGCAAACTGGCCAGCTTTCAGCAGCCAGCACCTGCATTTCTCTGTCTGAGAGCCTTCTCTGTCCCCAGAGTCTGTTTTGCTGCCCATTCATCAACTGCAAACGCCAGGGAATTAATGCCCCACCGGGCAGGAGCCCTCAAGTGATGACTGACTGCAGCTGGTACACAAATGTCCCAGTTCCCACGTCCCTTGGACGGGATCACACCGAGGCAAATGTTTTCCACTGTTTCTCAGAGTTCCCGGCAGGATTAAGTGCGGGTTCCCCATCGTGGAAACTTGCTGGATAATGAATTCTTCACCGGCTGCCTTCCCGCCCCAGTACCTCTTCTCTACTTCCTTTCTGATGTTTCCTGATCTCACCTCCAAAATGGATGATTTGCATTTGAATCCTGGTCTCCATGTCTGCTTCTGGGAGACCCCAAAGCCCCAAAGGAAGACAAGGGGATCCCTGCCCTGTATGGATGTTGGGACCTCTGAGGATTCCCTCCTTCCATTTCTAACACTTGAGAACTGCTGGACTCCTACTGGGCTTTGGAATTGGCACCAGATTCAACCCGGAACTCCCTGTCCCAGCCTGGGGATTGGGCAGAGGACATTTCCTACCCATATGAGACATCAGAGGATGCCAAACCTGCCTCCCTACCAGGTCAGGAGGTGCCTTGACAGCAGTCTGCTAAGTGCCTTTTGGGATAAGCCCCGTGACTTCTGTGCTCCATCAGAGCAGAGCTGTAACTTCCGAACCCAGAACCCTGCATTAAGGTTTGTTCACGTGGCTCTGCCTGATCTTTGCATCCCTTCAGCCTGTGCCAGCTCTAGCCAGGGCTGGGCCCCCAACCCCTTCACTCCCAGGGTTCTTCTGCTTCCCACAGATGTTGAGCCAGGGGCCAATCAGGCCTGGTCTACGGGCTTTATTATGATACCTGTCCAGAGAAAGTTCAGGGCATAGAACTGAGTGAACAGCAAGCTGGGCTCAATGTCTGCCACCCCCCAAGCCCTGGCACCATAGGATACAGGTACAGACGATAAAATCACATTTTTGGGTGGAGGGGGTGGGACACACATTGTTCAGTAGGTGTGGCAGACACTGTAGTATGCAGCCCAGCCCAGATCTCCTGTCAATGAAGAGCATGTTGACCCGTTGCTGGGAAAGTCAGCAGACAGGCTTCCGCAATCCGTGTCTGCAGAGATCACTTCAGCTGCAGACGGCCTCGTGCCCGGGGTTGTGCCCTTCTGGGGTGGCCCACATCCACTGACAGATTGATGTGGGAATAGGAAGGCCTGGCCATCTTGGCTGGATTCAGGATGGCTCCCAGTGGCCCTTCTCAGCTCCAGAACTCCTTTTGGAGTGCCAAGGCTGCCTTTGGGCTGCAAAAAACTGGATTCGTCCCTCTACCCAGGCTCACTTCCTACCCTGCTTGACCACTGCTGTGGGCCCCATGCCACTTCTTATTCAACACCCTGCTGGCAAAACTCCATCCATCTCAGGGGCTGCTCCCAGGCACCCTGACCTGTGACAGTGGGACATCATCCCCACCTACTCAGCTAAGCCTCTGCATCAGCCTGCCAAGCCCTATTCCTTTCCAAATTGTCATCCCTACAGCAAGCTCTGCCTACCTTAAAGAGTGAGTCTCAAGCCCAGCCTAGCTCCTCCGTTGGTCTTGGCAGGGGGATGTATGTGCTGGGGCTGGTGGGAGTAGGGTAGCTGCTTTTGGCAGGTCACACCCTCCCCCCAACACACACATGCCACCATAACTAAGTCATGTGCTGATGCCCCAGCCGCACACTCAGACACCTAGAAGGTGAAGCCATCACGGGCCCCAAAGCAGCGTCTCTGGATCTGAGGTGCATTCCTGTGACTGGGACTGCAACGGGAGCTTGCTTTATTAGATCCCATTATAAATGGATGATTTGCCATCTCCGAAGATAAATGGGAAACTTAATGCAGAGATATCCTGTCTGGGGAAGCTGGAGAGTTATGGATGTTAGCTTTGTAGCTTTATGAAAGCACTCTCTTATAGAAACTGAAATGACCAAGATTAGATTGAATTAGTATGTACTGGTATGAGTTTTTCTCCCCCTATCCATCTTGAATTTTTTTTTTTTTTAAGGCAAAAGATTTGCCTCCTGTGTGAGCATTTCATAAAAATGCAAATCCCGAGTTTGGGTTTGGTAATTAGCAGGGTTACCTCCTGGTGCTAATGAGGGTGCTGCCCAGCTGGGACTGTCTATGTAGGTGGAGGAAGCAGTGCCCTCTGCTGGCTTCCCTCGTGGGTGGTGTCTGCTCCCTCCCACCTGGGATCCCCTCGGTGCCAGGTGCTCCCTTCACCTGCCTTTGTAGATAGAATACAGATGTATCAGTGAGGCCTTCCGTTCCAGCAGTCAGGCTCCTGGCCACCCCATCCGAGGCTGGGGATGATCCATCCTATACAGACCCCACTGTCCAGCACAGCGTTCCCTCGCCTGAACTTGAGACCTAGCTCCCAGCTGGGTGGCAAGGCTTTCTGCCAGCAAACAGCTGCATCTGATATAGATGTTTGAGCACTTTTGATACCAACCACAGGGCTAGGCACTGGAGGTGTTAAGATGTGGAGGCTGAGGTTCTTGCCTTTAAGGAGACCAATCTAATTGAGGGGAGAAAGGCAGATATAGATGATTGCCAAACTGGCACTGTTTGATTGCACTTTCTGTCTGATGGAAATGTTCTATATCTTTGCTGTCCGGTGTAGTAGCCATGAGCTTCCTGTGGTCCCATGGAGATAATAAGAATGGGGATCTAGAGAGGAGTTCTCGGGTTGGTTCTTAAGCCAACCATCCTGCGATCTCAGGCAAATCACATCTGCGATTTGAGCCCCAGTTTCATCTTCTCTTATTAAAACTTGCTGTGCTTCTCTACAATATTAGTACCAAGAGACCTAATCTTCACTTGGCCCAACCTTTTCACTTGATGGAGGGAGGAGCAGAGGCTGTGACCTGCCTGATCTCATGGCAGAGGAAGGACAGAATCAGGCCCTGAACTCCTCATCCTGGCTTTTTGACCACAGCAGGCTGCTGCTGGGGGTGCCATGGGGATCAAGTATGAGAAGAGAAAGGAAGATCTTTGGAAAGTCAAAGCTACCCAAGCCCCAGAGCTTTTTGACACCATGGTGGCTGGTGCAAGCACCCATAGAGCCATTGCAGGCTCAGGACCATGTGGTGAGGTTGGGCACACACTTGAAGCTTAGAGAGCTAATGTAGAAGAGACTTATTTGTGAGATTACGCAATACCCTAGGCCCAAAACACAGATCTACAGTTGATGCCTGCCCCAAACTTCAGCATGATAAAAGAATTCTAAGAGTTGGGTTGTAGGAGGAGGAGATAAAACATTGTATGTGCCATGGGATACCAAATTTCAGGAGCCCTGAGAACATCAGAGCCTCTCAGATAATTTACTGGGGTTGGGGTTCACCTGTTGCATGCCCAGAATCCCCATTAGGTAGTGAGTGAGGTATCCCAGCGTGACTTCTGAAGCTGTCTTTGGGTCAAGGAGCTTTGCAGAGATGGAGAGGGGGAGACCTACGTGGAAATATAAGTGGGGGACTCCTTGTAATGAACTCAACTCCAGGAGGGGTGTCAGCACAGTAATAGAATTTGAATGAAGTATTGAGAGCTGGGTTGGGAGATAAGAGGGGCCAGGAGCAGTTAGTCTCAGATGGAGTCATTTAAAATTTAAAACACAGATTAAACAGCTTCCTTTTTCTGATGACAAGTACTGTGTCTATCCCAGGTCCCAGGGTGCTCCCTCACAGAGGTACAGAGTTCTGTTGAATGCAAGGACCCAGGCTAAGAGGCTTCCTCGGTTCACCAGCCAGCTCTGGACAAGGCCTGGGGCTGCTTTTCCTGCAGGCCCCCATCTTTTTCCATGCTGTGGCCCAGGGGATCTTGGGCTCTCTGCCAAGACCTACCAGCCCCAGGGTTGCCTCCATTGCAGGCTGTTCATGCGGGTGTGAGCTACTTCTCCTATAATAGAAGGATTCTTCGTACCTCTTGCCTATTGGTTCCTTACTTTGAGGATGGGGGAGTGAGATCTTTCCTTGGATGAGATGTGCTTTGTGCTCTTAATACTGGTTTCTAGGTTACCTCCTGGCTGCAGCAGGAGCAGAGCTGGAAGAACCTTTGGGATGACTTCAGCCATCTCCCTCCCCATTGACAGAGGAGGTATTTAGGTCCCAGAAAAGTAAGGGACTTGCCAAGTTCACACAGCTAGTCAGCAGTGAGGTTGGAATTGAAATTTAGGATATGTAACTCATTCAATCTTTCATTACATAGATTTTTAATAAATGCCTAGTATATACCAAGAACTATGCCAGCCAAGGGTAAAATGGAGAGTGAGAAGACATGGTCTACATTAAAGGAATTTGCCTTGGAGTGTGGGAAGGTGAACACATCATGCTAGATTTCTACAAGTGGTACGAAGGAAAATATCTGGGTGATGATACAAGAGACAAAAGCAGAGTAGGGGGTTGCTCTCTAGAAAGAGTGGTAAGAAAAGACTCACCTGAATAAGCAATTATATTGAGCTTAGATAAGCAGGATCAGCAGGGGTCAGGTGAAGAGTGTTCCAGGCAGAGGGAACTGCCCGCACAAAGCCCTGCAGGAGGAGAGTTTGGTATCACTGAAGAAACGAACAACCACCACCAAGATCAGCGTGGTTGAGCAGAGTGCGAGAGAAGGTGCTAGGAGATAAGGGTGGAGAATGAGGCAAGGGCAAAGTCTTGCAGCAGGCCTCCCTGAGTCAAGTGGAAGAATGCCAATTTTATTCCCATTTCTGCCATACAATCCAAAAGTCGTAGCTGTGTTTGTTTAGGTGGCACAGTCTAGGGGAAGGCCAGGGGCAGAACACAGCCTGTGGCACAGTCTAGGGGAAGGCCAGGGGCAGAACACAGCCTGAAAATGCAGGGACTTAGCATGAGAAGGAGAGGGCTTCTGAAGACAATGGTAGGACATAGGGCGTGTAGAGCTGCACTCAGCCAAGGGAGGGGATGCTAAGTGGGTACAAGCAAAGAGGCCCTGGAGGAAGAACCCTGAGACTGGCATACAAGGCTTTCAGGTGGCAACTGAGAAGGCAGTTTCACCAGAAATGACTCAGTACATCCAAGGATTGGGTCCAAGAGGCATCGTCTAACCAGCCAGGGCCTTAACAGATCCAGATGGAAGAAGCCAGACTCGGGCCTCAGCGTGAGCCAAGCATATCCGTGATTAAACTGAGTGTCTGTGAGTTACTTCCCTGCATGCTGCTGGTGCCCCCAGGAGTCCTGGCCAGGTGCTCTAAATAGCAGGTGGAGTGTGTGCCATGCTTCCACTCTCCTCACCTGGGAGATGGGCTGCAGAAGATGCATATGGCAAGGTGGCCAGGCCAAGCATATTGCTCCTATGGATGCAGCAGATAAGGAAGGTAGAGGAAGAGAATGAGTGGGTGGGATTGGAGGCTTCCTTCAGCTCAGATGGAGCAGGGTCTGCCTTTCTGTCTGCACTGTCTTCTCTGGTCCTGGCTGTGGAGGTCTGAGGCCAAAGGATCAGCCTGCTTCCTGCTCCAGGTGAGTGTGATTGGCATGACCCTGGAGACAGCCGCCCACCCTAGTTTTGCACCTCTGGTGACCATCAAAGCTGGCATCACAACTTGATTAACATAGTGATCTCTCACAGGGCCCGTTACCTCCAATGAACGAGGTAAGGCATGTCAAGCACTTAGCACAGTGCCAGAGACCCTGGATGCTCAGTTTAGCTATTGTTAGATTTACAATTTACTTGGTCAGGTCTCTTCCATTAATGCCATTTAGCCCCACTCCTTTGCCCTGGGTTGAGCTCCTTGACCTTCTCACATGACCTGATGTCCTCCTATCTTTTGAGAGCAGACAATATAGCACAGGGCCTTTGGTTCTTTGCTTGGTGCTGGTCCAGGGTGACCTCAGCCAAGTTACTTCTGCTCCCCAAATCTGTTTTGTCATCTGTCAATTGATGTGCTTGTTCTAAATCAGAGCTCCCCACTAGGTTGCTGTGTCACACTGCCAAGCCACAACTAGGTTACCTGTGTGTTGAGATGGCGAGTCCCTTGGCCCTTGAGATGCCTGGGTGCGTCAGGACAGCCACTGGAGGGGTCTCCTCTAACTGCGTGTAGCCTGTGCTATTGACTTCAGCATGCAGAGCAAATATTACCATTTTCTCAGTGTGCCATAATGTAGAAAAGGAAAAGTTGAGAAGCCCTAGAAATCGTTCCTGATATGCTAATATTCTGAGTCATCTCCTAGCTTCAAAACTGGCCTCTTCCAAGAAGTCTGCCCGCCCCCACAACATCGTTCAATGATATTTCTTCATCACGGTCTTCTCAGCAGTTATGAGCTGTATTCACTTGGAATGAATGAATTAATTTGTACTCCTTAATATGTGACCTGTGGGTTGTTTCCTGTAACAACAATGACAATAACAACAACTCCTCTCACTTATTGAGCACATGGGTGCCAGACAGCTCATGAAGTGCTTTGCTATTCACTCTCACAATAGTGCTGTGAGGGACGCGTACACCTTTGTGTATGCACACATGGGAGACCTGAGACTTCCATGGTTGAACGCAATTGCCCAAATAGGAAGCAGCTGGGTGATGACTCGGATGTGAGTTTGTCTGGTCTGATGTAGCTCATGTTCTTAAGCAGTTAAGTAGTATGCCTTGTGTGTGTATCCTCTCTCCCAGGTAGACTATAGATCTCCCAAAAGAGATAGTGTTTTCTGCATTCCTTCCATCTTCCCAAAGCTCAAAACTATACTCAGTAGTAAGAGCTCAGTGATTACTGTCAGGCTTGTTAGACACTTTGTTGTAAATTAAAAGTGAGAGGTAGAATAGCCTTCCCTGGGTCACAGGCAGAAGGCACAACTGACCGCTGGTGTCACCTGGGTGTAGGTGGGTTTGTAAAATCTTACTGGTACTGTGGCACAGAAGAGCAATCCCCAGGTAGCTTGACTGCCATTTCAGGGTAAAAGGGTCCCTGAGGGAAGTCCAGAACTGGAGAACTCATATAGCGTGTCCCTCAAGCCAGGTACCCAGCCCATGAGAATTGGTCCTGAGGCTTCCCACAGCTCCTCCCACAGTGCTGTCTTCTTTTTCTGTGAGAGGGGAAAGTAAGAGGCAGTAATTGGCATCTAGGATTAGTGGGTCTTGGTAGCCTGGAGTGGGGATCACATAGCCAAGAAGTGCTCACTTGTGGCCCTGGCCTCCAGTCTACAGCCTTTCTCACCTCTCCATCAGTGCCCCAGGACTGCATGCTCAACCCTTCTTCCTTGCCTCCTTCCTCAGGTTCATTGTCCTTATCTGGCCTTCCCACTGCTTGGATTCTAGTTGGGTTCTGTAAAGGACCTTAGCCTCTTGATGAGTTGTGTTTGAGTGGCCCTGGGTAGCCCCCATCCCACTCTTCTTCCTCCTGAACACCCAAACTGCACACATATACATGATGTGGTTAAGGATCAGACTGTCCTGCATTTGACTCTCTGTTCTAACTCTGGTTAGTATGTAACCTTGGATAAGTTCATCAACATTCACTTAAGAAATATTTACTGAGCATCTACTATGTGCCACATACTATTCTAGGTACTAGACATGTGGTGATATAGTGTGTAGTATAGAACAGGCAGGTGCATGCTTGTGAAGGTAGTCAAGTAAGGCCTCTTTGAGTTGAAGACTGAATGATGAAAAAGAGGTAATATGGAGGAAGAACATTCTATTGAGACAGAGGAAACAACCAGTGCAAAGGCCCTGGGGCACAAAAAGGGCTGACACATTCAGTAGATTTATAGGGTGTTGCTGTATGGAGAATGAATTGCAGGTCATCAAGAGTGGCAGTGGGGACACCAGGGAGAAGGCTACTGTAAAGGTCCAGGTAAGCAATGATGAAGGCTGGGATATATGTGCTCTCTGAAACTTACTTTCCTTATTCACAAAATGCATATAACAAGAGTACCTAACTTACAGGGTGGCCATGGAGATTAAATGAGTCAGTATTTGGCATGCAGTAAATGGTAACTATTAACATTAATAAAAAGAGTAATAATCATAAGCGTGGGCTTAGCTCTGTGAGCCCTTACAGGAGAACTGAACCTCCAATTAAGCTGAGACTTTTCCATTCAGCAGGTCAGGGATGCTTCCGGTGAGTCAAAGACCAGATACGAGCTGCCCCTTCTGACTCGCCTATCCCAGGTTCTTAGTAAAGGGCATCACTGGATGCTCAGTGGGGACGGAGGCAGCCACTGCACAGGGAGGAGGAACAGGTGGCCTTGGGAGGGAGGGCAGCATCTTCTCTGTGTTATGGAAGCAAGCAGGCTGAGGATGGGGAAGGCCCAGGCATCCCATGCTCCCTGTGTTCCTGATCCAGACCTGGGAGAAATTCTCACCTCATCCAGGAAGTCTTTGAGTTGAGAAGAAAGAATTGAGCTAGTGGGGGAAGCAAGTCAGGGTAAAGAAGGCAAGGAGCCAGGCTCCCCTTTTTTCTGACTTTCCATAACCTAGGGACGGGATGTGTAGTAAATAGAGGGAGAGAGGGGGGAGGGGGGAGGGGAATCACTTCCCATCTTTGCGATGAGTGGGTAAGCTGAAAGAAGCTGAAGCCCCCAAGAAGGGTTTGGTTAGATGTCCGCAACTGTACAAAGACAGCAGCTGGACCCTGTGGCACATTTCTGTTCTAATAAACAGGATCTTCTCTCGCAGAAATCCTTCTCTTCCAAGTGGTTTTGGGGGTGAGCCCGCTGAGAGGTTGAGAGGGCTCTGATGACCTCCAGCTCCTGCTCCCACCTGACTGTCCTAGTTGTCTGCAATGGTGGCAAAGGGAAATTTTATGAGCTCTTCAGTCCTCGGGTCCCATGGGCTTTTGCCTTGCTCCAGACCATCTCTGATACACACATTTATCTTGAAAAGGAAAAGAAAGAGAGAGAAAAGCTATTTTATTTCATTGCCAAACCATCCACTTTAAATACCCTTTTTATTACAGTATCTGCATAGTAATACTAATAATAGATCTTGTTGGCAGCTCTAATGAGGCTGGAGAATATAAGGTTTCCAATAAAGTTAATTGTTGCCTTTAATATTCTCATACATTTATACATGGTAAATCTTTAAAGGAGAAAAAACACTTCATGTCATCCCTGTTAAGCAGCCGGTCCTAGACTGGATGGAGACCAACTATGGTAGAGACGTGGGCTGGGAGCTTGACTGTCGGAAAACTTGGATTATGATCTCCAAACTTCCTCCTACCAGAAAGAGCATGAGTTTTGAGTCTGAGAACTCTGGGTTTCCAGGTTGGTTTTGTCACTTCTGACTTTGGAGCTAGGGCCAATCACTTAACCTCTCTGTCTCAGTTTTTCAGTCTCTGAGATGGGATTTATGATAAATGTATATAAAGCCCAGTATAGTGCTGGCATATATGTGGTGTTCCATACATGTGAACTATTATCATTATTTTAAGCTATTAAATAGTTATTATTTTATCCACTTGCTATGTGTATCATTAATTGTGAAGTAAGTCAGGGTAGTGCAGTCATTGTATTTGAACTTCAGAGCTAACTAAAAGATCTTTCTGTTAATCAGTTTCTTAAGGTTGCTTAGCAGTAAGCGATAGATCAGGGTTAGAAGCCGGGATTATGATCTCCAGCAACTTTCAATAATCAGAAATTATGAGGCAGCCCTGATCTCCATACCCCACCTCCCCCCAAGTCTAGAGCATACTTGACTAACTTTACCTTCTGCCTACCTTAAATCAGACCCATGTCTACTGCCTGAGCTCTGGACTAATTGTGATTAAAATGCCAGGCTGAGGGAGGGCCACTTGCCCCCATCTTGTGACAGACACTCGTGATTCCTGTCCAACCTCTCCCAGTAGTCATACATTTTCTTTGTTTTGACTTTTACTTGGAGAAAATGTTGTAATTTTTACAATCACAAAGCAAAAAAGAATATATGTTTCACCATTTATTGTATTAGCGATGTCATGTATTTTTGACAGTTTCATCAAATTTCTGACATTTATAATTTTTTTTTTCCCTGGGGGGTGAGTAGAAGGAGCCGTTTTCCCATGCCTCCCCCCCCCCACATGATCCTGGAAAAGGAGAGCAACCTGAGATGCCCCAGGTTAGGGACAAGCCTGTGTGACCTTGTGTTTCAACAAATGGATCACAAACAATGCAGCTCCCATCTCTCCAGCCTGCCCCACCCAGTCGGAGTTCTCCGCTCCACATCAACGCCTCTCCCGCTGGCAAGTGGTAAGAAATACTATGTGACAGGATGGTTGCCATGGCAACTCTCATTTCCAGTTAAACAACCGGGCACTGATGAAAGGAGTCTCTTTTGCTTTGGTTACAGGGTTTGCTGGGAAGGGTGTGGAGTGCGTTTCTTCCTCTCTTGTTTTTCCCTTTCTTACTCCTCACTTTCCTGTCTCCTTTTCAGGCATGAGATAGAGGCACTAAAGGGCCAGGCACTGCCCAGGCCCTAGAGAATGGGGAGTGTTGTTTCAGGCTGGACCAGAGGCAGCCAGGCTGGGGGCTGGGGGCT
>NW_012120709.1:22577541-22584508 GCF_000951035.1 Colobus angolensis palliatus | reverse complement strand
GGGCCGGGGGCTGGGGTCTGAGCGGAGGTCGCGCCTCCTGTCCTTGCAGCCATGGTTTTCCTTCCAGCACCACCTGCCTCAGGTCCCTGGTTCCCCTGCCCTTCCAAAGAAAGGACCTGTTGGGGGAAGAAATGGGCTGGCGGAGGACCCTGTGTCCCAACAGGTGGTTGGGTAATTAAGTGAGCTTTATGCATACAACACTGTTTTGCCTGATGTAATTGCAGTTTCCATATAAATAATTCACGGGAAATTATTAGAGTGAGGACATCGCCCGCCTCCTCATAATTTGCTTAACCGAAATAGGCTCTTTCATCATCTGCGTTGATTTGCCTTAAGACCATGCACTCAGCATCCTTCATAGGCCTGCTCCTCCGAAAACGAGAATGCAGAATTTAATTAAGTTATGCAAATTGGGCGTCCCCTGCCTGGGGAGAGGCAGAGTGTTTGCCCACATGGCTGTGGGGTGGTGCAGGGAAGAAGTGGGGGCATGGTGTGCCCCAGGTGCCCAAACAGTGGGCAGCTGTTTGGGAAGGAAGCCCCCCACACAGAAAAATCGCAGCACCCCAATGGAGAGTTTAAGAGCTGTACTCCTTGAATGGGGTAGAGCAGTCAGAGCCTGAACTCTGGGGCCTGCCTCCTGGCTTATTCGCTGTGTAACTTTGGGCAAATTACTTAACCTCACTAAACCTCAGCTTCCTTCTCTGTAAAATGAGGCTCATAAAGGCATTTATCTCCTGGGGTTGAGGTGAGGGTTACATGAGAGGGTCTCATTAATATGGTTCTGGCCATAGGGCTTCATAAGCACCTGCTATTACTCTTATTATTATTACTGTTACTATTATTATGATTGCTGTTGTTTCCATTGTGATTGTTCTCATTAAATACATAAGGATCTCAGCTGTAGCTTCCATTGCTCTTGATGGGAATATCTGCCTGAGTCTATCCTGGCCTGCCACAGGGAGGGTTAAATTTACGACATTCTCCCTAGATTATCCCATGATTTTTGGAGGAAATTGTCAAGTTATAGGGAAAAACCATGCATTTTGGAGCTAGACAGATCAAGATTGAAATCCCAGTTCTCCTGCTTGCGTAGTGTGTGGTCTTGGGCAAGTTATTTTACCTTCATGAGCCTTGAGGGCCTCATGGACAAGATAGCAGTGGTGTTCTTGCTTCTCTTGGAATTTGTAAGGATTAGAAGGAACGTCTGCAAAGCACCAGGCACATGCCTGCCACATAGTTTGTACTCAACAAATGGTCAAATGAATCTGAATCTAGGCAGGGCCTGCCTTAGCCTCCTCACTCTCTACCCTTCCTTTTTCTTAGTGGTGGTTCTTCCTCCACGTCCCTCCTGGCATCATTTCACTCGTACTTTTATTTTAAAGGATCAAAGGATTCAATAAACATCCACCCTGAGGTATAAGTGACTGATGAGCTTAAAATCTCTACTCCTCCTGAGGGGATTGTCATTTTCTCGAGGGGACAAAATACCTAATTTTTCTTAAACCAAAGGTTTGGTGCTCTAATGGGGGCATTCTGTAAGCCTGTCATAAAGCAGAGGGGTGCTCCCAAAATCTCTACTGGAAAGTGATAGGTTACTCATAAGGGAAGCTTTGAGTCTAGGAACCGCCCCCCCCCGCCCCCAATGGCTAGTGCCTCTCATGGATTCTCTCTTTCGCTGGGATTTAAGATTTGTTACGCAGTTAGTTGCTTAATTCATTTAACAAATATTTCCTGAGCACCTGCTGTATGCCAGGCACTGTGCAAATCACTGGGTTAACAGCAGTAAGCAAAACAGACATAGTTCCTGCCGTAATTGAACTTAAAAGCCAGTGGGAGTGACAGTTATGAAACAAATGTTAGCATTTCTAAATATAAATAGAATTACCCATTCTATAAGAGTATGAAGAAAATGAACAGGGGGCAATAAGAGTGAATAGAAAGTGGCTGAATTCAAATGGCGGGTGGATGGGTAATGGAGGTATCTCTGCAAGAGAAGGAAGAGGAGGACTGACCTAGGAGAATAGTGAGAGGAAGGACATTACTGGCAGAGGGAAGTGTGTGTTCAAAGGCTCAGAGGCAGGAGAAAGACTGGTGCCTTTGAGGAACTGGAACAATACAGCAACTGGAGTGACTAAAGGGAAAAGAGGTGTTTGGTGAGGCCAGGCACAGTGGCTCATGCCTGCAATCCCAGCACTTTGGGAGGCCAAGGTGGGGTGGATCACCTCAGGTCAGGAATTCGAGACCAGCCTGGCCAACATGGTGAAATCCTGTCTCTTCTAAAAATACAAAAATTAGCTGGGCATACGGGCACGTGCCTGTAATCCCAGCTACTAGGGAGGCTGAGGCAGGAGAATCACTTGAACCTGGAAGGCAAAGGTTATAGTGAGCTGAGATCATAGCATTGCACTCCAGCCTAGGTGATAAGAGCAAAACTCTGTCTCAAAAAAAGAAAAAAAAAAGAGGTGTTTGGTGAAATAGGCAGAGGTCAGGAGTGGGAGGTCTTAGGGCAATAGGGAAATGCAGATCCCAGGGTCCCAATCAAAACTGCAGATCAAACTGGAGGCCCTTCAATAGCTAGGCCTTGAGTCCCAAAGAGGCCCCTTGACTCATCTTGGAGGAAGAAAAAAGCAGACTGCCAGCAGGAGAGATTGGGGAGACTTTTGGACTCAGTGTCAGAAAAGCCAGTTTGGTTCTGGCTCTGCTAATTGTTCCTTATGAAATTAACTGCTCTGAGCCTTAATGGCCTCACCTGTAATGGAGTGCACTGTGATATTTCCCACTCGCCCCTCCTGAGCCGCTTTTGAGCCTTCTCTGCCCTGCTCTGGGCACCAGGAGGTTGATTTGTATGGACTGCCTCAATGGGCTCCCTTTCCCTCTGACTTGGCTAATGGGAAGTACCAGTACAGAAAAGCAGGAGAGGAATGAGGTTAAGATACGGACTTCCCTTGCTCTCACCCTACTGAGCAGTGGGTTGTCTGCATCTCTCTGTAAAAGGCCACTACCCCAGTTTCACGTTCACCTCCTGTTGCCACTGAGTCTGGGTGCTGGTAGCTGCTTTCCACAAGCTCCTCGCCTAGGAGTGGCAGTGTCTCCTTCAAACTGCTAGTCCCACAGTGCTGCACCATCCGTTGTCACTTCCTCTTAGCCCTGCCCACATCTTTGACGAGAGTCACTACAGTGAGCATAATGGGTAATTTTCTATGCCAACTTGCCTGGACCACAGACATTTGGTCAAATGTTATCCTAAATATCTCTGAGAGTGTTTCTGGGGAAGATTAACATCTGAATCAGCGGACTAGAAAAGAAGGCTGCCCTCTTTAATGTGGTTGGGCCTCATCCAATCAGCTGAAGACCTGAGTAAACCAGAAAAGCTGAGTAAGAGGTCACCTCTCCTGCCTAACTGCCTCGAGCTGGAACAAGCCCTTTGCCCTTTGACTGCAACGTAACACCATCAACTCTCCTGGGTCTCTAGCTTGCCAGCTGCAGATATTGGGACTTGTCATCCTCCATAATTGCATGTACCAATCCTTTAATAAACACCTCTCTCTGTCTCTGTCTTTCTCTTTATATATATATATGTGTGTGTGTGTGTGTGTGTGTGTGTCTATAGTCATGTGTCACTTAACAATGGAGTTGCCTTCTGAGAAATGCATCATTAGGCAATTTTGTCATTGTGCATATATCATAGAGTGTACTTACACAAACCTAGATTGTTTACCCTATTGTATACCTAGGTTATATGGTATTCTCTGTTGCTCCTAGTCTACAAACTTGTACAACATGTTACTATACTGAGTACTGCAGGTAGTTGTAACACAATGCTAATTATTTGTGTATCTAAACACAGAAAAGGTACAGTAAAAGTACAGTATAAAATAGCCATTATAATCTTATGGAATCACTGTCATGTATGTAGTCAATTGTTGACTGAAACATTGTTATGCAACATACGACTATATATATGTGGTCATATATAGAGAGAGTTATATATATATAGTCATATATATAGAGTTATATCTATATCTATATATGCAATTGGTTCTGTTTCTTTGACCAACACAGTGTTTGACAAACATTTGCTGACTATTGCATATGACTTTATCATCTCTCAGGTCCCTGCCAGCTCTCACACATCAATTTAAGAAACAGACTGTAGAGGGGTGCAGGGTAGCAGGTAGGAGGTACAGGAAAGCTGTGGCTGTCCTGGGGCTGGCCCAAGCCCCAGTGTCCCTTCATCTTCACTCTTTCTCTTCCTTCACCACCCCCAGGCTGTGACTGGGAAGGTAGAATATGAGAAGGGAAGAGACGAAACAATCTTCCCTACTGCTCCTGTGTCTCTTCATGGATCCCTTTACCTTTTAAGTTTTATTAAAATATAATTGACATACAATATACTGATCATATTTAAACTATACTATTTGATGAGTTTTGACATATGTATATTTGAGATAATGAACATATCTATCGATTCCAAAAGTTTCTTTGTGCCCCTTTAAATCCCTCTCTCCTGCATCCCCCACCCCCAGTCCCTAGGCAACCACTGATCTGCTTTCTGTCACTATAGATTCATTTGCATTTCCTACAATTATATAAATGGAAGCTACAATATGCACACATTTTGTCTGCCTTCTTTCACTCAGCATAATTATTTTGAGATCCATCTGTGTTGTAGTGTATATCAATAGTTCATTTCTTTTCATTGCTGATAGTATTTCATTATATGAATATACCACAGTTTGTCTATTCTCCAACTGATGGACATTTGGGATGTTTTCACTTTTTGGCTGTTACAAACAATGCTTCTGTGAGCATTTGTGTAGAGTTTTGGCATGGGTATACACTTACACTTCTCTTGGGTAAGTACCTAAGAGTAGAATGACTGGATCATATAGTAGGTGGTTAAATTTTTGAGAAACTGCCATGCTGCTTTCAAAATTAGTTGCACCACTTTACATTCTCCCAGCAGTGTATAAGAATTCCAATTGCTTCACATTTTTGGCAACACTTGGTATGTTCAGGCTTCTTAATTTTAGCCATTTTAATAGGAGTACAGGGTTATCTCATTGTGGCTTTAATTTGCATTTCCCTAATGAGTAGTAATGTTGGGTTTCTTTTCATATGTTTCTTTGCTTTCTGTATATTTTCTTTGGTGAAGGCAAGTCTTTTGTCTATTTCTAAATAACATTGTTTATGTTCTTATTATTTATTTTTGAAGATATTTATATGTTATAGATATGAATCTTGCATCAAATATATGGTTTGGAAATATTTTTGCTGGGTCTGTGGCTTGTCTTTTTATTCTCTTAACAGTGTCTTTGAAGAGCAATTTTAAATTTTGATAAAGTTCCATTTACAAGTTTGTTCTTTTATGCAGTTGTATCTAAGAAGGCTTTACCTAACCCAAGGTTATAAAGATTTTCTCTTATGTAAAAGTTTGAGGTTTTATATTTAGGTCTATTACCCTTTTGAGTTGATTTTTGTATGTGGTGCATGGAATGGATCAAAATATGTAGTTTTGCATGTGAATATACAATTGTTCTAATACCATTAGTTGAAAAGATTTAAACTTCTTCCCCTGAATTGCTTTTACAAACTTGTCAAAACTTAGCTATCTCTAGAATATATGTTTGTGTCTATTTCTGGCCTCTAACCTGTTACAATGATCTTTACATGAATACCTCACTATTCTGATTACTACAACTTTACAACTCTTGCAAACAGATAATGCTAATCCTCTAACTTTGCTCTTCTTTTTCAAAGTTGTGTTGTCTATTTCAGGTTCTTTGCATTTCTAGAAATATTTTAGAATTAGTTTAAAACTTTCTACTAAAAAGCATGCTGAGATGTTAAATGGGATGACATTGAATCTATTGATGAATTTGCAAGGAATTGACATTTTACTTTTAACAATTTTGAGCCTTCCAATTCATGAGCATAGTATGTATATTTCCATTTATTTGGGTGTCTAAAAGTGTATTTAAGCAATATTTTAGGGTCTTTGGTATATATGTCTTTCACAACTTTTGCAAATCTTGCCCTAAATATTTTATATTTTCTGATGTTCTCATAAATAATATTGTTTTCTCAATTTTTATTTTTGATTTATTGTTAGTATAGTGTTAGTATATTAAAATTTAATTTTTGTATATTTATCTTGTGTCTTTCAACCTTAATAAACTCATTTGTTAGTTCTAGTGGCTTTTCATAGATTTCATTGGATTTTCTACATAAACAATCATGCTGGCTGTACATGAAGAAAGTTTTTCTCCTTTTTCAATCTTGATTCTTTTATTTTATTTTATTTTTTCCTATTCTCATTACGCTGGCTAGAACCGTCAGCACAATGTTGAATGGAAGAGAACATCCTTTTGCTGTTCTTGGTCTGGGTGATGTGGGTGTGCGAAAGCATTAATCTTTTTTATAGATATCCTTTATCATGTTGAGGAAGCTGCTTCTATTCTTATTTTGCTGTGAATTTTTGTCCTGAATGAATGTTGGATTTTGTTACGTTCTTTATTTGCATCAATTAAATCATACAGCTTTTCTTCAAAATGTGTTTCTATGGTGAATTACATTAAAACACATATTAAATTTTAGATGTTAAACCAACTTTGAATTCCTGGACTAAATTCCACTTAGTCATAATTATTACCTTTTAAATATATTGTTGAATTCAACTTTCCAAAAATTTGTTTAAAATTTGTTTAATCTGTGATATTGATCTGAAGATTTCTTTTCTTGTAATATCTTTGTCTGATTTTGGTAACTGGGTAACATTGACCTTATAGAATGAGTTGAGAAGTATATTCTCCTCTTCAGTTATCTAGAAGAAGGTATAAAATTTGCATTATTTTTCTTTAAATATTTGGTGGAAGTCACCAATGAACCTATCTGGTACTGAATTTTTATTTGTCAGAAGATTCTAACTACAAGTTCAATTTTTTGAATAGATTGAAATTCAGGTTAT
>NW_012120709.1:22427004-22577051 GCF_000951035.1 Colobus angolensis palliatus | reverse complement strand
CAATCTTGGCTCACTGCAACCTCCACGTCCTGGGTTCAAGCAATTATCTACCTCAGCCTCCTGAGTAGCTGGGATTACAGGTCCCCACCACTATGCCCAGATAATTTTTGTGTTTTCAGTAGAGACAGAGTTTCGCCATCTTGGCAAGGCTGATCTTGAACTCCTAACCTCGTGATCCACCCGCCTTGGCCTCCCAAAGTGCTGAGATTACAGGTGTGAGCCACTGTGCCCAGACAACCTATTTCTTCTTTAGTGAGAGTTGGTAATTTGAATTTTTTAGTTTACCAATTTTATCTAAATTCCTAAATTTATTTGCATGTATTGGCATATTGTTTATAATATGCCTTCATTACTTTGTAACAAGTGTGGAATTTGTACAGTTGCAATGTCTCTCATTATTTATAATGTTAATCTGTCTAATCTCTAGTTTTATTAATCAGGCTGGTTAAATATTTATCAATTTTATTGATGTTCTTAAATAAGCAGATCTTGGTCTTATTGATTCTCTCTACCATTTTTCTGTTTTCTATTTCATTGATTTCTAATTTTTATTAAGTTTTTTTCTACTGCTTGCTTTGGGTTGAATGTACTCTTTGTTTTTAAGTTTCTTAAGGTGAAAGCTAAGTTCTCTGATTAGATACTTTCCTTTTTCCTTTTTTCCTAATGTAGGCATTTATTGCTGTAAATATTATACCTTCCCCCTCCACCACCACCAAGTATTGCTTTAATAGCTTCCCACAGTTTGGTTAGATTGCGTTTTACTTTTATTCAGTTCAAAATATTTTCTAATTTCCTTCTTGAGTTACTTGTAACTCACAGGTTATGTAGAAGTATGTTATTTAATTTATAAATATTTGGGGGACATTCTGGAGATATTTCTGTTATTAATTTTTAATTTAATCCAATTAAATTGATAACACATATTTTGTATGACTTGAGCTCTTTTATATTTATTGATATTTGTTTGTGGTACAGAATATGTTCCATCTTATGAAACAATCTTGCACTTGAAAAAAATTGCCTTCTGCTATTGTTGGGTAGAGTGTTCTATAGCGTTAATTGGGTCAATTTGTTTGATAATGCTTCTCAAATATTCTATATCTTTTGTGACTTTCTGTCTACTTTTTCTTTTCCTTTCTTTCTTTGTTTTTTTTTTGTTTTTTTTTTTTTGAGATGGAGTCTCGGGCTGTCACCCAGGCTGGATTGAAGTGGTGCAATCTCGGTTTACTGCAACCTCCCCCTCCTGGGTTAAAGTGATTCTCCTGCCTCAGCCTCTGGAGTAGCTGGGATTACGGGCGTGTGCCACCACGCCTGGCGAATGTTTTGCATCTTTAGTAGAGATGAGGTTTCACATTGTTAGCCGGGATGGTCTCCATCTCCTGACCTCGTGATCCGCCCGCCTCAGCCTCCCAAAGTGCTAGGATTACGGGTGTAAGCCATGGGGCCCGACCCTTCTGTCTACTTTTTCCTTCAAATACTGAGAAAGAAATATTTGAATCTTTGACCATAATTATGGATGTGCCCAGTACTTCTTGTAGTTTTATCAGTATTTGCTTTATGTCACTTGAAACTTTGTTATTTGGTACATAAACATTTAGGATTATTAGGTTATCTTAATGAATTGACCCGCTTTCCATTATGAAATAAACTTAAAGGAAAATAGCCCTGGTAATGTTTTTTGCACTGAAATTTACTTTGTCTAATATAATATAATCACTCCAGCTTTCTTTCTTTTTCACAGCTTTATAGAGACATATTATACAGCATAAATTCACACACTTCAAGTGTACAATTCAATATTTAATATATTTACAGAGTTGTGTAGCCATCGCCATTATCTAATATTAGGACATTTTCATTATCCCCCAAAGACACCTAGTACTCATCTAGTAGCCACCCATATTCACTTCTCTTCCCACCCTCAGCCTCAGGCAACCATTTCCAATTTATATAATTTGCCTATTTGGGACATTTCATATAAATAGAATCATACAATATATGGTCTTTGTATTTGGGGTTTTAAACATTGTTTTTTAATTAAAATTTTTATTTTGATATAATTGTAATTCACATGTATTTGTAAGAAATAGTACAGACAGATCACAGGTACCCTTTAACCAGTTTCCCCCAGTGATAATATCTTGCAAAACATTAGTGCACTATCACAATTAGGCTGTGTACATTGATATAATCAACATACAGAAATTTTCATTACCAGAAGGGTACTTTGTGTTGCCCTTTTGTGGCCATGTCCAACCCTATCCCCACCTCACCTTAACCTTTGGCAACCACAAATCTCTTCTCCTTTTCAATAATTCTGTCATTTCAATAATATTATATGAATGAAATTATGCAATGTGTAACCTTTTATGATTAGAATTTTTTCACTCACTGTAATTCTTTGGAGATACATGCAGGTTGTTGCATGTAGGAATAGTCTTGTTTTTTTAAAATTCCAGAGTAATATTCTATGATATGGATGTACCACCGTTTAACTACGTAATCATTGAGGGACATTTTGGTTCATTCTGATTTGGGGCTATTATGAATAAGGTTGCTATACACATTCATGTATAGGTTTTTGTATGAGCATAACTCTTTATTTCTCTGTGATAAATACTCAGAAGGTCCAGTTGCTGGGTTCTGTGGTAATTGTCAGTTGGTTTTTCAAAAAACTGCTAAACAGCTTTCCTGAGTGTCGGTACCTTTTTACATACACACCAATAATGTACAAGTGATCTGGTATTTCTACATTCTCATCAGCATTTGATGTTGTATTAGTCCATTTGCATTAATTAGAACTTTTTTTTTTTACTATTGAGTACAAGTGATCTGGTATTTCTACATTCTCATCAGCATTTGATGTTGTATTAGTCCATTTGCATTAATGTAAAGGAATACCAAAGATTGGGTAATTTATAAAGAAAAGAGGTTTAATTGGTTGTCCGTTCTGCAGAGTGTACAGGAAGTGTGATGTCAGCATCTGCATCTGGTGAGGGCCTCAGGAAGCAATCATGGCAGAAGGGGAAGGGCAGGAAGTCCCAGGCTTTTAAATAACCAGATCTCTCATGAGCTAATAGAATGAGAACTCACTTATGCTCAAGGAGATGGTATTAAATCATTCATATGGGGTCCACCCCCATGATCCAATCACATCCCACCAGATTCCACCTCCAACATTGGGAATCACATTTCAGCATGAGATCTGGAGGGTCAGACATTCAAATCATATGGAATTTCGTCATTATGTTTAAAATTTTATCCGTTTTGATGGATATGTAGTGATATTCCACTGTAGTTTTTATTTGCATTTCCCTAAAGATTAATGATGTTGATTATCTTTTCATGTGTTTAATTTCTATCTGTATATCACCATTGGTGAAATGTCTCCCTAGGTCTTTTGCCCATTTGCTAATTGAACTTTTTTTTTTTACTATTGAGTTTTTTGAGTTCTTTATATATTCTAAATGTAGTCCTTTATTGCATATGTGGTTTGCAAATATTTTCTCTCACTTTGTAGCTTGTCTTAACTTTTTCACAAGATCTTTTACAGAGCAAAAGTTTTTGATTTTCATGAAATTTAATTTGTCATTTTTTTTCTTTTTTAATCTTGCTCTAATATCAGGTCTAAGAACTCTTTTCCTAACTCTAGGTTTTCTCCTATTTTTTTCCAAATGTCTTATGGTTTTACATTTTACAGTTAATTCTCTGATCCATTTAGGTTGCTTTTTGTATAGGTGTGAGATTTGGGTTAAGTTTCTTTTCTTTTGTCTATGGATGTCCAATTGCTCCAACACAGTTTGTTGAAAAGGCAAATTTTCTTCCATTGAATTGCTTTTGCACCTTTGTCATAGATCAATTTGGCATATTTGTGTGGGTTTATTTCTGGATTCTCTATTCTGTTCCATTTATCTTTGTGTCTATCTCTCTTCCAATACGACACAGTCTTGTTTGTTGTAGTTATGTAAGTCTTAAAATCAAGTAGGCTTATTCCTTCCACTTTATTTTTTTTTCAAAATTATTTCAGCTATTCTAGTTTCTTAACATTTCCACATAAATTTTACAATAATCTTATCGATGTCTACAAAAATATGGCTAGGATTTTGATAGGAATTTATACCATGAAAACTGTATATTAAGTTGGGGAGAATTAACATCTTTACTCATCTTTGTTGAGTCTTCCAATCCATGAACACTGATGTCTCCCCATGTATTTAGATCTTACTGAGTTCTTTCATCAACATTGTGTAGCTTTTGGCATACAAGCACCATACATGTATTGTTAGATTTACATCTAAGAATTTTTTTCATGAGTGATTGTAAATGATATTTAAAATTTTGATTTCTATGTGTTCATTTCTAGAATATAGAAGTATTCTTGATTTGTGTATGTTTATCTTGTGTCCTACTACCTTGCTGAACTTATTAGTTCTAAAAGTTTTTTGTAAATTCCTTGAGATTTCTACGTAGGCAATCATGTCATCTACAAATATGGGCAGTTTTATTTCTTTCTTTTCCAACTGTGTGCATTTTATTTCCTTTTCTTGCCTTATTACACTGGCTAGAACATCTAGCACTTTGTTAAATAAGAGTAGTGAGAGTATAGTCTTCCCTTGTATAGGGAGAAAGCATTCAGTAGCATATCATTTAGTATAGTGGTAGCTGGTTAGCTGTAGGGTTTTTGTATTCTTTATCTAGTTGAAGAAGTTCTCTATTCCTATTTCTCAGAGTCTTTATTATGAAAGGACATTGAATTTTGTCAAATGCTTTTTCTGCATTGATTAACATGATCATATGACTTCTTTAGCCTGTTAATATGGTAGATTACACTGATTAATTTCTGATTATAGAACCAATCTCGCATTTCCTCTTGATCATGGTGCATAATTATTTTAATATGTGGTTGAATTTTATCTGCTAATATTTTTAAAGGAATTTTGTGTTTATATTCTTAGGAAATGTTGGTCTATAATTTTCTTTTTTGTACCATCTTGATCTGCTTTGGTATCAGAGTAATTGTATAAAATGTATTAAAAAGTGTTGTCTCCTTTTCTGTTTTCTGAATGAGAGTGTGTAAATTAATGTTAATTCTATTTGACAAAATTCTCCAGTGAAACCATTTAGGCCTGAAGATTTTTTAGAAAACTTCTTATTACAAGTTCAATTTTATTAATAATTATGGGGCTATTCAAAAGATCTATTTTGTATTAGATGAGTGTGGTACTCTGTAATTTCCTAGACATTGGTTCATTTTTGTATAAGTTATAACATGTATGTGTGGAGAGTTGTTTATAGCATTTCCTTATTATATTTTTAATGTTTTCAGAGTTTGCAGCAGAATCCTCTGTTTCATTCCTATTATAGGTGATTTGTGTCTTTTATACTTTGTTAGTCTTGGTAGAAATTTGTTGCTTATATTGATCTTTCCAAATAAACCAGTTACTCATTTTGTTATTCTGCTTTTAATTTCCTTTATTTCTCCTCTTATCTTTACTATTTTTTCCCTCTGTTTTCTTTAAGTTTAATTTGTGCTTCCTTTTTTAGGTTCTTGAGGTAGAAACTTAGATTATTAATTTGAGACTTTTCTTCTTTTCTAATGTATGTATTTAGTGCTGTAAGTTTCCCTACCAACAGTGCTTTAGCTACGTCTCACAAATTTTATCTTATATTTTTATTTTTACCCAGTTTAATAGACTTTTTAAAGATCTCACTTGAGACTTCCTCTTTGACTCACAGATTATTTAGAAATGTCTTATTTGTTTCCAAATGTGTAGTGCTTTTTATATTTCTGGTGTACACACACACACACAGCACACACACCCAGATTACCTATATCTATATCTGTATGTATGTCTATATCTATTATCTATCTACATAAAATATCAGATAAAATATACTTCAGAGCAAAGTATATATATGTGTGTCTGTGTATGTACATGTGTATATTTATATTTCTGATATATACCAGTTTAAATATTTGTCTGTTTCTGTTATTGATTTTTAATTTGATTTCATTGTGGTCAGAGATCACAGTTTGTGCAACATGAATTATTTTAAATTTGTTGAGGTCTTTTTTTGTGACCCAGGACATGGTCTATTTTCATATATGTTCTATGGACACATGGAAAGAATATATATTCTGCTGTTGTTGGGTGGAGTGTCCTATAAATACCAATTAGATCCTGTTGTTTGATGTTGTTGTCCAGTTTTCCTATATTCTTGCTGGTTTTCTAGCTATTGTTCTACCAATTGCTGAGAGTGGAATGTTGAAGTCCTCAAATACAATGAAATATAATGGTGTTTTTTCCCATTTCTCCTTCTAGCACTACTAGTTTGGCTTCATGTTTTTTCTTTGTTGTTGTTTGTTTGTTCTTTTGTTTGGGTCATACCCTTTAAGGATTGCTATATGTCTTCTCAGTAAACTAATTCTGCTATCACTACATGATGCCTCTTTATGTCTCTGGTGATATTCTTTGCTCTGAAATATACTTTATCTAATATTAATATAGCTCCTTTCTTAGCCAAGTGTGGTGGGACACATCTATACTCTCAGCTACTTGAGAAGCTAAGGCAGGAGGATCCTTGAACCCAAGAGTATGAGGCTGCAGGCGGCACACCCAGGTGGCACAATTATGGCCTGAGTAACAGAGTAAAACCCCGTCTCTAAAGAATAACCAAAACCAAAATATAGCTGCTTCTGCTTTCAATGGATTGTTTGTTTATATATCATTTTTCATTCCTTTACTTTCAATTGCCATATAATTATATTTAAAATGAGTTTCTTGAAGATAGCATATAGTTAGGTCATGTTTTTTAATCCATTCTTTTGTGTGCTTATATACCATTTATATTTAATGTGATTATTAATATGTCAAGGTTTAAGTGTGCTACTTTATTTTTATTTTCTGTTTAGTCTCTTTGTTTTTTCTTGCCCTGTTTTCCTTTTCCTGCTTTCATTTGGATGAGTTGAATTTTTTTTGAGAATTCTACTTTTATTTATTAATAGTGTTTTTAGTGTATCTGTCTGCATAGCTTTTCAAGTGATTGTTCTAGGTATTATATCATCTATACATAACATAGTGCCTACTGATATTGAAATGGGAAAAGTTCCCTTGTCCTCCTCACAAGGCGTGAGACAGGGGGTGTGGCTCGCTTCTTCAGGGCCCTGCTGCTCAAACCTCTAGGGGAGCATATAGATGGGCAGACTGTGGGGCTCTGACCCTACAGCAGTGTCTGGGGGTGGATGTTTACAGCTCCTGAAGACCCAGGGGGCGTGTGCTGCTGTGTGCTCTTTTAGTTTTGCCATCTGTAGGTGGCTTGTGTTAATCAGCTCAATTAGGCCCTTTACTTTGTCGCAGGGACACAGGGTTTTCTGTATCCCGGGTTCTTGCCTTGGTGCATTTGAAGAATCGGATCACACTTGGGCTTGGAGAAGGAGTGTAAGGTTTTATTGAGTAGAGGCAGCTCTCAGCAGATGGGGGAAGCCAGAAGGGGATGGAGTGGGAAGGCTTTCCCCTGCGGTCGGGCCACTCAGTGGCCTGCGCTCTCCCTACGACTGCCCCTTGATATCCTCTTAACGTTCAGCCGCTTGCGTCTTCTTCCACTGATGTGTTCCTCTTGATGTCCAACCACCTGTGTGTTCCTCCACTGATGTGCTCCTCTTCACATCCAGCCACCTGTATGTCTGCCTGCTAGGGTGTTTGGGGTTTTTATAGGCACAGGATGGGGGGTGTGGCAGGCCAGGCTGGTCTTGGGAAATGCACCATTTGGACAGGACAACAAAAATGCCTGTTCTCACCTAGGTCCGTGGGCACAGGCCCAGGAATGGAGCCCTAGCCAGGGTCCATGCCCTTCCCTTCCCCACTTCCATATCACTTAAAGGAGCCATGCCCTTCCCTTTCCAGCACTTGTGTATCATTTCCCCCCTCTGAAGAGGTACATCTAGCTATTGTTAGAATATGGGTTAGCTGCTTCCTGTTGACAGAGGATGTTGTTTTGGGGAAAATGGCAGTCAGATTCCTCTCAGAAGTCTATCTAAGTGTTCCCAGCAAGAGGGAGCCATTGTTTGAGGCTCTGGTTGCCTGGCCATTTGGAGTTTGATGGCTTCTAGGTGTGCGAGAAAAAAACAAGTTTTATAAGATTAAGTATGCATGGGTTAAACGTGTGTATTGTACAAGAAATAATTTAGTGCCAAAGGTTACAGAGATAATAAGTGAAATATAGTAACAACTACATTGTACCCTGAGCTGTTTCACCCTGGTGAAAGGAATTAAACCTTTTATGGGAGCAGATAAACGTTAGAAGAGAGATAACTCTTCTTGCCATATCTTTAGAAGTTAACAGTTGTACCCTGGGAATTCTGGAGTTTGTGGGCTTGCTCAGTGACCATTAAAGCTTTTGCCTCTTTCCTGTATTTCCTTTCTCTTTCCTGGGCCTCTTGTCTCTGTTATAAAACACCGAGGTGGCCACTTTCAGGAGGTCCTCCAATGTACTATCTGGTCCCAGGGCCTGTTTCTTCAACTTCCTCCTGATGTCAGGAGCTGCCTGAGTAATAAGTTTATCCTCTCGGATTCATTGTCCCTCAACTGAAACAGGAGATGGAGAGGTGTGCTTTACCAAGGCCTCTCTTAGCCTTTCCAGGAAAGCAGAGGGATTTTCATCCAATCCCTGGTCAATCATGTACAACGTAGTATAATTCAGAGGCTTGGTATTAGTCCTATGTAAGCCCTCCATTATGCACAACTGAAAGTGCCTCCTTTTCCAGGCTTCCATCTCATCCCTGGGATCCCACTTAGGGTCATTTACTGGTACTGCTTCTATTCCAGTTGGATAATATTTGCCCCTTTCCCTGATGCTATATGTGATGCAAAGCTCATCCCCAAATCTCTCTGCTGCTTGCAGAGCAGCCTGTTTCTCATTGTCCATCAGGGTCTGATTCAAAAGTAACATAACGTCTCTCCAGGACAGTTCAAATATTTGAGTGAAATTCTGGAAAGCCTCTACATATCAGGGTCATCTGTAAACTTGCCAAGATCCCTCTTAATTTGCTTTAAGTCCTGTAGGGAGAAGGGGACCTGGACCTTACTGAGCCCAAATTCACTGTCATCTGTTGGAGGGGCAAGAGTGAAACTGGGGCTTGTTTAGGGTGAGGATTTCTAGGATGGAGCAAGTGAGAGGCTGAAGCTGGATAGGGAGGTCAGGGAGGACCTGGAGGAGCAGGGCTGGAGGGAGCTGGCTCCTCTGCTGGGGGTGCCTTTGGGACTTGCATCTTTAATTCCCTGGGCTTACCCTTTGCAGCCTTCCCTAAGATGGCAAACAGGAGGGCTGGATCCATCCTACATTGTCGGCAAAGGTCTGGATTGCCTTGCAAGGTATAGAAAGCCTGCACATATGGGGCCTCAGACCATCTATCCTCACATCTACAGAAAAGTTCCAACTGCCAGATGGTATCAAAATGAATTGTTCCTTCCTGTAAATCAGAAAGCCCTTCATGTAAATCATGATTTGGCCAAACCTTTGTGCAGAGGACTATGAGGTGCTTTTCCTCCAGATTCGGAGGGTCAAAGTTGTCCTAGATACACTCCAGAACAGTGATCCTAGATACACTCCAGAACAATGATTCTAGATACACTCCAGAACAATGATTCTAGATACCCTCCAGAGGAGTATAGCTGGGAATGGTGAAGAGAACTGGTTGTCCATTCTGAAAGACAGGGAATAGAGACATCCCTCATTTCTTTCCTTCTTTCAGCAAAAATTCAGGCTGTGATGGAGAGAGAAAGTGAGCATCCTCCCTTCACTCTCCACCTCTTGTGCCTGAGTCCCGGAGACCTTGCCAGGTGCCAGACCTAGGTACCAATGTGGTATGTACCCATGAAACAGGGAAATCCTGGAGAATAGGAGTTTAACCGCCCTCAGGTCGCCTGGGCCTGTTTATGCCATGAAGCATGCTCCTTCCGTGGGGTGGGGTTCAGTCGGCAGGAATTGGTCCTGCCCACTTACATTGTGCTTGTTGCCTGGCTTTGGATCCCTCAGACCTGATTTTTCTTTCTAGGGCCTCAGCCTGAAGCTTAGAATCGAGTTTGGGGCTGAAAAGATATTTTAGAGGCTGTTTGTATCTGTTTAGAGTGTCTCAAATGTGCCCTGCTGAATTTGCAGTTCTCAGCCAGCAGGGGTTGTTCCTCTGTTAACTTCTCCATCAGAAACAGAGCTGGGAAGGGGAACCCTCTCACTTAGAAAAGGGGGGAAAAAAAAAAGATAAAAACAGTTAAAGGGGCAAAAAAGCTCCTGGTCTAGCCTGGAATTGAAACGGGAAAGTTCCCTTGTTCCCCTCACAGGGTGTGCAATGGGAGTGTGGCTCACTTCTTCAGTGCTCCGCTGCTCAGACCTCTAGGGGAGGACATGGATGGGCAGGCTGTGGGGCTCTGACCCCACGGCAGTGTCTAGGGGTGAATGTTGACAGCTGCAGCCCTGGTGGGTGTGTGTTACAGGGTTCTCTTTTAGCTTTGTTGTCTGTAGGCAGCTTGTGTTAGTCAGCTCATTTAGACTCCTGCCTTATTGAAAGGACAGAGGGCTTTTTGTATCCCAGGATTATTGCCTTGGTGTACTGGAAGAACTGGATCACACATGGGCTTGGAGAATGACTGCAAGGTTTTATTGAGTGGAAGTAGCTCTCAGCAGATGGAGGAAGCCAGAAGGGAGATGGTTTTCCCCTGGAGTCAGGCTGCTGGGCAGCCCGGGCTCTCCTCCTACTGCCCCAGACAAACTCCGCCTCGTTCTGCAGGTTGGAGGCCTGCTGGAGTCCCAGTGTCGGTGTGTTCTGTCCAGCTGCCTGGGTGTTCCCGTGCTGATTTGCTCCTCTCAACGTCCAGCCAGCTGTGTGTCTGCCTGCTAGGGTCTTGGAGTTTTTATAGGCACAGGATGGGGGCGTGGCAGGCCAGGGTGGAAATGCACCATTTGGGCAGGAAAACAAAAATGCCTGTCCTCCCCACGGTCCATGGGCACAGGCCAGGAGGTGGAGCCCTAGCCAGGGACCATGCCTTCCTCTACCCAGCACTTCCCTTCCCCGCTTCTGTATCATTTAAGAGGATCATGCCCTTCCCTTCCCAGCACTTTCCTTCCCCTGTTCTGTATCATTATGCTACCAGTTTCAGTGAAGTATAGAAAACTTACCTCTCTTTACACTTCATCTTTCCCTATTTGTAAAATAATTACCTCATATAGTTCTCCTACATTTATTCAGAACATCAAGCAATATAATAATTTTTGCTTCAACTGTTAAACGTAATTTAGAATACAAGAGAAGGAAAGCCCATTGAATTAATCTATATTTTTGCTTACTGTGTTCCTTTTTTATTTCCTGATATTCCAAGGTTCCTTCATTTTATCATTTCTTTTCTGTTTAGAGGGCTTCCTTTAGTCGCTGTTTTAGGTTAGGTCTGCTGGCTGCGCGCAGTGACTCATGCCTGTAATCCCAGCACTTTGGGAGGCTGAGGCAGGCAGATCACCTGAGGTCGGGAGTTCAAGACCAGCCTGACCATCATGGAGACACCCCATCACTACTAAAAATACAAAATTAGTTGGGCGTGATGGCACATGCCTGTAGTCCCAGCTACTCTGGAGGCTGAGGCAGGAGAATTACTTGAACCCGGGAGGTGGAGGTTGCAGGGCGCCGAGATCAAGCCATTGCACTCCAGCCTGGGCAATAAGAGCAAAACTCTGTCTCAACAAACAAACAAACAAACCCGAGGTTTTCTTAGTTTTAGTTTTTCTTAAAATACCTTTATTTCCTTTTCAAACCCGAAAGATGGTTTTGCCAGATATAGGGTATATATTGCTGGGCAATAGGATTTGGAGGATGGTGAAAATACATTTCACCCAGCACTTGAAATATATTGTGCCATTTCCATCTGGCCTGCATGGTTTCTGATAAAAAACAAAACAAAACAAACAAACAAAAAACCTTGCTATAATTTGAATTGTTTCTCTACCATAGGTAAGGTGACATTTCCTTTGACTGCTTTCAATAATTTTCCTTTGTCTTTACTTTTCAGAAGTTTAGTTATGGTGTGTCTTGGCATGCATGTCTTTGGTTTTTTTTTTTGCTTTTTGTTTTTTTTTGGATTTTCTCAGCTTCTTGAGTCTATAGGTTTATGTCTGCTGACAAATTTGAAAAGTTTTCAGTCATTATTTCCTGGAGTGTTTTTTCACCCTTCCCTCCTCTACTTCTGAGACTCTGATAATACAAATATTAGATCTGTTGTTATAGTTCCACAAGTCTCTAAGGCTCTGTTTATTTTTTTTAGTCTATTTTATTGAGTATATTTTTTGTAATTCAGTTTTATCATCTTATCAGAGAAATCTTTATTTATTTATTTATTTATTTTTGAGACAGAGTCTTACTCTGTCACCCAGGCTGGAGTGCAGTGGTGCGATCTCAGCTCACTGCAACCTCCACCACCCAGGTTCAAGCAATTCTCCTGCCTCAGCCTCCTGAGTAGCTGGTACTACTTGGTGCATGCTGCCACACCCAGCTAATTTGTTGTATTTTAGTAGAGATGGGGTTTCACCGTGTTGCCCACGCTGGTCTTGAGCTCCTGAGCTTAGGCAATCTGCCCGCCTTAGCCTCCCAAAGTGCTAGGATTACAGGCGTGAGTCACTGCTCCAGGCTATTTCATTTTTTATTGGTTACTTTAGGATTTCTGATACCCTTACCTCGCCACAGGTTACTTTTGAAGGCCATTATACTACTTAAAATACAGTATAAGAACCTAACAACAGTATACTTCCACTTTGTCCTTCTACTTTTTGTACCATTATTGTCACACATTTTACCTATGTTATAAATCCTATACTTGATCACTATTATTTTTGTTTAGTCAATTACTGCATAAAGATATTTTAACAATAAGAAAATACTCACATATCTACCTACATAGTTATTATTTCTGATGGTTTTCATTTCTTTGTTCAGATCCATATTTCCTTCTGATATCAGTTTCCTTCCACCTAAAGCCTGTCCTTGCATATTTCTTGTAGTGTGGATCTGCTACTCACAAATTATTTTAGCTTCTTCATGTCTAATAAGTCTTTATAGTGCCTTTGCTTTTGAAAGATATTTTTGCTAGGTCAGAATCTGGGTTCAACATTTTTTCTTTCAGCACTTTAATGATGTTGCTCCAGTCTTCTCACTTGTCTTGTTTCTAGAGAGAAATCTACTGTCATCCTTATCTTTGCTCCTTTGTACATAAAATAACTTTTTTTTTTTCTGACTGCTATTGATTTTTCTCTTTGTCACTGATTGTGAGCAGTTTGATTTTGATGTGACTTGCTGTCATTTAAAAAAATGTTTCTTACACTTGGGGTTCATTGAGCTTCTTGCATCTGTCAATGTATAGTTTTCATCAAATTTGGAAAATTGTCCGTTATTCAAATATGTTTTTCTGTTTCTTTTCCCAGAAGGACCAATTACACATATATTAGGGTATTTGAAGTTGTCCCACAGCTTACTGATGCTCTGTACATTAAAACAGTTATCTTTTATTTCTGTGTTTCATTTTGGTTTGTTTTTATTGCTATGGCTTCAGGTTCTCTAATCTTCTCTTTTGCAATGTCTAATCTGCCATCAATCGTATTTTGTGTATGTTTCAATGTACTTACTGAAATTTTTAAATCTGCTACTTCAGCTTAAATCTTTTATTTTGGAACTTCTACATCTCTGTTTAGTTTTTCAACATATAAAAGACAGTGATCTCAAAAGAAGACATTCATACAGCCAACAGACACATGAAAAAATGGTCATCATCACTCGCCATCAGAGAAATGCAAATCAAAACCACAATGAGATACCATCTCACACCAGTTAGAATGGCCATCATTAAAAAATCAGGAAACAACAGGTGTTGGAGAGGATGTGGAGAAATAGGAACACTTTTACACTGTTGGTGGGATTGTAAACTAGTTCAACCATTATGGAAAACAGTATGGCGATTCCTCAAGGATCTAGAACTAGATATACCGTATGACCCAGCCATCCCACTACTGGGTATATACCCAAAGGATTATAAATTATTCTACTACAAAGACACATGCACACGTATGTTTATTGCGGCACTATTCACAATAGCAAAGACTTGGAATCAACCCACATGTCCATCTGTGACAGACTGGATTAAGAAAATGTGGCACATATACACCATGGAATACTATGCAGCCATAAAAAAGGATGAGTTTGCGTCCTTTGTAGGGACATGGATGCAGCTGGAAACCATCATTCTTAGCAAACTATCACAAGAACAGAAAACCAAACACCGCATGTTCTCACTCATAGGTGGGAACTGAACAATGAGATCACTTGGACTCGGGAAGGGGAACATCACACACTGGGGCCTATCATGGGGAGGGGGGAGGGGGGAGGGATTGCATTGGGGAGTTATACCTGATATAAATGATGAATTGATGGGTGCTGACGAGTTGAAGGGTGCAGCACACCAACATGGCACAAGTATACATATGTAACAAACCTGCACATTATGCACATGTACCCTAGAACTTAAAGTACAATAAAAAAAAAAAAAAAGACAGTGATAATAACTGGTTTAATATTGTATGCTAATTCTGATATCTGTGTTAGTTCTGAGTTGACTCTAGTGGATTGCTTTTGCTCCTCCTTATGGGTTGTGTTTTCCTGATCTTTTGCATTCAAAGTTTTATTGGATTCCAGGTTAGGAATTTTTCCTGTTGACTATTGGATATTTTTGTATCTATTCCTAGTTACTTCATCTTGGCTAAAAGAGGAGGTCCCACTTTATCCTTTGAGATGCCACCAGCAGTTGGGCCTTCAGGAGGGGCAGAGCTGGGCATTAGGCATCTTCTCAGGTTACAGTAGGGGAGTGTGTTGGGCTGGTCCTCTGAGGATGCTCAGGGTTTATTCTGCAGTGCTGCAAGATGGCTTGCTCCCTCCCAGAATTCTCTTTCTCTGTCACACTCCGTTGTCAGGACCATATTTTCTATGGCATAAGGGCTTCTTGTTTGGGGGATAAGGAAAGCAAAGAAACTTGAACTGATCTGCTCTATTTGCCTTAATTAATGACAGAGGCAAGAACCATTATTTTCTTCTTTACCAAATGTATTTTGCTCTCTTATTTCTTCATTCTTTTGTTCTTTTATAATGTTTATGCACTGATAATTCCATAATAAATAAGATAGGTAAATTTTTACAATCTCCTACAGCTTATTTTGTAGTGAAGTCTGAATAAATGTCCACGTTCTAATCCCCAGAACCTATTAATTTGCTACCTCACATGGCCAAAGGGACTTTATAGATGCAATTGAGGATCGTGAGATGGTGACATTAGTCTCGATTGTCCAGGTGGGCCCAGTGTAATCACAAGGGTACTTATAAAAGGGAGGCCAGAAGCAGAGGTAGAGGTGATGCAACAATGGAAGCAAGGGGCAGAGTCAGCGGGGTGGGGGCGGGCGGTTTAAAGATGCTGTACTGTTGGCTTGAAGATAGAGGATGGGACCATGAGCCAAGGAATGTAGGCAGCATCTAGAAGGTGGAAAAGGCAAGGAAATAAATCTTCCCTAGCACTCCCAGAAAGATTACAGGCCTTGATTTTGGCACAACAAAATTGGTTTCAGACTTCTGATCTTCAAGACCCCAATGTAATACATTTATGTTGTTTTAAACCACTAAGTTTATGGTAATTTGTTATAGCAACAATAGAAAACCAATATGGAGTCAAATATTAAACAAATAAATAACTAATAAATTACAGGTAGTGCTTATTGCTACAGAGAAAATCAATCGAGTATGAATGATGCAGTCATAGAGAATAATGGGTGTATCTGACGGTGCTGAAGGGACCCAGTTTGGATTGAGTGGTCAGGAAAGGACTATCTGCAGAGGTGACTAATCTGTGTCCTGAAGGATGAAAGAAGCCAGATATGTTAAGCTCCCTTCTCTTTCTTTTCTGGTCCAGTTCAAACTCCCTACTTTCATTCTTGCCAAAAACACTAGAATAAGAGATAATACAATTACAGTTTGCTTTTAACCTAGAGATTAACAGAAAAAAAGTGAATTTAATTTTTAGGAGGAAGTGTTCCAGTTCAGAAGGACTTTCTGGCTGAAGCTGATCGAACAAACGCCCTGATATTCTTTGTACTCCAGCATCACTCACCCTTGAACTTGGAAGACAGCTCACAGGGCAGTCAGGACAGCCTTGCAGCTTGCAGAGAAGAAGGAATCTTGGTAAGAAAATTAACTTGTCCACAGTTGCTCAGCTAGTTATCAGCAGAACAGGGCCTAGAGCTTAGAGCTGGTATCCCAGTTCTGTGCTTTCCTCTTTGCAAAACCAATATTAGTTTCAAATTGTTGGGTTGGGCTCCTGAAACCAGTCATCTGACCAAGTCCTCCAAATGGCTTTGGGCACAAACAGCTTCATGGAGAAGGGAGGGAGGCAGGCCTGAGCTCAGAACTTTTGTAGAACCCAGGAGAAGGAGCTCAGGGCTGATAGTAAGGCCATCTGACAAGTGAGATGTTTGGTGAGTGCCTGAGCACCAATGCCACGATCCCACAGAAGGGATAGAGCTGCTCCTACTGGCTCCAGGCCAGAGAGGCTGATGATGACAGCAGGGGTCCAGCCAAGATGGCCCATCACTGCCTTCCTGTAGCCACCTCCTGTCCTATGACTACAGATCAGTCAGTGAGTGGAAATGACCATTGAGAAGGAGAACTGGGTCAGGACTTCCAGTGCCTCTCCTGCCACCACCAGTGTCAACATGGAATGAGTGCCCTGAGCTGTTCTAAGAATGCAAACCCACTTCCATGAAGGTGACAGATATCCATTGGACTTTGTTCTGTACACAGGTATGCTAGGTCTAGCAGGTGGGACAGGGAATGGGGTGGCAAAGGGATGAAAAGGAGGATGGGATGTGATAAGTACCAGGGCTTATGAGTTTTCTGCTGCCCTTTAGACCATAGGGGCTGTGTGGATTCTCAGAGAATGCTGGTTAGGGAAATTCACTAATTTAGTCACTGGATGCTTATCAATTGGCTTTGGTACCTGGGACTGTGCTACACACATTCATAAACCTTAGCTTACTTAATATCTGTAACATTTCCTGCCAGATTTGTCCTTCTTGTCTATATCCTACACATGAGGCAACTGCAGTCTGGTGTGACTTGCTCAAGATAGTGAGATGCAGGTCTAGGTCCTCTGTAATCATTGCTACTCACACAGAATAAGTGAGCGAATGAGTGAAGGAATGAATGGGAGACAGATATCCGTGACAGCTAGCTTAGTGTCCAAATGAGCAGTGAGGGCTGAGGAAGGAAAGATGCCCATGGACGGGGTTGTCAGGAGAGGGTTGGCAGGGAAGAGAGCGATCGGCCCCTGCTCGTGCCAGGCTGATAATCTACTTGGCGAGAGAAGACATCCATGAAAAATGATGGAATAATTTATACCAATAAATATGTCAGGAAATGTGAATAGAACCACACACAAATTCTAGTGGGGGAAGAGAGAAAGATCCAACTTTAGAAGGTGATGATAGCCAGGGTTTCAGGCGGAGATCCTTAGGGAAGGGAGGATGTCTGTTGGGAGGAGAATGGGTGACATGTTTCCTGAAGGGGCAGGCAGGGGAGCACATTCTGTGAGGGAATGTTGTGTATAAAGCCAGGCCCTGGCATGGGGTGGGGATGTCGGGGCACAGCACTGGGCATTGCACATCTGAACGGAGGGGTTGGAGGAGGAGGTGGCAGCTGGAGGGGGCACCGCTAGGCAAAGGGGACTAAAGCTTGCAGGGATTTGAGAGAGAACTGAATTGGTTGAAGCTGCCCAGAGAGCTTGTCCCTTTCCTGAAGCTCAGAGCTGGTTTCAACCCAGATTAGGCTGCCTAGACCCCAAGTGAATAAGATCCCTGTCTTGCAAGGAATCATATTTCTGAAGCACCATGTTTTTTCTTGAGCATCTTCTATGGCTCCCAGCTCCCAGAAGCTGTGGTCCTCAGTTCTTAACTCAGCAATTCTGTTCCCTAGGCTCAGGCCACAGTACACATCAAAGCTTTGCCTTCTGCTCTCACTCATTCACATTCTCTGATGCAGGTGCTCCAGCCTTTACTGGCTTCCCGGGTGTGCAGAGCCTTCCTCCTGGGGAACCACTGCTTGACCCACCCTTTGCCCCCAACCCTCATCCCATGTCTATTTCCATCTGTCTTTCTGAATTCTACTCATTCTTTGAGATCTAACTCAAGGCCTGTCTCCTCTAGAAAGCCTACTCTGGCTTCCCTAGTCCAGAGTGGCCTCTACCTTCCTTGAATTCCCATAAAATTTATTGTCCATGTAGCATCCTACTCTTGTGTTGGTCATTGTGCTGCTGTGGGGAAAAGGTTACTGGGTTGGTAAGATCTGGCTTCAGAGCCCATGTGACTTTCAGTATGTTAGTAAACCTTTTTGTGCTATGATTTCCTTTTTTGTAAAATAAATGTAAATGGTGATTTTGTCACAAATCTGTTGTGAGGGTTAAGACAACCTAGTACGTGAGATATGGCTGTTCAGTACTTGGTGGCCAATACATGTTTGTAGAATAAATGTGTGCTTTTCTCCTCCCATCAGTGCCTCCCAAGTAAGGGGTTTCAGAGTATAAGGGGTCAGGCACTTCTTTCCATGCCGTGGGGACCCGAAAGCCCAAATGGGGCCCAAAGGAGACGGGGGAGAGATCACTAGCTGACTCCCTTTAGTGTGCAGGCCGACAGGGCCCCACAATTTCCAGCCTGCTGTCCCTGCTTTCCCTGACTCCAGCACAGGCACAGGCACAGGCACAGGCACAGGTTCTAGGCTCACTGCAGAGTGCTGAAACGCTGAAGATCACAGCCAGGGATGATTACTAAGCTCCTTGGTGCTTTTGGTCCCGAAGAATCTGTCTACTGTCTTTCTCAGAGTTTCAAACAGTTTCTCAAGGATGCCCCTACCCCCAGGGATTTGTTCCCCTCTTTTGTTGGTCACAAACAGCCCTACTTTCCTAATGAACTGCTAAGGAGCTGTCAATTATGCATGCAAATAAAGAGGCCGGAAATTATTACTAGCCCGGAAATGGACAGAAGGAGGCAGCTTCCCTTAAACCTCCTGGGCTGGCCCCTGCCCTTTCCTGAGAAAGCTGGGCCAGGAGCAGGGCAGGAAGGCTGGCCTGCCTGTCCCCACAGCTAACAGCAATCAGGCTTTCTTCTTTCCACGCAGCCCTGTCTATTCCGAAGGTTGCCCCCAAGAAGCAGGTCAAAACTGGAGGGAATTGTCCATATATATACATACTTTATTGTTTCTATGATATATTTCACAATTTCGCACACACACACACAAAGAAAAATGAATTAGCAGCTATTAAACATATGTGGTAGGCATAATTTCTTTTTCTAAAAAATAATTCTTCTTATTAACCTTTCTTTTACTTTCTATGACTATATATTTGTGTCTCTCCAAAAATCAAGGGCAGTTGTTACTCAATAAACCTTTACTTCATTCAATTGGGAAAAGACAGAATATAAGAGCCCACTGGGCTGGGCCAAGCAGAGCCAGGAAGTAGGCCTGGGATAGCTCATCTTCCCGTCCCACACCTCCCAGCACTTTCTTTCCTCAACCAAGCCCCCTTTCCTGCTTCCCAGGGACCACCTGTTTTTCACATTCTAAAACATGCAAAGTGTTTCAGTAAAATATTTGACCAGGACACCCTGTGAAGTAAAGATTAGGAGTGTGAGTTTTCAGTATCAGACTGCTTGGGTTTAAATACTATCTCTCCCTCCTATTTGGTAAAGTAGCTCTACCTCTCCATGTGGCAGTTTCCATATTTGTAATAGGCAGATGTAGGGGAAAGAAAGAACTTTTCTTTCTATTTCAGGTTCATGGCTGAGGCTCCTATAACAAAAGACAGATTAATACATGAAAGGCATACAAATTTGTTTAATATAAGTTTTACATGACATAGGAGCCTTCAGAAATGAAGACTAAAAGAAATAAAGAAACCTGTGTATTTTTGTGCTAAGTTTGATGAGAAGTAGATCGTTGTGGAGAAGTAGGACTGGACAAAGGTGGTGTGAGCTGAGGGTAATAAATTGGAACTTAGTAAGGCTTGTGTGTTCAAATTCTTCTCCATGTTCTTTGCATTTTAATGGTCTCTGTGTCATCAGAGTTAAGGATCTTCCTTTTCTTTGGGTGTAGAGAGGACACCTCTCACATGAGGGTTTTATGGCCTACTTCAGGGGAAGGTCAGGAAATTATTTCTAGGTTTTATGGCCTGCTTCAAGGAAGAAAGGCAGTGGCAGGGGAAGCGGGTGTTTGACAGTGATATTCCTGCTTCTGCTGTTTTCTCAAATGTCAAGGTGCTATATTTTGAGGTATTGTGTCTTGAATCCCATCATAGACAATTATAACCCTACTTGGAGCTAATGGTACCTAGCACATAGTAAGCTCTCAATCACTGCCACAATGATTCAGTTACCTCCGATGGCAATCACAGCAACAGAACTTCACAATGAGCAAAGGTGCTTTCTTAACCATCACAAAGACCCTGTGTGGGGAGATCTGTTGTTCCCATTTTTCCAGTGAAGAAACTGAGGCTCAAAGAAATTAGCCTGAGGCCACTAGGTAAAAGTCAAACTATCATTATTTGAGTCTAGAAATCTTGTTCTTTGCGTTAGAGGTGCTGACTGCTAAACATTATTGTGTTGGCTCTGCCAAGGGATTTGCATTTTAATGGTGGCCAGAGGTCCTACGTTAATGGACAAAACTATGGATACCTAATCATAGAATCTTAAAATGTCACCTATGGGGATAGGTGAAAATGGGCAATGGCAGGTATTAAGTTGGGGAAGAGGAAATAATTTTGTTTTCTTTTATGAATAGCAGGGAGGAAAAGAGACAATTTTCCCTGCTTTTGAAATCATGATACATAGGCATAAACTCTTTTTGTTCTAAACTGATCTAAAAAGGAAGAAATCTCAATCAGAAAAAAGGAGGGCTGAGGAGGTGGGACTTCAGGCCTGCAGGGTTCTAGTTAACCATTGCTCTTGGGTCTTTGGAATTTGGAGAAGCTTTAGGTGGTCTACAGGTCTAGGGAGGAGCCTGAGAGGCGATTCTAAGCTGGAACCAACATCTACAGAAGAAGCCTTCAGGATCTGCCAGAAGGCTGAAGGCTGAAGGATGAGTCAGTCAAAGTCTTCAGCTGCAGATACCCATGGCCAAATGCAAGAGGAAATGGGCTGAAGCAATTGCAAAGGGAATCCAGTTAGGATCAGGAGCTGAGAAGCCCTGGGCGGGCACTGGCTTTAAGCAAAGCTAGATTCAGGGGCTCAAATGGTGTCAAGTCTCAGTCCTTTTCCATCCCTCAGCTCTGCCTTCCAGAACTCATTCTCAGACTCCTCAGGATGCCTCCCTGCAGGACCACCATAAGATCTTCCCTGATGCTAGCAGTCCTGGTAATAGCAGAAGATAACTCCTAAACATATCATTAAGGTTTGGTGAGGAGACCAAAAGCCACTTTAGGTATCTGGAAGACGAATGAATCCAATACAGGAAGTTAAACTTACACAACCATTGGAAGGGCTGGAGGAGCAAACACCAAAAAGGCAGCTGCTAACCTCCAGGAAATCTGGATGCAGGAATCTCACTGAGGCTGCCACTAGTGATCTCAGGTGCCTGTAGTGCCCAAGTGAGTGATTCGCAGGAGAATGCCTGGAAGCCTGCAAATCTTCATGTAGCTGAAGAAAAAAAATGACTTATTCTTCTCTTCTATCTTTTACATCTTGAACAAGAGCATCTCCTTGGTGGACCCTTACAGGGACCAGGCTGTCAAGGGCATCTGGGAAAGATAATGTACTGGCTGTCTGCCCTGCATACCAGGAAAGAACTGACAATGGTGGGGACAGTACTAAGTATCAACAAATAGCTCCTCTCTCACTAGTTCTCTTGCAAAGGGTTCATTGTGTTTTCTTGGCTTTGCCTGGATTAGGTGACGATCCCTGAACAAAGCTCTGGGCTGGGACTAAGCTTTCACATGTTTTAGAGGTTTACCAAGTCCCAAGACCCCCTGAAGCTGGGAACTGAGTCAATTGCATTTGAAGCACTAGAACTGAGAGTAGGGAAAGGTGTCTCTGGAAAGGAAATTTGGGGTATTGTTACTAAAAGAAGCAGTAATTAATACTCAGGAGCCAGGAAAACATTCACATTATAATTCCTGTCTTGAACAGACAATTCAAAAACTGACTTTAGGGCCAAATGGATACTGGTTCAAATACCCATATGTTGTGGGCAAATGTCTTAAACTTCTTGGAGCTTAATTTCTTCCTGAGAGTAACAAGATGATGCTATCTACTTAATAGAATTAGTGTAAGACTCATGAGTAATAACTGCCCATGCTACTACCTGGTACAGAATATGTGAAAAAAAATGTTCATCTATTTTCTTTATCTTTCCTTTCTGTTTATTTACTAATTGATTCCATAAACATTAACTAGGAACCTACCATGTCTATTAGCACTATGCTAGATGCTGAGAATCAAACATGAATATGATACAGTTTCTGATCTTTACTAGACCAGAGTCTAGGGGGTCACATAATTATAACAAATACCAAAAAGTGTGTTAAGTGGAGTAATGCATTATAACATAAAGTCTCTCTATTCTGATGCAAGGAGATGTGCATTAAAGGACATTTCACTAATATCTAATATCACCATTACATGCAACCAAGGCTATCTTGGGAAAAGTGGAGTTGCTGTCATTGCTCCGGCTTCCTCCTTATCCCTACCATGGCCCAGAGCTGCCTACAGGCAGCCAACTGGATGGCTCAGTTCATTGTGATCCCTTCTTCTTTCTCCACAGCACACAGCATGGTGCTCTTTTCCACAAATAAGAAATGCACGGCTGAGGATTCCTGAAAATCAGATAACTACCCGCAAGATAAACCAAGATGGTTGTTCTTTTACCTCTCTGATTCTCTCCTCTGCTTGGTTCCCTCTCCCTTGGTTTGGACTGTGCCTGGCTCCCAGGGATCTGGGAGGGCATGAGGTCAGGGAGGTTGCTGGGCTTAGCTCTTCCCTTGCAAGATAATTCTTAAGGCCTACGAGGAACAAATTTCAGGCTTTTAAGCAACTTGGTCAATTAGGGGTTAAGCTCCCAAGGAAAAGGTTCCTGGAGGCCCTGGCTGGCCTGTCTCTTCACTTAACAATGGCAAAGCTTCTTCTCTGCAGTAACCTTTGCTCTAATTGCACACTCGCCATCATTCAACTGGACTCACAATTCTTTGCCGCATAGGGAAATGACAAGAGACTGAAGGGCTGTGAAAGTTCAGCTCTTGGCTTCGTGGCTTTTTGCTGCAAATGCCACTCGGGCCCCTGCAGTAGCAATGTGCCACCATCGCTCCAAAGTCCAAATGCCCTGATAGCAGGAGTGCTCGGGGGTCAGAGCTGTGGCAATGATGGGGAAGGATGGAAGAGAGCAGCAGGGGGGTCCTCTGAGGTCGTGGTTCCAATGCTTAGCTGTCACAGAGATGGCACTGAGAAGGGCAGCAGAACCCAAACAGCACCCAGGCTGTGTCCAGATGCGGTGCTGCATTCACCCAAAGGTCTGACTGTGGGCAGGTCAGAGAGGGTGAAGGACCTGAAGCAGGTCCAGATAAGAGGAAGCAAGGTGAGGAGTGGATGGAAGGTGCCGGGCTGTCTCTTGAGTCTTAGGTGAAAATACCAAGGCTGGCAGATGGCAGGGTCTCCATTAGATCATCCTGGGGAAGAGGCTGAGCTAGAAACATCACAGGGAGAATGGAACAGCCAGTCCCAACATCCACTGGAGCTCCAATGTAGGGCCTGCTCCTGCCTTTGCTCAGGCCTTCAGGACCTCCCGCTGAGGTGACTGGGCCCACTCACAGGCTTGCAGTCTGGGCTCTCTGCTTCTGCCCTCACTGCTGTCAGGGTAAGCTTCAAAAAATACAAGCAGAGCCATTCACCTTCCCCTAAATCTTTCAACAACTCTCAAAGGCGTAAAGGATAAGTTCAAACTCTTTGGCATGACCTTCTCGGGTCATCTCAGAATTGGCCTCAACCTAACTTTCAAGTCTCAGATTCTATAACATCCCTCTGCATGCCTTGGGCTCTGCGCACCCCACTGAATTCTCCCTTACCTGAGCATGCCAGGCACTGTCCTTTGCTGGCATGGCCTTGTCTGTATCTGATTATCTTCTCTTTTTTGCCCATGGGCATTTAACCTACGTTTCAAGTGCCTCTGAAAAGCCGTCACTAATCTCAGGTGAGAATTTTTGGCTTCTTGCACCTCCTAATTTGACTTCAAATAGGCCCACCTCTTTGAAGTTGTAAGTGGATTGAGGTCAATGTCTGTGTAAAAATCATTTGATGCTGTCTACTGTGCCCAGATCAGTGCCAGGCTTATAGCGAGTGCCCAGTGGATGGTGAAGAAATGAACCAGAAGCCCTTGCTCGAGGTGGGTGGTAATGAACCACAGAGGAACTTCCAGGAAAGGCAAGGTAGTAAAAAAGCTATGAAGAGTTGCATGTCCCTTTTCTTTAACTATCATTATTCATTTGCCAGGCTGAGCTCAGCAGCCCTGCCACAGAGGGATATAGAGTTGGAAGCCTGGAGGCCTGTTCCAAATGGGCCCAGCTATTCTTGGGAGCTTTTTGTGTAATAAAGAGAGTCCCCCGACTGGCCCACTGACCTTTCCCCAGGCCTCCTGAAGGCTGAGTTATCGCCTTGTGGTGCATTGCAGAAGAGCTGCTTCCCTCCCCAGAGAAAGAAGTAAAAGCATGCGGGAGGGAGGGTAATAATAGCTTCCACTTATGGAGCATTTACAATGTGCCAGGCACTCTGCTAAGCATTTTTTGATATATTCTCCTGTTTTATTCTTAGGACGCCTTGGTGAGTTAGGAATGATAAGAATGTGAGGCTCAGAATGCTTAGGTCACTTGCCTGAGATCACACAGTGAGTAGCTGGTGGAGCTGGACTCTGGACCCTGGTCTTTCTGACTCCAGAAGTCCACATTCTCATTAACTGCATTTTACAGTAAGGGTTGGGACAGGGCATCTGCGGCTCTCCCGCTCTTTGGGAGGACCTCTGTCACCCAGAGGTTGGTTCCAGGGCTGTGGTTGGGCAGTTGGTTTGTGAGGGCCACTCTCTCCCCTGGGGGATCTGAGGAAGAGAGAGAGCGAGAGAGAAGCGTGGGGGAGGGAGAGAGCCAGAGGGAGAGGACAGAATTTATTCCGCTGATTATGCTGCTCATTCTGTTGGGGGCAGCCTGGGTGACAGAAACATAGCATGCCAATAAAGAGTGTTTTTATGGCCCCACCGACCACGGGGGCTAGAGAGTCTCTAGCTGGAGATAAAGTCAGGAGAGATGGATTAGACCCTATCAGGATCTCGGGCAGCAGGGAAAGGAAGAGGCAGGAAGTTCAGATGGAGCCTGCGGAACTTGGGGGCTGTGGGGGACGTGGCCCATCATGGCGGCCGCTACTCATCATAGGGGAGGCGGCCGCTCTTCCTGTGTGCGAACTCCTGTCTGCTAAGCCTCTGCTTGCCTCTTTCTAAGAAAACTCTAATGTGGTATGAAGCGCATTCTAATCACCACATCTAATTACAAAAAAGAGAGTAAATCACCAAACAAAATTAGTTTTCAGAGTCCTATATCACCAGAAAGAGTAATTAATAAGCAAAACAGGAAATGACCCAGCCAAGTCCTATAGCCTGCAAAGATGCACTTCTCTCCTTGGGACACATTTGAGTGAGGAGTGGGCGGGATCTACAGCACCAAAACTTCAGAGCCCCAGAGGGCATTAAACATTACCTAGGGCTGCACACATTCTCAGAAGTTTGCATGCCTTTCAAACTTGGTTTGCAAAGTTTCTAGGTCATTCCTTCTAGGCCCCTTTCTTTCCCAGGCCTTGAGGCCAGAGTAAGGCAGCAGAATTAGAATAAATAGACAGACCGTCCTCTCCTTTTCTCTCCCCCAGTGTAACAGGCTCTGGGCCAGAAACTCTCAAACCAATTGATAATAACAAGCTCAAGTTCAATGCCATTGGCTGTCTGGTGAGACCTCCCTGGCTTTTCTTGTCTCTGCTCTTCAGTTTGTATTTCTTTCTTTATTTGTTCATTTTAATAGTAGCATCATATAAATAAAACACCATTACAAAAATGTCGCGGAAAGTTCAAAACTATTCATTATCCATTTCATACAGATTAAAATTGCCATCAAGGCTGTTTGGATTTGACTTGCGTTCTTTTCCTTCTAATGAGCCGGATAGAGAAGGCAAAAGATGCTAATTCATCCTTACATCTCTATCATATCTTGGCTTTTACTATATAAAGCATCAAGGTCGCATTCTGGGGAAATGTCTTTTTACCAAAGGTGCTATAATAATAATGAAGAAGCAATTTGTTTCAGCAAACTGCCTGCAGTAATGAGGCTTAATTATAACCATGTTATTAATACCGCTGCTTAAGGTAATTCACTTCTGAGCAGGGTGCAGAACAGTAAACTATAATTTAAACAAGAATCGAGACCTAATTTAAATCATCGGATCTACTGCGGAAAAAGGCAAACAGAGCGACTATATTCTGCACGTGATTTAGAGCTTCCCCTCAGTGCCATTTCCGGGAGACCTAGGTGACTGTCAGAGGGGCAGGGAACTGGGATCTGGGTCTAGGTCCTTCCACTCTTTCAAGAGGCTTGGTATGTGATGCAGTTGCTGGACCTGTATCCGGGTGCCTGCTGTCTCTTGATCTTCATCCCCATATACGTAGAGGAGGTTGAGAGGCCAGGAGAAAGGTCCTCTTCATCTCAAGGACATCTCCAATGTGCTCTTGCACACATTTAAATCCCCCCACTAATACCCAGGCCAGACAGGATGAATGCCTCACCTAAGAACACACAGTTGGCTGCCAGGTGTGAACCCACATCTTCTGCTCCCCACACCAGTGCTTTTGCAGCAATATCAGCATCAACTAATGGTCTAAATGTCACTAGGCTGCTCTAACATGGCACCCAGGACATCTAACCCAACAATTCCAAGACCTCAGGTTGTTCCTCAGAATTTCCTGAGATGCCTGGTAGAAAACATAAGTCTGTGGGTCCTACCCCAGCACCTAGATACTGCTTTATTTTTTAAAGTCTGGCTTTGGACCTGGGGATCCATGTGTTTATCAAGAACCCTGGTTTTCCAGATGCAGCTGGTCTAAGGGCCCAAGCATATATTTCATTCATCTGCCCAGCAGCACCAGTACATTTAAAATATATACAAAAGTGTGTGTGTGTGTTGTGTTTTCTTGATTACCTCCTCTGAATTACATTTATTCATCCATCTATTCAACATTTATAGGGTACCAATTATGTGCAAACCACAGTTTATGCACATCAGCTCTTCCTATTCCACTATGCTTTAATCCCTGCTGCTGTAGTTTCAATGAATTTTCCTCTTCTTAATGCAGAACTATATTCCATGTTTCTCTAAATAAAAAGAAACCGGAAATTGAGAACAGTCTTAAGCAGTGGTAGATATTATTAAAGACCCTGTCTAGCTCTATGTTTTTTTACCAATGCTCCGTGCATGTTCAGTGTTACCAAGGTAAAGAGCTGTCCTTTCTAAGAGTCTTCATCAATGCTGGCTAACTAAGGCCTAAGAATTCCTTGGGCAGTAAAGGCTAAGTTAATGAGGCAGTTATGAATACTCTATCACTGAGAATTTACAAAGGAAGGAGAAATTTCTGGAGTGGGGGCAATGAAGACACTATTTGTAGTTTTAACTCCATGATAAATCATAGGGGCCTCTGCACCCAGTCAGTGGTCTTTGACTGATTATCTAATTCCTGCCTATCCATTCTCCATCCAACCAGTCAATCAGCCAGTCTCTTCCATTATTCTAACTCAAGCCACTGTCCTTGGAGCTAGGAGGATGCAGGGCATGGTGCGCTGTGAAGTGGAGAGAGAAGCCAGTAGACTGAAACCCAGAGCTCACCAAGAAGTCACATATCTTTAAAGACTATGGTCTGCCTTCAGAGCATGGAGCTCCTCATACTTCGCACTCTCAGCTCTTTCAAGCCCTATGCACAGAGGCAGGTACAAAGCAAAGCTAAATGTGGAACTGATTGCATTCAAACTGGACATCTTCTCCGAGGCAATTCTCCCCAGCAACCTTTCTCCTAAGTTCTGGATAACTTTTTTAAAAGGTTCACTGTTTTGTGAAACATTAAGTGAGAAGGGATGATTTCAAATGGGTCAAGGACAATAGAAATTCTCCTTTATTTTAAAGGAGGTAAAGGCCTTACTTTTTCCTAAGGTCAGCCTCCTCCCCAAACCAACCCCCTGAGGCCTGCCTCCGTTTACCTGCAGTATCACCCACACATATTTCTTTGTCTCTGCTTGGGAAACCTACCATCCCTTCCTTCCCTCTGCCCCCTCTGTTTTTTGTTTCTCTCTCACTTTTGTTCTTTTTTAAGACAACTCTATCCTCCTGGGTTTCCTCACTGGCACAGGAGCTCTGCAGAGCCAAATGACACCAAATGATGTCTCCAGCTGATGGTAATGATTGGGCTCTGGCTGAACCGCAAAAATAAGGCATAGATCTGCAAGGCAGAGCCCAGACAGCACTGTACTGGAAGCCATACGCTCTCGCTCGCTCTCGCTCTCTCTCTTTCTCTCTTTCTCTTTCTCTTTCTCTTTCTCTCTCTCTCTCTCTCACACACACACACACACACTGCATGACACACATTTACATGCATGCACATATGCATGCACACATACAAATTCACAAATACAGACGTTGATGCTGGTTTGTGTGTGCAAAGACATATACCCATGTGTTAATACATACAGACTCAGACATAACTTCATGCAGCAATGACCCTTACTTTCCCCTTAATTAACCCCTCCCTCCTTCCTTCCCAAAGTGCTGGATTCACCCCACCAGTTATGTGGGCAGGTGTCTGGGGATGTAGTCCATTTCAATCCTGGAAACACAGTGAACCCATCCAGATAAAAATGTCTGGAGAGTAGCTGATGGCCGTGGAGTGGGGGAGGAGCAGGAAGGCATGGTGTCTGCAGCATTTCCCTTAGTCGGGGGAAATAAAACCCGCCTCTGCCAGTGTTCCATTTCCTTGCAACCTCCCGCAGGCTGTTTCATCTCATATTGTGTGAGCTCTGAGGGGGTGTCCAATTTGAGGAACAATAACTATAAAGTCATTTGCAGTGTCCTGCTGTGGCACAGTGTCTGACTGACCTGGCTGAACACAACGCTAGCTCTGCAGAGCTGCTCCTCACTGTGGGCCTTGCATACAGCCATTCCCCCAGTGCCCCCAGTCCCCAATCCCATGTCACTGGGGCCCAGACTCAAGTCCCTCAGAACCTTTCGTTGTGACTTGAGAATTTCAGAGGAAGACCAGGATGGGCTCACCCTGCACAAGGTACTAACAGGGCCAGGCAGCAGGTGGTGGGACACCTTGGGATGGATGGGAGAAGGTACTTAGAGAAACCCCTTCTCATAGCTTGAGTCTGGAGGCTGACTGTCCTACAGAAACCCATGACTTTTTGCTAGGAACTTCAGGGCTGCATTTAAAAACTCTGGAAATTGGAATCCCTTTTAAAAAGTCATGCTGAATAGTGCCACCTTCACAGATCAATTGGCCCATCACCTGGTCTTAAGATAAAATTGCCCCTCCCTGGGACAAAGTTCCTAGGAGGGTCTCTGCTCTTTGAAAGGACCACTCAGCCTTCCTGGGTCACTATTCTGATAAAAAAATATATATCTCTTTCATCTTATACTTTTCAAAGCACTTTCACATCCATTAGCCCATTAATTGATTCATTCATTGTACACATTTATTGAACACACAAGGCACTTCAAATCTGTTTAGAACAAGGCAAGATCTAGATAAATATATGCATACATATTGAGTATCCACAAAGTGAAAGTTGCTCTGATGGGCACTGTGGGGAGTGAGGAGGGTTTTATAGAGATAAAGGAAGCATAGCCTGCCAAGAGAGTCCCCCTCCTCAGATCTGTAAGTCAGAGGCACATCTACTATGCCGATTTCCCAGCTGTGTAAACCGAGGACCAGAGAGGTTAAAGGACTTGCTTATGGTCTCAAAATTAGAGGTAGATCTAGAATGCACCTCCTGATTTAAATCGGATACACTCTCTGTTTATGCTCTCTCTCTTTTTTGCTTTCCAGAAAGTTCCAAGTTCCAATCTTACTTCCCTACCTCTTTTCTTGACTTCTCTGGAACAAGCTATCTGAGAGAAATAGTTACGTTACAATTTTTTTTTCCCCTGGGCTCACGTGACTATTGCTTCAGGGACAAGAAGAAAAAAAAATTGTCTTCTCTATTTCCTTAAGAAGGTCAGCAAGACAGAGCAGTTGCATTTCATATGCAGCCTCTCCAAGGACATTCATTTTCTCCAGCAGAGCCCCAAGGTGGGCAAGGAGGGCCAGCTGTGTGTAGCGTCTGTTGTGTACAGCATTCAGGACAACGTCCGCTTGGATCCCGGGCTCTCCTCACAGATGGAGGAGATAAAGGAAGGTCCCTCTCCTGGTCTCCCTGCCAGGGAGGCTGTTGCTGAGAGAGGGTAAGGGGCCTCCCAGAGTCCCCCTCAGGTGGGAGCAGAAGGTTGGTATTGCTGACCTCGCATAAGCTTTTACCTGAACTTGGGCCCTTGCCTGTCTTTGTTCTGAGGTAAGATGGTGTGCGCGTGTGTGCATGTGTGTGTTTGGAGAATGTATGAGGCAAGTTCAAGGTTGAAGGCAGGAAGCACTATAGCTATTTTATCTCTGTACATGTCATCTTGTCAAAAATTTCTGAGACTCTTCAAGTCCCAGGACCCTCACAAGTGAGGTCGCAATGTCAACCCACCAGCAGCTTGACTAGCTATGGGAATGGGAATGGAGTTGCCTGGGCAGCTGAGTGAGGTGCTGGCCTCCGGTGCCCATACCTGCTTGCCTGTGCTCAGGGGTGGAGCCTGGCTGTCAGGAGGGCTGCTGTGGGGCAGGCCTGGCACCTCAGGAGCCTCCTCTGTCACCTGCTTGCTCAGGTCCTAGGGACAGGATGTCTTGGCCTCCTGTTCCTTGTTGTAGAGGGCAAGTTCTTGGTTGCAAACAAGAGGAAATTGTTCTGGGTGGAATAAATGGAAAGAAAATTTGTAGAGGGCCATCAGGGCCAAGGGATGTTCAGGTGGTCTGGGCGAGTAAAAGACAGGGAGGACAATTATTGATTTTTAGCAGATGTCTGGCCAGGACATCACCTCTCTGCTACATGGGGCTGTCCTGCCTCTCCCAGCTATTCCCTATGGCCCCTGCTACTGGACACCATTTCCCTGTGTTCTCATCTTCAGGGCCAAGGGTCATTGAGTGCCACTCTCTCTGTCTCTTACCCACCCAGAACCAGAGGCCCACATGGGAGCAGGGGATGGGTTGGGCCCAGCCCACATACCAGGGCTGGGGCGTGGTAGGGTCTGTTTTTTGTTTTTTGTTTTTTTTTTTTTTAGGGGAATTTGGATGGGGAAAAAGGCATATGTTCATCAGAGGAACGCTGAAGAATCTGGCACATCTTTTGTGGGGGAATTAATCAGAGTAACAAGGCTTAATAATGTTTTTCAAATAACAGGTTTTTTTCCCTTTTTCCTTCCAGAATATGATGGACAGATGGCAGATGGAGAATGAATGGGCTTAAATTACTGCAGAGGGTGCAGAGAAGATGTGTGAAGGAGTTTCCTGATGGTAGTGGGTGGGCTCTGGACCCCAGGGTGGGGTGACTCTGCACCTGGTAGGCCCTCCCTGTGAAGAGAAAAGGGGATCTCCCCAGTGACTCCTTTTCCTATTGCTTCTCCTTGGAGACCTGGAGGCCCCTTAACTCTAGGAGGATTGGGGCAGCATCCTCTCCTGAGATACACGGAGGGGCATAATGATGGGAGCAGGTAGCAGAGGCTGAGCCTGGGGCTCTTGATCTGTGATTGTGCAAGAAGACACTAATGGGGCCTTTCCCTATTAGCCCTAAGGAATTAGACTGAAAGGAAACTCCTGATCTGAAATGGTGGCATTTGCTAAGTTAGAAAATGGAAGTACCACCCAGTCTGGGGGATCCCATAGGCACCCAAGAGTGCACCAAACCACTAGGACCGAGTTCACCTGAGAGTCCCACCCTGCTTGGAATATGCAGACTTGGTCTCCTGTCCGTTTAAAGCACTCCATGCCTGGAAGTGCCACGGCCCACATGGAATGGGCCCAGCCAACAACTCTCAAGGAGCCCCAGCAACGAATGATGAGCATCTCCCCTGAACCCATCTCCCCGTGCCCGGTGTTTAAAGTGAATTGAAACTAATATCTGATAAATGAATAAACCTGTAAATGGAATCAAAAACCTTATGAACTTGAAGGAGAAATAGGAGTCCCAGGTCTGTTAAGTCTAAACTGAATAAATCTGATCAACTCCCTGACAGTTTCTGCCAACAACTTTTGAAGAGGAAGAAAAGGGGTGAGCAGAGAAATTGGGCAGAGGAGGGGGAAGAGCGAGTGGGGTGGGGGAGGCAGGCATGACTCAGTAATTAAGCTATCACCAGGAGTCCCCAGTGTTCCTTAGCTGGACTAATAAATGGATGACAATAGGAATTCCTTGCAAATCTGTCTGCTCCTATGTGTCTGCCCAGAGGACACCTCTAGAGAATGAGAGATTTGCATAAAATGGGGCCAAAGTCTCCTTTTGGGCCTTTCTGGACAAGGAGCTAAGGAAGAACTGAGGAAGAACATCCTGGAGTCAGCTACTGGGCCTAGATGAGTTCAGCTGCTAGGATGGAGTCCATCTGGTTGGGTAGCTGGAGCCGGCGGCAGGGAGGTCACATTCAGGATGCGCTCAAGGGCTCTCGATTTGGCCTCTGCCACTTTTTGTTCTGTTGGGCAAATTACTTCCTGCAGTGGTTTTAAACATGGCCACAGACTTCTTTAACACTCATCCTAGTGAGAGGTGGTGGTGGTGGATCTGTGTCCTCTTCTCTTGAATCTAGGTGGCTTTGTGACTCCACTAATACAGGACAGTGGCATTGATGCTGTCTGACTTTTCAGGCTGGGCTGGAAAAGGTTGTGCAACTTCTGCCTGAGTTTCTTGGGACACTGTCGTTGGGGGAAAACAGGCCCTATTTAGGAAATCCAGTTGCCCGCAGAGTGCCATGCTGGAGAGGTGTTCCTGTTCAAGGCCATGCCCCATTGAGCTCCCGGCCAGTGGCCAACATCAACGGCCAGCCGTGGGAATGAACCTCATGAGCCACCGAGTCTCGCCCAGCCTTTAGATGACTGCAGTTCCAGCCAGTGTGTGACTGCAGCAGCTAAGTCACAGCTGCCTTATCAAACTCTCCCCAAATTTCTGACCTGCAAAATTACAAACACTGTAAAATTATTGTTTTAAGCTGCTAATTCAGGAGTAACTTGTTAATAGCAACCAAAACACACCCCCTCTTGGGTTTCAGTTTTTTTTCCTGAACCATGAAGGGTTACACTAGATAATTTTTAAAACCATAGTTTGAAAGTTTTAAATAGTAGATGAGCTTTTTTCAATTGTTTTTATTGTAGTAAAATATACATAAAATTTACCATCTTAAACATTTTTAAGTGTACAGTTCAGTGGTATTGAATATATTCACAACGTTGTGTAACCATCATCACCATCCATCTCCATAACTCATTTCATCCTGCAAAACTAAAACTCTGTACACATTAAACAATAATTCCCCCTTCCCCTTTCTCCTCCAGCCCCTGACATCCACCATTCTACTTTCTGCCTCTATGATTTAGACTATAGGTATCTCGCATAAGTGGAATCATACAATGTTGGCCTTTTGCGGCTGGTTTATTTCACTCAGCATGATGCTTTCATGGTTCATCCAGGTTGTAGTAAGTACCAGGATTTCCTTCTTTTTTAAGACTGGATAATATTTCATTGTATGATATACCACATTTTGCTTATCCATTCATTTGTTGATAGAAACTTTTGTTTCTTCCATGTTTTAGCTATTGTGCATTAATGCTGGTGTGAACAGGAGTGTACAAATGGAAAGAACCCGCTTCCAATTATGTTGAATAGATACCCTGAAGTGGAATTGCTGGTTTGCATGGTAATTTTATTTTTAATTTTCTGAGAAACCACCATACTGTTTTTCACAGTGGCTGTCCCATTTTGCGAGGATTCCAGTTCTCTACAGCCTCACCAACACTTGCTATATATATATATTTTTTTTTACAATAGCCATGATAATGGATATGAAGAGGTGTCCCATTGTTGCTTTGATTCACATTTCTCTAATGATTAGTGATGTTGGACATCTTTTCAAAGCATTTTTTTTTAAAAGGAGTTCAAATGCATGAAAGGATAACAGAAATTAAACAATTTTCTTCCCTATTCTTGAGTTCTCACCACTGAGAGGTAACTAACAACATATGACTGATTCTTCCAGAAATGTTTGATGTGATTACAACATAATTATATCTTTATAAAATTACACATAGAATTATATCATAGTTAATTTTTGTAATTTCCTTTTTTCACTTACTAATACAGATTGGAGATATTTCCATACCCGTATACATAGGTCTACTTCATTCTTAATGTCTGCATAATTCCATGGCATGGCTGGGTCAACATTTACTTCTCTAGGCACTGTTGACTTTTCAGTTGCTTCTAGGTTGTTTGGTTGGTATTTTTTGCTATTGTAATACTGCATTGACTATTATTGTGTACTTGTTTATGCTTTTGTAGGTGAAATTCCTAGAAGTACAGTTTCTTGGTCAAAGGATATATGCATTCACAATTTTGATAATTATTGCCAAATTTGTCTTTTAAAGAGGTGACACACATTTATACCTTCACAGTGAGGGAGCTAGTATCCTGCTATCTTTATTATCTTTCAGGTTTTGTCAATCTGCTGGAAGAAAATAGTGTTCTGTTTTCAAGTTTTCATTTCTTTAATTGTGAAGTTGAGCATTTTTATATGCACTTTGATGATTATTTATACAAAATTTCAATCATTTGCGAAAGTAGAGAGACTATATCATGAACTCCCATAAGTAGATCACTCCAAATCAACAGTCATTATGGGTTTACCACTTGTTTCAGGATTGATGATTTTTAACTTCTATTTTTCTTTGAATAGCTAATTTATATCCTTTGCCAATTCTATAGGGCTGTTCATATTTTGTTTTTTTAAAAAATGGTTTGTAAGAGCTTTTCTTATAACAAGTGAACTTTTTGCCATTATATGTTACAAATATTTTTCCTATTAAACTTGTGTTTTGATATTATTAAAGGTCTTTTGGTATACAAACAATTTTACTTTTTATATCAAATTTATCAATCTTTTAAAAAGATTTGTAGTTTTATGTTTTCAATGATCTTCTCTACTCCAGGAATATAAAATAAAATAATAAAATGCATCATCTGTATTTTCTTTCAGGATGTCATGTTTTACATTAAAATCATTGATGTATTTGGATTTTATTTTTGGTATAAAGAGTGAGGGATCTAATTTTACTTTTTACATATGGTTAGACTACTGCTATCCAATAGAAATACAATGTGAGCCACACATATAATTTAAAATTTTCTATTAGCTGCATTAAAAAAGTAAAAAGAAACAGGCAGAAGTAATTATAAGATATATTATTTAACCCACTATATGCAAAATATCATGTCAACACGTTATCTATGTACAAATTATTAATGAGCTATTTTACATTTTTTCATACCAACTCTTCAAAATAGAGTGTATATTTTGGACTGGTGGCATTTCAGGTGCACAGCAGCCACATATGGCTAGTGGTTACTGTACTAGACAGCACAGAATTAGACAATTCCCCCAAATAACGCTGATCAAGTCCTTTTTCTCCATTGATCTGAAATGCCACCTCTATCATAGGCTAAATTATGTTTTATATTTAGGCCTATTTCTGGTTTCTGTTTTTTCCATTGAGCTGTCTCTCCCTTCCCATGCCAATAATGGACTATTTTAACTATGATGGTTTTAAACTATTTTTAATACCATGTGGAGCAGTTTCTTTCTCTTATTTTTGTTTAGGGTTTCTGTGGCTCTTCCAGTTTAGTCCTTTCTCTAGATAGGCATTAATATCTAACATTAGATATTATCTAATACTATAATATAGATACCATACTATAGATACTATCTATACCATAGTCTACATACTATAGTATGATATATGATACAATAATATAGATATTAATATTTATTAGTATCTATACTATCTACTATGCTAATTAGTATAAACTATTAGTAGGTACTATACTAGTGTTTATTAGTAACTATATTATGGTATCATATATCATACTGTAGTATAGATAGTAAACCAACCAACCTACCAATGTAGAAGCAACTGAAATAATATTAGGCATTAATATCCAAAAATATATTAGTTCGAACAGCAAACAAACTATATTATGGGCATTGGTATGGGGATTGCAATGAATTCAGGGCCCAGGTAATTAATAAGGATCCATCCACTCTAAATCTCAGTGGCTGCACTTTGCTGCCGGCAGATGGAATATGGGGGCTGGAAACAGTCCCATCCTCTCTGACTAGTGTGGTGGGCTCGTCTGTGCTGTGTGCGGCACGCGTGTCCCTACCAACCACAAGACCTTCCTGCAGGTCCTCGATCCCCCATGCATGGCGTGAGATGTGTGTTTAGAAATTATCCAGTGGTGATAGTTTAGAAAGTCCGACACTAGAACTGTTTTGGCACTGGCTAGGAAGAGGAACTTGGGCTGCTTTCTGGAGGTAATTGTCTTGGAAGATGAAAAACTGAGGAGATGTGGGTAGGGAAGGAAAAAGGAGTGACAGGCTAAGATTGGAGGAGAAGGAGTGGATAGGTGAGAAAAATCAGGGAGAAGGGAAGGAAAGGGGGAAGGTGAAGGATTGGAAGGAGAGGGAGGAAAGGAGGTGGGAAGAGAGGTAGAGGGTGTGGGGGAGGTTTTCAGGACCGTGAGCTGGAAGAGATGGGGGTTGGGGGTACCCTGGGAAGGAAGAGAGAGCAGTCACTGGAGAGAAAAATGCTCAGTCTCTGGAGAGCACTGACAGGCAGGCTAGGGAGGTCTAGAGCGGACCCATTCTCAGCGCCAGCACCTCTTTTCAAGGCAGCCTCATGGCCATGATGGATCAGTCGACAGTAGGAACAAGGGCTCTGATCTACAGGAGGCTGCAGTGTCCCTAAGAGACAGGGTTAATGGTATGGGGCAGCGTGAGCACAGGCACGATTATCAGAATCCATTGTGCCTGGGGAGCTGGGCCAGGAGCCCAGAGCAAAGGCTGGCAATTCCCAGCTTTCAACAGTGTCCACGGCTGGGGTATAGAGATTCTTTACCCTTGAGACTTGAGTGAACTGGGTGTGAGGGAAATAAGGATGAGGGATGGTGAAGTTGCATAAACACTGACGAATAAGAGAGGAAGGACTCATGCAAGACGCTGGGTCCCTAGATGCCACTTGAGGCAAGTGTCTTAGTGGCTGAAGGCACTGGGCTTCTTTCAGGAGGAGTGGAATGGCCTCACCCTCAAATAACCCTCTTGACTTTCAGAGTCACCTCTCTTGTTATGACTCTCACACCAAAGCAGGGAGTAAGGAAGGAGGGGAAGATTACCTGCCAGTGGCACCCAGGGAAGCCGAGGCCCAGAGGTACAATCCCACTTGTCCATGGCCACCCAGGGGGCTGGTGGCAGGCCCTCTCCCATCATGGCTGAATGCCCTCGCCAGGTATTTTCTTGTCCCTGCTCTGTCTGGAGAAGCAGAAAAAAGGAATGTCAGGCGTTGACTCAAGAGCCACTGGATTTTCAAGGAGTCAGAGGGTCACAGTGAGTCGGAAACAAAAGGGGAAAAAAACCCCCACCTTCGCAGCTGCCAGGATGCGTAGCCTGTCTCCCTAGACTGCTTGCTCCTCATCACAACGGCGACAAAATGCTATTTTCCTTTCAGTGGTGTGCACAGGTGCCAATCCAAATGAATATTATTCACACACTTCAGTCCAAACACTGTGAAGTCTTCAAAGGTTGATTAAACCTCTGACATTGTTGCTTTACTTCCCCTGCACTCCCCGCCAGGTGAAGACCTCCCTCCTGTGACCTCAGCCCTCCTCCTTCCCTATGCTTCTTCACACCGCCTGCCTTTGCACACAGGAATCCAGGTATCCTAGGAGAGGGTATGTCCAGTCTCCTTGGGAGGGGAAAGGGGAATGGTGGGGAGCCTGGCTTGGACTTTGGTTTGCTGAGGACTCAGGGAACAGGGCACAGTGAAGTCACCTTGCGTGTGATGGAGGCCAGTGGCAGGGGCACTTAGGGGTGGGAAAAGTGGGGGATTTGACTTTGATTACCCAGCAAAAATCCATTTCCTGCTAGTAATGACTGGCTGGTGCATATTGGAAATCACAGCCTCCCTGCTCTACTCTCCCCGCATCATTAGTCCCCAGTGGAGCGGTGTCTCATTGGAAATCACACCTGGTGAAATGAGGCATGATGTGAAACTCTATGGACCTGCCTTCCCTGGGTAGCCTAATGGTGGCAACTCGGAGGCACCCAACACTGGCCAGGGTCCCTTGATAAGCCAGGAGATTCAGTCATGCTGTGGCATTCTTCAACTTTCCTTCATCTTATCTGTCATCGAGGCAGGCTGTGTACAAAATCTTAAAGCAGTCTGTACCACCTGCAATGCTTCACATAGTGCCTGGTGTCCAGAAGCACCCCACAGTTAAGCTAGCACAGGAGAATGACAACTTCAAAGATCAAGGGGCCCAATGGTCATGGAGTCTAAGTAGTATTTGTTTTGTTTGGCCCAGCATCAATTTCCCTTTCTTTTGGTAACAGCATCCCAAGTTTCCTTGAAGAACTACCCCTTTTCCATTCCAGTCCAGAGGTTTGGGTGGGATTCTCTGCATCCTTCGCCCCACCCTCAGGGGTGAGCGTTTGACCCTAGGGACTGATGCAAGACTGCTATAGAAAGCCAAGTGCAGTGCTGGGACTACTGATGGGAAAGAGGTGTCTTTTTCACCCGGAGCTGCTAAGGTGATTAGATGTAAGCCCAGGGTTACAGAGGACGATCTTGCCAGCACACAAAGTGACCACTTCAGTGGCTAATGTAAGACAAAAGAAAATGGAGACATATATACAATCACATGATTTACAACAAATATTCCACCATCCTTCAGGAGAGGAAGAGTTGCACTTTTTAATTGATAGTGTGGGTTAATCGGAGATTCATACAGAAAAAAATGAACCTTGACCTCTATCTGGCATCATTCCCAAAAATTAATGCATGAAGGATCATAGATCTAAATGTGAAAGCTAAAACAATTAAATTTATAGAAGAAAACAAGGGAGAACATATTCCTGACTTTGGAGTCATCTGAGTTTTCTTCAATAGGATATACATGAATATGTACACACACAACAGTAAACACAAAATAAATGTTAAGTTGGACTTTAGTCAATTAAGGGCTTCTTTTCATAAAACTACACCATTAAGAGAGAGAAGAAGCAAGCTACAGATTAGGACAAGATATTTTTAACTTATGTATCAGACAAAGGACTGTAATATTCAGAATATATGAAGAACTCCTAGAAACCAGTAAGCAAAAGACATGAAGTCCAATTTAAAAATGCTAATGGGAGTGTAAATTGTGATCACTGCTTCAGAAAATTCTCTGAAAGTTCCACAAAGGCTAAACATACATAGGCTCTGTTTTTCAGCAACTCTACTCCTAGGTACCCAACAGAAATGAGTGGTTTTCTTGACCCAAAGACATACACATAGCAACTTTGCTCATAAGAGCCAAAATTGAAAACAGTCTATGTGTTTATGAACAATAATTTGTGGTATGTGCATATAGTGGAATGGTACACAGCAATGAAAAGAACAAACTTCAGAGGCACACATTTCACAATCATGATTTTGACTGAGCAAAGTCAGCCATATAAGAATACTACCTTATGATCCCATTTATATGAAACCAGGACAGGAAAGACTAAACAATGGTGACAGGAATTAGCATAGTGGCTACCCTTAAGCAGTTGTTGTCTATGGCGAGGCAAAGAGAAACCTTATGGGGTATTGGAGATTCTGTAGCTTGATCTGGGTAGTAATTTTTTGTGTAGAAATTAATTGAAATGTACACTTAAGATCTGTACATTTTGCTGTGTGTAAGTTATGCTCCAATTTTAAAAAAGGATAGTGAAGAGAGGGAAGGTGATTGATCTTGAGAATATATCATCTGAGCACCTGGATCCAGCCATACCTGAAGACAAACACTCCTGGACCCTTTAAGAGATCCTTAATAGCCAATTAGTTTTCATCTCTTTTTTTGTATGAGTCAGTTTGTGCTAAGTTTCTCTCACTTGCTGATAAAGTTGTCCTCAAAACTACCATCTCGCTGCTTCTAGGCCAGAGGTTTCCTCCTTCAGCAGTCAGTTCCCTTGTGGAGTCTCAGATACCTTTGATCATAGTCTCTGGTCCTCATTTGATTGATGTTTGTGTTATGACTGCCATGGGGACAGGCATTGTTTCTGTTTTTCTCACTACCATATCTCTAGTGTCAAGGCCACCAGGAGGATATGTAGAGTCCTGGGCACCTTTTTTTTTTCCCCCCCTGTGGGGCCTCTGTCTATATAAGCAATTTGAGTGAGGAAGCCAGAACCATCCTAGTGGCAGTATTTCATGGAACCCCATAGAAGAAATACTGTCAGTCAGAGGGAGCAATGTGCTCACCAGTCCAGTCTCCTAGAATTGCTTCAGAGCATCTGGTCTACTGTGTATGTGTGTGGAGGGCGGGGGCTGGGGGGCGGGGAGAGGAGTGGGGTGGGGTGTGTGTGTGGGAGAGGTAGGAAGAAACAGGAACAGGGCTCACATAGGGCTCAGGAGTCCCTACCTGGTCAGCAGTGGCAGCATCAATAGGTACCAGGCACCAGAGAAGGGCCTGGAAAATTACCAGGAATGTGCTTCAAAGCATGAAACCCTGAGGTGAGGGTCCCTTTCACCCAAGTCTAAGGCTCAGACTGCCTGGAGCTGTGTAGTGTCTGGCACCTCAGAAGTACTCAATTCATGCCTGTTTGGAGGAATGAGTAAATGAAAGGTTTCACCAGGATTATATAACACATGGTAAGTGGTCAATGATGTAGGGTAGTTGTATTACTATTCCTGAGAGGCAGGAACCCTCCTTGCTCCCATGCCCCCCAGAGCAAAGGAGTTGGGCAACAGGGTCTTGTGACTCTGGCTTGAGTGCGTCAGCATCTCACAGGGTCAGGTTTGGGAATAGTCCTCATTGTGGCCCTGTCATAGAGGACAGGTTCCCAAGGAGGAACAAAGAGGCCTGAAAATCAGGCCAGGGAGAAAAAGACCATTTGGGGGTTATTTAGCGCTTATTAATTGGTCACCTCGTTAGCAGCCCATCTGCAGTCTGACTCCAGCAAGTGAGTGGGTGAAAGGGAGGGGCCGCCTTGACCAAGACTGGCTTCACAGATTCAATAATAAGGACAGAGCAATTACCGGAACTTCTAGAGCCAATTCCCGTTAGGAGCATGCCAGGCCGGGCTTTGTCCTACGGAGAAGAGGAAAAGGTCAGTGTGCTCTGTAGGAGAAGAAAAAAGAGCCCTTCACAGGGAAAGAGCCTGCCCGAGGGAGGGAGACAAAGAAAAGGAGGGCTCTGTGGAGGTGAAAAACTAAAGAAAGAATGACATTTGGAAGTTTCTCAGAATGAGGAGAGGAGAATAAGGAGAATAATGAAATAAAAATTACAAGGGAGAAGGCACCAGTGAACAAACCAGGAGAGGCCAAGGGAAAGAGCACTGGAGGATCACTACTGCCCTGGAAAGCAGCTGGCGGAGGCAGCCTGGAAGGGGCTCGTAACCAAGCCAATCACAACCTGCTTGGCCTCAGTTTCTCCATCTATAAATCGAGGGACCATCTAGACTGGGTACCCACTGGACCTCTGGTCCTGTCCTGTTCTGGTGTGTGGAGGAGAGGAAGGTGAGGCTCAAAGGCACTACTAGGAATGCTAATTTGCTCCAGCCCATTTGACATGGTCTGGGGCATAAATAGTGCTGCTTCCCAAATGTTCCCCACGTGTCCCAGCCCCCTCACACTAAGGTGGAGCCATGGAACTAGGTCTTGTCCATGAGCAGTTCATGTCATTTCTAGGCTGAAGCATACAAGAGCCAACAAATGGCCCTCCAGCTGTCTTCTCTTGGCCATAGTAAATTCCAGAGCCTGGATCCCTGAGTGACCAAGTGGAGCAGAGGCCTCTGCTGACCTATATGGACATGTATCATTAATGGAAATAGGCCTTTGCTGTTTGTAAGACACTGAGATTTGGGCTTGTTCTGAAGAGAAACAGGTGAGGGTCATGAGCCACCCTATTTGCAGAGGACAAGTGGCTGAAGTGTGGACTTGATGAGTGGAGGTCAAAGGCTGGACAATGTGTCTGAAACAAGCATGGTCTCCCCAGAGCCTGGCTGTCTGTGCAGTTACTGGGAGTCCCTCTGCTTCCCTGACATCTACCTATAGTTGTTGGACAAACCCCCATTCACTGAGATGAAAGGATGTCTGTCTCCTTGATTGACTGGAAACTGAGGAACTGAAAGAGACACAGCCATCTTTGTGAGATCTGCTTGTGGAGCAGCCCTCTGGGCCTGAGCCCATGGGATGGGGGAAGAGAGGAGTCTTTCCAAATCCAGGCACAAGTCACATCTAAGGATCTTTCTTTCATAGTGTGTGGTCTGCTTGACCAGAGCTAGACCTGAAGGGGATATGTGGAAATCATAAAACCAGCATTCTCCCTTCCTCAGTGCTTCAGAATGTCATGGGCGGGGGATCCTTGATTGGGTGCAATGATTTTCTCCGCACATCTTGGCCACCCCATGAAGCCCAAGTGCAAGATTAGGCTTCCATGTACTCACCCTCCCCTTCCCTGGGAAGAAGCAAGACATCAACAACGATAAACTCAAGGCCTGTGCAGACAGGCACTGGCTTTAGTCTTTGTGGGGACGAAGTTTCTCCTACCTCCCCTCTGACTTTGTTTCACAAGCCATTTGTCATTGCTTCCCAGGGCACTAGGAATGGAAGTGAGTGGGTGTGGGGGATGGGAGGGCATTTCTGCAGGACAACAGGAGTGGTGAGTGCAGCATGGAGTCCAGCACACTCTCTTCTTCACCCTAGCTTTCTTGCTGGCATTGCCATATCCCTCCGTCTGTTTCTTTCCGAACCAACTAAGTCTTTCCCTGGGCTCTGAGCATGGATCCAGGATCCTTTGCTGCTTTTTCACCTCACTCCCCTCCACCCTCATCACCCACAGCAGTGGGTATTCATTATTTAAACAACCCATGCCTCTGAAGTCTTATTTATCCAACATCTTTCCACAGCATATGTCAAAATTTACGGTAAGAGCATTCATCCCATAATAAACATTTGGCTTTGCTGGTCTACCAGTGGCAGGGCTAATTAGGGAGAGGGATTCCCTTGTTATCTGAAGGGAGGTCAGATACAGCAATTAGCATTGTTGCACAGCTTTAATTGTGACTTGGAGGCTAGGCCCTTTGGTGCCAGGTGGGGTGGAGAAATTGGCAGGGAGGAAAGGGGAGCCTTCCCCGGCAAGTTCTGGGAAGCCACAGCTATGCTATGAAAGGCAGCTCAGCTAGTTGGTTTCCTGGACTCCTAAGTCTCTGTATGCAATCTGAGCTCCCTGCAGGCTTTTCATCTTCCAAGCATGGAATATTCTCCCACCAACCTCTATCTCCCCAGCCATCTCTGTGAGCATTCAAGAGGACGCTTCCACTTGAAAATCCTGTCATTGTCTCAAACTCAAAATATCCAAACTAAATGGACACATCCAAGAATCTGAACCATAGGATTTGAGAAGAAGCTTAAAGATCATCGGGTTCATCATTCACCCCTTCTTCTGGATGTCTCTAGGTCAGGCAGTTGTTCAGCTTTGGTGGGTCACTCTCTGGACCCCTTTCCCTGGGGAGGAAAGAGATGAGTGCTCTGGTTTGGGCTGGGATTCTCTAGGAGCAAGGGCTGGCCATGGGCCTGGCTAGGCTGATTGCTGGATACTGGGTGTGCCATCCCACAATGCAATGCAAATTTAAAGGCAGAGAGGTCCAAGAGGCAGGTGCAAGGAAATAGGCAGAGAGCCGGGCCCAGCTCTGAAGCAGAAGGGGATAAGATGGAACAGGCAAGAGCAATGGGGGTCAAGAAGACTGCCATTCAGGGGTCCCCAAAACCACTCTTAGCTTTAATAATTCACTAGAAGTACTCATGGAATTCAGCAAAACTGTTAGACTCACAGTTACAGTTTATTAGCAAAAGGTTACGGGTGAAAATCAGCAATAGAAAAAGGTGCAGAGGCATAGTCCAGTAGAACTCCAGGTGTGGGCTTCCCTTATCCTCTCCCAGTGGAGTCAGCAGACAGCTCCTAATTCCCTCAGAAATGATGTTGGCAACACACACAAAGCATTGCCAACCACAGAAGCTCAACTGAGCCTTGGTGTCCAGTTTTTATCAGGGGTTGCTCATGTAGGCATGGAGTTCCTGCATGACTTACCTCAATCTCCTGCCCCTCCAGAGGTCAATCTGAGACTGAGACCAAGGACCTCAGGTAAAAATGAAGGTGCTCTTACTCGGCAGATATTCCAAGGGCTGAGAGGCTAATTCTCAGGAGCTGGGCAAGGGCCAAACTTCTCTGTGCAAGGTGAATCCCTACACTCCCTGGGAAGCTATCAGAGGGAGGAGGCAAGGCCCTGTTGGAAGAGCAGGCTCCAAGTGGCACAGAGGTCTAGGCCTGCTTCAGAAGCAACCCCCTGCCTCTCCACCCCAATTGCCTTGGGGATGGGTCAAAGAGACACCAGCATGAAGTACAGAGGAGTGCTTCTCCACCTGGGAATGGGCTGGTCTCTGAAGAGGAAGTCTGAGGGAGGAGGCTGTTTACAATGTGAGAGCAACATAACACCAGGGTGAGGAGTGAGAGGATGAGGAGCATGAGGCCATCAGATACGCACTCCCAGGGTCTGAACTTTGTTGTTGAGGGGCAGCAATTATGGTGAGGTGGGGTTTAAAGCTTGTGTTTTGCACTTACCAGCTTTGTCGCTTGGGGCATGTTACACAGCCTCCTGGAGACGCATTTTTTCCACCTGTAAAATGGGGATGGTAACAGTTCCTGTGTAACCAGGCTGCAGTGAGGGTTGCATAAGGTGAACATGAGATAAATGGTAGCTATCTTTATCCTCACCGTTAATACCTTTCCATGAAGCCAAGTGCTTCTTGAGATATTCTTGGCCTCTACAGAGTTCTTTCTCATATCGAGATGAAAACTGCTTTCATACAACTTTCTGTTACGCTATTCTGGCCCTCCTTCCTGATCTTCCATTTCTGTTAGTGGTATCACCATTTTTGTTCTCCAGGACCACCAGTTCTTTATTCTTTCATTTATTCCTTCACTCATTCATTCGATACATGTTTATGGATATTTTTGTCCATTGATATTGATATCATGCTAAACGCTGGGTATAGAAGAGAAAATAAGATATTCCTAACTCTCGAAGGACTCATGGTTAAGTGAGATAGCAAACAACTGCATAAAATAAGCAGTTAAAATGTTTTGGTTGAGTACTTGGGGCATAAAGGAGGCAGTGATCTGTTTTATCTGCTCCTTCCCCTCCCTAAGGCACCTTCACACTTGTCTTTATTCCCCCCATGAGATAACTTCCAAATTTTCTCTTTCTTTTTTATTCTTGTTGCTATGGGTTCAAGAATTGTAAATGAATTGATTCTCAGGTTGGAACTCACAATAACTGCTAGTGATATCCTAGAGGATTCCAAGGCTGCGTTTTGGCCAGTGAGACCAGATAAGATGGTCTATCAGAAAAGAATTAGAAAGCTGTGATCATGGAGAATACATTCTGGTGTCCTATAGCATTGTAGAATGACTAGAGTTAAAAATAATACATAGTTCCAGATAGCTAGAAGGAGGATATTAAGTGATCCCAACACAAATAAATGCTAAATGTCTGAGATGATGATATGCTAATTACCCTGATCTGATCACTGTATATCATGTGTATTGATACATTGCTGTGTACCCCATGAATATGTACAATTATTATTTGTCCATTAAAAAGTAAAATTAAAGAAAAAAAGCTGTAATCATGATACAATTCAGCCTTCTGCCATTTGTGCACACCCAAGGCTCAGATTAGGCAGACACCCCGGCTACATACAAGCCCCCTAAAGTGCCACCCACTTGCATGCCCCCACTCCCTGTTAAGCACCACACCTACCTCATGACTCACCACCTCATCTCAAGCATACCCCATGACTCACAGTGGTCTCTCCCTTCCTGGAATAATGCCCACAGCAGGACTCGCTGCCCCACGTCTGCTGTGTTGTCTTCATTTTGGATAATATTTTTGTTGGGTGGGACTTACCCATTTTATATCATTGGTGTCTCTTTCACCCATTCCTACCCCCAGCCAAGTGTAGGTCTGGGCTCCTCATGGGTGCTGACTGATTAATAGATAGCCATTCCAGGTGATTTTGAAGGCCTCTGCCTCCACAACACCTTCCATGTTGGAAATGTTTTGGCTACGTTGCCTCCAGATAAGGCACTTGCCTTAGTATCTCTGAAGGGACAATATGATGTTAAGAAGAAAATGCCTATTCTCCATCTCTCCGTTGCTTGCACTCAGCCCTTTGTTGCTGCAACATCTCTCTGCTACTTCCCTCCACATAACCCAAGAAAAAATGTCCAAGTGGATCTGGGAGCACTCCTAGCTTGCATGGTGCTCACTCTGTCAAGGCTGCCTTCATAGAGATGACAGCTCAGAAAAGAGTGGGGAGGGAAGTTTGGGGGCTCCTGCAGGGAGATGGGAACTCCATGGAGAAGCCAATATTCCACATATGTGACCTTCCATAATGCAAACATAGGAGGATGGGAAGGTTTCCTGGGACAGGACAGTGCAGCCCATGGGGAGCTGATCCTGGTGAGAGGGGCTGTGGCTCTCCACTCCTTATGAAAGCGGGAAGAGATGAAGATGACTGGGAGGGCCTAGCTATTAAAATCTGGAGCTAAGGTGCTCAGAACAGTGACAAAGTGAATCCAAAAGTTCTGGAAGCTATCCTTCAGCAAATGTTTACTAAGCATGTTTCAAGGAGGCATAAGAGAACTGCTGTTAAAAATCGTCCATGCACCTATCCATCATTCATTTCTTCAGTAACATGTTCCGAACAGCTACCATGAGCCAAGAAAGGTGTTAGGCACCAGCACCATGAAGAGAAATACAATAGAGTCCTTGTTGAGGAGGCTGAGGGTCCATCAGGGATTCTGAAGCACAGAAGACAGGCAGGGAAGGAAGGAATGAACTTGGAGAGATTAACTGGAAGCAGGCAACCAAGTGCTTGGAATAGTAACCTGGAGAATGTGGTCTTAGTTGCAGCTGGGGAGGCCCTGAAGCATTTAAGTGAGGGAAGGAAGGGTATGTTTAGAAAGGCTGCGGTGGCAACAGCATGGTGGATTGCTTGCAAGGGAGCAAGCTGAAGTCAGGAAAGTCAACAAGAAGAGAGGAGGAATCTAAAAGACTTTTGCAGTTAGAATTTATTTGAGGAACATATACAAAGCTACCCACAAGAAACTGAGAACACTGAAGGAAACAACTCGGTTTCAGCATAGTATGGAAGCAAGACGAACTAGCAGAGAAGAATTGTGATCCCAAATGCCAGATGGAAGGAGGAGAAAATGCACTCACCTACTGTGAAAATTCACTTACATTGAGACACAGGAGAGAAAAGTGATACTAACACCAGCTCTGAGGTCAGATAGAAAATAACTTGACACTAGTTGTGCAGATTTGACACACCAGTTGACCTCTCTAAGACTCAGTTGCTTTGTCTTTAAAATGGGTTCAAACTGTTTTGAGGATGAAATGAAGTCGTGTGTGTAACACTTAGCATACTGCCTAGAGTGAAGCAAGTTCTCAATAAAAGTCAGTTGTATTTATTGTTAGGAATTAGTTGACAACAACAACATTTATTGTCATGGAGTGTCCTTTTTCTCAGAAGGCTGGAGAAGGAAAAGGGGAGTAGAGGGCCCTATAAACAGCCTGGCTAATTGTGGGTTAGCCTGCTTAGCAGTCATAAGATAGTATTCATATTTTGGAGCTGAGCACAGCTAAATAGGGAAGCAACTCCTGAAGAATTAAGACACAACTGTGGAGTCTGACCTGGGTGCCTTTGTTTTGTGTTGCAGATTTTTCTGTCTCGACTTCTCTGAGAGAAGATTGCAGTGTCTCCTGGCACACCAGGGGGACTGCCACAGAACAGGAGGAGTGAACTTCAGTACTGTAACCAGGCTGGTACTCTAACGCCAGCTTTGCACCTTGGTGGCAGCATGAGCACTTTAGTTAGAGTCCCAAGTTAGACTCTAGTTAGATGTCTCAGCCATCCGCCCTCTCTCTCTCACATGGTGGCTGTCTTTATTGAGGGGTGAAGGGAAATTCTCCTAAGAAATATAAAGCCCTTCTGGGGTCACCTTCTAAAAAGCATCCAGAAGTGGGTGAGCCTATCCTTGGGACTTCTTTCTTCACTCAGTTGGCTCCTCCTCCTTCAAGAATTTTTGGGGACAGGATGAAAGAACTCAAGGCTCCGGGTTTACTCACCACAACTTTGTAACCTCGCTTTTGCCATAGTGGTCTCCTTATGCCTCCACTATGAAATGACCAGGACTCTATGTTTTTTTCTCCTCTCATTCCTCCTTTTTTCTCTTCAGTATAATCTCTCTTTGTTGAGAACTTACTATATGCTAGGAACTATGCTATATACCCATACTACATCTCATTTAATTCTTACATATCCCTGTGAAAGAGGTAGTCATATGAATACCATTTTATATGTGAGAAAACCAAGGCATAGAATAGTTAAACAAATTGTCTGGGATCTTCTAGTTAAACACTGGCAGAGTCAAGATTCAGGCTCAGGTCTTTTTGATGCCCAAACATAAATACTTTACCTTTAAAAGTGTGGCTCATGGATGCCTGGAGTTTCCTAGGTCCTTTACAGGGTTCTGTGAGATCAAAACCATTTTCATGATGCTATTTGCCTTTTTCACTGTGTTGACATTTACACTGAAGGCACACCATCAACGATGGGTAAAACTGTAGGCTGCTTAGCCCAGATCAAGGCCGTGGCACCAAACTGTAATACTGAACATTATATTTTTTACTAGAATGCACTTGCAGAATAAAAAAAATCACTTTTACTCAAGAATGTCCTGATGTGGCAGTAAAAATATTAATTTTCTTAAATGTTGACCTTTGAGTACATGCCTATTTAATATTCTGTGTCATAAAATGGAAAGTATGCAAAAACAATTTGTGCTCAATATTTTCGTCTTGAGGAAAAGTACATGTGCATTTGAGTTGCAAGCTGAACTAGCCACTTTCTTAATAAAATACCCGTTTACTTGAAAGAATGAGTGACAATTTATGACTAACCAGACTTCAGTATTTGGAAAATATGTTCTTACAGATGAACAAAGTGAGACTGTCATTTCAAGGAAAATGACTGACAGTATTTGTTGCCATAGATAAGACTGAAGTTTTTAAGCACATTAGAATTTGTGAAAATTTGTATTCATATTGTATCAGTCACGGTCTAGTCAGGAGAGAAAAACCACCTTGCATTTAAATAGGGAAAGTTTAACATAAACAATGAACTATTTGCAAGAATAAAAGAGAATTCTAAAGAATACCCTAAGACTAAGGGAGAGTTCCAATAAAAGAAGAAATTTGAGAGGGGACTGGGAATTAGACTTCATTGGAGTTGGTGTCGTGGTAGCCCCCTGCATGACGGGAAGCTACTCTGGGCCAAAGCCCATCCACAGTCAGTAGGCCAGGCCTGGGAGATGGGAAACTGCTTGTGATGGTCAATGGAATTTACTGGAAGCTGTCACGGAGGCTGGTGAACATGCTGGGAAGCCCAGCTGTGGCACACACAGTGTTTACCAAGAAGCCCTTCTGCGGTCCTAAGAGGCTGCCCCCAGGGAGGAGCTGCACTGGTGGGTGAACTTTCCATGAAGCCACTCTCCGTAGTGCCAAGGAAAGCTGGTAATGGGGAGATGCCAACTCCAATGAACATGACATTACTTAGTATCCCATGTACTGCTGGCTACCATACACCAAGGAGCAAGCTGAGAAGATCACTGGAAGCAGGAACAAAAGCCCTTCCTCCTCCAGTGTTCTTCCAGTGCTGTCTACTGACAAAAGTTCCAATTGGCCAGTAAGAAACATTCCAGTATTACAAGCAGGAATGAAGGTAGCCTTGGAGCTGAGCAGCAATAATTTGATGGCCGGCATAGTCCACCCTTTTGTTTACACAGCTTCTGCACACACTTGGACTTCTGTTTGACACTGAAACAACTGTCTTTCTACCTAATGAGTTATAGCTATCCTTTGAACTAGTGAAATGCTCATCGTTTTCCTAAACAGATGTATAGTCTCAAGAGTTATTGTATCCATTGCTGGGTATATTAACATCTCCTTAAATTTAGCCATGGTACTACTAAATAACACCTAAACAGAACATTATAAAGTTAATCTCCAACAATTTGTGTGTAAAATGATGATGAGGGGCCTGGCAGCCTGGCACCTCTTCCAAGGTGGTTTCCCTTGGTTTCCCAGAGGAAGGCTTCCCAGGGAGCTCTCCTACACGGTGTAGTATTTCTTTATGGGCAGCTTTACAGGAGGCACCTTCCTGGGGAGTTCCACAGGTTCCCTAGCTGGCTTACCAGTTAGCTCAACGACATTTCTGAAGAAGGCTTCCCTGTAAGTTTCATTAGGTGCCCCGGCAGGGGTTTCCCATTTTCCAGTTCCTGTTTCCCAGCCTCAGCTCATTGACTATGGTCCAGCTTGGATCCCGGCAACCCAGAGAACTTCTCTGCCTTCCCACAGGCTGTAATCACACCTTCTCCAACGAGGTCTGAATCCCAGTGGCCCTTGCACTGGCAACTTCCAGATAGTTAAAGACTTTTCTGATGCAATCTGGGATGGTATGGACAAATGTGGATTTCCAATATTGCATCGTGAAATGTATCAGCATTTGCAAGATCTGTATAACTCAGTGAACCAGTATTTCCAGATGATCAATCCATGCTGCAAAATTCCATTTCAAGTATAAGATAGATCAATGGATTTTAATGTAACATTATACGAAAAGGGTTCTCATTCCAAGCTGTAACCTTTAAGAAAGCACCATTTTTTGAGTTTTGATGTAATTTCCATAAATATCCACAATTATCAGAAAAGATTATTAAGCTATTCCTCCCCTTTCCAAATACATATCTGTGTTAGGCTGTATTTTTTTCATATGCTTCAACAAAACAGCCTATCACAACAGGGTGTGTTCAGAAGCAGGTACGTGAATCTAGCTGGTTTCTATTAAGGCTGCCAATAAAGAGATTTGTGAATATAAAACAAGTCCACTGTTCTCACCAATTTTGTTTTGGAAAATTAAAAAACTCTTGTATATATTCGCATATAATAGATATGTTATTTTTAAATGAATTAATAAATATTTTATAATTTTCTCTGTCTCTCAGGCTGGAGTGCAGTGATGTGATCTGGGCTCACTGCAACCTCCATCTCCAGGGTTCAAGTGATTCTCCTGCCTCAACCTCCTGAATAGCGGGGATTACAGGTGTCTGCCACCACACCCGGCTAATTTTTGTGTTTTTAGAAGAGGCAGCGTTTCATCATGTTGCCCAGGCTGGTCTCGAACTCCTGGCCTCAAGTGATCTGCCCACCTTGGCCTCCTAAATTGCCGGGATTACAGGGGTAAGCACCACACCCAGCCACTTTTCTCAGTTTCAATATCCAGTATATTAAATATCAATAGACAAAACCTACACAAACATGAGGTCTTGGGGCCTCATTGTGAAGGAGTTCTGAGACTAAGATTCCCAGGAGCTGCTGTTCTGGACTAGAGTAATTTTCCTTCCAAAAGTGAGGCCTGTGAGCTGGAATGTGGACAGCAGCTAAGGGCTGTGGCACATCAGCCACAGTGGTGTCTCTGCATTTGGGGCTTGAAAATTCAAAGATATTTGCATCCAGATGCCTAGAGAAGCTTCAACTCCCATCTCATTTTTACAGCACTGCACTTGCTTCCTGGCCTTTTGCCTTCTTTGATGTCATTACCTGCCTGAGCCTTTGCTGAACCTGAGCGCCGGTGATGGAGAAGTGCCTTTTGTTTTGAAGAAGCCTGCCCTGAGAGAGAAATATCATTGACTTTGTAAGAAGGGGCTTGGGTTGGATTTGGGGAGCCATTCGAAGGACACCCTATGTAAGCACTGGGACAAGCTGCTGCTCTGGGAAACATTTCTCCCCCTTGCCACTCTGGGCTGCCCATCTATTGAACAGAGCCTGCTGCTGCTTCTCTGTTCTCCCATCTCTCTTAAATTGTATGGTTTTCACCTTCCCCTGGTGGAGTGGAGTATCTCTGTATCTTGTCTGATTTCTCCATGCTAGACATTGGGCAGGAGGCACATGTGAAATGAATAAAGACTGGTCACCCTGAGCTTTCAGGGAGGTGCTCACTACCCTGAGATGCCAGGAGCTCCCGAGAAGAGTGGATAGGTGTGAGCATGAACTCTCTAATTGGAAATAAAGTACAGCAGCAGGCTGGTTTGTTATATCTAGGGGCAGGAGTGGCCCTAGGGAGGGTGTTTCCTGACTTAGGTGTAACTGTTTGAAACATGCCTTGTTGAGCAATGTTGGAGATGCTCACAGTCTGGCTCTCAGGACTGGGAAGACATAATAGAATCACTGAAATCTCCCAAGATTGTGCAGACCAGGTAGGTCAGGGTCTTTTCTACTCATCTCAGGCTCTTTAAGGGCAAGAGCTACCTGGAAAAAGAGGTATAGGGAAGTGCGTCCAAGTATCTGCAAGAGGGTGTCCTACTCAAACGATAAGGAGGAAGCAGTTTCGTGTACCCATACATTACTCAAACAACAGATGCCCTTCCATGAATGGTGGGAAATGTCACTAAGAGGAGCTCTACTCTGTGCCTTCTGTCCCAGGTCCCAAGTTCCTTGTGAGCTCTGCCTCTGTGCCCCAGGGGAGGCTTCAGGCTGACCAGCTCAGCTGAGAGGTGAAAAGAAGAGGGAAGCCTCCTCAGTCACCTCTGAGATAAAAAGAAAAAAGAAAAAAATAAACGAGAGGGGGAGAAAGAGAGAGAAAAGGAAAAAAATCAAAGACTAATCCTAAAAATTCTCCTTTAATCTTAGAGCTTCCAGACCTAGTTTCTCTTTCATCTAGGACTTCGAAGTTATCTAGTTATTTTATGGATAGTGAAACCACAAGGCGAAGAGAGGGTGGTGGTGGGGAGATTAAATTAATGAGCAGGTAAGCAGGTTTATTATTTCGTCTGATCCTTCCTTCCTTCCTGCTAATTTCTCTGAGCCAATTTGGGAGGCAGAGCCTATCATGTTAACTCAGAGACAGAGTATTGTATCCATGTTCTTTCTGAAGTCATTTATCTGAAGGATATTAAAGATCCAATTTACATAGACATTATGGCATTGTGAGGAGGGTGTGTGCATGTGCGCAAATGAAAGTGAGCGAGTGAGAGAGTGCGCGCATTAAGGTATCCATCCAAGTGGGCCCGTGTTTGTGTACATACTCAACCTCCAATGAGTGCCATCTCTCATGAGGCTCTCAGAGAAGTTTGTAATCACTCAGCAAGTTAGTTCAAGAAGTCATTGGGCCTTGACAGAAATCAGGCTCCAGGCAACGGCGGAAATGTTTATTAAATTTGTGCTTCAACCCTCAGGCGCCTGCATTTCCTTATCGTTGCTTCTAGGTTCACAGTAGAGGAAATAGGGCCCTCTTGAGCTTGATATCTGCTAATTAAATGCCTGATCGTATTGACCCAGCCCATGCATATGCCTATGTAATGAGGGTAGGACAGATGCAGAAAAGAGGTCAGTTTCCCAGCTTAACCCTCAGCTCCCAGGTTAACCCAATCCAGTAAACAGAGAGCCCTCGATTCCCCACAAGAAAACTGGGTGACCTGGGACATTCTATGTAATCTGGCAGCTGGGGCTGTCATTTTAATCTCTCATGAAACATAGATAAAAAACACTTATTCTTCCTATAATTCTTCTTTGTTAAAAGCACGAATGAAGAGATATGCATAATAGCATGCTACAGAGAATTTAGCAAGAATGAGGGGATATGAAGCAAGTATAGTGGTTTGTTGTGAAGATTCTTTCAGCAATAGCCAATGTCCCTTTGCTGATGTTGGGCTAACCAAGGAGCCTTCTGATGGATAATCTGGCCTCCTAAGCAGACTTTCTCACCAGCCCATGCCGATGGCTAGTGCCAGTGGTCCTGTAAGGGATGCTGCCATTGTGAATGAGTGTGCTGTCATTCACCTCCAATGCTTCCATTCATTTATTGTGTATTAGTCTGTTTTCACGCTGCTAATAAAGACCTACCTGAGTCTGGGTAATTTATAAAGAAGAGATTTAATTGATTCACAGTTGCACATGGCTGAGGAGGCTTCACAATCATGGTGGAAGATGGATGAGGAGAAAAATCATGTCTTACATGGCAGAAGGCAAGAGAGCATGTGTAGGGGAACTCCCATTTATAAAACCATCAGATCTCATGAGACTTATTCACTACCATGAGAACAGTAAGGGGGGAACTGCCCCATCATTCATCTCCACCTGGCCCTTGACATGTGAGGATTATTACAATTCAAGGTGAAATTTGGGTGAGGACTCAGCCAAACCATACCACATTAGTTCTTCCATTGTTCAACCGCCATTCATTGATGATCTGGTACAGTTGTTCATAGCCTTGACTTTACTTTAGATCACCTGTGAAGTTATAACACTCACGCCTGGGCCTATTCCCAGACCAATTAATTCAGAGGCTCTGAGAGTGGCTCCTAGCCACTGCTATTTTAGTAAAGCATCCTAGGCTGTTCTAATGAGCAGACAGGGCTAAAATCATTGATCTGGTATATGCCATACATTGTGCTTGTTCCAGAAGATACACAGATGAATAAGATGCTCTTAGCTCAATGCAAATCATCCCCCTAGTACTGATCACCCCTGGGAACATGGGGTGATTATATTATTACTTCTGATTTTGAAAAGCTGAGGATCAGGATGAGACCTAAACTTTCTGATGACCCCTCTAGATGATCTTCTCCATCTGCCTTTACTCATGAGCCCAGCTTGCTGACCTGACCCCTGCTCTTCAGAATGAGAGGCACTGCCTAAGTCCCAGGTATCACGGAGATCACCGTGGCCTCCCAGTGTGGCCTCTCTCCTGGTCCGGGCATCTCCCAGGTCACTGCCTGCAGCACAGTTGGTGAAGTTGGTTTGGTGATGATTGGTCTGTTTTCCACCCAGGTTCTGGGCCAGGTCTTCCTGGAATCTGTGAGGAGACAATACTCTCAACAGTATTCTGCCTCATTTTTCTTTCCTCCAGTTGCTCCCAGAAGACTGGCTCTTTTCTTCCCTCTTGAAGCCTGGACTCTCGCTGGACCTGCAGTGAAGTTTATGGTTTGTTTCTGAAACAACTAAGCTCATTTGAAAAGGTGAAAAGCTGGCTATTCTTCTGTAGCTGGATCCAGATCAAGTGATGAGTCGTGTCCTCTTCAGGATTTTATTATTTGGTCAGGTGACACCTCCTTCAGGTGGTAATCTTTCAGAGGAGGCCATTTTCCCACAAGATGCCTTTGTCCTGAAGTCTTCCAAGCCTCGGTTATATTTGCTTCCTCAGCAGTCCTGCCCTGAGCAGCTTGCACCCTGCATTTTTAGTTCTGTGCCTGTCACACGTCAGGGAAGTGGTAGTAGCTTAGGTCAAGGAACAGGCTTATGGCTGAGATGAAAGTCAGGCTTCCCAATCAATTGTTTCTTCTGTGACTCCCTCTTCAGAGCTGACTGCTACAATCGGATGAGGTTGTGATGTTTTATCATTCAAGTCTGTTAAGGATCTGTTTCTTTCTGCAATCAAAACTTTGTTCCCGTCTTCTCGGTGACTTAAAATACTGTCCTTGAACCGAGACGGGGCCCTTGCGCATTAAACACACTCGCAACTTCAAAGCTATGCATGTGTTGCCACAGAGGGTCCCAGGGGAGCGTCAATAAGAGACGTGTGTTTGCTGTAGTACAAAGAGAAGCCTCGCTTCTTGATGGAGTTGATCTGAGGGGTGGGGGTGCCAGAGGAGTTTGTTGTTTGTCTCCAAAGGAAGAGAGGATTAAGGGAGGAGAGGCCTAAACTCCAGGAGGAGCTGCTGGCTACCACAGCCTCCTTCCCAAGGAGGCTCATGGTCTCCTACTGGGGTGGCAGTGAGGATGATGCCAAGACCCCTGAGGCACTACCGTGCCAGTTGTTTCTGTCCTTTGAATAATCCTAAAAACACTACCATTTGTATAGCATTTTTCCATGTGCTACCTCACTTGATGCTCACACTAGCTCTGTGAGTAGGCAATGCTATTATTTCAGGTGTCAAATGAAGAAATAGAGGCTTGAGAGGTCAAATTGCATGCCAGTGTTTGCCCAGCTAATATTAGACCTATGTTCTTTCTTCTTTCAAAAAGGTGGCAAGTAGATTTCAATACCTGATTGATTGATAGCTGTTGCCTAGAAGGAAGGCTGTGTAGAAAAGGATTTTCAGGTTGCACCTGGGCTCAGTGGGAAAGAAGGCTGCAGTTGATTGGTAAGGTCAACTTCCATTTTATCATTCAACTGGGCCAGTTTTGAGAGTGAGAGGAACTGGATTAATCATGATGCCTGAATATCTAGTATAAACTTGAACTGTCCTGGACAAACCAGGATGTTTGACACCTCATTAAGTAATCATGTGTGGTCAGGGTATTGGGCTGGGGTGGTGGGCAGGGACCACAGTGAACATGTCAGCTCTGTCTTATTTCTATGACTTCTATGAGGACTTCTCTTCTCATCCCATTCTCAAGGGGACTGGTTCCAGCCTTTTATTTCCTGAAAAAGTGGAGGGGAGAGGTCACAGAGCAGAGATCATTTGATATGACCACAATCTAGACCATAACATGTCCTTCCCACTTGTGCTCTCAAATCCCCACTCCCCTCATCTCCTGTGTGCATAAGGTGAATAGCTCATTTCATCAGCAGTACTACCACCATCTTTAACCACTCCCTCCCCACCAGCTTGAAGATGGCTCAAAATCTCTCAAAACCCCCTCTTGTGCTTATTTGACAATGGTTTGTTCACTGGTGGAATTCACTGCCAGACCCACATAGATCCTTGCTCTGACTAGTTCAACAGCCTCCTCACTCCTAACTGCCTCCTATCTTGTTTTCTCCATTTCATTATGGTATTTCCAAAATTCTAAATCTAACTGTACCGATTCCTAAAAATTGTCTTTGATTTTTCACATCTAAAACCATTAGGCTCACATTTCCAGCCTTCCAGGATCACCTTCCATTATTTCCCCACACAGACCACATTCTGACTTTCCCAGATTATTCCCCATTTTCTGAATGCATACATGAAACAATTTTCAAGCCTCTATTCCAGTGTACTGTTCCTGCTGTAGTCTCTTCTCTTACCTCTTTTTCTGCCTGATTAATATCTATCTACTTAACCCTTAAAAGCCCACAACTCCTATTAAACCCTCCCCTGTGCCCAACCCCAAGCAGGACTAATTTCTGCATTCACATAGCATGTTTTCACTTACAGTATAGATACTGGCTTGCAGCTTTATTTCTCGTACTCAAAGGAGTTGTATGTTGTTTATTTCTAACATGGTGCCTGGCACAGTAGCCACCTAAATACTGTTTGAGTAAATGAAGAGGTGAATGATGCTAGACCCCTGGACAGAACTTCTTTCTTCTAAAATGTTGAGGCCATCATGGAATTGCTCTTATGGTTTGGGTTCTAGGGACTGCTCTCACTAAAGGGACCAAGGAAGATGAGGAGGATGGTGGAATGAGTGGAGTAGACCAGCTTTGCCTGCTGTCCTCTGTGGACTCAAGGTAGAGGCCAGAGGGCAATTGGGTTGGGGAATGGTGGAGAGGGGGTGTGCATGGCCCACCTAACTTGCCAAGAACTCTCTGCTCTCCGCAGAGAAGTAGAAAGTGGGGAACAGAGAGTGGAGAATGAGCTGGAAAAACAAGCTCCTTTCTTTACCTTCATGTACCCTGTACTTTACCTTAAGCTTTCTCTTCTGCCCAAAAGCTGTGAGTGACCTTCTTTGCCTGACCCTAGTAGCATTCACTGCTGCCTCTCCCCTTCTTCTGTGGCACTGGCTTTGCCATCTGGACGGTGCAGGAGCCTGCTCTCCCTGACCTTCCCTTCTCAGCTCCTTCCTGGAACACCAAGCTTAGTAATGTACCTCCCTTGTTTCCACCAGCAATCTCCCCCACAGTGATGTTGCAGAGGAGTGGAGTGGGGATGGGATTGGGGGAGGAGGGTCACCAGGACCTCAGCCTGAAATAGCAAGTTCAAGGGCTCACAGCCCCTGTGAGCTACCCCAGCCGCATTCTGAAACCCACTTAATCCCAGCCTCTTGCTGGGTGGAGGGGCTCCGCTGCAGCTTTGCCCTGGCCTCACCATTAACCCTTGCTACGAAACTGTTTATCTGCCTTTCTCCTCTTTGCCTCGGCACATTTTGGCAGCCCAATTAGTGCCTTGCAGATAGTTTCTTGAGTCTGAGCAATCCTCCTACCCAACCTTTCCCCTGCCGACTTCCCTTTCCTGCCCTTGTAGGGAGATGTTTGACAAGCTCTTTTCCATTTCATCTTCAAGCAGGCTGACACGCTCAGAAGCTCTGCTGCTGGCTTCCAAATGAAAAGCGGGTTAATGAAGGTGTATTTTCCAGCTTGTTTTTAAAAGGAAAAACAAAAGAGAGAGAACAGGTATCCTAGTTAATGGTTCCTAATTGCTTCTTTTCCAAAAAGTCTTCAGCGTAAAACAGCCTAATTGAGAACTTCCTAATCTTGTGCTGGAGAGGAAGCAAGGCTGTGCCTTGCACCTTGTAACTCCCACTCATCCTTCAGACCCTGCTGGCTGCCATCTCCTCACAGGAACCTTCCCTTCCCCTTAGACGAAGTCAGGTGATTATACTGGACACTGTGCTGTGCAGCCTAGAACATTCTGAGGGACAGAAGTGTTTATTCTGCCAGCTGCTAGAAGGATTGTCTGCAGACAGCCGTCACCTGTCAGCCCTCTTCAGGAGTTGTCCTCATTGAAGGGCCACCTTGTCCGAGGTCATCCCTCTTTCCTGGGGCAGCTTGCATCCAATGATTGGCCTGTGCAAGGACGTGAAGGCCTGGACCACTCATTTCAGCTTGGCACAACTCTGAAATGCTATTCCGGCTTGTGGTGGCATCAGTTGAGGCTGTTAATGAGACTGCATCTCAGCCCAACTTCTCCCTCTGCCCATTCTAGCTTCCTTCCTTCACACTAGTCTCCAACTCAGGGTCTGCTCCCTGAGGAACCTGACCTGTAACAGTAATCCTCCTTGGCATTGTCATATATCCTTCCTAATCCTCCTCATCAGTGTGCAGTCATATGTTGGGTGTCCAAAAAGGCATTTTAGGAGGGGCGTAATGCAATGAGGCCATTTATGTCTTTCAATTTAGCAGAGATAGATGGATTTGATCTTTGCAGACTTCTCATGCCCTATTAATTCCTACAAAACATGATCTACTTATCTACCTACCTATCTATTGTCATCTGTCTACCTATCATCTGTCTGTCTACCCATGCATCCATCCATCCATCCATCCCTTCCTGCCTCCATCCATCATACACCTATCTGTACTAGAAGCTGTAGGTGCCCCACCAAGACTCCCTTTACTGGCTGATGACCCCGTGTCCCAGCTGCTGTAACTGTTGGTGCATAACAGTTCACAGGTGCACCCTTTTCTGGAGCGCCGTCCTTGGCCAAATGGGAGCTGCTTCCCCATGGAGACTGTGCTCTCACCTCTCTTCCCCAGTGATAGACCTCAGCTGATGACTGATGAGCATGGGGTAAAAGGGCAATTCTCTTGCTTCAAGGTGAGACAAGCTCTGAGGAATTCGCACTGCAGTGCTACCTGCCCATGAGATCAGATTGAAGCTAGTTGTCAGCCAAGGGCACATTCCTCATTAGCTTTTCTTTTAGTGCTGTTTTGCTTCTAATATGGTTTGGCTGTGTCCCCACCCAAATCTCCTCTTGAATTGTAGCTCTCATAATTCCCACGTGTTGTGGGAGGGACCCTGTGGGAGATAACTGAATCGTGGGGGTGGTTTTCCCCCATACTGTTCTCGTGGTAGTGAATAAGTCTCATGAGATCTGATGGTTTTATCAAGGGAAACCCCCTTCACTTGGCTCTCATTCTCTCCTTGCCTGCTACAGCGTAAGACGTGGTTCTGCTCCTCCTTGCCTTCTGCCGAGATTGTGAGGCCTCCCCAGCCACGTGAACTGTGAGTCCGTTAAACCTCTTTTTCTTTATAAACTACCCAGTATCAAGTATGCCTTTATTAGCAACATGAGAACAGACTCATACAGCTTCCCTCAACCCCCCTCTTCAAGTATACCATCCTAATAAAAAGCTTTAACAAGGGTCCTCATATCAGGCTGTTTTTTGAGGAGCCTGACCTGAGACATTTGGTATTGAGCATGGTCCTAAAAAGCAAAAAAAAAAAAAAAAAAAAAAAAAAAAAAAGCAGACACCAAGTGTGGGTTTCTAGAACTGGATTGCAATGAAGCAGGTAAAGTGCTGATGGTTCCTGGCAGGCTGTAGCAGTGGGATTGCTAACACCTTTACCTAGGAGAACTGGAATGGGGCTGTACCAGCTGGCCCAGTGCCTTGGGAATTGGGAAGATGTCTGCTAGGGCTGCCGTAATATCACAGACTAGGTGGCTTAAACAACAGAAACGTGTTTTCCCATAGTTCTGGAGGATGGAAGTTTGAAAGTGAGGTATCGGCAGGTTTGGTTTCTCCTGAGGCTTTCTCCTTGGCTTGCAGATGGCGGCCTTCTCACCGTGTTTCCAGATGACCTTTCCTCTGTGCATACATCCCTGGTGTCTCTTCCTCTTCTTGCAAGCACACCAGTTATTGGATTAGCGTCCACCCTTATGACTTCATTTAAACTTAGGGCCTTTAGAGAGGTGATTATCTCTAAATACAGTCACATTGGAGGTTAGGGTTTCAACATATGGATTAGGGTAGCAGGGTACAATTCAGTCCATAATAGGAGCTTAGGGAAATATCACTATACAGACTGTGAAACTGGGTGGGTTTTGCTAAGCACCACTGATTTATTGAAGAGAGAAAATGGCAGGCTCAAATCTACTAATTAACAATTTAAAGCAAAGTACTAGGCGTTTAAAAAGAACTTCCATTCCTACAGCCAGGGGCAGGCAGAGCTAGAAACCAGGCTCAGGGTGTAACTGTAGAAGTGGCAGAACTTCAAAGAAGACTGAATTCTCAGCCTAGGTGAGTCACCTGTGCTGACAGCGGGGCTGTGACACGGAAGGTGTGGGACACTGACACTTGGGATGGGAATATCTGGATAGCTGTGCTTGAGAACTGAATCCTCAGAGTTTCCTGGACCTTTTGAGCCTGCATAAATTGCCCACTGGCCCACTGCCCCTGTTAAAACAGAGGACCGTGCTTGCTTGAAAATGATGCAGAGACCTTACATGAGGCCAGTGCTTACTTTCTAACAGGCCAGTGCTTACTTTCCTCTGGATTTGCCCCCATCTCCCCTCCTGGCCACCAGATCACAAATTGGGGTCAAATCTCAACATAGACAGACTGGGGAAGGGCCTGCTGAAGGATTAGAGGATTCTCTCCAAAGCTGCAGGACCTGGCTACAATACAGTGGGGCCAGGAACGAGGGGTGGATCCAAAGGGCCTAGATTAGGGAGGGGGCCAGAATATAAAGTTGGATAGGGAGAGTTTTCATGGCAGGGCACTCTCCCATGACACAGGATAGAACATCCTGGTGAGGGCCCCAAGTTCTACTTCTAATGCACTGCTGAGATGGCCCTTGGAAGCTTGGAGAAAACATTGGCCCACATTAAACAAAACAGAGTTTCTGGAACTGCCATGGTCAACTGGGCAGAAAGAGACTAAAAGGCTCAGAGAAATGGGCATGCTAGAGTGGGCCTGTTATCTAATACTAGGAAATCTACTCTCCAACTGTTTCTCAGGAAGGCCTGGAGATCACTCAGTTTACTAGGGTGATTAGGAATGTGTCAGTGAGGGACACCAGTGTCAGCAGAGAGGTCTGGGTAGGACTGAAGAGATTGTATTTCAGAACTGGGCTCCCTAGTAGAAATAGTAAAAATCCCAGCACAGAAGAGGCCAGGTGGTAGCACCTGTCAGAGCATGGTGGATATAATTACTGTAAGGGGCAGCAAGGTTGCAGCGGCAGCTAGGAGAGCCCAGACTAAGAGATTTCTGGAAATAGTGCATAAATCATGGTGTTCCTAGAGGTAAAATAGATGGGCAGCTAGCAAGATACTTGTGTGTGTGTGTGTGTAAACTCATAAGAGATCAAGAATGAATGAACATAAGACCATCTTCAACCTTTCTAACAGAAAGTCAAGATGCCTTGCTAGTTTCTAGAACTGAGCCAGTTCTCAAACCCAGCGCTCATTGACCATTGATTAAAGGGGAGGTCAAGTTCCCACAAAGACAAGCCCTGCAGTGCCATAGTTAGTGGGCACAGTAGTGATTCCCCCAGTTCTATAGGTCCCCAAATGACCTATAGTTGTTTACTCACATAACCAGGCACTGGAAAGAGGAAATACCCAGAGCCTTTTGAGGTCTGTTGGAAAAAAGTTCTGAGTTGATGCTGATATTTGGGGACACAAGCACAATTATGACACTCCTGTTAGAGAGGTCAGAGGGGACCTGGTGATAGATGGAGTTCTGGCCCTGGCATGTCTCAAAATGGTCCACCTAGTGGTCATTTCTCTGGTTCCTGAAATATAATTGGATTGGACATGTTTAGCAAGAGATACAACCTTTACATTAGTTCTTTGACCTATAGAATAAGAACTATTGAATAGGAAAGGCCAGTAGAATGTACTGAAAGTTTCCTCTCTTCACCAGGATAGTAAATCAAAAACCATGTCACATTGCAGGGAGGATGGCAAAGATTAGTGCCTCCCTAACTGGTTTAAAAGATACTGAGGAGGTGGTTCCTGTCATTGTATGGGACAGGGTTGGTGATAAACCCCAGAGACTTAGGGTACTGCCACATCATTGAAGTTTTTAAGGAACTAATAGCCTAGCCCCTCCCCAGGACAAGTTATTACTCCTTGTACCTCCTATCATTAAGAAATAAGCGTAACACTTAGTTGGCTTCTCTGTGTTCTGGAGGCAGTATATTCCACTCTTAGAAATTCTGCTTCAATCCGTTTATCAGGTGACAATAGAAGTTTCCTTACATGGACAGTGCAAGCTACGTCAACCCACCAGGCAAGTCCATTAGACCAGTAGAAACGCTAGCTACATGTGAGGGGAATCTAGAATGGGTGGAGGTAGAAGATCATGAACAGCAGTCATAGCCTTGGGAACATGCAGCAGGGCTATGGTTTAATCTATTAACCTTTCTTTTGCACCAACCTAATATGTCTCCAAGGAGACTGTGATCTGTCAGAATTCTGAGGATGCCGTGTCTGGGTGGCATGAACTTAGTGAAAGAAGAAAGTAGATAGGAGCTGTGTAAAGGGTGAACTGCAGTAGACGCTATTGGTGCCCAACCCAGATGCTCTTCAGCCCCTGCAGATATTGGGCAGCTGGCTTGGGAGACCACAGTCCCTGGGAGTTTATCTCAGACAATGATTGACTGTCACATGTGGGACAAAGGTCCCCAAGGTGGGTCTAACTCTTGGGTGGGGGGCAGTGGTTTAGAGTTCTTGGGTAGAGCTTGCCCATGGGATCAGAAGCAAGTCTAAAGCTACTTTTAGCTGAGACACATTTTCACTTAGCTCCCCGTCTCTCCTGCCTTCTCCTTCCCCCTCACTCCTAAGAGTACATCCTCCAATCAGTCTTCCTCAATAAATCACTTGGGCAAGAATCCCTACTCAGGATTCGCTTCTAGACAATATACACATGTGTGTGTGCATTTGTTATTTTTTATACATAATACCTCTTTCTTCAATGCCACCATCCGGTGTACACCTCACAAATCCAGTTGTCACATTTGCACTCCCTGAATCGTGTTCATTGACTACGTGACCCACAGATATCTAAGCCCAATTTACTGTATGGTCTCTCATACCTCAGTTAACTAATTCCAATCTACATTTTTTGAAGAATGGAAAATTTTTCACTAGGAAGATTTTACCAGTTCAAACTGAGTCAGAGGAGTGGCATCACATAAATGAACTTCAACTTCCTGAATTTCATCATAGAAAGTCAGAGAGAGAGAGAGAGGGAGAGAGCCTTTTATTTACCTATTGTCCTCTCTTCCACAGTTCAAAATCAAAGAGAAATAAAAGGAATTAATTTTTTGGGTTTTAAGCTTCTGAGAGCCCAGCTCTTGTAGATTTTTAAGAATTTTCAAGGAGAATTTTGACAATACCTCTTTTTCCCTTGCATGTTTGATTTTAAAGCAGGCTTTCCTGCTTAAGGTAAAACTCAACTGTGATAAACTATTGAATTATTCTATAACCTAGACTCTTCATTTCAGAGTAGGCTTCCCCACTTTGGTCTGGATTAGTGAAGTTTGACTACATGTGGACAGCAAATGAATTGCAAATCATATGTAAATGTGTATAAATTAGCACCAGTTATTAGAATAATTTGCATTTACAGCTCTGTAATTAGGCAGCAGCCTGGGAGAGGAGGGCAGTGGGCAAGGGACCCAGGAAGCTGGGAAGGCAGCCCAGAAGTCCTGGGGTCCCCACCTCTATGTTAATGAGGCTCAGTTTTCCCTTCCCTAGGTCCCTTAGCACAAGACCTTGGGGATCTAAAACCTGTACCCTGGCTTTTGGATTTCCGGTTCTTGCTAAGATTCTTCATTGCTGCTGCTCAGGGGCCTTGACTTCTCCGGCTCAGTGTAGCACAGGGAGAGGTCAGGGGATTTGGAGCATTGAAGTCTTAGATCTACTGCTTTCAGGGTAACTTTGGCCAAATTACTCTCTGATCCTTAGTTTGCTCATCTAAAAATGGGATTTATAACAAAAACTTGCCCCCATTCTATCACTCAGTACTATGGGGTTCACGTGAGACTCTGTATGTGACCCTTACTAGCCTTTACATGCATTTGTTATTATTATAACAGCTGAGTTCATCTAACTAACACATGGTGGATCCAGGATTTAAACAGGTTTGTCTGGCTTTACATCACCTTTGTATCACTGTGTCCCATGGTCCCAGCAGGTAGCGTGCATGAAGAACAGTTTATTCCCACACCATCCACTCTCCTGGCCCTGCCTGGCCTCCTGCCTCACTTGGGTGCAGATCTCTGGTGGCCAGGGATGGGCCCTTAATGCCTTTTGCACTCTATCCTTAAAACACTTCCTGGTAGAATGTACTTTGGTGAGTACCCAGCTCTTGGAGCCCATGTGTGTCTGTAAGTTTATCTTAAGCATTTCTCTCGCTTTCCCTTTAGCCTGGAACAAGAGAAACAGCATAAAGCCCTTACTCACTTCTCTGCAGCCACCCTTGGATAACCCCCTCTTTAGTTGAATGAGGGTAGCTACAGAGGCACAGGGAGTTGGAAAGAATGTATGATGAAAACATGATCACCTACTTGCCTGTGGAATGAATCAGATAATATTTTTAAAGAAAATTTGCCACTTATTGTTATGAAAACACGTCTGTGCTCTGAACCCAGCCTGGAGGATGCTCAGACGGGGAAAGGTACTGAGGGCTGGGGGTCATCCCCAAGCAGATACTAGAGAAGGATCACAGGATCTAGGTTAAGAATCAAATACTGGTTCCTGCTCTGGGAACTTGTAAGCCTTCTGAGCCTTCTTGTACCCTTCACAGAGTGACTGTGAGGATGAAATGGGATTTTAGATGTGAAAGGAATTTGCTGTCATTTCATTATTATCAAGAACATGCATCACAGACCAATCAGATCTTCAGTTCCTGCCCATCCCTTCATCCCTCAACACATATGCCATGTGCCAGTGGTAGAGAACTGCTGGTCATTCCAATAATTTTTTTTTTTTTTTTTTTTTTTGAGACGGAGTCTCGCTCTGTCACCCAGGCTGGAGTGCAGTGGCTGGATCTCAGCTCACTGCAAGCTCCGCCTCCCGGGTTTACGCCATTCTTCTGCCTCAGCCTCCCGAGTAGCTGGGACTACAGGCGCCCACCACCTCGCCCGGCTAGTTTTTTGTGTTTTTTAGTAGAGACGGGGTTTCACCATGTTAGCCAGGATGGTCTCGATCTCCTGACCTCGTGATCCGCCCGTCTCGGCCTCCCAAAGTGCTGGGATTACAGGCTTGAGCCACCGCGCCTGGCCTATTCCAATAATCTTTAATCATGCTGCCGTCTTCCCTCAATGACTTTTCCTGCTTCATTTGCTTGGCCAGTGTCTACTGATTAATTCATTCAATGGTTGGATGTTTATTGAGTACCTACTATATGTGAACCACTATGATGGACACAGGTGACACAAAGGTTAACTAAAGAAAAATGGTTCCTGTCCTCATGAAGCCTATATTTTCTGAACCATTTAATACTCAACTTAAATATGAAAGCCCTTTCTTGACATCTATTCTCCCTTAATAGTTTGAAGCACCCCTCCTTTTTGCCCCGCCAGTGTCTAAGGTTGTCTGTCCTAGTGCCTTTAACATTGCACTAACTCTTGCACATTCTACTCCCTCTCTCCTCTCTTGCCTTCTTCCTCTTCACTCTGCCTTATCTCTTTCCTTTCTTCTGCTGTCTCCTGCCTCCCTCCTACTGGTAGCCATCTTCTTTGTCCTTCCTTGGAATTTATGAGGCCAATCCTTGAAATGAGAAGGTGACTACTTTCAAACAGATAAAAGAAAGCCCTTCTTTTCCCAGCAGATAATTAATTTGTGTCACTTGCTGGTCATGGAACGTAATTGAGGCCAAGGGCTTAAGAAGGCCCTGAGGAGTTAGACACGTAGTCACACCAGGGGGAATGTATCACTCATTCTGCTTCCCCATTCCTGGAGGGTGAGGTTAGCGAGCCCTGCCCTGAGCTAGGTAGCAAAGAGCTTCTCAGCCTATTAAGGGGCCTGGCCAGGCACAGTGTTCACTTACCACATACTGAGCAGAGATAGAGTTTTCTGGCACCAGAGATGTGTACTCAAAGGAACTTGCCACATAGTGAGCAGAGATAGAGCTTTCTGGAACCAGAGATATGTAGTCAAAGGATGGATGCAGAATAAGACTGAAGTCCTGAATTCAAGTCCCAGGTCTGTCATTTTGCTAGCTAAACGATTCAGACACATTTCTTCACCTCTCAAAGTCTCCAGTTCCTTGAAACCCAGGACTCCTGTGTGCTGCTTCTCCCTGGGCTGCGAGAGGCTCAGGAACTGTAGTAAGCTTGGGAGGGTGAGAGAAGAAAAAATGAAAGAGATAGGCAGAGAAGAGGAGAGGGCAAGAGAGGAGAGAGGGAGAAGAGTGTGCTAGAGTTAGTGCAATGTTGACAGCTTCGCAAGCTGTAGACATGAAGGACTGAGTGCTCTGTGGATACTCATGGTATTTCATCTTTGGGCATAGTAAAAGGATGGACACTGGAGAAGAGAGAATGCATCCCAGAAACTTAAAGTCTGACATTGGTCTTAGCTAAATGAAGCATCTTGCAGGCATAGGGTAATCTCAGGTGAGATCCTGGGAGCAGAAGTGATCTCAGCATCCCCTAGTTCCATGCCTGCATCCATGCCTGCAGCACTAACCAGCTATGAGGTCTTGGCACGTGCTTTTTCCTTTCTTGACTCTCAGTTTCTTTATCTGCAAAATAGGCATTGGGGGTTGGAGCAAGGAAAATTGTACCTGATCATGATTTTGTAAAGCCTATTCCTCGGAACATCAGTGAAAAAATTTAAGGAAAAACAAATTCCAGGGGAAAAAAGAATTCAACGAAAAATTTGAGAAATGCTGCATAATATATATAGATAATCAGAGTGCAGATTAGCATATTGCATCTCTTGAAAATCCCATAATAGGGAGAACTGTTTTTACTTAACCTGGTTTGGTCCAAATTTTGCAGAGTCCTTTATTAACATCCTGTGGATATTGACACTACCAGGAACATGCCTTAGGAAACAATCTTTTGGGTTGTTATCCATCGAACATTTTGTGCCTCCACATAGCTCACAGGGCAATTCCATACAGACTGGGGAGGAAAGAGAGAGTTCAACCTCACACCAAAACTTGTCCAGTGGTTAGTGCTGTGCTGTTGTAGAATGTCCTACTGAATCTGTCTGTGAGCTCCATTCTCCTGATTATGTTTGACTAGGTCAAGTGACATCCAGCCAGCTTTCCCTGAACAGGCAACATCAGACAGAGAGAGGGATGGTGGCAGGGGACCCAGCAGATAGGGATCCCCGAGTAGGTAATTGGGAGTGCATTGCAGCTGCAGGCATGTTGCTCATATTGCAAACTAGACCCCCAAGGCATTACGTGAACTGAGTCTTGGGGAACTGATAGCAGGTGTGTTAACCTGATATTCTACCTGTAGAATGCCAGCAAGAAGAGTGAAACTGTGCAATGCTACTCAGCATTTTCAAGAAAAATGCATTGAGCGCTTAAACTGTGCCCAGTGCCGCATTGATTATTGGTGACAAAGAGGTGACTCAGACACAATCCCTGCCTATGAGGTACTCTTCAGCTGGGGGAGGTGGGGGGAACAGGCAGCAGCAAGTAAATAGGTAACAGCACCTATTCTCAAGCATTGGTGTGCAGTAATAGCCTGGGAAGTTTGTTAGAAATTCAGGCGCTTGGTCTCTGCCACAGATCTTGAGGATCAGAATCTATAGGGTGGAATCCAGGCATCTGTATATTATGATATGCGACTAAGGTTGGGGAATTACTGAATTACCTTAATGGGGAAAGCATGCACTTTGGAGTCAGAATGTCAGTGAGGTGACCCTGAACAAGTCCCCCTACCTCTCCAAGCCTGAGTTTCTTTATTGAAGATGCTTATGCATATGGAGGAGGATGACACTGGGACACCGTGTGTGAGGCACCTAGCACAGTGTCTAGCACCCCACAGTCAGGAAGTGGTGGCCATACTTGGTACATTCTTGGTACATTTACTGAAGTACAGTAGAAACATTAAAAACAGAAAAATCACCCACTCAAGTCCACTTCGACAGGCCCTATCCCAAAAAGCAGGAAGGAGCCAGGCTGGGTTCTAGACATTTCTGGTACCAGCTGGAGCAGGGCACGCTGAGTGCTGCGCATTGCTATAAAGAGATACCATATAATTGCAGAAGGTGACATTGGGCCCAACACTTCAGCGCTTTTTACAAGGGGGAGTTTGAGAGACTTCTGGAGTTCAGCAGAGCTGCATGACTCTATTTAGCCAAGATCCAAATTCCCATTACAGCAGCTCTTTTGGTCTCATTCACACATTTAGTAGCAAAACATTCACTTCCTTACAGCGTTATTAATTTCCTGTGGGCATGCCTTATTGCCTTTGCTAGGTCCTTATGGCCAAGGTCTGAACATTTGACACCTCTTCTATCCTTCACCTAGTGCTGTGCAAACAATAGATACTCAATAAAAATTTGTGCCTAATTGGTAATTAATCTGTTGCAGTGGGGAGGGCAGATGTCAGCTGTGGCTGTTTTGTCTTCAATTTGGGTTCATTTCTACCTTTAAAGAGCTTGTGCATTATTATATTATCATATTATGCAAACTAAATATTCTAAAAAGACTGATAGTTAACAAACAGACTAGTAGATTAGTGATTGCCTGTGGGATTCATCCTAATCAACCAGCCTACTTATCTGCCTGTGATCAGGGCCCCGAATCTTTATCATTCAGCTGAGTGAAGCAACATACCAGGTTCCCAGAGGAGTAGAACGGGATTTCAATTACATATCCATTTTTTTTTATCACTTCACTGAAATAACATGGGCTCCCTGGCTCTAAATTGCTAAAAACCCATTTAAGTTAAGGAGACAAATAGACACTAATTACAGAGCAAAGAGGAGTCCAAAGCATCAAGGCGCTTGGCTGAGATGCCTTCCGTCACTTCCTCCAATGTGAAGCTGGAAGAAATTGAAGTCTCCTCCTCTCCTGCTTTCCCACTCTCAGAAACCCCTCCCCTCAAGGGGTAGGAGTTTGGGGGGCGGGGTACAAAAGAGCCATCTGTGGAGAGAAGTTTGGATGTTCCTCTTTTAGCCCTGGCAAGCTATTAACTTGAAGACCATGGCATCTGTTTCTTTTGTATAATAATCTGTGTCGTTGTCTACATACTTATCTATTTAGAGGCACCCTCAAATCCTAATCAGTACTGCAGCTTCCCAGTGAAAAGAGTAATAATACACAGGCATTAGGTGACCTGAATCCTGCCTGTTCCATGATCAAATGGTTATGTGACCTTCACCTTGGACAAGTCACTTCACTGCTTGTGCTTCACTTTCCTCTTTTGTACACGACGTGCTGGTCAATATTTAAACAGCTCTCCCGGGGGGAGAAGCCCTTATTTGTAGCTTTTGCCAATTTCCATGGTGTAAATACTCCCACCATAGCCAATTTCAAGCTGCCACCCTGAAGTTACTGAACCTGGAGTCGAGAAGAAAGGCACACAATCCACTCTCTGGGGGCTGGTGTGAGATGGTTTCTGCAACCACTGGCTGAGATCTCTTCCAACTCTTACATCAAATGATAATGTGATGGCCATACAGAGCTCATTTAATCTCTCTCCCTTTCTAGATAGATACATATCTCCAGTTCTTGAAGGGGAAATTAATTGGTAGGTAATAAGAAAATAACCTAGCTTCTGTCCCTTTCAGACATGGGGGAAGAGTAAAGAAAGCAATATTTTCAACATGAGATAAAAAAAATACAGGATTTCATTCATTATTTATATCAGTATTTAATGAATATTTAATAACATTTATTAATGTAATAATCACATTCAAACCTTCATTGAATGGAAAAAAACTCTGCTTTTGTGCCTTTGTGAAAGAGAAGGTGGAACATTTATTCCATACTAAAGGAGTTTGACAAAACACTTTCCCCCTATCTATCACACTCAAGTCCATGTCAACAAATGCTTGGTGGCTGAGCACTGACAAAACTCCTTGGCCATGGGGGTTTTCCCTTTTCACAAATGGCAGAGTTCTGGCAATCAGGCACTGAGTACTAACCCGGCCATTCAAGATTCTCCCAACACACACTGTGTTGCCTGTCCCTCCAAGTATTTGACCATTTCAAATGCCTCATCCTCCAGCTTTACTGCAGGTCCTTCCCTACCTTCTAGAGCATCTTCCTGTGACCCACCTTGGCACTTTGACCTTTCTTATGGCACATGGCTTATCCTGCCTTGACTACAGTCATTAGTACACTTGTCTTATTGCTAACCAGATCGTGAGCATCTTGAAGGAAGAGGTTAGGTCTTATTAATCATTTTTTAAATTTCCTGCAGTGCGCTTAATAAATGCTTTTGGAATTTTAATTGAATTTGTATGACTAGAAGGTGATGTCGTTCCATAATCTAAAGAGTTCTTTAAAAAATGAGTTCTGAAGTTACATTCTATTGAAGAATATGCAGGATAACAGTAGCCAGAAATGTTGGTGTGCAGAGGAATAGCAGACAACAAAACTCCTAGGATGCTTTGTGGGATGCCAAAAAATACTCCCCACCTCACATACAATGGTTTGTTTGACATCTGACATTGCTTATTTCATGAGGTGACCTCATGGATTGGGTGAGTCACTGAGGACCTATCTGGGCTGGCTAATGGCTACAGTTTTGGGGTTGATGAGATATCAGTGGACACCATTACAGATATGGTAGAAGGAAGAGTCTCACGGTGGTTTCTAAGTGTGGTCCCTGGACCTGTAGCATCAACATCACCTGGAAACCCATTAGAAAAGCAAATCCAGCTGTGGGCCCAGCAAGTTATAGTTTAACAAGCCCTTCAGGTGATTCTGATGCACTCTCAGGATTGAGAAACTCTGGTCTGGGAAGGACACAGAGTGATCCACCTGCCTTGGCCTCCCAAAGTGCTGTATATATCCATCCATATACACATTTGTTAATCTTATAATTGAAATTAATTGAACAAGATATTTTCAACGTCATCTTCTCTAAGCACATATAACATTCTAGGTGGCATGGGAGATATGGAAGTGGTACAGTATAGTCTCTGCCCTCAGGGAGCTTGGAGCTGGGGAGGTGGGCTAGATCAATATCCTTGACATATAAGTAAGTGGTCCAGGGGTAGTTAGATAATAGTGCACTTAAACCTTGAAAGATGAAGTAGAATTTAAGCAAGAAGAGGAAAGAGAGAAGGAGATAGAAACAGAGAAGCATAGGAGATTAAATGAAGGAAAATAAAGGAAGAAAAACAAAGGTATTTTAGGATGTCAAGGGGAAGATGGGGAAGTGGTGGGGGTAGAGCATCATGGGGAGGGGTCTTGACTAGCTGGTGTTAGATTTTCGTGTTGGGAGATAGTATCATAGGTTTGCCTGAGAAATAAAAGATGTAAGGCTTTGAACCCCTGTTGAGCTTGGATTTTAAGAAGCACTGGGAAGCCACCACAAGCTTCAGGATGAGGAAGTAGCACCATAGGGACAGATGCTGGAGGCCAAGCACTGGAGCCAGGCAGCATTGGCCAGCTGGGGTCAGAAGCCTCCAGTGGGACTAGTTAGGAGAACTAGAGATTCCCAGCTTCATGATGGCAGTGAGGATGGAACGGAAGAGATGGGGGGGAAGGAGGAAGAAGGAAGCATCAAGACAATTTGGGCACTGGTCAAGCTATTTGACAGTGCATCACAGAGTGGAGTAAAAGGTGATGGGTGGGTAGCTGTTAAAAAGATGTGTGGGGTGGGAATTAGAAACAAACCTCAAAGTCATTGAGAAACCCAGGAAGATCTGTGGGGCCAGCTCCTCTTTCTCTGTCTTTTTCTCTCTTGGACTGCAAGGTTGACCTCTCTTTCTGGCTCCTAGAATCAATCCTTCTCCCTCCATAGCTATTCCACTCTCTTCTCTTTTCCATTGCATTTCAATGATCACTTACCTTTTCCTTTCTCTCAATAACTCCAGCTTTTCCAGATCAACCATGACCCCACAGCCCGCCCACTGGTAAGTGACTCAGCTGCTCAATATGCGCCTCTTCATACTTCCACCAGAGGGGATCTGATTGACTCAGTGTTTGCACCTGTTACATTACGGGAACAGCCACCAGGTCTTGGCTCAGGTGCCATCTCCTAGTCCCATCTGCTGTGGTCTCATGGTGGTGGTGACGATGGGGTGGGGCCAGAATCTGGGTCACATTATGGAAAAAGCCAGGTACTGTTAGGCAGGGCCTCAGAAAAGGCTGTAGGTGGGGAGCATCATGACTATTATCTCTACATAGTTTTGCATTTAGGGTATAAAGATAATGATGGAATCAAAATGACTAAAAATTCACAAAACTGGCTAGCTGGAAGAATAGAGTGGCAGTGACAAGAAAATAGAAAAATGTAGCAGGAAAGCAGGATGGGAACAAGCAAGTGATATGTTCATTTAGGGCTAAGTTGAATTTTATTTATTCATTTAGCAAATGTTTATCACCTGTCTACCATGTGTCAAAGCGTGTGCTAGGTGGGGACTGAGGAATTAATAGACTTAAATACTGAACGCATCAACTGAATAAATTAAATCATAGTGATACCCACCATCTATGAAGCTCCTATAGTGTATAATGTGCTTTTTTTTTTTTTTTTTTTGAGATGGAGTCACACTCTGTCACCCAGGCTAGAGTGCAATGGCACGATCTCAGCCCACTGCAACTTCCATCTCCCAGGTTCAAATGATTCTCCTGCCTCAGACTCCTGAGTAGCTCGGATTACAGGCATGTGCCACCACACCTGGCTGAGTTTTGTATTTTTAGTAGAGACGGGGTTTCACCATGTTGGTCAGGCTGGTCTCAAACTCCTGACCTCAGGTGATCCACCTGCCTTGGCTTCCCAAAGTGCTGGAATTACAGGCGTGAGCCACCGTGCCTGGCCACAATGTGCTTTTGATATACCATCTCATTTAGCCCTCACAACCATCTGACAAAGAAGATATTAATTTCATTTTATGGTTGAGGACGCTAAGGCTGGTGAGATTTGAACTTGAGTCTGCCTGATGACAATGCCCAGGTGCTGTACACTGGATTTTATGGATCTGGAGCTCCAGAGAAAGGTCAGGGCTGTGGATGGGTATTTGGAATCCATCTTCATAAAAGTGTTAAACACATCCAGGAGAATGAATTTATTCTCTAAAAGAAGAAACTCAGATTTTCCTTTGAGGGGAAACCTATGTTTAAGGGGTAGAAAGAAGAAGAGGAGCCTCCAGTCGACACATAATAGCAGCAAGGGACTTAGCAGAGGAATGAGGATAGTGCAGAGCCACCTGGGAGGGGAGTTCCAGAAGGAAGGGCAGCTGCTGGTGTCAGTGCCATAGATTCAGGAGACTGAAGACAGAGGAGACAGGTTCCAGGTCAGGTTGTTGTGAGGATTCAGGTGACCTCATGGATTGGGTGAGTTACTGAGGACCTATCTGGGCTGGCTAATGGCTACAGTTTTGGGGTTGATGAGATATCAGTGGACACCATTACAGATATGGTAGAAGGAAGAGTCTCACGGTGGTTTCTAAGTGTGGTCCCTGGACCTGTAGCATCAACATCACCTGGAAACCCATTAGAAAAGCAAATCCAGCTGTGGGCCCAGCAAGTTATAGTTTAACAAGCCCTTCAGGTGATTCTGATGCACTCTCAGGATTGAGGTACTCTGGTCTGGGAAGGACACAGTCTCTTCAGACTTGAATGTCAGATCATTCCAGGTGTATACTTTGGGAGGTACACAGACCCACTGTAGCACCTTCAGATGGTGAGAAGGAAGGCCAATTAAAAGAATGTCCAGAGAAAGGAGTACTCACCATGAGATAAAACACCAGCAGAGGAATGAAAGCTGTTTCAAATAGGTATGGACTTTGATATGAACCAGGCACAGTACTCGGCACAGGGGATGGTGTGAGCAAGGCAAAGTCCCTGCCTTTACAGAACTGACACTCCAGTCGGGGAGACATATAAACATACAAGAAGACCTCAGGTAGTCAGGGTGTGTAATAACAGTAAAACATCATGATGTAGTAGGAAAGGCTGGAAGTCTACTGCAGTCAGAGAAAGACCCGCAGAGTAAGTGACATTTGAGTGAAATCTGAATGCATCAAAGAGCAAGCCACAGGAAGGAACAGCAGAGAGAAGAGGGGTCTTGGTCGCAGGAGCTGCAAGTACAAAGACCTTGAGTCAGGAACAGGCTTGACTTGTTCAAGAACAGACAGAAATCCAGTGTGGCTGGAGGCTGGTCAGGGTGGCTCTTACATGGGCAGCACAATCTCAGTTAGGGTCATAGAGTCCAGAGTAAGGGTTTTAGACTCATGGTAAGTTCAAGATACGAAGTCTATGGAGGATTTTAACAAGGAGAGGGACATGATGAAATTTCTGTTTTCAAAAACTTACTCTGAGGATTCAACTAAAAACATCTACACCAATGTTCATAGAGGCATTGTGCACAGCAGCCAAAAGGCAGGAACAACCCAAATGCCCATAAATGTGTGAATGAGTAAACAGAACTGGTGTATCCATACAATGGAATATTATTCAGCTATAAAAAGGAATGTAACTCTGATATAGGTTGACATGAATGAACCTTGAAAACATGGTGCTAAGTGAAATAAATCAGACACAAAAAGAATACTATATGATTCCACTTATATGAGGTGCATAGTGTAGTCACATTCATAGAGACAAAAAGTATATCAGAGGTTAAAAGGGGCTGAGGAGAGAGAAATGGAGTGGGGGAGTTACTACTTAATGATTATCAAGCTTTAGTGTGGAGTAATGCAAAAGTTCTGGAAATTGCCTGTAGTGGGGGTTGCATAACAATGGGAAGGTACTTATTGAATTGTACACTTAAAAATGGGTAAAGTAGTAAATTTTATGTTATATCTAGTGTACCACAATAAAAATGTTATTACATGTAAGTTACTCTGGCTGCTGTGTGGAGAACTGGTTGTGGGGTGTCATGGGTGAAGAAGCAGGAAGACCAATGGGGCTGTCACATGATCTTGTCCAGATACTGATGTCTGGGCAAAGGAGCGCCAACTGAAGTGGAGAGAAGGGGTGAATTGGAAGCCGAGAGCTGACTGGATGAGTTATGCATGAATGAGGTGAGGAAGGGAGGGTCTCGTGTGACCCCCAAGGTCTTTTCTCATTTTATTTTATTTTTTTGTCTTTTTTTCTTCCTTTTTGTGGAGAACAGGGTCTCGCTATATTGCCCAGGCAGGTCTCAAACTCCTGTGCTCTAGCTATCCTCCCATCTCTGCCTCCCTGAGAGCTGGGATTACAGGTATGAGCCACCACGCCTGGCCCCAAGGTCTTTTCTTGAGACACAAAGTGCGTGGTGGTGTCCTGATATTTCAGGGGAAATAGCTGAAGTGCTGCAGGGGGAAGAAATATGCTTGCTTAGTGCCACACAAGGGGCAGATGGGATTGTAAGGAGAAAGATTTGGGCTCAATATTAAAAAATAAACACAGAAATCTTTCAAATTGAGCCATTCTGAGCATGGATGAGGGCATTTAAGAGCAGGGGATAAGACCCTCCTTAGAGAGGCCACCACGGAGAGGAGACTAGGACTAGGTGATCTTCCTGGTGGGTTCTCAACAACCCTCAGATTCCTTTATCCTAAGTCTTTGGAAGCCTTCAGAAATGGGATTTCTGTTGCAGGTTGAGGCAGAAGTAAGATTACAGAGATGGGTGGTGAGGAAATGAGATAGTGGCTGGAGGCCGCTAATTTGAGATAATTGTCCAGAATATTGGAGCCAGGAAAGCCAACAGGGTTAAAGAGGGTTTTACTGTTTTCTTTCTCATTCTCCTTCCCTCCCTCCCTCCCCTGGCTCTTTGCCCCCCTTTTCCTCTTTGCCCCCCTCTTCCTCTTCCCTCTTTTCTGAGATGGAGGAAAATGAGCTCACACTGTTTCCTAAGAGGTCCCTAGGAGTGAGGTAACATGAGGATGGCTGGGCATTTTCAGTTAGAATTGGGACCCATGGAACAGTTCTTTCCTTCTAAGCTGCATCCCAGCTCCGTGTTCCCGCAGCCACTGCAGCAATTCTGACATATCATCACAGACAGCCTCCGTGGCTCAAATCACTTCCCGCTGTGCACCCATAACACACAGATTGGAGGTAACTTTACTCTAGAGAACCAATTAGCAAAGACCCAGGCTGGGTAATTACAGTTTGATAAGATCCTTGCAGCCGATATCCAGGGCAGATAAAGCGCTAGGAAGCCATTTCTCAGCAGGACTTGGGGGGGAAACATAATGCAACTCACCTTCCTCCTTCCCTTCCCTGCCCTTGGACCCCACCCCTGCTTCTCTCAAACTTTAAACTGGCCCCAGAGAGGAAAGGGATGAAGGGGTTTAGAAAAAAGTCACTCAGAGACTCTGGAGTGGGCAGCTGCCCCTCTCCTAGGCCGGGCCCACTGCCGATGGCTGCTTTCCTTTCAGCCCTAAGAGGTCGCTGTTACTCAAAGCTGGGGAGCTGGTACCAACTAACCAGAAGGAGAACTAAGGGCTTCCACCTTGAGTGGCAGATAAGGAAAGGGATGTCTCATACATGCCATCTGGATAGGCAGGCAGATGCCACAGTGCTGCTCAGGGAGGCCAGGGTCACCCTTCTCAGGCCCTCAGGCCCTCCAGGGTCTCTTGTCTCCTTCTCTCCCATTCCCTTTGGACTTGCGCAGGGGTGGTTGCTGTGTGCAAAGCCATTTCTCTTCTGCCTCCTATTCTAAGCCACCTTTTTGTCTACCTGAACCTCCCCACCCACCCCTCACTGGCTTCCCCAGAACCGCTGGTGCTCTCTTTAATCCATGGTCTACACCGTAGCCAGAGGGATTGTTTCCAGTGCAAATCTGATTCTGTTGTTCTCGTACTTAAAAATCCTTCCATGGCTCCACTGCCGTTGAGATCATACGCAAACATGGCCTTGGCATGGCTGAATTGTTTTCCTTCACACTTTTCAGTAACAAAGCATTGCAGATCCTGTTGAAATTCACTGCGTGCCATTCTTGACTCCCATTTTCTTTTTTGAAGTCTTTAGTGGTGAACTTTTCTTTTGTGACTTTACATTTCACTTTTTAAATTAGCCAATGGTGAAGTTGACTTAATTTTTGCTGTAAAGTTCTGTGAGTCTTAACACACGTAAGATGTATATACTGCCATCACAATCAGAACACAAAACAATTCCGTCACCCCCCCAGACTCCCCGGTGCTGTCCCTTTGTAGTGACACTGTGCCCCCTTCCCTAGCCCCTAACATGCACTGATCTGCTTTCCACCACTATAGCTTTCTTTCAAAAATGTGATATAAATGGAATCATACAATATATAACCTCTGAGAGCCCTCCAAGCTATTGCATGTCAGCAGTTTCTCTTTTCTATGGCTGAGTAGTATTCCATTGCATGAATGAAACATGCAATGAAATACGATTTTGTTTATCCACTGTTTTGATAACATGGCCCCTTTGTCTCCTGACATTTGTACCTGTTGTTCCTTCTTCCAGGGGCATTCCCTACCTCCTCCTGTTTGCCTACCAAACATATTGTCTCTGTTCAGAGATCAGTTTGTATGCCTCTTCCCCAGGAACATCCCTCAGACTCTAGAAAGAATTAAGTCCTCAATACTAGGTGCTCCTACTCACTCAATTTCTTTCTTGAACCAGATCCTTACAGTTCAGGGTAGGTTTTGATTAAATCACTTGTCTTCTCCACCATTCTGTGAGTACCATGAGGGCAAATGTACCGTTCCGTGCTATGTTTCCATCACCTGACAAGTCCCAACATACAGTTGTTGAATTAATGAATATTATTTGCTTTTGTATCCTAGGGCCTAGTATTGTAGTAAACATTCAGCAAATCACAATGCATGTCTGATGAATTAATAAAGAAATGTCTTTGGTGTCCATCTCTCAATTGATGTGTACATTCATTTTTTTAAATACTGATCAGACCACTTTGTCAATCTTTCTGTATATTCTGAGCTACCGCTTTTTTCTTTCTTTTTGCAGAGTTGCAAAAACAAATTGAGGTAGCTTGTAATAATGACACACTACAATAAGATACAAATAGAAATTCATGATTGGGATGAAGTGAAATAAAGGAGGAATAAGCATAGGAGACCTAAGCTAGAACACAAAAATTCATGTCATAAAGTCTGAGCTTCCTAGCAACCAAAGACAAAGGGGAAGCCATCAGTAGCAAAGTTGGCATTGTCTGTTAGTGAAAATTATACCAGTTTCTCTGGAGAAGCTGAAGCTAAGGGAAGTTTCCCATGTAGAACTTCAGAAAGGGACATAGAGATCTAACAGGCATTTTTTAAAGTGCCATTTTGACATTAAATGTAATAGCTAGACTCGTGGCTTTCCTTGAAGCATTTCTTCAGTGCAAACTTAAAACAGTATGCCTAAACACAAGTTAGGAGCTCTGCTTCCACAAGGAGTGAAAACCATTTGGTCCAAATATACAGCACTGATCGCCGGGCTTGATCCAGAGATAAAATTGAGTGTGCATATAGGAGCAGCTGGGCTGCAGGTCCTTCAGATTATCCTCCGTGAATAATATCTCTTGCACCTGGGCTGTTCAGACAGCCAGCAGCTGAAAATGGGAGTTTATGTTTCCCAGTGAGGGTATAGAGGATCCTCTTGTGACATCAAGCACCCTAACCCAGGCTGTTGCCTGAGCTGATTGCCTTTCCCTGGGTCTGCTGGGTCACCAACATAATACAGGTCATAGAAGAGAAACTGAGGTCTCCCCTGTCCACTTCCATGCCCCAGGTATATTATTACCAAGAATTTGGTAATGTGTGTAATGCATATACCTGAGGCGTGGAAGAATTTGGTTCAGTGTTAGGAGAATTTGGACAAGAGAACTTTAGGAGAATCACAGATCCTGAGATTAAACACGTCGAAGAGAATGTATCAGCTAACATTTGGGTACAGAATGTGTTCCCATTTACACAGTTTTTTCATTGGTGTTCGTAAGTGCAGGGCAGGAGGTAGGCTGGGCAAGGCTTACCATCACTTCCATTGTACAGGTGACAAATGGATACTTAGGAGGGTAAATGAGTTGCCTGCAGTCTCTCAGCATAATGTGTCAGAGCTGAGACACTAGTTTTCCTGGACTTAAATCCTGTGTTCTTTGCACTTCCCGTTTAAAATATTAACATACTAGAATACTACATGCTAATGTAGTATAATGATTTCCTAGAATAATAACAGGGAGAGGAGACTTTTATCTTTAGATCAAGAAGAAGGAGTTTCCAACTGTAATAAAAGGGATTTGGATTAGGCATTAGAAAGATATCTTCCTGGCCACTGTCCATTTATATCTCCATCCTACCTTAAATCTCTGTCAGGGAGAGATGTGAGTCATAAGAACAGGCCACTGAGGGGGACTAAAATGTTCCCACTTATAACCTTTAAAAATGTGGGTACTGCTCTTGATCAGGAGACAATTTTGGGGTTGTCCTATTTAGAGACACCCATATCTCCCTTGAGTTTTCTTTTGCCTTCCTATCCTCCATAGCCAAGCCTGGGCATCAATCTGGGGCACCTGCCAGTCATTTATCGATCGATTGAGCAATATGTGTTGTGCTGGACCATAACTATAGCAAAGTCTCAGTGGGAGATATGTATCCCCTCAGACAGTCCAGATAAAGAGGCTCTAAGGAAGGAAGTAGTTACAAAAATATGAGCAGGCTAAGGGGGCCAACAAGGCATCGCAAAGGATCAGAAACCTGCAATATCAGGAAAGCCTGGAGAAATGGAGTTACTGGAGCCCAGGAGCACTAGAATCATGGAAGAGAGGCTGTTTGGCAAGAGCTGTAGCAGCTGTAGCTGTAGAAGGACCCTCCTGCCAGATTCGCAGTGTCAAAGCAGGGAAGGAGTGGCCTCCAATGCTCACACTGGACACACCCAACAAGGAACCAGTCATCAAGAGAGCGTGGGAGGTGCAACTGGCAGGGGTCAGCCTCCTGGGGCCACAGCAGGTTGCAGCAGAGTGGAGCATGGACTGGAGGGGGCAGAGGGCAAATGGAGAATAGCTCAGTAGGAACCAAAGCCACAGAGTCCCCGCCCTCCTCTGGCTTTCATTCTAATGAGGCAGTCAGATAATAGATATTTACACACAAAGGATATGGTACAATAACAGCAGTTACGTATGCTACGAAAAACAGAGCAGCGAGAGCTGGAAGTGGGAAGGGGAGCTATTTTAGATGCAGTGGTCAGGGAGGCCTCTGAGGAGGTGAGGCTGTGCAGATAACTGAATGACATAAGGGACTGGCACAGGGGTCTTCATGTAAGGGCCTGGCAGTCAGATTCCAGTGAGGGGAGATAACCTCATCAGGGAAAAGTGAGGGGGATAAAGTGAATGCTGGCTCTGCAGAGCGTCCCCCACCTCCACAGCTGAGGGTAGAGCCTGGACCCAGTCATATCCCCCAGCTCCAATGTGCGATGCAGAAACTCTGGGAGAGGACGAAGGGAGAAATGCCACCAAAGGTGTGCCCAACATCACTGGTGATGAGCGTGAGAGAGCCCAGAGCTCCCATCTCAGTTGGCTCAGCTCACACGCCGCACGCACAGCTCCCCACACAACCATAGCAACAGATTCATTCTGAATGAGGCGGAAGCGTGTCAGTGCTGTGCGGGGGTTTCAGAGCTTACTCAGCGAGAGACAAGTGTGGGGAAGGAAGGCCGCTGTTACCAATTGCTAGGCAGTGACCCAGAAAATGCTTCAGACTCCCATGGCTGCTCCCCAAGAGTTGGAAGAGAGTGGCAGCTGGTGGACAGGTGGTGGAGCACCCACACTCAGTGATGGTTGTTCTCCACAGTGGTCTGGGGCTCAGGAGTGGGCTATAAATGGCATTGTGAGGGACTCACAACCACCTCCCCCTAACTCACGCACAGAGACAGACTCTCTCTCTCTGTCTCTCGCTCTCTCACACACACACACACAGACACACACGCATGCACACACCCCTAGAAGTGCAGGATTCCATAAGAGCATGTAGCAGAAACACACAACAAGTATATGGTGGTTCCAGGAAGGCTTCCTGGAAGAAGTGGCATTGAAGCTGAGACCAGAAAGCAGATGAGTTAGCTGAGCAAAGAGAAGGTGCAGAAACATTCCAGGCAGAGGGAACAGTGTTCAGAGGCTCAGAAATGGGAGAGGGAGAGCAAGCTGGCCCAGGATTAGGAACCAAGAGAAGTTCAGAAAGGCTAGAACAAAAAGTGGGAGAGATCTGGAACAGATGAGGCTGGCCGGGGGTCATCCACATTCTCTTCCTTGTCCCTCCTGTGAGCCCTCTACTGGGAAGATGACCCTCTTATTTCCAGAGCAGTGGACAGTTTGCAAAGCGCTTCTGTGTCCATTTTTCATCAGTTTCCTTGTCACACTCAGAGTGGACAGCAGGGCTGGGACTGTGGACATGGGTGAGAACAGAGGCTTTGTGACATATGGCAACTTGTTCAAAGGCACACAGTTAAGGGTCAGCACCAACACACTGCACTCCTGACTCCTGCTCTGATACTTGCCTCACTGGAACCATCATCCCCACTCATGTGGCAAATACAGCTGGGTATGTGGTCAGTGCAACCCGCACTTCTGCAGCCACCAGCCTGCAGGCTGGACCCCATTAGAGCGAAGAACTGAACCCTGCTAGCCAGCCTGAGGTGCATGCTCTGGGCATGCACATGTGTGAGTGTGAGCATCCTCAGCCTCCAGGGGGCCCTGTCTGGCACTAGGTTCTGTTGTTGAAGCTTTGGTTTCTGAGTCCCATCCTGCTCCCAAGCTTGGGCCAAGGGGTCCCTGGACAGAACCTCCAGCACTGTTTCCAAGGCACTTTCTCTCCTCCTAAGACGAGGTTGCAAGTCCTCCGGTCTTAGCATTTTGTTTCGTAGTGGCTTTGCTCTCTGGCATTTTCCACATCACCCAACTGCCTTTCATGCCTCACGTCCACGTGGTTGTTTCACGCCTGCATCTTTTCTATCATGTTCCTTCTCCCTTTGTTCTGGGGCTTCTGTGATCTGCCCTGAGTGCTCCATCCTTTCGCAGGCTCTGCCTCCTTTCCCTCCCTCCTGTGCTAGGCTGCCCAGCCTCTCTGTTCCTCCTACTCCTTCCTCTCCGTCTCCATCTCCTCCGGGCCAGCCATCCTCCTATTTCCACAGCAATACCTCCCTAGAGAGAGATGCCCCAGACCCTAGAAGAGTTGGCCTGGGGGGCTTGAACTTGCTTCCCAGACCTGTGCTTCCGGGAGTCTAGTGGATCAGGAGGCATCACAACTCCACTGCCTTTGAACAGGAGGGAAGGAGAAGGGAGGTGCACAGAGACTGAAGGCAAGAGCAGCTATTAGTCACCAGAGGGAGAGAAAGAAAAGGAATTGGTCCAGCAGCAGGGGGTCTGAGAAAGCTCACACAGCCCAAATCAGCCCTGAATTTAATAAGGGGATGGGAATTAGAAGCAGGCAGGGAAAGGCATTGCTGCTGGCCTGGCTTCTCCCTTCCTCCAGCCCAAGGGGAAGAAAAAAGGTGAACCTGCAGGCACCTGGGGTAGATACCTCTTTGTGTCTTTGAAAGCTGAGGGGAAGGATAATGGGAGGCAGAGAGAACAGATAGAGGCAGGTAGAGAAAGGGACAAATAGCTGCTCACATTCCTTCTGCGCTTTTTAGGGGTTTCAAACATCCCGTATGCATCCCCATGAAACAGCACAGAATGCAGCGTCCTTTGTAGCTGAGTGCTTTTCCTCCTACCCAATTCTTTCCCTTTAACATAGTTCGGTGACAGGAACAAATATTTGAATAAATTCAATAATAGTGGTGGCCACCTCTAGGTATCAGGCCTTGGATAGGTGCCAGGGATCAGCGATGAATAAGGCACGGTTCATGCCCTGAAGATGGGCACAGTCTAGAAAGAGACAAAGATAGGTACAGTAACAATTCAATCCAGTTGACCATACATGCAAAGTCCTGTGGTGACCCAGCTCTGCCTAGAGGGTTAGGAACACTTCACAGAATGTGGACTCTAAGCCAAGACTCAGAAACCAAGGCAGAGTTAGGCGGCCAGGTAGAGAAAGGGTGATCCCAGCAGTCGGAAGAACATTGCTCAAAACCTCGGAGCCATCATGGGTCTGGTGTGTTTGGGGAATGTAGGGGGATATAGGAGCAAGAAAGAACAAGCCAGGGAAGGCCAGCAACTGATGTGCCCTTGGGGGCTCTGGTGGGCAAGTAGCAGTGCGATGGGAAGTTCAAGAGACTCCTGGAATTCAGGGATAAAGGATAAAGTAGTCACCACCATCTTCCTATGTGACTCCCAATGTGACTAAGCCGCGCTTCTCAGCGAAGGTTCCAGAAAAGGGCGAGGCGACCAGGATCTTTGTTTAAGAGGTCTTAAAGGAGTCTGGGTTTTTTGTTGGCCTGGCTTTTGGGGGAGGTGGCAGGTGTTATGCATCTCCATCTAATAGTACCCTCCTCTCTGATTTTGCTTCTAGTCATGAAGATCTTCATTAAGTCTCCCCCTCAGCTCCCCTGCCCCAACACACACACGCTCCTTGGATAATGTTCATTTCCACTCATCTATAATGGCCTCAGGCCAGAGTTTATTTGTTCTCTTCCACCCGCCCCACCCTCATTCTGTGGCAGAAATGGGAATAGAGCCCTGAGGAAGCCCAAGGAAAAATAGTACAAAAAACTTTCAGAAGAGGTTTTCTTATAATGAGAATAATTTGGAAAGCAAATTGGAAAACTGTATCAATAGTGTGCTTAAAATCCCTGTCAGCTCCCTGCTACCTTAAAGATAGAATGCAAACTCCTGGCACAGTCCACAGACTGGCCACCTCCTGCTCAGCCTCGTCTCCATCATCAGCCTCTCTAGACCCTCTCTGCATGCAAGTCTATGCTCTGACACAGTCAAGCTACCAGCAATTCCTGGAATACCCCGTGTTTTCTACCGCTGTCATGACTTAAATCTTGCTATTTTCTCTGTCTGGAATTTCATTCTCCACCGTGTCCTTCAGATTGACATTTCCTACATTTTCAGGGCAAGTAGATCCTGTTCTGGAATGTCTTGCTCAACCGTGTGCCTCTTGCTTGGCTCAGTGAGAATCATTTCTCCGGGACCCCAGTAGCCCCCTCTTACCACAACTGGAATATTTATGAACTGTGTAGTTTTATGTGTCTGTGTCGCTGCCAGACCGTGAACCTTCTGATGGCAGAAACTAGCTCTTCCATCTTTGTATCCCCCATGCCTAGCCCAGTCTCTGGCATGGAGTAGGTTTTCAAAAAACATTTGGTGAAAGCATGGATGAGCCATAAACATTATTCTATCCCTCCACCTAGTACTTTCAATTTGAGAAATTTATTATTAGGAAATATTACAGAAGAAGGAAAAAGAAGTAAGTACATAGCTATTCATTGCAGGATTATCTTCATTAGTAGAAAACTAGAAGCATCTAAATGCCAACACTAGGGGAGTTGTTAAGTGAGTTCAGACTATTGCACTGCCATTAAAAAGAATAACTATTGAGACTAGTAACAATGTAGAAAATGTTTCCCACACAGTCTACGGTTTTAAAAAATGGGATACAAATGGTATGTTCACTCTCATTATAATTATGTAAAAGTAAGAGTAAAGACTAAAAGATATATACAAAAAGAAAATTAGTTGTTGGTCTGGGTTTAACTGACTATTTTTTTCCTTATCTAAAATTCATTTTAATGCTGTTATAATAATATTTGTATGGAAAAATAATAACACTGATATGCGGGGAAACACCCACACATTTATATGCATATTTATATACATGAGCCTTGCAATCCAGTCTCTGTCTTTAAGAGATGTTGACAAATATATTGTCCTTTTGTACAACAGCCTTAAAAACCCATAGATTGCCCTCAAATGCTCTGGCTTCTCCCATTATGACCCTGTGAACCATAACATATTCAAAATTCTTCAAACTGTTTGTGTTTTCAGCTCACGATGACAGATTTGGATGATATCCTTTTAGCTTGTTCCTTCTAGGCCAATAAAGCCTTATCTTTAGTAAGTCTGCATCCGGTGCTTCCTACCGCCACCCTTATCACATTGATCATTCTGTAATTCTTTCCTGGACCTGCTCCTTATCTACTGCAGTGTTTGCATATCAACTATTTATCAAGTGCTTACCTTATGCCAGGTTGGGTGACCAACTAGCTCCATTTGCCTGGTATTATCCTAGTTTTAGAACTGAAAATCAGGCATCCTGGAAAACCAGTGAGTCACAGGAAATTCAGGATAGTTGTTCACCCTAGTACCAGGCTCCACATTATATACTGAAGTTAAGGTTATGAACCAGATGGACACATTCCTGTCCTCAAGGAGCTTACATGGTAACTAGTGGGAAATGACCAAAAATGTAACAGACAATTTGAATGTGCTGCTACAAAGGTTGGCATCAACAACTATGAACGCATAGAATATAAAGCAATGATTTTTGCAAATGCATGCGGGGTGTGTGTGTGCGTGTGTGTGCATGTGTCTGGGCTAGGAATGACCTACAGAGGAGATGGTGTTTGAACTGGACATTGAAAGGAATGTAGGTGCTTTTTCAAAGATATGAGGGACATTGCAAACAGGTGTCTTCTGGAGTCTCAGGTCTGATCCTGCACAGCACTGTGTGTGGTTGCACTGGTACTTTCTTCAAAAGAAGAACAGTGTTCCTGTTTGGTTTCCAATACCCTTCTTTATGTGACCCAGCAGTTGGCCTTTTCTGACATCTGCTCACTGGGTTCTAGTCTTCTTAGACTGTGCTTGGTCATGTTTGCAGCTAGGTGTGCATAACCCGAGAATGAAGTGCGATTGCTCTCTCCTTGCTGCAAAGAGGCCTAGTGTGTGCTCTAGGCTTTCCCATACTAAACACCCACCCCAGGCAGCCCTCTCCTGGCTCTGCCTCCCTTGACTGACATCCACCTTCAGTGAGGGGTGGTGTGAGGGTTAGGGATTATTATGGGCCGAATTGTGTCTCCTCCCCAATTTTTTTTTTTTTTTTGAGGAGTTCCATTCTGTCACCCAGGGTGGAGTGCAGTGGTGCGATCTCAGTTCACTGCAAGCTCCACCTCCTTCGTTCACACCATTCTCCTGCCTCATTCCCCCGAGGAGCTGGGACTACAGGCTCCAGCCACCACGCTGTGCTTTTTGTATTTTTAGTAGAGATGGGGTTTCACCCTGTTAGCCAGGATGGTCTCGATTTCCTGACCTCATGATCCACCCACCTTGGCCTCCCAAAGTGCTGGGATTACAGGCGTGAGCACTGCACCTGGCCTCCCAAATTCCTATGCCAAAGCCCTAACACCAGTGTGATTATAGTTGGAGACAAGACCTATAAAAAGGTAATGAAGGTTCAGTGAGGTTATAAGGGTGACTTCTGAATCCGGTAGAACCAACCAGTGGCCTTATACGAAGAGGAGGAACACTGGAGACCTCTCTATCTCTCAGGAAAGGCCATGAGAGGGCACAGGGAGAAAATGTCAGTCTGCAAGCCAGAAAGAGAACCTGAGCCAGCCACAGAATTTGCCAGCATCTTGGTCATGGATTTCTAACCTCCAGAAAATAAATTTTTCTGAAGCCACTCAGCCTGTGGTATTCTGTGATGGCAGCCTGAGCAGACTAAGACAGGGATGCTTTACTATTTCCCAGGCGAAAGTCTGTTCTCCTTAAGTGGAGTTCAGTACTGAGGAGCAGGCAGGAGCCCAAACGTAGGCCATGGGTCCCTCACTGGGCTTTGGTATGGGGCCAAGCGTGGAGTAGGTGAGTAATAAAAACCTATTCATGGCTGGGCACGGAGGCTCACACCTGTAATCCTAGCACTTTGGGAGGTCGAGGCAGTTGGATGGCCTGAGCTCAGGAGTTTGAGACCAGCCTGGGCAACACAGTGAAACCCCATCTCTACTAAAATACACAAAATTAGCCAGGCATGGTGATATGTGCCTGTAATACCAGCTACTCAGAAGGCTGAGGCAAGAGAATTGCTAGAATCCAGGAGGTGGAGATTGCAGTGAGCCGAGATCACGCCACTGCACTCCAGCCTGGGTGACAGAGCAAGCCTCCATCTTTAAAACAAAAACAAAAACAAAAAACCTATTCACTTATTGAGAGGGGAGAGCTTCAGTATCAGGAGAAAGGACCTGGGTCTTCGTTAGAAAAACACCATCAACCCTCAGGCACATTAACAAAAGAGCCAGTGATGCCCATACTCCCTTTCTCTTAGAGGCCTTTCCTTCCTCGAGAGTGGGGTTGCAGATCGTTCCTTGGTAATGCTCTAAACATTTGTTCTAACCGAAGATCAGAGTCTACAGACCCCCCCCCCCATGTTCTAGAATCCAGAGATCTTTCCTTGGCCATTTGCTAGACATGTATTTGAGTTGTGAAATAATTTTATGGCATCTCATTTGATCCTCATAACCAGACTTGGAAGTAGGGACCTTGCACTGATTTTTGCTTTACAGGTGAGAAACCTGAGGCTCAGAGGCCAACGGCCTTGTTCAAGGTCACATGTCCATTAAGTGAGAGACCTGGCCTCACACGTAACTCTGTTTCCCTCCAAAGCCTGAGATTTTTCCTGCCCCATTCCCCAGGAACAAGTATCTCATCGCTTGGGCCAGCATAACGCAGGCTGCCCCTCCGACCAACTCCTGCTGGAGACCCTTCTCATTCCTGTCCTGTGGTCAGGGAGCATATTTCCTAGGGTGAGAAGAGAGCCTAGAGCTACCCATTCGACAGCTGCTCCTTTCAGTCCAGATTTGGTTTTTGATTTGTTTTCTGTTTGTCTTTTCTTCTGGGAAAGGAGGGAGAAGTAGAGGAGCCTCAGCCTTTTCTGAGAGCTCTGTGTTTATTTCTTCTTCTGTTGTGTGGGGATTTTAAATGATGAGGCTTTGATTTTTCTGCCTTCTTGGGAGACTTGTGCAATGTTTTAAAAACACACTGGCTCTGGTATTGCATTTCTGCTTGATTTTGCCTGCTGAGGAAGCCAAGGGCCTCAAAGCTGAGTCTAGGGTTTTCTGTGACTGTCTGCGTTTCTTCTCCCCACCTTTTGTGGGGCATATGAAAGGCATTGACTCAGTGTGCTTTGCTGAAGTTTAAAGTGAAAGCAAGAGAGAGGAGAGAGAGAGTGAGGGGAAAGTGCCAGGTAGGAAGAAGGATAACTCTAGACCACATGGCTTTGCGAGGCTGTGTTGGAGTACTTATGCTTGAACATACGAGTGTGCCCTCCTGGCTATGAGAAACCATTATGTAGTCAGAACAGGGGAAGGCAAGCATGCATTCACTTTTGCTCAAGTGCATACATTTGGGGGAGCTGCTTTGGAACACAATTCCATGTATGCTCAAGCAGGTTGGGTAAGGAGAGATATGTCAATCATATGTACTTGGACATACGAGTGTGTTCCCACATCTATGCCAGACCTTGGGTGTGAAGACATCCATACAGCACATAACCACAGACTTCCTGTGGGCAAGTATGCAAATGTGTAGAAAAGATGTCAGATTAAACTGTGAGTGCCCACACATACGAAAACGATTTTGGAGGCTGGAGAGAGCATCAGGAGGCTTTGATTCAAGTCACCAGCCTCCGCCTGGCTACTGTAGTATGCGTTTTTAAGCATACGTAGGAATGTGAGAAGATACACAGGCACACATCTCTGTTTCTGTAGGTGTGAGCATATGAGCACAGCAGGGTGTGTCTTTGTGTTAGCATGGGTGCACATGCCTGAGTGTACACAGGGCTCTGTGAGCACATGTGCAGAGGGACCCTGGGAGGAGGGGGCCTGGCTGTGCATATGAGGATGTAGGGATACTCTCCTGGGTTTCGGTTCCTAATTCTGGAGAATTTATAACAACAGCAACAGCAACAACGACAAAAAAGGATTGGAAGATGGCGTAACACTGCATACATTTCTGGAGCTTCAGGAACAGGCCCTGCGCCGGCTGTGATTCCAGCAGTGTCCGTTACCATGGCTATCGCTAAAAAGACACTGCTGGCTCTTCTGTTTATTTTTAAATCCTCATCCCTTTGACACCCCCTTCTGAAACTCAAATCCCATTCCCTTGGTGCTTCCTTTCCTCTCAGATCAGAAGATGAGCCCAATTCCCTCCCAATCTCATGGGTGGGCAGCCGAGGAGGCGGCCAGCCAGCCCATCATTCTAACCCCCTTTCCCTCCCCAGACCTGGGGTGTCTCTAGGGATGACTAAGGACCCTGGGGCTCCTGAAAAACCAGAGAGCTCAGTGAAGATGGATGGCTTCCAGCCTGCCTTCAGGGGCTCTCCTAGCCTTGCCTAGGAATAAGTGGCTGCCAGGGTCTGGGAGAGGGAGGGGAAGGCTGACACAGAGTGGAAACTGGATTTCATAAATGCTGAGCCCACTGGCCCAGGCGAGGGAGAACGGGGAGACTGAGGAAACTACAGACAGCCGAGCTTGGCCCTAGCTGCTGTGGGTGGCCCTTCACACCTTCTCAAACACTCCCTTTTGGCCTCTTCTCTGTTTGTGACCGGGTTTGGAGGAGACTGGAGGGACTGGGGATTGCCATGAGAGAGCAGGAAGGCTGGGCCACACTAGGATGCCTTCTCTTGCTCACATGGCTTCTGCTTGTGAGCTCAGTCCTTTAAAGGCCCAAGTCTGAGTTTTCCTTTTGCACATCAGCTAGTCAGCTTTAGCTATGCTGGGCTGGAGAAACAAGACTGCCCCTTGCACCCCCTAGGAGCAAGGGGCAGTCAGGAAGACAGAGGGGAGGCAGAGGCAAGCACCAGCACTCCCCACTGCCGGTGATCAGCAGCAATGGGCCCTGCTCCTCCCACCAGACTCCCTGAGGGCAGGAGCTGTGTCCTTTTAGGCTGCATTCAACTCTGCCTCCACCCGCTCCACTGCTGGGCAGTGTCTTGTCTCGGGCCCTGGTTGGGAGCCTGCAAACCTAAGTGCTTCCACTTAGGGGCTGGTTGTGCGCAGGGGCAAGTCTTTACGTTTCCTCAGCATTGCTTTCTTCATCTACAAAATGAGGAGCTTGGATTGAATTAGCCCTCTACTCCTGCACTGACATTTTGTGATTCTATTAACTAATTGAATTGGATGGACATTATGGAGAATGTTCAACAACAAGCTAATTTCTCTTTGAACATTCACCAGATCCTCGGCTGTGCCATAGCCAGGTCAGTGGAAAACAAAATACAAAATAATTTCACCTTCTTTCCTTTCATAGGTGAGCAGGTTTGCCAAGTCTTTCCTGAAACCTGCAGTGGAGAGTTTGGAGTGTCCCCAGTCCCGTTTGTGAGTTTTCTGGTGGTTAGAATGCTTTGGTCACTAGCTGTCCTTTAGGCTAAGGTGGCCATGGGCTCCCTTCCAAGGGAACATCTAGAACTGTCGGCTCCGGCTGTTCTGTTCCTTCTCTTTTGGGAGAGTAAAGAGGGAGCTATGGGAAAGATCTGAGTTTGAGAAGCAGGTCCTGGCTGCTCCAACAAAAACAAATAACAAGATTGTATCGGTATCTTTGTCAAACAGAGGGTGTAGGTGCTGGAATTCTCTCTCCAACTCCTGGCTTTCTAGGTCACCCTCTGGATGCTCTTTTATTTCTTTCTGATTGATAAGTATTATGTGTTCATTGTGTCACCTTGACATTTATATGTTGATGTCCTAACCCCCAGTCCTTCAGAATGTGACCTTATCTAGAAATAGAGTCTGTACAGATATAATTTGTTAAGAGGAGGTCACCCTGGGGTAGGGTGGACCCTTAGCCCAACATGACTATGTCCTTATACAAAGGGGAAATTTAAAATGGAGACCCACACAGAGGGAGACCCACACATCTCACACAGTAGAGATGAGAGCAGAGTCAGGGTGATGCTTCTACAAGCCAAGGAACTCCAAAGGTGGCCGGCAAACCATCAAAAACCAGGGGAGAGGTGTGGAGCTGGTTCCCCTCAGCCCTCAGGAGGAACTGGCCCTGCCAGCACCTTGATCTTGGATTTTCAGCCTCCAGGACTGTGAGACAATAGCTTCCGTCGTTTAAGCCACCTAGTCTGTGGTATTGTATGGCTGCTGCTGTAGCAAACTCATACAATAAGAGATACAACCTGATAGAAAAAGCCCTGAATCTCAACCACTCTGTCTTCTACCACCCCCGCCCCCTCTGGCTTCAACCCACACCCCAGGACTCCACCCAAGTGCATTAGGCAGAGACAATGTAATAGCAGGGAAAAATCCTCAAGGAAAGTGGTTTCTCCAGCCCAATTCTGTTTCGTAGCTACTACTATGGATCAGGAGGTCCTTCCTTCTCTCCCATCTCAATCCCACCTGCTGCAGGTCCATCGCATTCTGTCTTGTTTGTCCTCCAAAGAGACAGTGATCAACCAGAACCCTCACTAACAGAAAACAATCCTTTGTTGTCTAAAAGTTACAGGTGGAATCTCCTTTCCATAATAGCAGACAGCTCCCATCCTCTGGTTCAAGGTAAACCTTCCACTCTCCGCTCCCAACCCAGGCCCAGGCTCTCAGTCCTCCAAATGTCCCCACGTGATGACCTTTTCTCTGACATCCCAGAGCAGGCCTGCAGGATCCAGCCTCCTCCTCCTACCCCCATCCCTCGCCCCGTCCCTCCCCTGTCTCCTGGATCCCTCAACACAAGCCATCCTTCCAACAGACAGTGCTTGTTTGTGTGCTCACACATGCCTTGTCTGCAAACATAGCATGGAGAGAAGTCGTAAGGACTGAGATGCGGTGGCTGGGAAACCGCGGTGACCGATGAGAGGGCCTGATTGCTTGTGCATAGCTGCTGAAAGGGGTCTTGACATTTTAAGTGCTCGTCAGAGTGAGGAATGACAGCGGCAGACAATGAGACACTTCCTCTTTGCCTTTTGCTGGCTATTAATAAGTGTTTCTGATTCTGCAGATGTGGGAGAGATTCTGGGCCATTGGGCTGGGTGTGCTGTGTGGGTTTTTTTCTCACTTTGTCTTTCTCCCAGTCCCATTTCCTCCTCTCTCCCCTGCCTCCCCCTGCATGAGCTGCCACTCTACTCCTCTCCCAGGCGCTGCCGGCTGTTTGTCTTGGAGTTGGATTTGTTAGTGCTTAGGAAATGGCATTAGGCAACTGGACTCAGACCTGCTCTTGGCTCTTTGCTGGAATTCAATCTCTTAGTCTCCTGGCTTACACTCACTGCCAAACCCCACTCACTTCCCCCAGGGTAGGAGAGGCAGAGAAGGGACACAATGGGCTGGTGGAGAAGATAGAGAGGGGTTGAGTCTAGAATTGGGGAAGGGACCACCAGGAAAGGAAGCAAGAGGGACCATTTAGACAATCAGTGCAAGCTGGGACAAAGGAGCCAGCGCTGGGGACAGATGACTCAGAGAGAGCTGGGAGATGGACTTTCCCCTCCCTCCTTCCTGGAGCTGCCTCCTTCCCTCCCCTTCTTGTGTTCTCACATGGGCCCTGACCTCAGAGAAGCCAGCAGTGGCCATGTGCTCCTGCGTTGCCCACACTTGGCAGGTGTGCTACCTTCTGGCGTCGGGAGAATGTTGTCTGCTGAAGCCAAGGGAGAACTGTTTGGTATCCCAAGTTCTCCACCTGGTTCCTTAGGTTCTGAAATCCATCCTTTCCCCAAATTAGGGTAACTAACCATCCCCAGTGATCTCAGAATTGAGAGATTCCCCCGAGTGTTAACTGGGGCAGTTCCAGACAAACCAGAATGCTTCATCATCTTCCTCCAAATCTCACGCATGACCCCAACCTGGCCTGATGCTCCTTCCCCAGAGACCCCTTCCTCGGCTTTAATTTCACTTCGATTGAACAGGAAGTGGGCAGTCAGGCTGATGCAAGAGGATGGGATGAGGTAAGACAGGAGAGACTCTTCACACTGCAGGACATGGCCTCCTTGTCCCAGCAAAAGAGAACAGAGATGTCCAGCCAAGGATGAGTGATCCCTAGAGATGCCTCCAACCCTCTCCAGAGGGAGCCTCTGGACCTATAGGGGAAAGCAAGGCTTGAGGGAACCTAGCAAAACCAGGAGCAGTCCCCTGTCTTCTCTCAGGGCCCACCTGGCACTCTGCTCCCTGTGCCTTTGCCCCCTTCCTCTTTCCTTCCCCTAGTCGGCCCCCTCCAGCTAACCCCCCTCTTGCCTGGCTTCACTGGAGTCCAGCTCCAAAGCCTTATCCCAAGCCCGCAGCCTCTGGATCTCTTTATTCTGATTCAATTACATACACAATATGAGCTTTGCAAACAGAAAATTACACACTGCAATAATTGAATTCCTTCCTGAACTTGAAGCTTGCTGGGCTGTGGTGTGGAGCTTCCAGATACCCAGCCTTGCCCCAGGGCTCCACCTTCACTTAACAAAATCATAACTAACATTTAAACATCATTTGATAGTTAATGGCATTGCCACCCCCACCATCTCCTTTGAATTTTACAACTATGTGAAGATATATATGTGTATCCCATCATTATTATTTATAATTCCCTCTCTACAAATGAGGAAACTGAGACAAGGAGTAATTATAAGCCATGCTCAAGGTTACAGAACAAATAATGGTGACACAGCCAAGATATAAATCCAGGTTTTCTCAGACGAATTTCATATTTTTCCCAATCTAGCTTGTCCCATTTCCTGCCAGTTCTGACTAGCACGTGGACCTGGTTCTCCTGGTCTCCATGGTTCAAGGATAAAGGGGATGATGGCTTTTCTTCCTTCCCCCAAGCCTAGGTCCATGTGTTACCTCCAGTGCTGGGGACACAACTGATCTGTCCTCAACCACAAGTCAATGCTATTGTTTCAAAACCTGGGAAATGCTTACAAGCCAAGATAATTGTTGAGCACTTTGAAGAGAATGTTTTCTCCCCGTTGGTCTACCAAACATTTTTCCTACAGGACCAACAAGGCAAGTACTCTCATTTTATTTCCCCTGCCCTTCCTTTACAATAAAACTAAACACACAGATTCCTCAGACATCTGTAGTAAATAAGCCTGTGACTTCTGTCACACTTGACAGCACTTTCACAAATGTTTATTGAGCATCTGCTGTGTGCCAGCCATTTGTTACCTCTTTCGATCCTCACAATAAATTAGTGAAATAGGTGCCATTATTTCTCTTTTAGAGATGAGGACCTGGAGCTTAGAGCAGCAAAGATGCTCAGCCAAGTTCCTACTTCCAGTAGAGACTGAACCCAGGTCTCCCAGCTGCAGGGCCTGTGCTTTTAGCCAGTGTAGCACATGGTGGGTTAGGGACCCAGCTCCTCCCCCCTCCCTAGTTCAGACCAACCTTATCTTTGAACTGGACTATTGAATTTCCTCTTAATGGTCTCCATGACTTTGGTCTTATGTGCATTAGATTTGTACTCTATACTCAGCCAGTAAGTTGTTAAACAACTCCAACAAAGCCATTTCCAGGCTCCAGAAAAACGTCAACACTACAGGAAAAAAAAAAAAAAAAAAAGCCAAAAAACTAAAGTTCAAGCTCTGTGGAGTACCGGACAATGTAATCTATGATTCCTGCTTATCTCTGAAGCCCTGTCTTCTGCCTCTTTCTTTCTTGCATTGCACTCTATAGTGATGTTAAACGGCTTATAATTCCTTTACTGCAAGCACCAGGGGGTTTCACATTTCACTGTTTTTATGAAGACCTCCTCTTCTCCCTGGAACGCCCTTCCTAGTTTGCTGGGCTTAGCTTACTGCTTCATCAAGACTCAGCCTAGGTATCATCCCTCCAGAAAATCTTTGCTGTGTCTCAGGTCAGCTAAGTCTTCCATGCTGTGATTCCATAGTACCCTGTGCACTGCTCTTAGAGGACAATTACCTGGTCAACTGTCTGTGACTCCTAGCCCTGCTCCTCAATCCTGAACTGGAGATTCATGACACTGAGACTGTAGTTCATTCTCTCTGTGCCCCAGAAGGTAACACAATTCCTGGCTCGTGGTACTCACTCACTAAATATTTGTTGAAAGTCTTTAAATCACTGTGTTTAGCTGGATGACACAACATGCACAATCATATCCTCCTAAATACCTAACCACAGAAGATTGTCTTTGGATCCTGATGCTGAATATAAAAGGTAGTATTTGCTCACATGACCTGGAGTTCTGTGCACCCAAGGAAACTCTGTTTCTTAGAGCTGCAGTATAATTTTAGAGTAAGAAAGTCTCCTCTTCCATATCAACCAATTTCTCACTGATTTCCTAGAGAATCCTAGAAAATGAGAAGGAAAGTTTGAGATGAGTGCCAAGTTCACCTGTTAGTCTGAGGCTATCCTGACAGGTAACAGACAGGACAGAGAAGACAATACAGTTCACAGACATTATGGTCATATAAGGAAACCTGGGCAAAGGAAGACATTTACTATGTGCCTGATAAAGAAGATTCAATATTGCAAAGACGTCAATTCCTACAAATGAATCTATAAATATTTAATGTACTCCCAATCAAAATCCCAACAAGATTTTTCATAGAACTTGACAAGTTAATTTTGAAATCTGTATTGAAAAATAAATATCAAGAAAATCAAGATGATTAAATGAAAAAAGGAAGGGGGACTTGCCCTCTTAGCTATCAAAACATACTCTAAATGTATCATATTTAAACAGTAAGATTCTACAATGTTGACTTGCAAATAGACAAACTGGTGGATAGACTAGAATGCCAAGCCCAGAAACATATTTGTTAGGCACATAATAGGCATGAGATATTTGTTGAATAAATAAGCAAAGGTGGCATTTCACATCAGTTGCACAATAAATTGAAGTGGAGCAATTGACTATTCATTGAGGAAAAAAAATAGAGGTAGATTCTCTACCTAGTATAAGCTACTAAAAATCAATTCCAAATAGCTTAAAAACCTAAATATAAAAATATCCAAAATGTTTCGAAAAGACTACAGAATAATTTGTTTATGACCTCAGGATAGGAAGGGCCTTCTTATGTAGATGAAAATAAGCAAAATATATAGAAAAGAGGTTGGCAAACTACTGCTCATGGGCCAAATCTGGCCCACCAAATTTTCTTAAATTGTTGCATTGGGACATAGCCACATCCGTTTGTTTATATATCATCTGTGGTTGCTTTAGAGCTACAGCAGCAGAGTTGAGTAGTTGGTGATACAGACTGCATAACTCAGAAAGCCAAAAATATTTATCTGGACATTTACTGAAAATGTGCTGACCCTTGACAGAGTAAAAAGGATTGATGAATATAACGACTACATCAGAAATTAAAACTCACCAGTCACAAAGATGCCATGAACAAAGTTCAAACGGCAACATGCAAACTTAAATATTTGCAAGGTGTCTAACGGGATGATTATTGAGGTCATGTATATGAGGACTGCCTACAAATCAAGGAGTCATTCTAACATGAAAGACTGGGCAGAGGATATGAACAGGAAGTTCATAGAAAACATTAATATGGCAAATAGAAACATGAAGAGATGCTTAACTTCACTGATTTTATTACTCAAGGCTCCAGCAAGACACAGAGGGCAAAACTAGATACTTTGAGGAAAGTATAATAAAGGAGTTGTTTATAAAGATCTGGGCTGGATTTAAGCAAGGGGTGATACAATATCCTGTGGCCAGTAATTTTGTGATACATGTAATTTTGTTATATATATTTTAACATAATAGCATGGACTCCACCTGCTCCCCTAAAAAAGCCATTAAAAAACCAACTATATGGTGTTTAAAATATTTAAATATCAAAATAAAGACAGGTTGAAAATAAAAGGTGTAAACTGCAAAGCATAAGCATTAAAAAGCTCGTGTGGCTATATTTCTTTCAAAAAATAGATTTCAAGACTAAAAAAACTACCAGAAATAAAGTCATTATGTAATGGGCCAATCCATTAACATGACATAATAATCTTAAATGTCTATGAACCTAATAAAAGATTTTCAAATACCGGAAGTTAAAATGGACAAATCTAAAGGGAGAAACAGAAATGCACACACACATAGGGTTTAACATATTCCTCTCAGAAATTGATAGAACAAGCAGCAAAATATCAGCAAGGATATAGATGGTTTGATAAAGAAGGAACGGTTACCACCCCAAGGCTGAAGACGCACATGACAGTCAAAACATGGGAGGACTCTGCAGGGGCTTTTCTGACAGAGCTGTGGCTTTGGGCCCAAGGATGCACCACCCTTGCAAGGCGGAAGAGAGGGAGAGGGAATAAATCCCCCAACCTCGTTCTCCTCCTACCCTCTGGATCTTCTATTGGCTAAATCCAACCAAGAACAAGGAGCCTGTTGATACTGTCCTGACAGGTCAGCTTCCTAGAAAATGGAATGGAGAAATGTGGAGAGTGAATCTAGAGGGCAAACTGAAGGTATGCAGAACACTGGTAATCAGGGAAATGGAAATCAAAGCAACAGTGAGAAATCTCTTTTCACCCACAAGAATGGTAAACGTTTGTAAAGTGTGAGTGTTGTGAAGCTCTCTCACACACTGATGATGGAGAATAAATTAGGACAGCTGCTTTGGAGTTCAAGTCATCAGTTGCCATGAAATTTTAAATGTGCATGTACCATGACCCAGCAATTTCACTTCTCTGTATCTGGAGAAACAGTTGTACCACTGCACAAAGTGGTATGTACAAAGATGTCCCAAATTCCTATCAGTTGATGAACAGATACATTGTATTACACTCAAATAAACTGTAGTCATATGACAGGATAATATGCATCAGTTAAAAAGAATAGGGTAGGCCTAATACATACTGTTTTGGGGAGTTCTTCAAAAATATTGAATGAAAAGTAGAAGTTGTAAAATTATATATAGTATTTTATTTATGCAAAATAATCATTTTTTAATACAAGTATATCTACTTCAATGTAAATTTATGGACAGTCTAAAAGAATGTGTGTCGTGATTAGCAATGAAGAGATAGTCAATTATTTTTTATACTATGTATTTATTATTTGTGAAATTAGAAATTCACTGTCACTAATACCAACAACAGCAAAAAAACAAAAACAAAAACAAAAAAAAGACAATCATTGGACCACAAGGCTGTCTCTTTCCCATGAAACCTTCTAGTTCTGTCTGTCAGAATTCCTCACCCTCTGCTCTCCAGGTACCATCGGGGCCAGGCAGGTCTGTTCTAGTATGTTCCACAGTCAGTCTTATACTAGAGTTCATTGTTTCTGTGTCTGCTTCTCCCTCTGGACTGTAATCTCCTTGAGACTTGGAGCCGTGTCTGTGTCATGAACATTGTTTTCCAATCTTTACCTCTTTCTGGCAATTTCCCTGACTTAAGTCCAATCACAGGTTAGAGTGGTGCCCCCCAGGAACTCTGCTTTGGAGTTCAGTCATCATTTGCCATGAAATTTGATGGCATGGTCAACTAACCCCAGTTGGACCAATTAGGGTCCCTTCCTGGAAAATGAGGAACTGGGGTGGAGAGGAAGTTAGGTCTGCAATATGTCAGCTGCCATGTTTCCAACTAGAAGAAGCAGAGAAAGCTGTTATGGAGAGGAGAGACAGAAGAATGAAAAGACATATGACAGGAGCAAAGGAATGAAGCCTGCTGGTGTTTGAAACTGATTCTGGTCTGCTTCAGCAACATCCTTGTACCTTTATATAAAGGACACCCCTGCATCTTTATAAGAAATAGCCATGTTTTTGACTAACAACTCCAATTGGTTTCTGTTGCTTGTAGCCATAAGAATTCTAATTAATAGTGAATCATAGTTTGCTTTTCGATCTCCCACTGCACCTACCACATAACACCCTGTTTCGTAGTAGATGCTCAATACATATTTGCTAAATTGGACAGAAGATGTCATTCATTCCTCCTTGCAGGTGTTCGCCCAGCCTCTGTTTGAAACTTGCAGTGCTTCTAGCTCATCACCTCCCAAGACACCGCATTCCACTAATGAGTAGCTCTGACACCTCCACAATGGTCCCATGGCCCTTCTTTATCATGGTAACTCTGCAAACATAGGAAGTCATCTCTTTTCTGAAACATCCCCAGCTTCACCAACTGTTCCGCATAAGGCACTATTTCCAGACCTTTCTTTCTCTGATAACAGTCCTCAGGACAAACTCCTGTTTGTCTCTGTCTCTCTTAGAATAAAGTGCCCCAAATTGGCTTTTCAGACCTCAAATTCCTGTGGCCTGTGAGTGATAGGCAGAGCTGCAGGAGCTCACTGAGAGACTCCACAGCGCTGAGAATTGGTAAGGGCATGAATTATTTTGCCGAGTGTTTAAAAGAGAATTATTATCCATAGGGAACCAATTGGAAATTGTCCTAATATAGAAACTCTTTGCTATTAAAAGTGTGTGAGTATGAAATTTGTTAATACCCATAATTTGGTTTGCTGATGTGAAACCCCAAGCACGAAGTGTTACTACAGCACAAAGCACACATCTCCCCAATCAATCCCACAGTCCCTTTGTGACTATGAATCACTCATACTCAAGGGGCAGCTGGTGTTCCTCTAACTTGGAATTGAACTGCAGACTTTGCAACGTCAAGTGGCAAGTAAGATGGTCAGAGCATCCTAGAGCTGGGAGAAAGGATCAGCTCATCTAATCCCCTCATTTTACACATAAGCCACCTTAAATCCATTCTGGAACAAGTGGGACAATAATAAATAAAATAAAGTAAATTTTACCTATGAGGAAGCAAAGACTCAAATCAGTTAAGTGGTCAACCCAAGAGCATGCAGTAGGTTGGGAGTGGAGCTAACACCCACCCTTGTAGGTCCACAGTTCTTTGCTCTGCACCCACCCCACTGGGAAAGGAAGTCAGCACACTGTAGAGGCAGCCTCTAGGTGCTAAGAGGCTTTTCATCTTCCCCTTGAGGACAGCAGGTATAGACCAAGGGCCATTTGTTAAAAGCTAGAAATCTAGGATCAGCTGAATAAATCAAAGCTTGCAATTAGGGAGCATACGTCAACCACACTGCCCACCCAGAACTGGTTTCCCAGCTGAGCCTCTTCCCCAAGGGCACCCAGGAAGTCAGATCAATATTAGAGTTAAATTCTTCCCTCTTCTTAAAGGCTGAATTTCTGGAACTGTAAGGAACAGCAATCGATTAGAACACAGTCTGAGCTTTATAGGCGTTTACAAATCTCTTGGCTTCTCCACAGACTCCTGAATCTCACTTTATCCTGTGGTAAGACTTTAGGAGGCTGGAAGAGAGTCGTGTCTCAGTCCAGTGATCAGACAGAACATGCCACCCCCTTCCCTGATGACTTCCCAAGCTCTAGCATCTCTGGTCTGTGGAAGATAAATTGATGTATTTCACACTGGGAACAATCAAACCCTTCACCCGTAGTCATCACAGAGTGACCTGGGCATAGCGAGAAGGCTTCAGGCTGTTTGCAATATGCAGATAAACCTGAGGAAGAGCCTGGTCAGCCTGAGCTCCCCAGAGTGGCTCAAGGGTGACAGAGACAAGCCAGGTCTCTGGAGCTGAGTTTAGGTCCCTCTGGAATTGCAAAGATCAGAAATTTCATTTTCTCCCTGAAGAGTGAAAGAGACCAGAGGGACACTGTAGGACTTGAGGGAAACTTAAAACCCCACAATGGAAGTGACCGAGAAGAGAAGAGATGACTGCAAGAGTCGGACGAATCTAGAAGGATTGGACAACACTTCAAGCCAGAGAGTTCCATCTATAGGAAAAGCCGTGACTCTGGCCCCACATCAGCCTCATACCTCCCCATTGCCCACTGGCACTTTTTTCCAAATAGAAAACCTCTTTAGTTGGTGGCTTTGCTTGGATGCCCAGTTTCCGATGCCTTTCAGAAATAACATTTATCTGGCTTTGAAGGTCTTATTCTGGGGGACATTTCTTATTTTCCTTCTTTCTTCTTTCAAAAAGAGAAAGAAAAAACAGCAGCTTTGACTAGTCTGAGGGTGACATGAACGCCTGATTTTTATGCAATGTTGCAAGTGCCTTTCAGCAACACAATGGCAGGTTCCTTGACAATGTCATGCGTCTATTCAAAACAACCAGCATGCCAGTCAGAGGCCTGGGTGTTTGCACAGTGCTTGTTCTCTGTAGTGATAAGGCATGTTAGATTTTCCCATTCTATTTGAGAAATAATTCTGGTCTTTTTTTAAGTCCCCTGCTTTTTTGATTATTTTTTTCTTGCCTCTTTGCCGAACAATAGGACCTGTCCCTATTTGATTCCTTACGTGATGCTTGTGTGGTAACAACTTGAGAAAGAGAGAAAAAGAGAGTGGGGATGGGTTGGGGGTGCAGGGCACAGGGGAGAACGTGATGGCTTAACAGTCCCTGCCAGGTGCTGGCCACAAAAGGGCCGGCATTAAGGAGGGGATGGGAGATTAGCGCTGATAATTTTGCTCGGTCGATTTGTCCAGCTCCTTTTTTTGGAACCCGGGGTTTGTCAGAGGATGGGCTAATTATCAGACCTTCCATTTCCCTGTCTGGTCTACAGCAGCAAACACTCTCTCTGCCTTTAGCAGGTGTGTAATGCCAAGAACGGAATGTCTGCTTCCTGCCCCTGCTGGAAGCATGATGGATAAAAACAAAAAAGGAGAGTAGGGACAGGGATAAGGGTTGGGAGGGTGTGAAGCCATCTTGTTTTGCAAATGGAGATAAAAAGGCCCCAACTGCCTTCTTACCCCACAGGATCCCCAGCTGGGATTTGCTGGTTCTAATTTTCACGTCTCTAAACAGATAGCCGTTCCCAACAAGGGCTGTCAGTCAGTGTTGGTTGTGTAGTAGCTACCCCAGAACTTACTGGCTTAAAACAACCCCCGTTTATTTAGATCATGATTCTTCTGGGTAATTCCATCTGGGCTGGGCTAGGCTGATCTGTGGGCTCACTGACATACAGGAGGGTTGTCTGTGGGGCTGACTGGCCTGCCCAGGTGGCTCCACTCACAAGCCTGGTGCAGGCTGAAGCTAATAGGGTGGCTGGGTCACGTGACTCTCATAATTTAGCAGGCTAGCCAGGTGGCCAAGTTCCAAAAGCAGCAAGAGGGCAACACGAAAAGCACACAAGCTTTTGAAGCCCCTGCTATGTCTTTTGTGTTAATGATGGCCAACTCAAGTCAAGGAGTGGAGAAATTGACTTCTGAACTCTATCTCTGCATCAGAAGCTAGAGAAAAAGAATTTGTGGCTATTTTTCCTTTTGCCTGCTCTAACTTGAATAGCCTCTTCCCCCATCCCCTTATCACCCCGGAAGACACACACACTAATAATAGGTTGGAAAGCCTTCAAAAGAGCTTCCTCTTGGAACCCAACACCCAATTACTCTCAGGTTGTTCATTTTCTTTGTATTTCTACTAATGTGTGCCTGCTGTTGTTTTGCTTTATACCCTTTTCACTTGGTAGAATTTCAGAGCTGGCCTAGCTTCCTCATTTTGTAGATGAGGAAACTGAGGCCCAGGGAGGCAAGATAATGTGTCTGATGCCACCCATCCAGCCAGTGGAATACCTCAGGTCCCAGCTCCTCAACTCTAAGCCCAGGCATATTGCTCCCATGGCCAAACATCTTAGGAAGTTATCATGTGCCTTTCTTCTACCACACAAAACTAAATGGACAATGCCTCAAAGTTGTGTGTGAGGGTTTTGTGCCCTGCCTATTACCTGAAAAGGATTCAGAGTGGTTTTCACACAAAAACACAATGCAAAAAGGAACAGAGGCTGTTGGAGGGATGCAGAAGCAGTATGTGTTCTCAGACCTCTGAAATGGATAGATTACACCACCCAGACTGCTTTACTGAGAGTTTTCCAGCAGCTGAGGCAACAGAGAGAGAGTCGCTGAGTTACACCGGTTTTATCTTCTAACAAAAGAAAGCATACAAACTCACTTATTAAGACAATTCAGTTTTGCTAGCACAAAACTTGAGTAGATATTTACCAGATGTAACTTTGTCTACAGAACATCGAGTAGCATTTTGGACAGCGTTCTCCATCATAATCCCACATCACATTTATTTGCTGTGCCCCTCACCTCCTGCCCCGCAGGACCTGGCATGGTGTGTTGCCCACAGTGGGTGCCCAATCAATGCTGTGGGCTGATTGGTGTATGGCATCAACCGTTTTGACTCCTCACCAGGAGTGGAGTCTGTAGCCCTGGGTGAGTGAGCGGGGCTATTTGGAAGGCTAAATTAATTGATTTACTATCGATCGTACTACAAACCTCTCTCCAATATCTCTAGAATCCACAGCTTCCTCCATTCCTTCAAATTCCATCTGGGTTTTATCTAAGCAGAACAGATTTGTAAATCGCTACATAGACCAGACCGGAGTTCCAGCCCCCACCTTATTATCTACTCATGAGTGGCACTGAGCAGATTCTTTCACTGCTCTGAATGCCTACCTGTTCATCTCTCATCCAGGTACTTTCAGGATCAATGGATGTGATATGAGCGCAACTCTAAGTGCAGTGCAGATGGAAGGAATCTTAGTGAGACTCAGACTCTCAGATCAGAGCTCAGCTAAACTTTCTCTCTTTAGTCTCAGGACTTGAATATCTGATTTTACTCAAATCAAGTGGTTTTTGGTAACGTGTATTAGAGGAAAAGGGGAGAGGCTAAAGAGTCCCCATGGAACCAAACTACCACTACTGTAGCTGGTATTTGTCTGACAGCACTTCACGGGGTTAGAGGCCCCATCCTCCAGCAGCAGGATATGGTGGAGGGCAGGTTCCTCCTTTGCTACAGCCCATGCCCTGCACTGTCACTTGGTCTGGGGCTGTGCACCTCAAACTCTGATGTGCATGTGAATTCCTCAGGTCTTGTTACTATGGGGCTGAGAATCTGAATCTATCATAAGCTCCCAGGTGAGGCCAATGCTGCCGGTCCACGGAGCAGCTCTAAGCACAGCTAGGTATGGAAGAACCAGCAGCACACTGATGGATGGGACTCATTATGTGGCCTCAGTGTGTCCAACTCAAAAGGCACTGTCTGAACAGGGGATGCAGCTGTGGTGGGTCCTACATACTCCTGCACTTCAGAGCAGGTGAGTTAAAGAGGGGCCTAGAATGTGGAGAAAGTGCTTTTTATCCTTGTGTATCTACCATAACCCCAGGGTCTTTCTGGAATTCAGGATGTGATGAGGTAGGCATGAGGGTTATAATTTTCTATTCTGCCCTGGCTGTTCCACATTTAAGGTGGGAGAGGCGCAGACTGTTGAGCAATCTGTCTTCCCACCATGTTTAACCAACAAATGAAATCGCACAGGATGTACTCACTACTAAGCACCTTCACATACATTATCCCGCTTAGTACCTACTGTAGTGTAGATGTTTTTGCTAACCCCTGCTTAGAGGCGAAACAGACAGGCACAGAAAGGTCAAGCAAACATGCTAAGGTGACTCAGCCAGGAAAGGCAGGTCGAGCTTAAAGTCTGATCCTGCTCTCTGAAGTCTGCTTCTTTCTAAGACGCTGCATGAGCTCAAAAGTCAATAAGCCAGAGAGCGGCCCACGAGGAGCCCCTGCCCAAGGGCCCAGCAGGCAGCAGCAGCCAGGGGAAAATCTACCTCTCCATTTAGAAAAGAAAGGACAGACAGTACACCAGCCCTGTGTTTCTTTCCCACTCCACGACAAGCTACCTAAAGCACAGCAAGTGAAGTCACACACCGAATGTCACCAGGGACAGAGAGGGGAGTATATTGAGATACTAATCAATTACTGAGGAAACTGACAGTCTGGGGGTTTTCACTGAAAAACAAGGTAAAATATGTCACTTGCCTTTTATTATTTTTTAAGAGTGCAGTTAGACACGGGGAGTTTAGCATGAATAACCTCAGATTTATGTGCCGATCAGATGGATCCTTAAACTTCCTAAGTGCCTAAAGTGTACACATTTTAACTTGAAAAATTACCAGGTTTGTCTAAAGAAAAATTTTCAAACATAAAACACGAAGCTCATTTGAAGGGAGAAATTCTCCAATGGAGTGAACCCAGCCTGTCATAAAAAAGTTAAGCCAGGCATAAAGGAAAATGTCATATGTGTGGGAAAACCAGCTGTCTCTCCTCTCTCCTCTTTTTCTGATTTTTATAACCTCGATCAGATTATGGGAGAATATATGAATGTCTGAGGCGGGGCATCAGGAGGGCCACAGGAGAGTGAACCTTACTCCCTTGGGTAATGCAGAGCTCTCTCTTGGAGAATGCATTTTTTTTTAACTTCTAAATAAAGCACTCGAGAGTGGCACATTTATAACCAGCAAAGAATTACTCAAATAAGAAACACTGTCAGCTATTTATTTTAAAAGCTTTTTTTCCTGAAGGAGAAGGGGCAAAAAAATCTCTCCACTCTCCTCCATATGTCTTCAAAAGGTTTGTGGGTGAATTCTTTCTGGCTTTATTCTTCTCCTTAGGAGAGGAGCCTGTCTCCTGGCCACAGGATTATTTCTGTCCCTCTTTCTCTCTCTACTCCCAGCCAAACAATCTATCCACCTTCCAGGAAAGAGGGAAACTCACGAGAGTGTGCTGGAGATGGGACATGTTTGAGTGTGTGTTTGTGGGGTGCACAAAGGGTTCTTTGTCAAATTCCTGCAATGACAGCCAATCAGAAAGAAGGAAGAAAGGGAGAGAGGGATGCAAGGAGGGAGGAAAGGATACAAAATAAAAAGGAAGAAGCAGGTGCACCATGAGGACTTATTTTTTAAAACAAGAGGGGAGGCAGAAAATAAGAAGCGAATACATTTTTTGTTTGTTTGTTTTTTGAGACGGAGTCTCGCTCTGTTGCCTAGGCTGGAGTGCAGTGGCGTGATCTCGGCTCCCTGCAACCTCTGCCTCCTGGGTTCAAGTGATTCTCATGCCTCAGCCTCCTGAGTAGCTGGGACTACAGGCGCCTGCCACCGTGCCAGGGTAATTTTTGTCTTTTTACTAGAGACAAGGTTTCACCATGTTGGTCAGGCTGGTCTCGAACTCCTGATCTCAGGTGATCTGCCCGCCTCGGCCTCCCAAAGTGCTGGGATTACAGGCATGAGCCACCACATCCAGCCTAAGAAGAGAAGAGTTTGAGAGGAAAGGGAAGATTAAGGAAACAAAGAGGAGCTCCAGTGGATGGGAGCAACGTGGAATTGAGGGCTGGGTCCCAATCTTCCAGCTCATGCTGCCTTTGGAGAAACTTTCCCCTTTTGGTCCCATTGCTAATCATGCCTGAAGTGTGGACTCAAAGCCAAGACTGGATGCCGTTCGGTGTTAGGCTGCTGCAACTCAGACTTGGTTGAGAACTTCCCTTTGCAGAAAGTCCTGTATGGAATGGGGTAAGCTGGGTCTGCACCGTGGCCCCAAATGAAAGGAAACGGGGATGGACTTGTGGTCATGAAAACACCAGAAAGACATACACTGGGAACAGAATAGAGAGTTACACTCTGTTGAAACAGCAATGGTAGTTGAACCAAGTTCTTTTTCTTCTTAACAGGTGTCACCTAGGCTGAAGTAGACACCCAATTAGCTGATGCCTTGCCAGTGTGGTGAGAACACTATGCCTGCCCACTGCCTGCTTGTCCCCTATCTCCTTCTGTTAGATTCCTGTCAATTTCTCAAATGTTCTCTATCATGTACCCCTTCTGGCCAGGACTGACCTCCTTCTCTAAAAGCTTTACTTGTACTTCAGAACTGGCTCCTTATCCCATTCTGGGTTGTGTTAGTTATTTGAGTGCACACCCAAGGTCAAGGCTAGGCTGGTTCATTTTTGTATTTCCCACAGTGTTTGGTGCAGAATAAGTGATTGACAAAAAGACTCAGGGAATTACTAACACTATAGCCAACACATTAAGGGCTACCAGAGGGCAGGCATTGCTTCAAGCACATTCTATGTGTTCCCTCGAATTTTCACAGCAACCCTGTGAGGCGATGCTAGAGTTGTCCTCACTTTAGAAATGAGGCTTCTGAAGTGCAGGGGTTGAACAATGTGCCCAAGGTCATTCAGCTTGTAGGTAACAGGGCTGGGATTTGAACCCATGTTTCTGGTGCTGGAGCAGTGCTTTTCAACCACTGTACTACATCCCTTGAAAGCCTCACTTGCTACACACAGTCCAGTTGAACAATTTAGTAAACATTTTTATCATGTTTAACAGTCCAACGATAACACCATTCATCAGCCTTAAAAAATAATTATTATTTTTTGGTCATGTTTATGTTGTGCACTCCCACCCAACCCCTGCCTCTAAACACACAACAAACCAACCCTGCATGATTCGAATGTGAGTCTGCTAGGCCCAACACTCTTTACTCCTTTTTACTCTGTAATGTTGGACAAGGATTTGGAACAGCACAGGAAAGATCAGTGTTCCAAACTTGTCACTTATTCACCTTGCAGATTTATTATTGAGAATTCAATGAAATGATATGTCACATGCCTACAAGAGAGCCTGGCACAAAACTACTCATGATGATGGCAATGGGACCTGCATCATAAGGCCATTGCGATTAGCATCCCTTTGAGATCAAACTGCAAACCCATGGAGTCAGCCCATGTTGTGCAGCGTGGGGCCTGGGTGTGCGTGGAGCTCTCTGATTCCCAGGGATTCTGAATCAGACAGACCCACATTCACATCCAGGCCACTGGTTTGTGATTTTTTTGTTTGTTTGTTTTTTGTTTGTGGAGTCTCACTTTGTCATCAAGGCTGGAGTGCAGTGGCTCAATCTCGGCTCATTGCAAACTCCGCCTCCCGGGTTCCAGCAACTGTCCTGCCTCAGCCTCCTGAGTAGCTGGGACTGCAGGTGCCTGCCACCATGCCTGGCTAATTTTTGTATTTTTAGTAGAGATGGGGTTTCACCATGTTGGCCAGGCTGATCTCAAACTCCTGACCTCAGGTGATCTGCCCATCTCAGCCTCCCAAAGTGCTGGGATTACAGGCATGAGCCACCATGCCCAGCCTGGTTTGTGCTCTTAAACAAATGATTTACCTCTCCAATCCACAGTTTCCTCACCTAAAAGATGGGGGCATGGCTGCAGCTCTCATATGATTGCTGTGAGGGTGAAGGGAGATGGCATGCTTTAGTGGCTGAGGACAGACCCTGCAGTAGCCAGCGTTCAATAATGTCAATTATTACTTTTCCAGCCTGAACAGAGGGGAGGACACAGAGGAGGCACTCCACAGATGCTCATTGATCAATGAATTGGTTCCTTGTAAAGCCCGGACTGTGGTTCTTCCTCCAAAGAATTACTCTTGAAGGAGCCAACTTTACTAAAGCAGGGGGTGGGATGCAGCAGCTGTCAGTGCAGGCTAAAGGAGGCAAGGAGAAGGGAAAAGGAGATGGTACAGAAGAGAAGGGGCTCATCAAGGACACTCTGTGCATTGTCTTCGGTTTAGCCTGAGAGTGAGCACTTTCTGTGGGCAGGGGCCGCCCTGGCTGTGTCTGTTTCTCTGCCCTGCCAGTGACATGCGGAAGACACTGTCACGGGTGGCTGCTATTGATGCTGCTTCTCATTCACCCACCACATCTCCCTAAGACTAGCTGCTCTGGGATCTGCATTCCTAGCCTGGCCCTTCAATGTACATCCACCTCCTCAACTAAGAGAAAAACATGGACCATTTGCTATCGCAGAAATAGTCCTGGTCAGGGAGTCAAATGATTTGAGTCTTTTGGACCCTCACAGCTTCTTCAGACACTCACAGCTTCTGCCAGCCATGGGTCGCTTGTCTCGGCACAAGAATAGCCACAAATTCTCTGTCCACCTTATGAGGCTGCTAGAAAGCTCAAACAGGGTAACATAGGAAAGAACTTTAGAAGGTAGAAGAAGCCATTCAAAAGCTAATGCAAAGGACTGTAAATATAATCATTATTAGGGTATTACAATACTCAGTGAAACCTGTGGGCCTTATACTGCTCCATGAGCTAGCTGTTCAGCTGCCTCTCTGATAAGAGTATATGTAAGCTGACATAGGCAGGCTTAAAGTGGTCATCTTTGTGAAAAAGTAAGAAAAGCACTGCAGGGAGCGGGAAGAGTATGTGCAAAGGCCCTGTGATAGGGAGGAGCTTTGGATGTTCCAGACACTTGCAGAAGACCAGTGTAGTGAATGTTCACCATTTGTATAGTGAATAGGGCATAGTTGGAGAGAAGTGATGTATAGCAGGTGCTGAATAACATTTGATGAATGAATAAATGGATTGGTGAGTGAGTGGGGTTGCCGGAGGGGTCTTAGGAACACCATTTGTCTGACCCTTTTCCAGGGGTTCACATCTCTGTAGCACCAGTGAACACTTCTGGTGGCCTGATCCTGAAGGATCTAGGGGGTTGTCTGCTCCACTGGCAGAGACTCCCCTCCAAGCTCCAGCAGCCCACCTGGCGATCAGATATCAGCTGGAAGTTCTGGCCTCTCCACTCAGCTGCCCTTGTCCACACTGCCCACTCCAAGAGCCTCTCCTTTCCTCCTGCTCTGTCTCCCTCAGGGGACCACTGCCCGTGTTTATGAAAACTGAACATGTCATTCAAACCAGCACCTCTGGCCTCACGAAGCCGAAGATCAGGAGCCACTATTTTTACCTCTCCTTTCTGTCACTGGACTTTACAAGCAAAGGCTGGTCTCCCCCCTGGCAGTTCCCAGAACCTCGCAGACAGTAATGAGTCTGGGGTTGGTGTTAAGCTCAGATGTCAAACAGAGTGGCCAGGGCCTCCTGAAACGCCGAGAGAGCCGCGAGCTTCTCCCTCTACAAGGTCAGCTTGTGTGTAACACTTCATTAAATTGCTCAAACACTGAGCCGTGTCTTTAACCAATACCTTTAATGTCATTTTCTGCAGACTTAATAGAGGAGCATTAGCATACCTGTCAAGTCTTCCCATTTAAACTTCGAAGCAAGTGAAGTTTAAAGTGCCTCCTTCAGCCCACAGTGGATTTAGCTTCAAACTTTATTTTAAGAAAAGAAAAGAAAAAAAAAAAAAGAAGGAGAAGGAGGGGGAATCCTCTGTGGGGCCGTGTGACGAATTAGAGGATGTTATCTTCTTGCAACCTTCCGAGTCTCTCTTCCTGCCTCTAGGAAGTATACCTAGGTTAAGAACAGTGGCAGGCATGCGTCAGTGTTTACTATGACATGACCTTTCCTTGTCTCAGATTTACAGACTGAAACAGAGTCCCAGGAGGTCAATTAGTTCATTCCCCTGCCCCCTCAAATTCTTGCTGCTCAGAGGAGGACATAAACCACTCTGGTTAGGCATAAAAACCAAGATAAGGAAGGTGATATGACCTAAATATTTGTGTCCCCTGCAAAATCCATATGTTGAAGTCTAATCCCCAGCGTGATGGAATTAAGAGGTGGGGCCATTGGGAGGTGACTAGATCGTAAAAGCTCCATTCTCATGAATAGAATTCATGCCCTCATAAAAGAGACCCCAGGAGGCTGGCTAGCCCCTTCTACCGTATGAGGATGCAGCAAGAAGTTATAATCTATGAGGCAGAGAGAGATGCCTCACCAGACACAGATTTTGGACTTCCTAGCCTCTAGTACAGTAAGAAGTAAATTGCTGTTGTTTATAAGTCACCCGGCTTCTGAAATTTTTGTTACAGCAGTTCTAACGGACTAAGGCAGAGGTGTATGGGGAGGATGCATTCTTGGGTGCAAAGCTAATTTGGATCATTTGGGATGAAACTCTGAGGCTCCTTCTTCCTAAGTGGCCTGGATTGTATGTGTGCACAGCTCAGTGCGTGTGGATAACTACATAGCTCTGTTCTTTGCCCTGGTGGGGGGAGGAAAAGGAACGACAGCAGAAGAGGAAGCCAAGAGGCAAGGGCTGGTGAGAGGGTCAGCAAAGGTCTTTCCATTTTTTGAATGAAGTTGCTGTTTTTTTGGGTCAGCCGTGAGATCTTGGGAGACAGGCCCAAGGAGTTAACTCATAATAGAGCCTGCCCTCTGGTCTGGGACCCCCACATAAGGAGGGTGTCTTAGTCCATTCAGGCTGCTTAACAAAATACCATAAACTGGGCGGCTTGTCAACAACAGGAATGTATTTTTCATGGTTCTGGAGGTCGGGAAGACCAAGATTAAGGTGCTGGCAGATTTGGTATCTGGTAAGGGCACTGCTTCCTGGTTTATACACAGGACTTTCTTGTTGTGAACTCATCACATGGCAGGTGGGGCAAGGCAGATTTCTGATTCTCTTTCTTTCTTTTTCTTTCTTTCTTTTTTTATTTGAGATGGAGTCTTGCTCTGTTGCCCAGGATGGAGCGTAGTGGCATGATCTTGGCTTATACTGCAACCTTCACCTCCTGGGTTCAAGTGATTCTCCTACCTCAGCCTCCTGAGTAGCTGGAATTACAGGTGTGTGCCACCACGCCTGGCTAATTTTTTTGTATTTTTTGTAGAGATGGGCTCTCACCATGTTGGCCAGACTGATCTTGAACTCCTGGCCTCAAGTGGTCCGCCCTCCTTGGCCTCTCAAAGTGCTGGGATTACATGGGATTACAGGCTTGAGCCTGATGGCTCGATCTTCCCAGCCTGATGGCACTAATCTTCCATGAGGGCTCCACCCTCATGACCTAATCTCCCCGCAAGGGTGCTTGGGAGTTAGGATTATAAATTTGGTGTGAGGGGAGTGTACAAAGTACAAACATTCAGTCCATAGCAGAAGCGTTTATGAAGAGCATAGTGATTAGAATGTTTCTTTAATCTGTTGGTGGTAGGAAATGTCCCTCTCAATACTCCATTATCTGTGGCCATGGAAGGGCAAGACCGGGACTGTGTGCTCTATGAGCTTGGCTGGACCAAAGAACAGGCATTCAGCCTTAGAAAATCTCATCTGTGGAATGGGTTCATCTATCAGGGGAAGATCAGCTCTCACAGAGCTGAGGGTAGAGTGGGCCTTGAATACTCAGCATTAAAGGCTTGGCAGGAGTTAGGAAACAGGATAATGAATGCGACTCTGTCATTAAACCACTAATCGTTAATTATCCCCCTAGACATCACATAATGTGCTACGCAGGCAAAAATAAAATCGCTTGAACTTTTCTACCGAGTTCTAGTTTTAAACAAATTACTTGCGTCAAAACTATTTACCAAAGTGAGTAATTTTAGATATTTGTCAGACTTCATAACATGCTTTAATTAGTGCCAGCTAATAAAGTCCTCATGTAATTAAGCATACTTACATCCCTTGTTGTTTTTTATTTTGACTTTTTGCTTACGATAATTCTTTGAAATGATTTGATGCCTGGTTTCCGGAATACACGTATGTGCATGGAGGTGTGTGCCTTTGTGTGCATATGTTTCCAATGTCACTCCGTAATGAGATGCCATGCAATTAAAGCACCCACTTAATTATTAATGCTGCAATTAAGGCAAGAAGGAGGAGTTTCTCTTTCAAAAGTAGAAAGTTGATCCCTGGCTCCCAGGGCAATGGGAACTGGTGCAGACTGGTACTCTCACCCACTTGGTTCCAGAAGGCAGATCAGACAGTGACTTGTGCCTGGATGCCCTTAGGGAGCAAGCAGGTCTATAAGGAGCCTGCTGGTTTCCCTGACATGCTCCTCCTGAGAGGCTCCAGAGTGAGGATGGCAGTGGTGACAGTTCGTTCCCAGCACAGAAACCTGTCACTTGGAGATCAGCATTTTAACTACCCCCTGCCCCTCAAGAAAAAAATAAAAAATAAAAGAAGGACACCTTAATTTACCCTTCTGATTGTCTTGATAGCTGTCAGAGTGACAACCTGTCTCTGGCTGAAAGGAACCTGGTGTTAGTTCTCAGGCTGGCTTTGTGTGCATTATATGGTTTGCTTGCTCCTGGAAATGGCAACACAGAGTGCTGCACTGCACCCTGGTATCTGCTCTTCCCCAGCTCCTGCCTCCCTACTCATTGGCCATGGTGTTCAGGGCCAGACAGGCCAGATCTCCAGATTTCAGCAGGGAGCCATGACTTCTCTTTCCCCATGCTTGATGTACCCAGTGAAAGCTCCAGGGCATAGATGGACCCATCCAAAAATATTCGACAAGATTGCCCATTGCCTGTGTGTTTGAGATAGGGCCACCCATGACTCCGGCACATAGATGCCTCCAAGAGTTAACTGGTGTCCTACGTAAAGTCTAAGACTTAATTTCACCTTCACATAAGACTGTGCAGTCCTTGTACTTTCTTCTTCTCTCAGGAAATGAGTTTGATAACTTAGGATGACAACAACATCATCTGAGAAGCTGCTCTTCCCCAAAGGGCTAGTATGTTCCTTAGTCTTTGTAAATCCATGCTTTTATATGTTTTGGTAAACATTAAAAAATCCCAGACCCTTTAAAAGCCCCAGAAATTCTAATACAACTTTCATACCTCACTGAGAAGCCCTCATATGTGATTGACAGTTCTTCTTCAGAGTCTCTTCATTAAGATTTTGTCGAGGTTTGCTGTCTGTAGTTTATGTTTATAAACTAGATATTTTGTGTGTTCTAAGTATATTTGAGGATTTCTTTGCTTTTTCAAAGTACACAATGCTTCCCTAGGGGATATGTATACCTTTCCCTGCCCTGCACGTCTCAGTTGAGGTACACTTACAATACATAGCTAGTAGCTACGTGGGACTATTGAGCACTTGAAATGTGGCTCGATTTAATTGAGCTGTGCTGTAAGTGCAAAATATACCCACAGACAGAATCAAACAAAGAATATAAAACATCTCAATAATTTTTATATTGATTACATATTGAAAGAATATGATTTCGTCCACGTTAGGTTAAATAAAATATATTGTTAAAGTTAACCTAACCTGCTTGATTTTTACTTTTTAAATGTGGTTGTAAGAACATTTAAAAAACATGTGTGGATGTCTGTATTTTTAATATTGGCCAGCACTGACTAAAGGATCATGACAGCTTCAGACACCTATTGCAGCTGAGGGCAGATGGGGTTGCCCTGCCTTGACCTGGGTTTGGTCCAGTTCGGCTACTCATCTGCTGGCCTTGGACATATCTCTACTTCTCTGGGCCTCAGTTCCCTGAGAAAGTTGACTATAAGATGGCCAGTGAGGTCTGGTCTGGTTGTATAGAATAGGATTGTCGTCTCTCAGGGTACCTTACAGAAGGGGGTGGATTCTCTTCACTAGCTTTAGAGATGGAACCATCATTGCAGCAGAGAAGGGTCATAGTGACCTCTGGCACTTCTGATTGACTCTTGGTTGCCTTGTATCTTCTCTTCCTAGTCACCTGGGGAATTAGGCTCGAGCTCCCAGAGGTATGGCCATGTGAACTTCAGCTTCTCTACCCTAGTTCTCTCATTCCATTTTACCAGGCCACACAGCACCTGCGGAGGGACACACCCGTCCCGTCCTTTAACCCATGGTGATATGTCACTGATCAGCACAACTGGCTGTAATAGCTCCCCAGGTGGATTCCAGAGAGCAATGAGCAGAACATAAAAATCCCTTTATTATTGCCATTTCACTTTTATATACCCATCAAGCTTTCATATTTAATCTCCTACATCACAATAGCTGATCATTTTTAACATTTGACATTGATAGAGTGCCCACTGCTATTATTCTGACATACTATAAAACATTACACCCATTTGCAATAGAAAAGGCCAAGAATCAATACCCAGCCCCATTTTCCACTGTGGCTGTAAATCACGAAGCACCTAACAAATTGGTTTAAATAGAAGAAACTTCAGAACCAATGAATGGCCTGACCAATCCCCACTCCCTGTTAGAGCTGACAGGGACCTGGAGGCTGAGGGTGGGAGAAGGGAGGAGGGGAGAGAGGGTTGGAGGGAAGCCAGACTGCTTCATAAGGCAATCAAGATTCTTCAGGGACAAGAATTGTCCCTCTGTCTGAGCCTTAGAGACACCTACAGAGAATAAGGACACCTGTCCTCTGCTCATGTCTGCTTTGGTCTTGACTCATAGCAAGCAGCTCCACACTGGGAAGCTGGTGACTTCCTAGTTCCTACCCCATTTTTCTACAGACTCAAGGACCCACTGTCAAGATTATCAGTCTATTTTGTCAGTTGTCCCATTCCTTGGAACAACAAGATGTTAAAATAAAATATTTTTTATTTGACTATTTAGTCAAATTGACTTCAGGATGAATTGATCAGATAGGAGTTAAGAAAAATCATAGATTTAGGTATTGCTTAAAATATGTAGGGTAAAAGGTTGGGCTAAATATTCAGTCATTATCTTTGTATTTGAAGTGAACGACATTTTAAAAGTCTAAAAGTTTAAAATATTCAGAAAAATTGTCATTACTTTTTATTCTTTGGGCATCATCTAGATCCAGTCTAAGGCTGTGATGATTTTGTTGGGCTCCATCGAAAGCTTCTTTCAGTCCAAGTTGCCTGATTGAAAATACATGCGCCTGTGGTCTGACTGAGGGCAGTTGTTGGGATGCTGGGATGTTCTAACAGCATGAGGACCTGGTTCCAGGGGAACAGAAGGGAAAAACAGCTTATTCATCAATTTATTTTCAGTTCAGGACTGGATTTCTTACAGAAGCGTCGTACATGAGTGTACACATTTACCTGACTTTTCTGCAATAGGTACACTCCTAAAGTCACACCTAGACCAGACTTTTGCAGAACAAATTCCTTTTTTTTCTGTTAACTTACATTATAATTTCAGAAATGATTTGCCTGCATTTCAATTAGCAGTGAGTGATTCTTTACATTATCTGTCTTACTCAACCTCTTAATGATCCCACATAAGATGAAGAACTTTTGTAAAAAGGGATTCTTTGGAAAAGGAACACACCCCGGTGATGTGTGGATGATTTAAGTTCTATTTTGCACATTGGAATGACACAGGTGGGAGCTCACTGGAAGCAGATTTGTAGCAGTTCTTTTGCAAGCTTGGTCTAGTGCTAAGAACATCAGATTGTGAGTGAGGAGGTTTGAGTCTCATCCTGCTATTTTCCAATAGTGTGAATCGCAGGGTAGATGAGATATATGACCTTTCTACACATTTGGTTTTCATTTGTAAAGTGGGGATAATAATTCTTTATCTCTTTCATAAGATCCCCAATGAGGAAACGAGATAATGAAAGTAAAATAATTTATTATTACTGTTATTACTGATAAGGCAATAACAATAAGAATATATGATGAGAAAAGAAACAAGATAAACCATTTTTATATCAGTTCTATTTTATACCAGTGGCAGCAAAACACAAGAAACTCAAATCCAGGTTCCTCAGTTTTGTACCTTGAGAATTGAGAGTCAGAAAGACAGTCAGATCCGAGTGAATTTTAGAGGACCTCTAAGCCTTAGAAAATTTTTGACTTGTGCCGTGTATTGCTTTTTCTTTGAGTGATTTGGGTATATGTTAATGTATTTATTAACTCAGTCGAGAAACATGTATTGAGTGCCTACTCTGTGCCAGACCTTGTACTTCTTCCAAAATGTATAACAAAAGCAGACAAGATAGTGGCCCATGCCGATTGTCTATAGATGAGGTTCTCAAGGTCTCTGTGCATCAGAATCACTTCCCAGGCTCAACCCCCACCCTTCAAAATCAGAATTTATCATGGTGGAAGTTGAATGCCTATGTGTTGACAGATATCCCAGGTAATTCCAACATTTGAGTCACTGGTTTATATGGAAACACCCTAATCAATCAGCCATGACCAGGAACCATGCTTCTCCCACCAACTGAGGTTTTCAGAGTTGGAAATTATGTTGAGATTCCCTATTTCTGGTTTTCCTAAAATGGGAACATGACTAAAGGCTGATGCGTTCAGCTGGTACGTGACCCCTGCAGGGATATGGATATGGGCCAAGTCCTTTGTTCTCAGCCTACAGTTCTGTTGCTGGCTTGCTCCAAAATAACCTGGTTTGTCTGGCATCCTGGACTGCAGCCCTCCTGTCTGTGGGCCCAGAGGATGACCCAGAAATCCCATTGTTCCTTTTATCATCAAGCATGGGTTGGTTCTCTTTGGACTAAGTCTCTGTTTAGCGCTTGAGAAAAAGGAGGGGAAAATCAAATGAAAAAAGGGAAGGAGGTCTAAGTCAGCTCCCTGGCGACTGAGCCACATTGTTCTCAGAGCTAAAGCAATACTCCAAATACTGCGCACTTCTCTTCGCCTGCAAAAAAGCATTTCCAGAGCACTTTTCCCTCAGTCATCACGTGTGAACCACCTCTCAACAACCCTATGAAGAACCTGGGGTAGATGTCACAACTTCCATTTGATGGATGATAAAGTTGAACTTCAGAGCAATGCAGTGACTGACTTTGCAAATTGAACAGGCACATGATCCCTAGGGTGAAGACAGTATCAGTTTTTATCACCTTTGTACCCCTTAGCATATTTCTAGCAATACAGGAGAACCTTGAAAATACTGTATTTGTTAAATGAGTGAATGAACAAATGCAAAAGAAAAGCAATCGGTTAGACCTGGACCGGCATCACACTCTCTCCTCGGTCTAGGGGCTGATGACCTGGAGCTCTCTAGTTTCACCAAAGAAAACTGAACTGAGGACCTTCCCCTGTCTCCTGCTAACCCACCCCACTGAAGTCTTATCATTTTCAATAATCATGTTGCTTCAAAGATCACTGGAGCCTTTTGTAGTCTTCTCATGGTGGGCCTTGAGTGGCCTTTTTGATGCCTGTTTTTACTTTCTGCCTGAGCCTTAGTGAGGTTTGGCAAGCAACTTTTTACCTTGCCTTGTGGTCTGGACTTTCTGGATGGGGAGCTATTCTTGTCTCACACTTGCTCCTGATGATTTTGCAATATCATGATTTTGGCGAAATGAAAATGCATCTTATTCCTACAGAACTGCACAGAGTCCTTTGATGGGGGCCGATTTTGGTAGTGTTGTAGTTTGGTAGAGTAGTGTTGAGGTGAGATGGTGGCAGAGCTTCCCAAATGAAAAGGTCTTAGAGGAAAGAAAGGGCAGAGAGCCTATCAGAAGTCACCCTGAACTGCCCCCCGCCAGGGGCATTCTCAGGCCAACCAAGTGAGAACCCCCATATATCCTCCCCTGGCCAGGAGCTTTTACTTAGCACTAAAGTCCATTTCTTGAGCTGAAATGTAAGTTGCATTTCTTCTTGCTCAATCCTCAGTGAATTTGGAGAACCTGCCCTGTATTTAAGCTCAGAATGCTGGAATACACAACCAAGCAAAACTGTAGAATATTGTTCCTGAGAGTGCCAGAAGGGAGATGAGAAATGTTTGCCTCTTAGAGTTCAGGGAGATGCAGTCTTGCCTAGAGGCAGGGGCTGGAGCAGGTGACCTCCTGCATACCCTTGGCTATATCCAATTTTATGTGACATAAATCCATCTCTAGCAGCAAGTTTCAGATGGTGGGAAGACAAGAGGCAGCAGCCCAGATCCTGTCCTGGCAATGAGGAGGACAAATAAGTTGCAGCCATGGAGTCATGCAGACCTCACTACAAAGGAGCCAAGGGGCCAGACAGTATTAAATAATTCTGTTTTTCAGACACATTTGAGTACCCCAATCTGCCCTCAGCCCCTCCTTCCACTTGGCCCAGGTGGCCAGGACCCAGGCTGCCTCCTGTCCTGTCAGAAGTGACCCTTTGATATCTGATCTCCCATCTGCTGGGCTAGGCATGTGGAAGAGACAGCTGGCACAGCCCCTCCCGGGGGACTGCAATTAGGGGATATTTAATCCTGTCACCTGGTTCATTTACAGTGATGGATTTGGGCTGGAGCGCTGAGTGGCGCCAAGAGGATATTGGATTACCAGGGCCCATCCCCTTCACCCCTCAAAGAGAGCTGGCCCTCCCCTGCCCCTGCACCTGTCTTCCCTGGCCCCAAGGTGAGCCACCTGGCTCCCATGAATTAAGAGCAAGCACTTGCTGTCGGTCCCCTCCCCCAATTGCTGATATTTCACCTGACACCACCTGCAGATGTAAAACCATCCATGAGATTTTCACCCCCATGAGTGCTCTCTCTGGCCCCTGATTATTTTGGAGGTTCTGACTTTCAGATTCTAGAGCTCAAGGAGATTTCCAGTGACTCCCATCTTTTCATTTTCCACACTCTCGATGCTGGGAACTTTGCATTGACTGTTGTTTATTTTGGGGGTCTTTTTCTGAACCACAGTACCAGTCTAAATTTACCTAATTTGTCCATCTTCAGGCTAGCCAAGAATACTGGAAGGAGATAAGATTGGGACTCAAAGACCCGGATTGAATGATTTTTATCAAGTCACTTTCCTTCCTTGGATCTCCATTTACTCATCAGTAAACTAAGCAGATTGGATTAAATGTTCTGTAAGGTGCCTTCTAGGTGAGGAAGAAGTTGGGATAAGTCATAAGGTGAGGAGTTTGGACTAGACAGTGGGAAATTCCCAGAGGGGAAAGCAATGGGGTACATCAACAAAAGAAGATGCTTATTAGAAGCAAATTCAATGTGGAATTAGCACTAGTGTATCTGGAATAATTTTGAGGTGGTCTCAGTGATTTTTAAGTGACCCCCGTGAACTAGTTTTAATCAGTCTTCTATCCACTCATCGGCCTGAGTTTTTAAGGAGCCCATACAAAAGAGGTAGCCTCAACTTTCTGGACTTTCCAGTTCGATCTATCTTAAAGCACTCGTTAAGGATGGTGGCCAACCTCTCTATGGGCAAATTCCATGTTTCAGGAGAGGGGAGGAGTCTGCAATCACACAGGAAGTTCCAATGCTCTTAAGATTTTGCACAATAGCTGCCACCTCCCACGAGACAGGCCAGATATAAAGCCTTTCTGAGGATCAGGGGTCATCACATCATTTCTCTGATTCAAATGGTTCAATGGCTTCTCGTTAGACTTGGAATAAGATCCCAGTGCATTACCATAGTTACTAAGCCTGTGTGATTTGGCCTTGCAATCTTCTGTCTTAATTCTCCTCTTGAATGCCCTCTCACTCCCTCTGTTAGGCCAGTGTGTGTGTGTGTGTGCCTGTGTGTGCCAGCATGTGCACATATCTTATAGTTCCCAATCTTGTCCCTGCCTCAGCAGTTTTGAGCTTGCAGTTCTCTCTCCCTGGAATACCCTTTCCTCAGTTCATGATACGTTCCCTTACTGTCCTTCAAGTATTGGTTCAACTATTTCCACTTTAGGGAGATTTTCCTGGACCTCTCCCTCTGTGACATCACTGTTTATTCTCTTAGTAGTCATGCCTTGTCTTGTATAAAATAAAGTTGCAGATTTTCTTTTTTTTTCCCACTTGAATGTAATCTCCATGACACCAGTTAACTTTTTCCTTTTGTTTAAAATCATATTCCTAGAATATGATTTTAGCACCTAGAATAATAGCTAGCATATCACAGTAGTACAATAAATATTTGTTGAATCAATGAACATGGAGTTCCTATTGTAGGGTGAGGACTGAGGCCACATTTCTGGATGTCGTTTGACGATGGCAGATTGTGATCTAGGCTCGAAGCTTCCTCACTGCCCACCAGCACCACCACCCCTAGCAGCAGGTGTCTGTGCTTCCCACCTCCAACCTTGAGGCAGATAAACAATTGTCCCCCTTGCTCTGCCCTCTGCTGACCTACTCAAGTTACCGATTCCTAAGATGATCAAAGGGATTGGAACAAAGACTCATAATTGAATGAGTTCTGTGTCACATCCTGGAAATGGGGGCACTTGCAGAGTGAGTACAGCCCCAGGAGAGAGCTCTTGAGAGCAGCAAAGCTGCTGCCTTCAAAGGGTTCATGTGAAAGCAAACGGAGAAGCACTTGAGGAGAGAGGATTTCTCTCCAAAGAGGGGAAGCACTTCAAGCCTATCACCCCACCCCTCTAGCCACAGAGATGAGTGTACGCCTGTGTGTATGTGTGCACAAGCATGTTGGGTGTGTGTCTCCAACAGAGGAACAGAACATCTCTTGCAAGCAGTATGGGCTCTCAGATATCCTTGCAAGTAGTCGGTGGCCCACTCCCCATCTCCACCCATAGAGTGGGGAATTCTGCGAATTTTGTTTATCTTGCCAAGGACTCCCATTAATTTCTTGTTTCTCCAGGAAGCTCCCCAATTAATGTCTCCTACCTCTATGTTTTTTCTGAAATCCATCAATATCTGTCAGAATTTGAAAATGCAACTGCTTTTAGGTAATTGGATACATCATCTTAAGACATGTTCAAAGGCATGTGTTCTGTTTTCCGTTCCATTTATAAGCTCCTTCAAGGCAAAATCTATATTTTCTTTTGCATTTGTTACCCTCTCCCCAAGAGTCCTAAGATAGAATTTTCTTCAGTGTGCTTGTTGTTTGAATACATTTTTGTAGTGTGAGAACCATTGGATACTGATTTTATTTTACTCATTAATTTATTTAAAATATTTACTGAGGCCCATTATGTGGCAGGCACTGTGCTTAGTGCTTGAGATTCCTTGTTGAAGCTCACGGTCTGGGGCAGAGATGGAAACAGACACAAATAACTAGAATACAATGTGGTAAGTGCTATAATATAGGTACTGTATGCTCAGAGTGCTACAGGAACTCAGGAGGGAGCTTATGAAATAATTTAATTAATGTTCCAGTGTCTAAGTGTGAATGTTTAAATAACGTGTTTCTTTTCTAAGTGCGTCCTGCTTTTCATGGCGTTTTTTACTGTTTGTTATCTTATTTGCTGATTCTAGCGATCCTGTTAATAAGCTTTCACTCCATAAACTTACCCTTACGCAGAGTAGGTGTTCAAGAAACATCTCCCAAAAGACAGAATAAGTGAACGGATAGTCGATGTTATTAGCTCTTGTTGACAATTAGATAAACTAAATGTCACAGAGTGATTTGCCAAAGCTCATAAACACACATTAAATACCTGCTATATGAGGGCCACTATCCACCATGCTACTGCAGATAAAGAAAGTACAAGACATGTTTCCACCTCCTTGATCTTCCAGTCCTTTTGGTAAAACATGAGGTGAACCATGGGTTATTCAGTAATAATAGAGGAGACCAACAGCAGCTCAGGGGAACAGCTTGAGGCAGTGCATGGTTCACCACCGAGTGAATGGAGCAGACCAGGAGGACCACAGGAGGCAGGTGAGGTTGCTGGAGATTAGGGTGGTGAGGAAAGGCCTCACAAGTGAAGTGGAATATGAACTGGATCTTAAAAGATGAGTTGCTGTAAACTGAAAGAATAGAATAGAAAAAAAGAGGTAGAGAATAAAAGATATGTTCAAAGGAAATAAAATCCAATAACCTCTGAGCACCTTGGCCAGCTCCAGATTCAACAGAGAGGCAGCCCTTAGCAGTTTTGTCCATCTCTGTCTCACCACATCTCAGCTCACGTGTACCTGTAAATTCTCCCCATACAGCTCTTCACCCCAGCCTCACCTGGCAGCTGCCCTGTGGGTGTTAACTTACTTCCAATCCAGACCTAATGAATTGTTAAAAAAAAAAAAAAAAAACTGTCTGGGCGTGGTGGCTCATGCCTGTAGTCCCAACACTTTGGGAGGCTGAAGTGGGTGCATCACCTGAGGTCAGGAATTTGAGACCAGCCTGACCAATATGCTGAAATCCTGTCTCTACTAAAAATACAAAAATTAGCTGGGTGTGGCGGCATGCACCTGTAGTCCCAGCTACTTGGAAGGCTGAAATAGGAGAATTGCTTGAACCTGGGAAATGTAGATTGCAGTAAGCTGCGATCATCACGCCACTGCACCCCAGCCTGGGTGACAGAGTGAGACTCTGTCTTGATAGATAGATAAATAAATAAATAAATAAATTCCTGTATACTCAACTTTGTCACCTGTGCCCTAGACCTCCTGCTCTAATTAAACATTCAGCTTCCCCCTGGCGGTCAGGGCTTCCTCTGTGTCCTCTCCGTGAGCCACTCTTTTATTCTCCCACTCACCTAGTGTCACCTACATAAGGGAGGGGCTGGGGGGTCAAAGTCCTGCTAGTTCTCCACTTGTTTCTGGATCATTATTCTTTCTCTTATGTGGAAATTCTGCATCATAATTTGAGGCTAATGGCATCTGCTAAGACCCTTCTCTACCTCTATTCATTGATGCCCTCTGTCAACCTCTGGTTCACTTTGTGAAAAATGATGTGGAGGATGACACTTCTGCTTAGGAATGTAATAACTATCTTTGGTGTGCCTTCCCAACCCTCGGTCACCCTGCTCTTCAACTACTGCCTGATACAGGAGTGTAGTCCAGAAACTGTTTATATTGTGCAGCCCTGATTCCTTATCCCTAGGTCATAGGACACAGTTAGACTCATGACCCAGAAGGACCAATCCAATCCTTTCCCGAGGAGTTGGGAAAGGAGACCAACAGGTTAGTTTCGATCTGAGATGGTCCCTTGAACAGAGAAACAGCAAACTGGTGAGCTGTATGGTAGCCATGTTTGGCCATGTGCACATGAAGTGGGGAGACCAACCTGAAGGAAAGTGGAGAAGAAAAAGGCAGATGTGCAGAGAGAGGCATGTGACGCTTTCTAGTCCATTCTGAGACTCAACTGCTTCTCCTCCATGTCCTTAAAATATACCTGTGTCTTTGGAATAATCCCCACCTTCACCCAAGTTTGAGTAGTTTTGTTTCAAATTTTGCTTGTTTGTTTTTGATACTTACAACCAAAAGAACTTTGCTAAAAAATAAAATCAAAGGTGGATGAAGACAATTGCCATCAAGTTTTGAAGTTTACAAAGGTAGAAAGGACCCAGTTAAAACAAAAGGGCACTTTTGCTCCCATTTGATTACCTATCTAATGGGAAGCATGGTCATTATGGAAGAAGAAGTGTGCCTTGTGGTTTTAGAAAAATGGTAAATCATAATCTGAAAATCTTCCACTAGAGTCATCTAGAAATGTTTAATATTTAAACAAAAACATCTTGTTTTCTTTCTCAAGAAAAATGTTTTCACATGAATGAGAAAACTAGGACCCAGGGACTAGTTTGACTGATGCTGCAAATGCCCTGGAAAGGGTGGAATGGGAGAGATTTTTATCTTAGTAACCTTGTGTTGACACAAAGCAGAGAAGTGAAATTGAGATCTATGCATAAAACCAAGATCAACTCAAAATGCACACACCCAGTGAATATGTGAAATGGGTAAAAGAAGTAACCTATGAGCACAGGGCAACCATAAAGAGGTTTATTTGCTTCTACCTGTGCTCTGGATGATAAAAGCAAATGTTCTCGGTAAACTAGAAAAACTGAATCTACTTGCTACATTGGTTTGAGATCCAAATTTATCAATTAACCCTGTTGTCTAGAAAGCCCAAGCTAGTAACTTAACATAAAAATAGGTTCCTGCTCAATAAAACCCTGGGAACTGCTGATTGAAGAAAATGTTATCTGCTTTGGAACTTTGCTCCCACAGTATGATCTGCAAGGAATTTTCACAGGGAAAAAAATTTTACTAAATATGAGCTCACAATAATAATGGACAAAATACACATGGAAGTGGTTCACCATGACTGAGAATCAGCATATGCAGCTAACAGAAAGATTTGAACATGAAAAACTTCACCTAATAGAATGGCAGTTTGAAAGATTGTATAGAATAATTGTATTTAAAATGAATAACTACCTTTAAAAAGTAGTGTAGACTCTATGACATGAAAAATGCCCTATGAAACAGAGGAGACAAATTTGAAAAGGAACCAAATAGTAATACAAATGCAAACTTTGAAACTAAAAGTTCAATGGAAACATGTTGGAAATAAAGAGAAGAGAATAAATGAATTAGAAAGTGACAAGAGGTTTTAATCAAAGTAGGGTATGATGAGAGAAATAGATGTTGTCTTAGCACACTTTATGCTGCTATAACAGAATACCATAGACTGGTTAATTTTTAATGAACAGAAATTTATTTGGCTCATGGTTGTGGAGCTTGAGAAGTGTGAGACTGAGGGACTGCATCTGGTGAGGGTCTTCTTTCTATGCAATCTCATGGCAGAAGGTGGAAGGACAAAACAGTATTTGTGAGAAACAGAAAAGAGGCTAAACTCATCCTTTTATCAGAAACCCACTCCCAAGATAACTAGACTACTCCCACAATAATAGCATTAATTCATTCATAAAGGCCGAGCCCTTATTATGTAATCACTTCTTTTTTTAGGTATATTATATGCATTTTATTTTTAATTTTTATTTTTTTCATAAGTTATTGGGGTACACGTGGTATTTGGTTACATGAGTAAGTTCTTTAGTGATGATTTGTGAGATTTTCATGCACCCTTCACCTGAGCAGTAGACACTGCACCGCATTTGTAGTCTTTTATCCCTCAGCCCCTCCTACTCTTCCCACCAAGTCCCCAAAGTCCATTGTATCATTCTTATGCCTTTGCATCTTCATAGCTTAGCTCCCACATATCAGTGAGAACATATGATATTCGGTTTTCCATTCCTGAGTTACTTCACTTAGAGTAACAGTCTCCGGTCTCATCCAGGTCACTGCAAATGCTAATAAATAATAAATTTTTTTTTAATAATAATAAAATTTATTCCTTTTTATGACTATGTATTCCTTCATATATATGTGTGTGTGTATACACACACACACACACACACACACACATATATATGAAATGGGAAAAAGCAAAAAGCAATCTACAAATTCAGTGCAGTCCCCATCATCAAAAATGGTGGTGGTATCAAAAAGCAAAAAGAACAAATCTGGAGGCATCACACTACCTGATTCCAAATTATACTATAAGGCCATAGTCAGACTGTAGTCCCAGCTACTGGGTCCAGAGATGGACCCTCATCTCTCACTGTATACAAAAATCAGCTCAAGATGGATTAAGGACTTAAATCTAAGAATATATATATATATATATATTCTTATATATATATATCACAGTTTCTTTATCCACTCATTGATTGATGGGCATTTGGGCTGGTTTCATGATTTTGCTATTGTGAATTGTGCTGCTATAAACGTGTGTGCAAGTATCTTTTCTGAATAATGACTTCTTTTCCTCTGGGTAGATACCTAGTAGTGGGATTGCTGGATCAAATGGTAGTTCTTCTTTTAGTTCTTTAAGGCAACTCCACATTGTTTTCCACAGTGGCTGTACTAGTTTACATTCCGACCAGCAGTATAGAATTGTTCCATGTTCACCGCATCCATGTCAACACTTACTGTTTTTTTTGTAATTTTTTTGATTATGGCCATTCTTGCAGGAGTAAGGTGGTATTGCATTGTGGTTTTGATTTGCATTTCCCTGATCATTAGTGATGTTGAGCATTTTTTCATGTTTGTCGGCCATTTGTATATCTTCTTTTGAGAATAGTCTATTCATGTTCTTAGCCTGTTTTTTGATGCGATTGTTTGTTTTCTTTTTTTCTTACTGATTTGTTTGAGTTTGTTGTAGATTCTGGATATTAGTCTGTCAGATGTATAGATTGTGAACATTTTCTCCCACTCTGTGGGTTGTCTGTTTACTCTACTGATTGTTCCTTTTGCCATGCAAAAACCCTTTAGTTTAATTAGGTCCCAGCTATTTATCTTTGTTTTTATTGCATTTGCTTTTGGGTTCGTGACCATGAAATCCTTGCCTAAGCCAATGTCCAGAAGGGTTTTTCCAATGTTATCTTCTAGAATTTTTATAGTTTCAGGTCTTAGGTTTAAGTCCTTAATCCATCTTGAGTTGATTTTTGTATACAGTGAGAGATGAGGGTCCAGTTTCATTCTTCTATATGTGGCTAGCCAATTATCCCAGCACCATTTGGTTGAAAAGGGTGTCCTTGCCCCACTTTATGTTTTTGCTTGCTTTTTGTTTGTTTGCTTTGTTGAAGATCAGTTGGCTGTAAGTATTGTAAGTGGGTTCTCTATTCTGTTCCACTGGTCTGTATGCCTATTTTTATACTAGTACCATGCTGTTTTGGTGACTATGACCTTATAGTATAATTTGAAATCAGGTAGTGTGATGCCTCCAGATTTGTTCTTTTTGCTTTTTGATACCACCATCATTTTTGATGATGGGGACTGCACTGAGTTTGTAGATTGCTTTTTACAGTATGGTCACTTTCACAATATTGATTTTAGCCATCCATTAGCATAGGATTTGTTTCCATTTGTTTGTGTCATCTATGATTTTTTTCAGCAGTGTTTTGTAGTTTTCCTTTTAGAGATCTTTTGACTCCTTGGTTAGGTATATTCCTAAGTATTATTTTATTTTATTTTTGCAGCTATTGTAAAAGGGGTTTAGTTCTTGATTTGATTCTCTGCTTGGTTGCTGTTGGTGTATAGAGGAGATACTGATTTGTGTACATTAATCTTGTATCTGGAAAGTTTGCTGAATACTTTTATCAGTTCTAGGAGATTTCTGGAAGATTCCTTAGGGTTTTCAAGGTAAACGATCATATCTCAGCAAACAGTGAGAGTTTGACTTCCTGTTTACCACTCTGGATGCCCTTTATTTCATTCTCTTGTCTGATTGCCCTGGCTAGGACTTCCAGTACTATGTTGAAGAGGAGTGGTTAGAGTGTGCATCCTTGTCTTGTTCCAGTTCTTGGAGGGAATGCTTTGAACTTTTCCCCGTTCAGTATTATGTTGTCTGTCATAGATGGCTTTTATTACACTAAGATGTATCTCTTGTATGCCAGTTTTGCTTAGTTTTAATCATAAAGGATTCTGGTTTTTGTCAAATGCTTTTTCTGCATCTATTGAGATGATCATGTGATTTTTGTTTTTAATTCTGTTTATGTGGTGTATCACATTTATCGATGTATGTATGTTAAACCACCCCTGCATCCCTGGTATGAAACCTGCTTGATCATGGTGGATTATCTTTTTGATATGTTGTTGGATTCAGTCAACTAGTATTTTGTTAAGGATTTTAGCATCAGTGTTCATCAGGGATATCATTCTGTAGTTTTCTTTTTTCATTATGTCCTTTCCTGGTTTTGGTATTAGGGTGATGCTGGCTTCATAAAATGAATTTGGGAGGGTACCTTCTATCTCTATTTTGTGTAATAGTGTCAAAAGGATTAGTACAAATTTTTCTTTGAATGTCTGGTAGAATTCTGCTGTGAATCCGTTTGGTTCTGGACTTCTTTTTGTTGGTAATTTTAAAATTACCATTTCAATCTCTCATCTTGTTATTGGTCTGTTCAGGATATCTAATTCCTCCTGATTTAAGCTAGGAGGGTTGTGTTTTTCCAGGAATTTATCCATCTCTTCTAGGTTTTCTAGTTTATGTGCATAAAGGTGTTCATAGTAGCCATGAATGATTCTTTTGTATTTCAGTGGTGTCAGTTGTAATATCTCCTGTTTCATTTCTTAGTGAGGTTATTTGGATTTTCTCTCTTCTTTTCTTGATTAATCTTGCTAATGGTCTATCAAATTTATTTATCTTTTCAAAGAACCAACTTTTTGTTTCATTTATCTTTTGTATTTTTTTGTTTGTTTCAATTTCATTTAGTTCTGTGCTGATCTTGGTAATTTCTTTTCTTCTGCTGGGGTTGGGTTTGGTTTGTTCTTGTTTCTCTAGTTCCTTGAGGTGTGACCTTACAATGTCATTTTGTGCTCTTTCAGTCTTTTTAATGTAGGTGCTTAGGGCTATGAACTTTCACTTTAGCTCTGACTTTGCTGTATCCCAGAGGCTTTGATAAGTTGTGTCGTTATTGTCATTCAGTTTGAAGAATTTTTTAATTTCCATCTTGATTTCACTTTTGACCCAATGCTCATTCAGGAGCATGTTATTTAATTTCCATATGTTTGCAAGGTTCTAAAGATTCCTTTTGGAGTTGATTTCCAGTTTTATTCCACTGTGTTCTGAGATAGTGCTTAATATAATTTCAATTTTCTTAAATTTATTGAAGCTCATTTTATGGCCTATTTTGTAGACTATCTGGGAGAAAATTCTATGTGCTGTTGAATAGAATGTGCATTCTGTGGTTGTTGGATAAAATGTTCTGTATATATCCATTAAGTCCATTTGTATAATTTAGAGCCATTGTTTCTTTGTTGACTTTCTGTCTTGGTGACCTGTCTAGTGCTGTCAGTGGAGTATGGAAGTCCCCCACTATTACTGTGTTGCTGTGTATCTCATTTCGTAGGTCTATCAGTAATTGTTTTATAAATTTTGGAGCTCCAGTGTTAAGCGCATCTGTGTTTAAGATTATGATGTTTTCCTGTTGGACAAGGCCTTTTACCATTATATAATATCCCTCTTTGTCTCTTTTAACTGCTGTTGCTTTAAAATTTGTTTTGTCTGATATAAGAATAACTACCGCTGTTGGATTTTGGTGTCCATTTGCATGAAATGCCTTTTCCCACCCCTTTACTTTAAGTTTATGTGAGTCCTTATGTGTTAGGTGAGTCTCCTGAAAGCAGCAGATAGTTGGTTGGTGAGTTTTTATCCATTCTGCAGTTCTGTATCTTTTAAGTGGAGCATTTAGGTCATTTACATTCAATGTTAGTAGAAACATGAGGTACCCTTGCATTCATTTTGCTTTTTGTTGCCTGTATACTTTGTTTTTTTTTTTTTACTTTTTAAATTGTATTTTTGATTTATAGGTCCTGTGTGATATATACTTTAAAGAGGTTCTGTTTTGATGTGTTTCCAGGATTTGTTTCAAGATTTAGAGCTCCTTTCAGCAGTTCTTGTAATGGTTGCTTGGTAATGGCAAATTCTGTCAGCATTTGCTTGTCTAAAAATGACTCTATTGTTCCTTCATATATGATGCTTAGTTTCTCTGGATTCAGAATTCTTGGCTGATATTTGTTTTGTTTGAGGAGGCTGAATATATGGCCCCAATTCCTTCTAACTTGTAGGGTTTCTGCTGAGAAATCTATTGTTAATCTGATAGATTTTCCTGTGTAGGTTACTTGGTACTTCTGTCTCACAGCTGTTAATATTCTTTCCTTTGTTTTAACTTGAGGTAACCTGACAATGTGCCTAGGTGAAGACTTTTTTGTGATGAATTTCCCAGGTGTTCTTTGTGCTTCTTGCTTCTTGTATTTGGATGTCTAGGTCTCTAGCAAGGCCGAGGAAGTTTTCCTCAATTATTTCCCCTAATATGTTTTCCAAGTTTTTAGAATTCTCTTCTTCCTGAGTAACAAAATTGATTATTCTTACGTTTGGGCACTTAACATAATCCCAGGCTTCTTGGAGGCTTTGTTCATATTTTCTTATTCTTTTTTCTTTGTCTTGGTTGGATTGGGTTAATTAGAAGACTTTGTCTTCAAGGCCTGAATTTCTTTCTTCTACTTGTTCAATTATATTGCTAAAATTTTTTAGAGCATTTTGCAGTTCTAAAGTTGTGTCCACAGTTTCCTGAATTTTTAATCATTTTTTCTTTAAGCTATCTATTTCCTTAAATATTTCTCCCTTCACTTTTTTTGCCTTTTTTTTTTCTTTTTAATTTCCTTGCTTTGGACTTTGTCTTTCTCTGGTCCTGATTAGCTTAATAACTAACCTCCTGAATTCTTTTTCAGGTAAATCAGAGATTTCTTTTTGGTTTGGATCCACTGCTGATGAACTAGTGTGATTTTGGGGGGCATTGAAGAGCCTTATTTTATCATATTACCAGAGTTGGTTTTCTGGTTCCTTCTCATTTGGGTAGGCTCTATCAGAAGGAAGGTCCAGGATTGAAGGCTGTTGTTCAGATACTTTTGTCCCACGGGATGTTCCCTTGATGTAGTATTCTCCCCCTTTTCCTATGGATGTGGCTTCCTGTGAGCCAAACTGCAGTGATTGTTGTATCTCTTCTGGGTCTGGTTACCCAGTGGGTCTACCCAGCCCTGGGCTGGTACTGGGAGTTGTCTGCACTGAGTTCCATGATGTGAATCATCTATGAGTCTCTCAGCCATGGATACCTGTGCCTGTTCTGGTGGAGGTGGCAGTGCGGGGTGCAATAGACTCCATGAGAGTTCTTAGCTTTGGCGGTTTAATGCTCTATTTTTGTGATGGTTGGCCTCCTGCCAGGAGCTGGCGCTTTCTAGAAAGCATCAGCTGTAGTAATATAGAGAGGAACTTGCAGTGGGCGGGGCCCATATAATCCCAAGATTATAGGCCCTTTGTCTTCTGCTACCAGGGAGGATAGGGAAGGACCATTAGGCAGGGGTGGGGCTAGGTGTGTGAGCTCAGACTCTCCTTGAGCAGATCTTGCTGCGGCTGCTGTGAGGAATGGGGGTGAGATTCTCAGGTCACTGGAGTTGTCTACCTAGGAGGATAATGGCTGCCTTTGCTGAGTCATGCAGGTCGTCAGGAAAGTGGGGGAAAGCTGGCAGTCACAGGCCTTACCCAGCTCCCATATAGACTGAAGGGCTGGTCTCATTCCCACCATGCCCCACACCCCAACAGCCCTGAGTCTGTTTCCAGGCAGAGGACACAATGGGCTTGAAAATTTGCCCTGTGCTACCTGCCTTCTATCTGTGAAAGAAAAGGGCTTGGTTCTTCCCCTTCCTGTGGAGTCTGCACACTGGATTTGCACCCTCCCCCAAGTTCTGGCCAGAAGGTTCCTTACCCCTTTCAAATTGTTACAAAGTTCAGCTAAAGATGTCCTTTTCCCTGTGGAGTTTCGCCCACTGCTCCTCTGGTCACCCTCCCAGTGGATCCCTGTGGTGCCAGGCAAGAATGGCCTACTAGGTGATGCAGTGAGCTCCCAGGATCTTTCTGCTGCTTCCTCTAACCCTGTATTTCACTTAGTTTTCTAAATTGACTCAGCTCCAGCTAAAGTCAGAAACTTCTGCCACAAACAGACCTTCAGCTTCTACAGTGGGGGTGTATGTTCAGGAGAGGAGGATCTTCCTTTCTCATTTCCACATTCATGGTGTTTGGGGTGTCTCCTGGGTCCTGCAGGAGCAGTCTGCTTCCTTCAGAAGGTGTGTGGGTCCTCTCGGGATTGCTGGTGTGTTCTTGCAGTCGATTTGGAGCTAAAATTCACAATGCAAGCTTCTGCAAGCTGCTCTGTCTGGAGCAGCAATCTAGTCCTGCTTCCTGTCCACCAAGATCCATAATCACCTCTTAAATGTTCTACCTCTCAACACTGTTGCATTAGGGATTATGTTTCCAACACATGAACTTTGGGGAACAAAATCAAACCATAGCAGATGAAAAATAGAAAAATAGAGAATTGAATAATAAATCCTCAATAAATGCCCAATAGGAGTTCCAGAAGTACGGAACTAAAATAATGCATATTATTTCTTCACGGGCAGGTCAATTTCACTGGTTGAAAGTAAGAGACAGTTGAACCCTCGTGTTGCCGTTCATGCGAGTCCCTATTTAAAGAACAAGTGATTATGCTACCTTTGCACGGTCAGGGTACCGCGGCCGTTGAACATGTGTCACTGGGCAGGCAGTGCCTCTAATATTATTAATGCTAGAGGTGATGTTTTTGGTAAACAGGCGGGGTTAGGTTTGCCGAGTTCCTTTTACTTTTTTTAACCTTTCCTTGGGAGCATGCCTGTGTTGGATTAACAGTGTAGGCAGTACTGGCTTGTTTGTGTTTATTAGTACTAGGCTGTTAAGTGTCAGTGAAATTTTCGATCTGACTTAGGCTTATGCGTAGGAGAATATATTCATGTTACTGATACTAGCATTATTGCTTCTATAATTAAATAGATTAATCCAATGTAATGTAAGGAGTTCAGTAATATGTTTGGAATTTTTTAGATAATTAATGTTGAGCTTGAATGCTTTCTTAATTGATGGCTGCTTTTGGGCCAACTATGGGGGTTAGATTTTTTACTCTCTATGTAAGGTTTTTTCCTAGTGTCTAAAGAGCTGTCCCTCTTTAGAGTAACAATTAAGTTTACAGGGGGATTAATAATTCTGTGGGTAAACTTAAGGTTGAACTAAGATTCTATCTTGGATAACCAGCTATCACCAGGCTCGATAGGCCTATTGCCTCTACCCAGAAATCTTCCCACTATTTTGCTACATAGACGGGTGTGCTCTTTTATCTGTTTTTGGGTAGCTCGTCTGGTTTCGGGGATTTTGGCTTTAGTTCTCTTTGCGAAATAATCTCTAGTTAGTTCATTATGCAAAAGGTATAGGGGTGAATCCTTGCTGTTTTGTGCTTAATTATTTTTTTTTCATCTTTCCCTTACGGTACTGTCTCTATGGCGCCAAAAATAAATTTCTATCACCTATACTTGTGTGTGTGTGTAAATGGTTTAATATGTCTACATATCGATTTGGTAGTAGTGTTTTTGATTTTTTTGGGCTAGTGTTGGCTCAAGGCAATCAAATATCGTTGATATCTTCTGGGTGTAAGCCGGATGCTTTGTGTTGAGCTATGCCTTGATTTATCCAAGCGCACCTTCCAGTACACTTACCATGTTACGACTTATCTCCTCTATATAGATATTGGGGCATTTAGCTAAGGATTCCTTAAATATATTTGAGGAGAGCGACGGGCGGTGTGTGCATGCTTCATGGCCTAATTCAATTAAGCACTCTATTCTTAATTTACTACTAAATCCTCCTTAGACTCTTAGGTTTCATAAGAGTTATCGTAGGGTTTTCTGGCATAGAAAATGTAGCCCATTTTTTTCCATCTCATAAGCTACACCTTGACCTAATGTTTTTGCGTGGGCGTTTGCGCTTACTTTGGATCTCTTGTTGAGGTTTGCTGAAGATGGCGGTATATAGGCTGAGCAAGAGATGGTAGGGTGGATCGGGGTTTATCGATTATAGAACAGGCTCCTCTAGGGGGGTGTGAAGCACCGCCAAGTCCTTTGAGTTTTAAGCTGTTGCTTGTAGTGTTCTGGCGAGTAGTCTTGTTATTTAAACTATTAAAGTTTAGGGCTAAGCATAGTGGGGTGTCTAATCCCAGTTTGAGTCTTAGCTATTGTGTGTTCAGACTTTTTAAAGCCACCTTCGTAGTTTGTTTTACATTGGCTAGGATTTTACAGTTTAGTTGGAGTTTAGCTTTATTAGGTTGAATTAATCTAAAACACTCTTTACGCCGGTGTCTATTAGCTTGGGTCAATCGTGTGGCCACGGTGGCTGGCACGAAATTGACCAACCCTGAGATAGCATAGCTTAGTTAAACTTTCGTTCATTGCTAAATATTAGTCACTGCTGTTTCCCGTGGGGGTGTGGCTAAGCAAAGTGTCTTGAGCTGCGTTAAGCGTGCTTGATATTTACTCCTTTTAATCATGATGATTTGTGGGGTGTCTTCACCGGGGCGGGGATACTTGCATGTGTAATCTTGCTAGGAGTTAATAGAAAGGCTAGGACCAAACCTATTTGTCTATGGGGTGTAAGCCCATCTAGGCATTTTCAGTGTCTTGCTTTAGATCTATTAAGCTACATAAACAGGATGGTGGGATGTGGGTAATTATCTTTAGGGTTGTATTGATAGAAGTGTAGGTTTGATAGTGGGTATTATATACATTTGGGAGGATCTTTCGGAGTGTGAAGGGAGGTAAATAAAGTAATTTTTTGTTAGTTGAGGAAATGGTAGTTGGAGTTATGCACACCTAAAAGATGAAAATGTAATCTCCGACCAGGTGGTTGGGCCTTTGTTTTTGGGGTTTGGCAGGGGCAAGTTAATGTGGGAGGGATCGGAGGTGGGGGGAGGGGGGGTTTGAGTAGAGCTTGTTGTAATTTAATTTTGTCGGAGGTGGGGTATCTATAATAGTTATTTGTATGTCCTACAAGCATGAATTAAATAACACCATGTAATCATTGTGGGGGGAGCTAGAATATTGGAACGTAGGTGCGATCAATGATGCCATGTACTAGGAATCAAAGACAGGCGCTGCGGGACTTGTTGCCCAGAATTGATAACAAACTTAATTAATCATATTTTAAAAGTGCAATGGTCTTGTGGAATAAATAAAAATAAACCCATAACTAGGCACATCATAATGAAACTGCCAAATGCCAAAGACAAAAAGAAATTTATAAAAGGAAACTGAGAGTTTACTATAGAAAATAATGTAATGTCTTCAAAATGCCAAAGAAAAATAATTGCCAACAAAATTTTTGCACCACTCTAAACTATCTTTCAAAAAGTGAAGGAGAAATAAAGATATATTCAGAAAAATAAGGGTTAAGTGAATTTATAACTCCTAGAATCCTGCTGAGAGAAAAATTAAAGAAAGGAATTGAACCCAGAAGGAAAGAGCAAGGTGCAAAAATAATGCTGAATAAATAAACTGGTGAACACGGGGGCAACATTAGCAAAAATGGGTTATATAAAATAATAATTATAAAAATAAATCACTTAAGGACTACAAAAATAAGGTGGAAAATAAAATAGTGAGAGATAATATCAAGTAAAATATTTTGAGCATAATAGTCGGAAGTTAAAATGTTCAAACTTTCTCTTTTTTTAGAGTAGAAATATTGATTAACTTTAGATTTTTCGAGTCAGCAGTTATGTTAAAAATGTAAAGCTAACCACAAACACATAGAAAATAGGAATATAATGCATAAAAGAAGGGAATTAAAAAGAAATGCAATCAATCAAAGTAAAAGCAAGAGAAAGCAGAAAAGTCTGGGGAAGAACAAAACAATGAAAAGTGTAATTAAATCCAAATATCAGTAAACACAATAAATATATATCTAATGCTATTTATCTACCCTAAAATATACCTTGGGACTTCTCAGTAAACAAAGATATATGGTCACCGTTACTAAGATATATAACCTACGGAAATTTATATCCGAGGACATATAAAAAGAAAGGTGCTTATCCTCACTAGTAATCAGGAAATTCAAACTTAAAAAATCAGCTGTTACTTGACATCTATTTGATTTACAAAAGTAAGTGGTGGTGAGAAATTAAGAAACTCTTAAACGTTGTTAGAGGAGTACAGCTGAAAGCAACTGGGCAATACAACTAGTAAAGTGGAACATAAAGAAAATTCTATTCTGGCTATAAAGAACTGACAACATCAACAACTAGAAAACTGGACAACATATGTAAAACAACATTTTTCAGATTTTGAACAAGAGACAGGCAGGATTATAATCCCTGAGAGAATGGAAACAAACCAAGGCTGTACAATCACCCTGGCTTTCAAATAACCAATGTATCAAAGAAGAAATCACAAAGAAAATTAGTAACCATTTTGGATTTAATGGAAATTGAAGCATAATTTTTGGTATGCAGATAAAATAAGTGCTTAGAAATACATTTATAGCATTATTTATATTAGACAATAAAATGATTTCAAATAAATTACCTACGTTTTTACTTTAAGAAACCAAAAGTAGAAGAAAAGATTAAACAAAAAAACAGAAGGGAAGACATAATAATTATGAGTAAAAATAAAATTGAAAACAGTAAAACAATAGAGAAAAAAAGAAAATCAAAAGACAATTCTTTGAGAAGATCAATAAAATTGACAAACCTTTAGCTGAACCTGATCAAGAACAGAAGATAGAAATAAACAATAACACAAATGAAAGAGAAAGCATCATACAGATCATACTGATATTAAAAAGATAATAAAGACATGTTTTGAACAACATTGTGTCAATAAATTTGAAAACATAAAAGAAAGTTAATGCATATCATGAAAGACACAAACTTAGCACAAGCTCACTCAAAAAAACAGATAACCTGAATAGCTCCCAACAACAACAAAAAACTAGTCTCAGATGATTTCACTGGTGAATTGTACTAAACATTTGAGGGAAAAACTACCAATTCTGCACAAACTCTTGCAGAAAATAAAAGAAGAGGAAACACTTTATGAGGTCAGCATTATCCTTATACAAAAATCAAACATTACAAGAAAACAACAAATATCCCTCACAAACTTGGATGCAAAACTTCTTGATAAAACATTAATAAATTGATCTAGTAATATACAAAAAGGATAATACATTATAACCAAGTGGAGTTTATCTCAGGATGCAAGGTCAGTACAGCATTTACAAATTAATCAATGTAATCTACAATTCAATGGACTAAAGAAGAAGAACATTTGACCATGATAATACATATAGGAAAATGATTTGACAAAATCCAACACCTATTCCTGATAACAACTCTCAGCAAAAGGGAACAAAAGGGAACATTCTCTAATTGATAAATAGCAGCTTTGAAGACCTATAACTCAGGTCAGAAAATGGCAAGGATGTCGACTCTTACTGCTCTTAAATATTGTGCTGGAGGTCTCCAGCAGTGTAATAAAGAAAGAAAAGGAAGCAAAAGCATACAATTATAAGAGAAGTAAAACTCTTGAAATTTTCAGAAAATGTAAACTCCTGTATAGGACATCCTAAAGAATCCAAAAAGCTATTAAAATTAACAAGTGAGTTTAGCAAGTTTGCAGAATACAGATTTTTGAATATTAGTTGTCTTCTATATGCTAGCAATGAACAATTGGAAAGTTAAATTTATAGAAAGAGTAACATACATAATGCTAACATAAAACGTGAATCATAAAGGATAAATCTAACAAAATATATACAATATTTTTATGCTGAAAATTATAAAACATTAATGACAGTAATCAAGGAAGACCTAAGTAAATGAAACACATGATATTGTGTTCAAAGATTGGAAGACTCAATATTGTTACACATCAGTTTTCCTAAATTAATCTATAGATTCAATGGGTCTTATCAAAACCATAACAGTTTCTTTTCTTAGCAGGTAGAGTAAATTTGGGTGAGGTAAATATATTTTAGAGTACAAGAAGCATGGCCGGGTGCGGTGGCTCACGCCTGTAATCCCAGCACTTTGGGAGGCTGAGGTGGGCAGATCATGAGGTCAGGAGATCAAGACCATCCTGGCTAACACTGTGAAACCCTGTCTCTACTAAAAATGGAAAAAATTAGCCGGGCGTGGTGGCGGGCGCCTGTAGTCCCAGCTACTCGGGAGGCGGAGGCAGGAGAATGGCGTGAACCTGAGAGGCGGAGCTTGCAGTGAGCAGAGATCATGCCACTGCACTCCAGCCTGGGCGACAGAGCGAGACTCCGTCTCAAAAGTAAATAAATAAATAAATAAAATAGAGTACAAGAAGTGTAACTTTTTTTTAAAGCCTGGTAAATTAGACTTTTTCAAAATGAAGATTTTTATTCTTAGAAAGATACTATTAAGCTGATGAAAAAAACAAACAAATAAAAAACCTCCAAGCAATTTTGGCACACAAAAAATAAAACTAGTTCTTAAAGGTCAATTATAAGAAGAAAACAACTCAACTGAAAGTCAGAAAATATTTAAACAGACACTACACTAAAGAAGAGATATGGATGGCACAGAAGCACATGAAAATATGCTCAGCATTATTAAAAAGCAAATCAAAAGCACAAAGAGATACCCAATGTACAGAAATTAGAATAGGCAAACTTAAAAAACAAAAAATTAACAATACCAAGTGCTCATGAGAACGTGACTGAATTTCTTATACATTGGTGGTAGTAATGTAACATGGTACAGCCACTTGGGAAATAGTTTCCATTTTTGTATTAATTTAAACATACACTTACCATATAAGCCAGTGATTTTACTCATAGGGACCCACAAAGTAATCTACTGGGAGCCCTCTCAGGGCCCTGAAGAAAGCCACACCCTATGCACTTGGTAACAGGATGGCCATCTGTGGTTTCTGAAGCAGATCCTCATCCCAGTGCCCACTCTATGGACCAAGTTCCTGGAAACAGTGCAGTCCACCCAGGAACCAGAGAAGATCCATATCTGCTAGAATCTCTGGTAATCCTAACAACCATGAAATCTACTGTGGACGCATTATCAGCTACATGACTTAACTTAAATCCCATGTGACTGTGATCCTGGAGGAAATTCCATCAGCCAAAGGGCCTAACAGGAGATGGCCTTAATCTGCTGAAACCAGTCTTTAAAGGTTGAAAGAGACAGTTGTTCCTTCAAATCCACATACTCCAACACAAGGTTACACAAATAACAAAGAATCAGGCAAACAGGATACTACAAAAACAAACAAACAAAACTAATAAAGTTCCAGTAATGGACTTCAAAGAAATGGAGATCTGTGAATTGTCAAAAAAAAAAAAAAAACATTCAAAATAATCATATTAAAGAAGCTCAATGAGATGCAACAAAAGACAGACAATTAAGTAAAATTAGGAAAACAATCATTAAGAAGTTCCATACAGTAATAGACATCATTTGAAAACAGAACCAAATAGAAATCTTGAAATTGAAGAACACAATTACAGAATTGAAAAATTCAAAATTTAGCTCCAAGGGGTGACTCAATTGTACAGAAGAAATAATTAGTAATTTAGAAGACTTATCATTTGAAAACAGCTAATTGGAGGGACAAAAATTTAAAAAGATTGAAAATGAGTGAGAAAAGCATAAGGGACATGAGACATCATCAAATATACAATTATACAAATTATGAGAATCCCAGAATAAGAAGAGTGAGAGAAAGAAGTCAAAGCTTATTTAAAGAAATACTGACTGAAAACTTCCTAAATTTTGTTGGACGAATATGGGCATTCAGATTCATAAAGCTCAAAGAACCCCAAGAAAGACAACTCAAAAAAGAATACTCTGAGACACATGAAAATTAAATTGTCAAAAGCCAAAAGCAAAGAGAATCTTGAAAGCAGCAAGAGATAAAAGACTGGTCATAAACAAAGGAACACCCATAAGGCTATCAGCTGACTTTGCAACAGAAGTCTTGTGAACCAGGAGGGAGTGGGATGATGTTTTCAAAGTGCTGAAAGAAAAAAACTGTAGAACATATATTCCTTTTAAATATGTATTAAAAATAAAGGGTGAAATATTCTTTTCCAGAAGTGGTAGAGTATTTTCTGTTTCTTTATTTTTTATTTTTTATTTTTTTGAGATGGTGTCTGGCTGTGACACCCAGGTTGGAGTGCAATGGCTTGATCTTGACTCACTGCAACCTCTGCCTCCCAGGCTCAAGCCGTCCTCCCACCTCAGCCTCCTGAGTAGCTGGGACCACAAGCATGCGCCACCACGCCTGGCTAATTTTTGTATTTTTTGTACAAATGAGGTCTAATTTTGTTGTCCAAGGTGGTCTCAAACTCCTGAGCTCAAGTGATTCACCCGCCTTGGTCTCCCAAAGTGCTGGGATTACAGGTCTGAGCCACTACAGCTGCGTGAATTCTATATGCAGCAGAAGTGCTTATTAGAATAAAAGAAGGTATAAAAATGTTCAAAGGCAAATAAGAGGTATGGGACACAAAAATCGAATAAAAATGAATAAAATACCTAAATGTAAAACATGAAATTATAAAACTGCTAGAAAATAATAGGAAACAAAATCTTGAAATTGTCCTTGGCAATAATTTCTTAGATATCACACCAAAAGCTCAGGCTACAAAAGCTAAAATAAATATATAGGACTATGTCAGACTTCTGCGTAGCAAAGGAAACAACTCAACAAAATAGAAAGACAACCTAAAACTGGGAAAAATATTTGTAAATCACATATCTGATGAGCAGTTAACATCCAAAATTTGTAATAAACTTTTACAACTCAAGACCGGAAAAGCAAATAACCTAATCAAAAAATGGGCAAAGGACTTAAACAAACATTGCTCCAAAGAAGACATACAAATGGCCACAGGTATCCAAAAAGGTGCTTAATATCACTAACCATCAGGGAAGCATAAATTAAAACCATGATGGGATATCACCTCACACTCATTAGGTTGGCTATTATCAAAAACAGAAGAGATAACAAATGTTGGCAAGAGTGTAGAGAAAAGAGAAACTTAGTGTGCTGTTAATGAAAATATAGATTGGTACAGCCATTATGGAAAACATCATGAAGATTACTAACGAAATTTAAAATACAACCACCATATGATCCAGCAATCCCTCTTCTGGGTGTATACCCAAAAGAGATGAAATCACTACTTAAAGAGTTTGGATCTGTATCCCCACCCAAATTGCAAGTTGAAATGTAATCCGCAATGTTGGAGGTAGAGCCTGGTGGGAGGTTACGGAATCATGGGGAGTGGGGGAGATTTATCATGAATGGTTTAGCACCATCCCCTTGATGCTGTCCTTGTGATCGTGAGTGAGTTCTCGCAAGATCTGGTCATTTAAAAGTGTGTGGCACCTCCCATCTCACTCTCTTGCTCCTGCTTTTGCCGTGTAATGTGCCTGTTACCCCTTTGCCTTCCACCATGATTGTAAATTTTCTGAGACCTCCCCAGAAGCTGAGTAGAGGCCAGCATCATGCTTCCTATACAGCCTGCATAACCATAAGCCAATTAAACCTCTTTTTTAAAATAAATTATCCATTCTCAAGTATTTCTTTACAGCAATGTGAGAATAGCCTAATACAACTATGCTGTAAAAATATCTGTATTCCCATGTTCATTGCAGCGTTATTTACAATAGCCAAGAACCTAAGTGTAAACAACCTAAGTGGACACCAATGAATGAATGAATTTAAAAATGTGAAAAATTTAAAAGTGTGAAAAATATGTGTATTTGAATAATATTCAACTTATTACTCAGCCTTAAAAAAGGAGACTCTACAATTTGCTAAATCATGGATGGACTTGGGTGACAGTGTGCTAAGTAAAATAAGACAGACACAGAAAGACGAATATTGCATCTCACTTTAATGTGGAATCTAAAAACAAAAAAGGTCAAATGTATAGACACAGAGAATAAAACAGTGGTTATCAGAAATGGGGTGAAGGGGAGGAAATGGGGAGATGTAAGTCAAAAGATACAAAGTGGCAGATATGTAGAATAAACAAGACTAGAAGTCTAATGAACAATTTGAGGATTGTAGTTAATAAAATTGTATTGAATTAGGGATTTTTGTTAAATAAGTAGATTTTAGCTGTTCTTGTCACAAAGAGTGTAACTATGTGAAATGACAGACATTGTTAATTTGCTTCACTATAGTAACCATTTTACTATATACAAGTATGTTGTAAATCTTAAGTATAAATGATAAAATGTATTTAAAAAATGGCAGAGGGAGCTTATCACCACTAAAACTACCTTATAAAAAACACTAAAAGTAGTTTTTGAGTGTAAATAAAAGGATACTGAAATAACAACATGAAAACATATGAAAGTATAACTCTTATTAGTAAAAGTAAATACATAGTCAAATTCAGAATACTGTAATACTGCCATGGCAGTCTATAAATCACTTTTAACTCTAGTTTAAAAGTTAAAAGACAAAAGTATTAAAAATATACTATATTATAATAATGCATGAATGGATACCCAATTAAAAAGGTGCAAATCGTGACATCGATAGCATCAACTGTGTGTGGAGGGGGGAGAAACAAAAATGTAGAGTTTTTGTATGCAACTTAATATTAGTTGTTATTGGCTTAAATTTGAATATTATAACTATGTTTTATGCAAGCCCTGTGGTAACCACAAGAAAAATACCTCTACCTACAAGATAAAGGGAAAGACATCAAAACATACCACTACAAAAAATTTAACAAATTACACAAAAGATAGCAAGATTAGAAGAAAAAATAAAGGAATTACAATATAGTCAGTAAACAATTGGCAAAATGGCAATAGTAAGTTCTGATCTGTTAATAATTACTTTAAGTGTAAATGAATTAATCCTTCAATTAAAAGATAGAGTGACTAAATGGATTTAAAACAACAATAACAAAAAAAAGGCTGAACAATATGGTACCTACAAGAGATGCACTTTAGCCTAAGGACACCCATAGATTGAAAGTGAGAGTTGGAAAAAGTTACTCCACATAAGTGTTAACCAAAAGACAGCAAGAGCAACTATACTTACACTAGACAAAATAGATTTTCAGTCAAAATCTGCCATGAAAGGCAAAAAAAAAAAAAAAAAAAATCACTATTTGATGATACAGATGTCAGTTCATCAAAAGGACATAACAATTGTAAATATACATGCACCTAACACTGGAGCACCTGTATATATTAGAAAATATTAATGAACCGAAGGGAGAAACACACAGCAATATGATTATGGTAGGGGACTTCGGTATCCCACTTTCAACAATGAACAGATCATTGAGACAAAAAATCAGTAAGGAAATACCATACTTGAATAACGCTATAGACCAAATGGACCTAACGGACATGTAAAGAATGTTTCATCTAACACTAGTGGAATACATATTCTTCACAAGAGCACATGAAGAATTCTGCAGGATGAATCATATGTTGGCATACAATACAAATTTTAACAAGTTTAAGAAGATTGAAATCAACTCAAGTATCTTTTCTGACCACAGTGTTATAAAACTAGAAATTAGTAAACAGGAGGAATTCTGGAAAATTGACACACGTGTGGAAATTAAACAAGACACTCCTGAATAACCAATGAGTCAAAGAAAAAAATAAAAAGAAAATTTAAAAGTATCTTGAAACAAAAGAAAATGGAAACCTAATATACAGAAACTTATGGGATACAGCTAAAGCTGTGCTAAGAGAAAAGTTTATAGCAACACATGCTTACTTTAATAAAGAAGAAAGATCTCAAATAAGCAATATAATTTTATATCTCAAAGAATTAGAAAAAGAAGAACAAACTCACCCTAAAGTCAGCAGAAGGAAAGAAAGAATAAATATTAGAGAAAAAATAAATAAAATAGACACTAGAAAGATAATAGAAAAGTTTAAAAAAGTAAGAGTTGATTTTTTGAAAATATAAACAAAATTGACAAACCTCTAACTGGACTAATCACAAAAAATAAAAAGGACTCAAATAAAATCATAAATAAAAAAGGTGGCATTATGATTGCCATCACAGAAATATGAAGCATCATAAGAGAATACTATGAATAATTATATACCAACAAATTAGATAACAGAAGAAATGGATAAATTCCTAGAAACCTACAACTTAGCAAGAGTGAATGATAAAGAAATAGAAAATCTGAACAGACCAATAAATAAGGAGATTGAATCAGTAATCAAAAACCTCCCAACAAAGGAAAGCTCAGAGCCAAATGGCTTCATGGGTGAATTCTATTTAAAAAAAGATCCAAGGCGAATTTATTTCAAACTCTTTAAAAAAATTGAAGAGCAGGAAACACTTTCAGACTCACTTTAAGAGGCTAGCATTAGTGTCACACCAAAGCCAGATAAGGAACACCACAAGAAAAGAAAATTACAGGCCAATACCTTGACTAATATAGATGCAAAAATCTTCAACAACATACTACTAAACTCAATTAAACAGCACATTAAATGGCTAAAATACTATAATCAAACAATTTATCCTTGAGATGCATGGATGGTTTGACATATGCAAATTAAAAATGTGATACACCATATTAACAAAATAAAGGATCATATGGTCATCTCAATGGATGCAGAAAAAGTATCTGACAAAATTTAACATATTTTTATGATAAAGTCTTTTGACAAATTAGATGTGAAAGGAATGTACTTCAACATAGTAAAGACTATATATGACAAGCCCATAGGTAACTCCATACTCAATGGTGAGAAGCTGAAAGCTTTTCTCTAAGAGCAGGAAAAAGACAAGGGTGCTTACTCTCACCACTTATATTAAACATAATAGTTGAAGTCCCAGCCAGAGCAATTAGGTTAGAAAAAGAAAGAAAAGGCATCCAAAATAGAAAAGAAAAAGTTAAATGATCTGTTTTCAGATTACATTATCTTATGTGTAGAAAATCCTAATGACTGCAAAGTATCTATTAGAAGTAATAAACAAATTCAGTAAAGTTGCAGAATACAAAATCAATATACAAAAATCACTTTACTTTTTATACACTAACAACAAACTGTTCAAAAAGGAAAGAGGTGTTTCTATACACTTTTGTTTCTACACACTAACAAACTGTCCAAAAAACAAATTCTAAAAAATAATTCCAATTACAATAGCATCAGAAAGAACAAATTATTTAGAAATAAATAAAGGAGATGAAATATCTGTACACTGAAAACTATGATATTGATAAAATGAAGAAGACACAAGTAAATTGAAAGATATGTTCATAGATTGGAAGAATAAATATTGTTAAAATTTCCATGTTATCCAAAGTGTTACACAGATTTAATTCAATTTCTATCAAAACTCCAAAGGCATTTTTCACAAAAATAGAAAAGAAAATACTTAAATGTGTAGGGAAGCATAAGAAACCTTGAAAAGCCAAAGCAATTAACCAAGAAGCTGGAGGCCTCATACTCCCTAATTTCCCTATTTTATAAAGTTACGGTAATCAAAACAGTATGATATTGGCATAAAAAGAGATACATAGACCAATGAAACAGAATAGAGAGCCCAGAAGTAAACTCATGCATATGTGGTCAAGTAATCTTTGACAAGAGCTCACAATGGAGATACACAATGGGAGGATAAAAGTCTATTTGATAAATGGCAATGGGAAAAATAGATAGCCACATACAAAAGAATGAAACTGGACTCTTGTATTTTGCCATATGTAAAAATTAACCCCAAATGGATTAAAGACTTAAATGTAATATCTGAAACTATAAAACTTCTAGAAGAAAACAGGAGAAAAGCTCTTTGATACTGGCCATGGCAATGAGTTTTTGAATATGATATCAAAGGCACAGGCCACAAAAGTAAAAACATACAAGTGGGAGTACATCAAACTACGAATCTTCCACACAGCAAAATGAAAAGACAACCTAGACAACTGATGAAAATATTTTCAAAGCATATATCTGATAAGTGGTTAGTATCCAAAATATATAAAGAATGCACACAGTAGAACAGCAAGTCAAACAAAAAAAATAGCTGATTTTTAAAAAATGGGCAAAGGCTCTGAACAGATGATTTTCCAAAGAAGATATACAAATGCCAAACAGGTATATGGAAAGTTGCTTAACATCACTAATCTTCAGAGGAATGCAAATCAAAATCACACTGAGCTATCATCTCACACTTGTTAGAGTGGCTGTTCAAAAAGACAAGAGGTAAGTGTTGGTGAGGCTGTGATAAAATGAATACTGTTGGTGGGATTGTAAATTGATATAGCCATAATGGAAAAGTGTGGAAATTCCTCAAAAATTTTAAAATGGAACTACCAGAAAACCCAACAACTTTACCTCTGGGTATATATCCAAAGGAAATTAAATCAGTATCTCAAAGAGATATCTGCACTCCCATATTCACTGCAGCATTATTCATAATAGCCAAGATATGGAAACAATCTAAATGCCGTTGACAGATGAGTGAGTTAAGAATTAATATATATATTCATTATATCTAATTATATTTCTACATATACTATACCTATATTTTATATGTAATATGTAAGTATATAAGTATATAATATACTTACATAGTATATATATATTATGATATATATATGCACACACATACATACATAATAGAATATCCAGCCATGAAAAAGAAGGAAATCCTGCCATTTGCAACAATATGGATGAACCTGGAGGTCATTATTCTAAGTGGGAAAATCCAGACACAGAAAGTTACTCTATGATCTTACTTATATATGGAATCTAAAAAAGTCCAATTCATAGTAACATGTTGCATGATGGTTGTCAGTGGCTAGGGGGTGAGGGAGGTTGTGAGAAATTAATCACAAAGTACACATTTTTAGTTATAAAATGCACTAGTTCTGGGAGTCTAATGTACAGCATGGGTGGTGATGGATGTGTTAATCAATTTGATTGTGCCAATCATTACACAATGTATACATATATCAAATTATCATATTGTACATCTTGAATATATACAATCTTTATTTATCAATTAAATATTTTAAAATAAATTTTTAAAACATCAGAGAAAATCCTTGTGGTATACAATAGGATACTACTCATAAATAAAAAGAAGTGATCTATTTAACAACATGAATGAATCTCAAAATAACTATCTCGAGTGAAAGAAGCTAGACACCAAAATATTTAACATTATATCCTGTTTATATAAAACTCCAGATGTTGCAAACTAGTGTATAATTACAGATAGCATGTCAGTATTTGCCTGTGAGGATAAGGATGGGGGCATACAAGGGGGCATGAGAAAACTTTTGGTTATGTTGAATATGCTTATTATCCTGATTGTGGCAATGGCTTTATGATTATATACATGTGTCAAACTTATCAAATTGTACACTTTAAATAAGTGTAGTCTATTTTATATCAGTTCTACTTCAAAAAAACTGATTTTTAAAGGCATATAGATGGCTAAGAGGTTCATGAGAAGGTATTCAAAGTCACTAATCATCTGAGAAACACAAATCAAAACCACAACGAGATATCACTTCACATCTGTTAAAATGGCTATTCAAAAAGACCAGAGATAACAAATGTTGGCAAGGATGTGGAGTAAAGGCAATCCTTATATCCTGTTGGTGGGAATGTAAATTGGTACAGCCATTATGGAAAACAGCATGGAGAGTCCTCAAAAAGTTAAAAATAGAACTATCATGTGATCTAGCAATCTCATGCCTGGGTACATATCCAAAGGAAACAAAATCAGTATCTTGAAAAGTTATCAACACTCCTATGTTTATTGTAGCGTTATTGACAGTAGCTAAGACATAGAAATGACCTAAGCAGCAATCCATGAAAAATTGAATAAAGAAAATGTGATATATGCATACAACAGAATATTGTTTGTCAATAGAAAGAGGGAAATTCTACTTTTTGTGATAATGTGGATAAAACTGCAGGCCCTTACGCTAAGTGAAATAAGCCAGACAGAGAAAGACAAATGCTGTATGGTATCACTTTTATGCGGAATCGTAAGAAAAAAAAAGTTGAACTCATAGAAGCAGAGAGCGGAATGGTGGTTGCCAAGTGGCTGGGGCTGGGGTAGGAAAAAATGAGGAGATGTTGGTCAAAGCGTACAAACTTTTAGTTCTAGGTAAATAAATTCTGAGGATATTATATCCTGCATGGTGACTATAGTTAATAATACTGTATTATATTCTTCAAGTTTTTTTAAAGAAAGGTAACTATGTGAGGTGGTGGATGTGTTAATTTGATTGTGGTAATCATTCCACAATGCAAACACATATCAAATCATCGTATCATACATCAAACACTAAACATATATAATTTTATTTGTTAATCATACTTCAATAAAGCTGAAGAATTTTTATCTAAAAATACATAACAAAATGGGAAATAAAAGTTGCCTTGTGTCACTAATTACATGGAAAATGTAAATCACAACCACAATGAGGTAATACTTCATACTCATCAGGACCACTATAATAAAAAAGATAAAAATTTGCAAGTACTGGTAAGGATGTGGAGAAAGTGGAACTCTTGTACTTTGCTGGTGGGAATGTAAGATTGTGCTGCTACTGTGGAAAACAGTTTGGTGGTTAAAGATAAAGTTACCATATGACCCACCAATTCTATGCTCCTAGGTATATACCTCATATAATTGAAAACAGGAACTCAAACAAACACATGGTACACAATTGTTGATAGCCATATTACTCTCAGTAGTCAAAATGTGGAAACAACCCAGACATCTACAATGGAAGAATGGATAAACAAATTATGATATATACATACAATAAAATATAATTTAGTTATAAAAAGGAATAAAGTACTAATATGTGCTGCAATGTGGATGAACCTCAAAAATATTATGCTAAGTGAAAGAAGTCAGACACAAAAGATTACATATTTTATAATTCCATTTATATAAAATGTACATAATTTGTAAATTTGTAAAGACAGAGGGCAGATTAATGGCTCCCAGGGGTTAGAGAGGAGGAGAGGAAGGGTTGGGGAAAGTGGAGATTAATTACTTAATGGGTAGAGGGTTATATTTTGGATTGATTAACATGTTTTAGAACTAGCCAGAGGTAGTGGTTACACAACATTGTGAAAGTACCAAATGCTACTGAGTAGTACACTTTAAAATGTTTAATTATATGTTACATAAATTTTGCCTCAATTTAAAAACAACTAAAAATAATAAATAATTTTAAAAATAAAGGTATACAGATTGAAATAAAGGAAGTAATACTGTATTTGCAGATGACATTATAGTTTATATAGAAAATTATAAGGAATTTACAGTAAAATCTATAGAACAAATATGTGATTTTATCATGTTTATAAGATACAAGGGCAACATACCAATATTTTTTTTTT
>NW_012120709.1:22408544-22424664 GCF_000951035.1 Colobus angolensis palliatus | reverse complement strand
ACACAAACAAATGGAAGAACATACCATGCTCATGGATAGGAAGAATCAATATCGTGAAAATGGCCATACTGCCCAAGGTTATTTATAGATTCAACATACCAATATTAATTATACTTTTATGTGTTATCAAACAATTTGAAAATGAAATAAGAAATTGTATTATTAATACTAGTATAAAAATGAAAGCATGTAGGGATAAATTTAACAAAATATGTGCAAGATGAGTATCTTGAAAACTACAAAATATTGTTGAGAGGGATTTTTAAAGATCTAAACAAATGGCATGACATACCATGTTCATGGATCAAAAGACTCAGTAGTGTTAAGATGTCAGTTGTCCCTAATTTACTTTACAGATTCCTATTAAAGTCCTAATGGCTTATTTTTTTAGAAAATAGCAAGTTGATTCTAAAATTTGTATGGAATGCAATAAATCTAGACTTGTCAAAATATTTTTTTGAAAAATAACAGCTATGAAAGATTTATATTATATGATTTCCAGACTTGTTATAAAGCTATAGTAATACACAGGTACTCATATAAAGATAGATTGTTTGGATCAATGGGGAGGAATTGAAGATCCAGAATCAGACCTTCACATGTATGGTAAATTCAATAAAGATTACAAGATAAATCACTGAAGAAAGAAAAGTATTTTCAATACATGGTACTGGGATAACTGGATAGCCACATGAAAAAAAGTAAAACTCAACCTTCACCTAATAACCTACACAAAAATGAACTAAAATGGATCATAGACCTATACATAAAAGCTAAAGTTACAATATTTCTAGACAAAAATCATAGCATAAAGTTGTCATGACTTTGAGGTAGGCAAATATTTCTTGAATAAAACACAAAAAGCCAAAGCCTTAAAGGAAATAATTGCTAATTAAAACATTTTTAACTTCTGCTTTTCAAAGTATATTATTGGCAAAATGAAAAGGTAAACCATAGACTAGAAGTAAATATTCTCAATACGTGTATTTTACAAGGAATTTTATTCCAGATTATGTAAGGAACTCATTCCAGCTTAATAAGAAGAAAATAATCCAATGAAACGTTGGTAAACATTTAAGATAGTTCACAAAGAATATATACCACAAAAAGATGCTGAATGTCATTAGTCATAAGGGAAAAGTAAATTAAAGCCATACCATGAGATACTTTTATTATACATACTAGAATGATTAAAATTAAAAAGACACATTACCAAGTGTTGGTAAGGAATTGAAGCTAAAGGAACTCTCATACACTGTTGGTAGAAATAAAAAAAATGGCACAAACACTTTGAAAAAGTTTGGCAGTTTCTTAAGAAGTTAAGCATGCCCTTACCATACATAAACTATGGCAATATCCTTTCTAGCCTCTATCTTGTGGGCACATTAGTGTCTAGTGAATGTGCACAAGAAAACAAATTCAAGGATTCTCTTGAAAGCATTGCCTGTAATAGTGAATAAATGGAAATAAACTATTCCTTATCAGGGAACTAACAAACCGTGGTTTATTCACACAGTGAAATGCTATACAAAAATTACAGTGAATAGACTACAGCTACATGTATCAAGGTAGAGAAAGCTCACAAGAAAAAAGTTCAGTGAAAAAATTAATTGTAATAGGGTATGTATTATTTACACACATACATAAATAGTAAAAGCACAAAATACAAATGGACATTGCACAAACTTCAAGTTAGTAGAGATCTATGAGGTGAAGAGATGGGAGAAGAATGTAGGTGGGACATTATCTGTATCTGAAATGATTTCTTTTAAAAAAATAGAGATCTGAAGCAGATATGACAACATATTAATTTCAGTTTAATTTCACTTGTAGAAACACAAGTGTTTATTATATTTTGAAAATTTCTGGGTTTGTGTGTGTGTGTTTCATAACATAAAACAGGAAGAACCTGGCCCATCCTCAAAGAGAGGAGAAGGTCAGTCCAAGGAGTTTGGTTTGCTGAGCTCCACTCAAGAATTCATGGAGAAATCAAGTTCCATGTGGCTTCCATGGTGCCTTCCAGAAAAGAGTCAGAAAATACACCCAGGAGACCATGCCAGAGAGGAAGGTGTAAGATTCTGGAAACTGCACCCTCCTACACTTGGTACCTGCCACTTTCACTTCAGTTTCTGACAGCAATTAGCAGACTCTCAGAACCAAAAGGGCCTGCAGGATTGTCCTCAGAACATCAGTCAGGGATGTAAGGACTGGGAAGGCTGAGTTTCACTCTGCAGCCAGATTTGGAGAGATAGAACCTGAGCAAAAAAGGGGATGGTCTCAGTTAATGAGGTGAGAGGAAACAGTATAATCCTGGTGTGGGGAAGAAGGAGAAGACATGAACTTAATGAGGCCCTAATTCTACACAGATTACTGAGATGGCCTAACATATAACCACATTATCATAAGCACTTAGAGGCTTCTTCTGCATCCTGCCCTGTGTGAATATTTCAGAATTCTTTGAGACCTGATCCAACACAGTAGCTCCTAAGTTCCTTGACTTTCTTAATTCCACTGAACATTATTTCCACTCCTATATGGCTGTATCTTACCTATATGTCATCATCTGCCTCTTCCTTTGGTGTGAAAACTTCAAACCTAGTGGCCCTTCTCTGCCAAAATAAGTGTACTAGGTCTTTTACTTTCTAATTCCCATTGAACTTATTCTTCAATCCCACTCATGCCTCTAGGCTTGTGAATCCCTCATTTTCCTTTCATCTATCAACTACCTTTTAATTTCATTCTTCTACCAACCATAAAACCCACATTGATATCTTCAGTTATTCACTTGCAACTTCAACTCTTTTCTCCCATGTTCTTACTTGGCATTCTTTTCAAATTCATTCTGCAATCTATATTCTCTGCACCTAAACATGTGTGGCTGAGTAGAGCCAGATAAAATTTTATATCCATACAAACTGACATTATTGGAAATTTGTAATTTCCAGTATGAACTGGTTTTCAATTCTGTTTAACCAATCTTTCCTTTGGCTTAGACAATTAACTGTCAATATTCCTTTAGAAGATATTCCAAACCCATCTTTTCCTTAATCATTCTCTGAGCGTGTGGCTTTCTACTTTACAAAGAATAAGAAGGTGTGAGTTAACTGTACCTGTGTCTAAACCCACAATGGGGTACTTTGTAATCTCTACAATCATATAACCTTCTGTTCAAGGTTTATCATTCCCATCTACTTTGGACCATTTTTCCTTCTCTTAGTCCTTCAGGATCAAATTCATTCTGTTTTCTGCCTTTATCCTTTTGATATATAAATATCTGAGAGGCTTTCCCATCTTAAAATCAAGCAAGCAAAAACATTTACAAAAAATCATCCACACTTCCCCATCCATTTTAAAGTGCTTCATTTCGTTTCTCATGGTCATGATTCAAATATATATGTTTTAAAAATTATAAAGTTTTCTAATATATATTTTTCTAATATAGAGATGTATTCTAATATATGTAATTCATATACATGTATACATGACTGTGTGTGTGTGTGTCCTTCACTTCTGTATACCCCATGAGATACAGCTCATGGCTCTCAGTCTGTTACTACACCACTAAAAGTACTCTGGCAAGTCAGCAATGACCTTCTATGTTCATATCCAGTGACCACTTTTCTGTCCTATTTACCTGTGCTTCCTACAATATTTGATACTACTGATAAACCTCCCCACTTTCAAGGAATAATCCACTTCCTAGTGGTGTGACATTGTGATATAATAAGAAATATATACTTGGTCTGTGCCCCCAGTTTCTGTCAAAGAGCTCCTAAAATCTCTGGAATTTCCTAGGCAATAAGGACTTCTTGTGTTTTAAAGAGGTGACTCTTGGTAAGTTCCTGGATGGAAGTTGGTTACCAGAAAGACCAAGTCCAGGACTAAAAGTTCGGGACTTTCAGCCCCACCGCTCGACTTCCAGGAAGGGGAGAAAGGCTGGAGATTGAGTTAAATAATAGATCATCCCTACATCATGAAGCCGCCACAAAAATCCCTGAACTATAGGGTTCAGAGCAGTTCCAGGTTGTTGAACACATGAAGGTGCTGCAAGGGCGGTGTACGTAGAGAGGCTTGGAAGCTCTGTGCTTCTTCCCATACACTTTTCCCCAGGTAACTTTTCATTTCACTGTTCATCTGTGTCCTTTGTAATATGGTTTATAACAAACTAGTAGACATGTGTTTCCCTGAGCCATCCTAGGAAGTTATAGAACCCAAGTAGGGGATTGTGGGAACCCTGATTTAAAGCTGGAGGGTCAGAAGCAAAGGTCACAACCTGGGACTTGCAACTGAAATATGAAATGGGAGGCAGTCTTGTGGGTCTGAGTCCTTGACTTGTAGAGTCTGTGTTATCTCTAAGTAGACGGTGCCGGAATCCAGTTAAGTTGCAGGATATCCGGCTACATCTGGGTGTCAGAGAATTGGTTGAGAATGGGTGTGAGGGGGAAAAACCACACATTTTGGTGGCCAGGAGGAAAGTATTGGTTGTTGAGTGAGAGTAGTAGAGTGGAGAAAAATGGAGTTAGTTTGTTTTTCCATATTCACTTGGTTTCCTCCGTTTCATGCTCCCCCGAAGCTTCTACTGTCTCTCTACCTTTGCACTCAGTGTCCTTTACTCAGGTCTCATTCAATGTTTGTCTCCTTAGTACTTGACTTTGACCCTCTTCTCAATCTACAAACTCTACATGGGTGAAGGCAGTGACTGCCCCTGTTCCCATGGCTTTCACACTACCTCAATCCTGATAACTGTAAAAACCTGTACTGTATTTCCAACTCATATTTCCTTTCCTAAGCCCCAGGTCCTCATACATAGCCATTTGGTGGTCATCTACCATGGCAATACAAACTCAACATGTCTAAATCCATACCCTGTAGAATGTCTTTTCCTCCTAAATTCTCTGTTTTGCTTGGTGAAATTCCTGTCCTCTCAAATTCCAATTCCAGCAAGCTGGAATTTAACTTCTCCTTTTCCCTCCATGTACATCCAGTGAATAATCAAGACTTCTCTCAAGATACCAAAGTATTTCCTGAAAGAGGCAGAAGAATTTAGTGGTAACAAGAGGGTCACTTGAGCCAAACTGCATGGATTTGAAGGCTGGTTTTGCTACTTGGTGACGTTTTGACCTTGACGTTTGACCTTGGTGACGTTACTTATTTTCTCTGTGCTTCAATGTCCTCATATATGAAAAATAAATGATAATAATAGTACCTACTTCATAGAGTTGTTGAAGATTTAAACAAATACATAAAAAGCATCTAGAAAGGAGCCCACAATAATCATTTGGTAACTCATTATCATTATATTATTTTCTTGTAATTTTTTCAGCCACATATCAATGCAGATATCCATCATTTCTTCCGTCAGTCTTCTGTCCCTTCTCTCCTTTCGAGAAGGTTTAGGGGTTTTGGTACTGAGATCTTGGAGTGGGAGTCATCAGGGCTGTCTCATAGCAAGCAGCAAGGCAGGAATCCGAAGGCACTCATTATTTGGCTCTTGAGTGAACTCAGACTGGGAAGCAAAAGAAGGTACAAAAAGACGTCAGGGGAGGGAAACAAGAGGAACTGAGTCTGAAGGGAAGGGCTGGCCACCCAAATTGGACTGAGATAAATGAAGAATGTTCAGAGGTGGAGCTGGAGATGTTCCCAAGGCAAAATATGAAATTGAATAGCGAGAAAATATGTTTCAGAGAAATAGTCTCCTAACTCAGTGCTCTGCAATCCATGCTGTATATTAATATCACCTGAGGAGCATTTATGACCTACTGAAGCCAAGGTGCAGCCCAGCCAGATTTAATAAGAATCTCAGGATCAAGGTCTCAATACCATGATTATTTTTTAATTCCCCGGGTAATTCTAACATGTGGCATGTGGCTAGGGTTGGGAATCAGTGTCCTAATTTTGATCACTTACTTCTCCAACAGCATCCCTACCTGTCATATATACACACAGGCATTTTGCACTTGTTTTTGTTAAGGCAAAACTGGTCGTGACATTATCTAGTCTAAAGCCCTTCAAGGGCTCTCCATAATCCTATAGGACAAAAAAAATTGCAATTCCATAGCATATAAAAAGCCTTTCCTGATTATAGCCTTCTCTACTTCCTCCTGGTTTTTGAGAGCCAATTGAGCATTTTTTTTTCCCAGATTTGAGTTTAGTGATGTCACATTGGAAGTTTGAAATCAGCCATGATGGGGTATGTTTACACTATAGAAATTGGCATGCTAAAATCCAGGGTTCCCCCAACCCCACCCCAAAAAGCTGGCTGTTAAAATTTTACCACCTCATCACTGCTTTCTCTCACATTTTCCACATTGAAATGTTAGGCATACTCTACTGAAATGTTAGACAACTTGAACTTTCTAGAACATGGCCTTTCAGAAGCTGTTCCTTCTACTTATAATATTTTTGTCTTTTTTTTTATTAACCATGCACATTTCTATTACCCTTCAAGTCTCAATTGAAATATCACCCTCCCTGTGAATGCTCTCCCATCCACTCCAAGAAGAGGGGGTCTCTTCCTTACCTGTTACTGCTACACATCATTGGTGTGATATTTAATGATTGTGTTTTGCTGCATGTAATAACCTGAATTGCTTGTGTATTTACATGGTGTTTTTCCCCATCATACTGTGAACCCCTTCTTGTCAAGGATAATCTCTCTGTCATATTTGGATCTCTATTAACCTATCATAGTGCCTGACATATAGTAGATACTCAATAATTGTTTCTTCAATGAATAAATGGGAGGATGAATGAATAAACCCATTGGAGGGGAATATTCAGAACAAAGAGCTTGGAGCAATACTGAAATGCCTCATTTTGGAGGGCATTTAATGCCAGATTTGGACTTCATCTTATAGTAAATGGAGAACCACTGAAGTTTCTCTGACAAGCGAAGTGACCTGTAACAAACCATGTTTAGGATGTTCAGTCTGACAGTGGTGTTTAGAGGGAACTGAGAGAAGAGGAATCAGAGAAAAGAACTCTGGTCAAGGGGATCAGAAATTGAATAGGCGGAAATGTAGAGTCAGAAGGTGGGCTCAGCAGAGGCACACCTACCAGTCACTGGCATCCTGGGGTGAGTATGGGGGAGAATTAATGTGACAGTGAGAAACCCAGAAATAATAACGAGAATTTGGTTTGCTTGCCCTGAAGAATAGAAAATGTAAGGACACATGATGGCTCTCTTCAAATCTTTGACAACTACTCCCGGGGGAACAGAAATTAGCCAATTTATTTCTGTATTCTGAGTTGCCAGAGGTCAGATCTAAGACAAATATAAGGAAGACTTTTTTTAATCCATTAGACATGTCTAAAAATGGAGCAAGCTGCCTAAAGAAGTAGTGAGTACCTTGTCACAGGAAAGGATCAAGCAGAGCAATTGGTAGGGTATGTTACAAAGGGAATCCAAGAATTAGACCAGGTAATTTTTCTGGCACTTAAGATTCTGCTATTTTCTGCCAGATTCTGTCCCAGTGAATTTGAGATAACAGTGCAATTTTCAGGTGCAGTGTCCAGGAGCTGGAGTTCCTGGACATAAAGCCAAGGAGACCTCTCAAGGACAAAACTGTACTCTGAGTGTTGGGTGCCCAAGCCCAATACTGTTTACATTATACCATAGTTATCCCAAAGAAAACAGCCAGTGCCAAACAGTGTGGTGCTGTGTTGACTCATCTCTGTGACTTCCCGAACACCGGGAGTGTGTCAGGAGGCCATGAAGAAAATGCCCTACAGCAGCTTTCCTTCCCCTTCTTAGACTCAGAAGATGACCTCACTGTGTTTTCATCCAACAGTAGGGTGTTCCTCAAGTTCTCTCTTTGCCAGTGCAGGATTTCTTCTGCCTTTACACCCTCAAAGGCCCTCTGTCTTGCTGTGACATAGTCCTCCACATGTATTCTTGGTCCCATTTCCTTTCTTCCCCATCTGGGATCTTCCTCCATCTCTCTTGGTACCCAATCTTTTCTTTTTAATGGTTCTAAACATTTATAATTATTTTTATCCCAGAACAAAAAATTTCCTAAAATTACTACTCAGCCTCTATTCACTCAAATTTGTAAAGTGGACGCTTTACTCTTGCTGCCCCTGACCTTGGCCACATCCTTGCACCTCACTCCTTTCTTACAGTCCAACTTAGACCCCAAGGTGCTTTTCTGAGAGACAACCATGTAACACAGCAGAAACAGGACGCAATTTGAGATCAGAAGGCTTGGATCCGTTTCTGAGCAGCCACTTACTATCCAAACCTCCCTTTCTTCATCACATTTGTTATGAGCATCAGATGAGCTAATAGATGAGGAAGACCGTTTTCTCCCCACAAATTGAAAAGCACTGTACAGATGTTAGTGAAACTGTTGTCACCGAGATGATCAGTGATGTCTTTCACCACCTACTTCAAGGGCCTTTGCTCGGTTCTCCATCTCATACAGTCTTGGCCACCTTTGAACTTGCTGTGCCCTCCTTTGTGAAACTCTTTACTTCCATGGTTTCCTTTTCATTTGTTTCTAAGAAATTAACATCTCATTTCCAGTTTCCTCTCTGGATTCTCTTTCTGCCTCAACATCTACATTCCTATAAGTTGTTTTCCCTTTTCTGCTGTTCCTCCTTCACTTCCAAGTGAAGGAATAATCACTCTTCCATGGATTCAACTATCTCTTCTGGATGCATAATCCATTCACATTTCTCTCCCAAGTTATGGTCCCTGATTTGAAACCCTGCTGGATTTCTCCTCTGGTTTTCCTGCCAGGATCTCAAACTCTTTATTGTTGTCACAAGATAAATCAATGCATCTTTCTAGAGCCTCTGACAAAGTGGTTTGAAAAGGCCAGAGACTGAAATATTATCGGCCAGTCCTGCAAAGGAGTGCACTTATCATCAGGGACCATCTCCCAAATGCAATCAGAGAGAACAATTCCTTTTATGTAAATTTTATATTGTAAATTATAGCATCTGCATGCCAAGTAGAGGATGGTAATATTCACTCCCATGAGTCTCTGGGTATTGCTGAAGCATTTTATGAATTGACAACTCTCCCATGTTATCCATCTCTCTGGGTTCTAGATTCTTGGTTTTGGAAACTGTCAGTGGCCAAAGTCTATAAGCTGAGCTCCTGGGTCCTTCCCAAAGCCTCTTTGATGGGTAAACAAGGTGATCATCAAAAGAGTAATAAGACCAACTCTTACCAGTTTTTTTTTTCCTGGTCTGAGCCAAGGGAAACCACCCGTGTAGTCCAACTGGCCCAGAAATTCTGTCCTTTTAATATTTTGAGTTGTATTAAACTATAAAAAATCCTTTCTTTATATCACAGCAAATACGTGTGATCTATCTGTGTTTCCCTCTACTGGTCTCTCTAATTTATGTTAGTGGTAGATGTTTAATAAATGTTAGTTTTCTTTCCCTATTTCCCTTTTCTCTATCAGACTGCCAGAGCCATGAGGGCAGGGACTTAGTATTTCTCAGTTTTGTACCCCTAATGCCATGCCTTATTCATCCAGTCACACACACACACACACACACACACACAGAGTTAAATTGAGCTTATTTGTATAAAATATCTAGTTGGGTGGTGTGGGAATATCCAGTTTTTAAATAGGATCAAGAAGGATAAGGTATGATGCCTTTTGCACTGACTGGTGGGGCATACTATCCCTATAATATATCGTGGTTGTGTCTGAATGTAGCACTTCTGATTCCCAACCTGTAGCTCCAGAGAACCTTCTCTAGTCTCATCATCTTGTTGTCTGACCCTTTAGCGTTGACCAGGACCCAGTTCCTACTTGCCCCTCAGTATGGCCGGGTAACTGGCAAATGGTGGTGTGCTGGAGGCGGCTCTCATAGGCTAGTGAGGATCCATTGTACACATCTCTTTCCAAATCTGCATTAAGGGATATCACGTTGGCAGCTTTAAACTGGCAATGTGGGAGTATTTACACCATGGTAACTGGCAACCACTGAAAATCAGGGTTTTCTTTTCCCCCAGAGAGCTGGCTGTAAAACATTTACCACCACATCATTGTTGTCAACATTATTCCTCGTTTATCTCCTTGTATGACTGGCTTCTTCTAATCCATAAAGTTCAGCTCAAATATTACCTTTTCTGAGAGATATTTTTATTCCAAGTTACCCCCCCCTTCACTTTCTATTATATCATTCATTCTTTGCTTCAGAGGGTATATTTCAATCTGTAACTATCTTGTGCATGTATTTTGTGCACTGGTTTATTGTTCATCTTCCTCACTAGAAACCTTATCTTGTCTCATTCACTGCTGTATTTTCAGCATCCAGTGCAGGCTCAGGCACATAGTTTGTGCTTCAAAAATATCTACCTGAAGAAAAAACAAAAACAATAAATGATTCTAACATCTCAGTCATCAAAGATGAAAAATACAGTAGTTTATATACTTGTGTGTGTCTCCCAGTACATTCTGAGTGTTTTGAGCTTGATTTTCAATGTATTCCCAGGACCTAGCACAGGGTCTAGAACATAGTAGGGGATCATTAAATTTTGAATAAATGTAACATTAGGGACTAGCCAACTCATGCAAGTTTCCCTGTAACACCCCAGAGAACTCCATTCCTTCACCTTCATCGACAAGATAAAAACACTATTGTTTTCTTCTGAGAAAGCAAAACCTCAAGGCAGGAGTTTGTCCTCACCAGCACTGCTGGAAAGACTGGGGTGGCATCAATTTATCTCATCCAACCTGTATTTTTCTTCTCTGACTGGGTCAGAGCAATTCATTATGTCACCCTTAGGCAAGTCCCCTAATGGGAATGAGAGAGGCCATGGCCCCGTCTCTTCCAGTGGGCTGCAGCAGAGATAGCTTTCCTTGCATGGATGAATAGCTGTAAGCCACCTTTGCCCCAGCCTCCTGGAGAAGGCAAAAGAAGTTTTCTAAATGTTTTCCTGCCACGCGAATCACTGAATTATGCATGAGGCCAAACCTAGGGAACAGCAAATCGTTGTGGGATGGAGGGAAAGTGTTCATCCAGAAAGGGAAATCGAAATCTTACTTGCCTCCTCCTCGGGATGGCTTCCCTCAGTTGATAAGTAGTGTTATATTATTCCACATCTTTAATAGATTATCGATGCATTTGGCAATGATATAATCCTGGTGTCGAGTAATTCTTTCTTTTTAGTATGCTGCACTTACTACACTCAGGCGAGGCAGCTTGGACACAGAGCCTGGCTGATCCAACTCAACCCAGTTAGATCCGGGACTTCTCTGGGCATTGATGGGCAGGATGAAAAAAAGATGCATATTCATGATTTGTCTCAAAAGCAGGAGAGACCATGAGACAGTGAGTCTATAGGCGTCTTCTGGTGATACAGGTGAGAAGGCCTCTTTCTTTCATCTTTGCATGAAAGATGCCAAGTATCTTGCCACCATGGCCATAGTACTCAATATAGGGCTGTGCTATCCACCAGTGGCAAACAGTGCTGCTCTCAGCTGAAATAATGGAAGGATCATCTTCATCTCAGTTGGTACTGCATTCCCAGCAATGTTTTCTCCCCTGTCTCAGTTCTTTTCCAATGGGTAGTTGTGCTTCTGGCCCAGAGGACGCCAGCCATTTCATAAGGCAGAAGTACCTCTAAATACCCGAAATTACACACTCAGGAGTGGAGTAGGGATGGATCTGGAATCTTTGGATATGGATCTTGGACAGACAACAAAATCCTTAAACTGAGCAGAGAGGGTCATTGAGGTCAGCTGCTTGCATCTCAAGAAATTCCAGCAAACCTTGAAAAGCAGAGGAGGAGCAGCCTAGTTAAAGATCTACCAGCCAGGCTTTATATTATTCAGAAAAGCATGATCTTGCAATAAAAAATTCTTTTTCTGTAAAGTCACAACCTTCCCACTCACCTCCTGTATAGTGGAATGAGTATTGGAATTGAAGTAAAAAAAAAAAAAAAAAAAAAGATATGTATTGAGTACTGGATTGGCCATTTTTTCAAAGCTATGTGACCCTGGTTGCTTAGTCTCTCTTAACCTTATTTATTCCACCAGTCAAATGGGAACAATTGTAGATACCCTACACTATGCACAGTTTTGTGAGGGACAAATAAAATGAGATGATATAAATAGAAGCCATTTGTAGCCAAGTGCTATATGAACTTCAGGGACATTTGATCTGCCAGCATCCTTCCCTTCTTCTAGGAAGTGTCCTCTTCTTCTTGGAAATGTTTCTCTCCTAAAAGGAACCATGTGGTTTAAATAAAGGCTACCATGTTGTTACTCCATGTTGGGTATCTTTCCAAAGCCAGGCCAGTCATGGCCACTCCTGTCCTAGCTGTCATCATTGAATGGGATGGCTCTGAGGTGGGCATCTAAACTCCAGTGAGGCATTCAAAACACTTCTCCAAGGGTTTTGGGTTTCCATCTTGCTATAAGAAGAGTGCGAAGCAGTTCTCCCTAGGGGTAGAAGCTGTGAGATGGGAGGCATGGAGGTTGTTGGTCGTTCTGTTCCCTAATGCACAGAGGAAGCCTGCTGCTGAGGGAGAAAATGAAGCTGCACAGAGAGAAAATGAACAGAGAGAGATGAAACACAGAGTTACCACAATATATCTGGTTCAGATTTTCCCGTGGGTCCAAATGAACCCTTTCTTGTCCTATGGCTTGGAAGGATATTATTTCAGCATCTTTCAAATACGTTCCTCTTTTTGCCTAAGCCAGTTTCAATTTTATGTTTGTCACTTACAACTGAAAGAAGCTCCACAGAGAGGCAGTCATTCATTATTTTGGTTCCTAGTTCCAGGTGGGTCGTGGATCTCACATCCTGATCTCTCTGCCTTACTATTCACAGACTTCATTCTCCAAGGTCATTGCACTTGCCTTGTCCTTTATTCACACTGTGAGTTTTTCCCACGTTCCAGGGACCCTCCCAAGCTTCTGGGTCTGCATATAATCTAAGAAAGACATTTGGATATTATCCTGAGGAAACTCACTCAAGTACCGTGCCTATAAAAGCACTTGATTAGAAGACCAAGTCCACGTATTTACTCTGATGCATCTAATTATTTGTTTTATTTTCTATAGCATGCATTTATGTAGAGATTGTCAAATATTTTGTGGAATGGGGTAGGTTAGGCTATAACTCACTAAAAATTGCTAAGCTTTTACTGTCAGCTGAGAACTATTGGGAAAAAACAAAAATAAGACATGCCTCTGCCCTTGAAATGCATATAGTCTTGTTGATCAAACAATGAAAAGCTAGAGAACAAGTCCGAAAAATCAAACCTGGCAAATTATGAGACACAGATAAGTGTTTCAAACAATCACAGAAGGTAAGTCTTTGATAGACTAGGCTGTATAGGGTAGAATTCCTACGAGGTGTAATCTGTTGGAATTGTTTTGTTAGACTTACAGAGTATTTAATAGTTTTAAAATTGGTGCTCATTACTTAAAACCAGATTTCATACGTTGTAAAAACACGTGTTCTGGGCCAGGCGCGGTGACTCACGCCTGTAATCCCAGCACTTTGGGAGGCCAAGGCGGGTGGATCACGAGGTCAGGAGTTCAAGACTAGCCTGGCCAAGATGGTGAAATCTCGTTTCTACTAAAAATACAAAAATTAGCTGGACATAGTGACAGGTGCCTGTAATCCCAGCTACTTGGAAGGCTGAGGCAGAGAATTGCTTGAACCCGTGAGGCAGAGTTTGCAGTGAACCAAGATGGCGCCACTGCATTCCAGCCTGGGCGACAGAGGGAGACTCCATCTCAAAACAAACAAACAAACAAAATATGTGTTTCTGGTTTCTTTTGATAAATGGGGGGACTTGATAACAATTCTCACTTGACAATAACCAGCTGGGCTGGAGTAGCTGCTCCCTTCTTCGGCCTGAGCGGGAACGCTCCAGTTACCTGACTGGCTTCATACCTTTGGGTTCCTCGGACTGGTTCCCAAAAGCATTTGAATTTGCTACCTGAGGCCCAAGTTGGAGCTCAAAAGGTCCCAGCTCCCCAGCAGCTGAAGGAGGAACTTTAGGACCAACACCTCTCTAAGGTTGCTGTTTACCTTGACAAGCACCCAATTCATTACTTCAAAAGTGTCATTGAAAAGCATATCCCACACTGGCAGGTCTAGGCTGCATTCACCCACCACGCGACAGGTGAACTGAAGTCAGGGACAGGCTTCTCTGTAGGAACACAGAGATGGAGGAAGCCTTCCTCAAGTCATCAGCTACCCAATACCCACCACTCAGAGCCTCAGATTTTCTTCAGAGCCTGTTCCTTCTTCTTCTCCTTCTTTTTAATGTCCACATTTTTTTTCACTTTGTTGCATTTGAATGCAGATGATACAGAATGAAATTCCTTTGGCGGCTGTATGTGCGGGAGTGCGCAAAAGTATTTATGAATCCTAAATGAAGCAGGCTGCAGAGCCAAGGAGCTCCAGCAGAGCGCCGGCGTGTGTGCCCGCCAGAGTCTGATCTCTTACATGGGAAGCTGCGTTTGATATCTCATTTGTTGGCTGTGTTCCTCGCAAATCCGCGCGCTGTTTAACCCACTTTGCCACAGCAGAAAGAGACGCAGAAGAGGCTCGCTGGGCATGGGGAAGGCGGTCCCACAACAGTGCCCTGGAATGGTCAGAAAACAAAGAAAGCCATGGGGCGTGTGGGACGTGCTGCCACCCTCTGGCTGGGTGTAGCACCGCATCCTGCTGGACCAAGGACGTTCCCCCATCCCCTGGAGCCGGGGCCTCCCTGCTTCTAAACCTCTCTGAGGTCTCAGAATTGCAGATGAGTCTGGACAGAGCTGGCTTTTATTGGGGCTCTTAGAAAAATCTGTGCTTTCCTTCTTTCTGGTTTCATAAGAAACTTCTCTTAGGCAAACCAAGACCCCCCTCCAACCTTGGCCTAGGAGAGACACAGCATGTAGCTGTGGCTGAATCCGCCTCTTTCTGCTAGATATTCAGCCCACGCATGACAAAGACTTTGGCAAAATGCTAGCAATCAGAAACCTGCTCTTCATAGACATAAAAGAGTCGGGACATAGGTCTCCCCAATAATGATAGTCTACATGCATTAGCATATATTTTCTTGAGAAGCGAACTACCAGAGTAAGTCCCTAAAAGCAATTCATTCTATTTACAGCTTTTCTGAAGCCCCCGAGAGGGAATCATCTTGGAGCACTGCAGATACCACACTGAAAATAGTGAAAAACATTCAATTTAGAAACAATTTTATCTTGATTTATCTTTTTTTTTTTCCTTTGTGAGTCAGCCCACTGCTTCTGCTCCTTCTCTTACCTAGAAGTGGTTCCCTGCATGCCTCGTCCCCAGGTCATGAGGACAGGAATCGTGGTGTATCCCCACAATGTGGCCAGGGTAGCCAAGATTTTGCCTCCTGGTGGGAAGGCCTCTGTCTCAGAACTGCAGAAGGATGAAGAGGGAGCTGGAAAACAGAAGCTGCACCAGGTGCAGCAGCAGCAGCACTATTGCTTGCTACAATACACAGATTATTCTCCAGGAGGTAACTACAGGTCTTTAAAACACTGACAATGTGAATGTCATGTCCTATTACCCCATCCTCTGGGCTAATAATAAGATTTTGTAACCATGTCAACAGTAAGAGAAAGAGAGCAAGAAAGTATCCCTTTGATTACATAAAATGTCCAGGTACCTAGTACAGCCTTGTAAGTCGCTCACTCTTAGGTATGTGTTGCCTAAGAAAGGCATGAGGTGAGACCAGGCCTTGCATCTCCAGCAAAGCCAAGGGTGCACCTGCAATCAGGGCTAGGTAAGTAGTAAGAACCTACTGTGTGCCCACAACGATGTTCAGAATCAGAAACAAACAGAGAAAGACCAGGTGCAGTGGCTCATGCCTGTAATTCCAGCACTTTGGGAGACGGAGGCAGGCAGATCACTTGAGACTAGGAGTTCAAGACCAGCCTAGGCAACATAGCGAAACCGCGTCTCTCCAAAAAATGCAAAAATCAGCCAGGCAGAGGTGCATGCCTGTAGTCCCCACTACTTGGGAGGCTGAGGCAGGAGGATTGCTTGAGCCCCAGAGGCAGAGGTTGCAGTGAGCTGAGATTGTTCCATTTGTACCACTCCAGACTGGGTGACAGAGTAAGACTCTGTAAAAAAAAGAAAGAAGAAAGGAAAGAAAGAAAGAGAGAGAGAGAGA
>NW_012120709.1:22376168-22408283 GCF_000951035.1 Colobus angolensis palliatus | reverse complement strand
GAAGGAAGGAGAAAAGAAAACCAGATAAATAAATAATAAAAATTCAGTTTCTGCTTCTGAGAGAAGTTAACAATTAAGTTAGAGATAAGCCCAAGTGTGGATTGTAAATACACTGGATTTAGACTCAGAAGACCGAAATCGAGATTCTCCCTCCTCCCTTAGCTGTGTGTTCTTGATGAGACAGTTTGTCTCCCTGAGCTTCGGGCTCCTCAATTGCAAAATGTGGGTGATAATACCTAGTCCTACATGCCTCACAAACTTCTCATGAGGATGAAATAAAAAATGCATTCGTTTCTAAATCAATAGTGCAATCCTTTTTAAAACAAAAAAAAATTGTATGTGAAACTCTACAATGAAACACAGATCAAGAGCTGAGCTGCTGTAGTTAGAGGGGGCAGGGACATAAGTGTGAGGCTTATGTCCTGAGGGTGAGCCACCTCCTCAGCCTTTCTATGTTCCCAGAATGGCCCTGGGGGCGCCCAGGAGTACCCTATAGCTCTGAGCAGCATAATGTGAGGACCAGAGAGGAAATGCTTTGAAATAATGTATTATTATAATTACCAAGAATAATACAAACTGGTCATTCACAGAGGTAATTGTAGAAATGGAGAGAAGGGAGAGATCAATGGGAGCTTCAGTGGTTGAATAGTAGTAGGACCCATGCTGCTCCATAGAGAATAGCAAGCATCTGGGTAGGCAGAGAGGAGTAGGGAGAGGATTCCAGTGGGGGGCATGGACGTGAGCAATGGCATGGACATGAGATGAGAACTCATGTGTGCTCTTCAGGGACAAGGAAAGAGCCAACGTTGTGAGAGCAGAGCCTGTGTGTACTGTGGTGGTGTGTGTGGATGTGCTTAAGGCTGGCATCTTTAGGGTCAACATGATTCACATTGGGACCCCACAAGCAGGTACTATGGGAAGCCTGAACCAGGTAGGCGTAGGCTCATGGGTGCCTGATTCTATTGTAGCTAGGCTAATTCATTGACTTGAACTCTACCTGTTTACTGGAGTCAAATTTCCTTCATCAAAGATCATCTACTAACGATGATCCTTTGCTTTGGACTCTGTGATTCCTAATTACCATCTCACAGCTCTCCATGTGTCCTGCTCACCTCTGTCACTAACTGATGTAGATGGAGGTGTTTGCCCCCAGACGCAATGGAAGCATCCCCCTGAAAGTCTGTTTACTCAGAATTTCAAGTCTTCCTATACCCCCCATGGGGCACACCCACTGAGGTACCTCTTTAGGTCCTTGTGCCCCTGGGAAGCGCTGTCCGGCCTGGCCTTCTCTGCTGAATTCTCTCAGTCCCCAAGGATGACTGACCTTCTCTGCTTGTCTCAGAACACCTTGTTGTCTTGTCCTCTTTGAAATGCCTGACAGCAGCAAATGCTTGGGTCTAAAAGCAAAATAATGAAATCAAATGAAAGCTCCCCAATTTCTCAGCTTCTTGTCCTTGGTCCGGTGTGGTGTACGGCATGCATTATTCAGAGAGAAGCAGCTGCATTACCTGAAGCAGAAATTCTGTTTTTCAGGCACCTGTCTGGAGGGATGGCTGGAGTAGAGCTGATGGCACTGCCCAGGAACCTGGGAGTGCTTGGGGGTGGAGGAGAGTCCAGCTTTTGCATTGCATTTGAAGAGGTCATCAAAGTAGCTGCCTAGTCAAGAGAAAGGTCACTTTAGTAAGTGAGCCCAGTTTGAGAGAAGGGAAGCCCAGACAGTCCAGACATCTATGAAGGAAGCCCGCAGGAAAGATTACAGGAGAAAGTATGCAGACTGTCTGGATGAAGGGGCTTCTAGTTGTTCAGAAGACCCCCAAATATATGGCCTGTACTGCAAATCATCCCCCATGAATGCATCAAATACATGAAGATAATATGAATAGGACGTAGAATATCTTCTAAATAAGATAGGTATGAAAATCCATGTGGGTGTGTATGGAGTGAGAAGGACAGGGTCAGATTCACGGTGGTGGATTGTACTGTTGTTCTAGGATATTCACTTTTTCCCCTTGAGAGCATTGTGCACCCATGCTGCTTCCCTGTGGCTTGTAGTGGCCTTTAGAAAATGGAGTATATTGCCGGGCATGGTGCCTCACACCTGTAACCCCAGCACTTTGGGAAGTCAAGGCAGGCAGATCATGAGGTCAGGAGATCCAGACCATCCTGGCCAACATGATGAAACCCCATCTCTACTAAAATACAAAAATTAGCCAGGCATGGTGGTGGGTGCCTGTAATCCCAGCTACTCAGGAGGCTGAGGCAGGGGAATCACTCGAACCTGGGAGGCGGATGTTGCAGTGAGCCGAGATTGCACCACTGCACTCCAGCCTGGCGACAGAGCAAGACTCTGTCTCAAACAAACAAACAAGAAAATGGGGTATATTCCACACCCCCACCTCCTGCCCCTGTGTGCCAGCTGCCCACAGCCCTGTCAAGCTTGGCCATGTGACTTACTTGGATTCATGGAATATGAGTCAGTTCAGAAGCTACGAGGAGTACGGTGTGTTCGGCCAGTTCTCTTGCTCAGTTCTTTCTATTGTCAGATCAGCAGGTCCCAAATTAGGGGCTGCCCTTTCAGCCTAAGTCCCTGAATGAGAAGACTCATGAAGCACATCTGCAGCTGCCAACATGCTCTGTGAACAAGAAATAAATGCTTGTAAGATATAAGCCACTAAGATTTTAGGGGTTGTTTGTTACCATAGCAAAACTGGCTAATACAGTTAATGTCAATCAATGATGAGGAAATTAATCATGTCTGCCTTGAGTTAAGCTTTTTTAAACTTGATTTGTTTATTTAATTGATGTCATCTTCACTTGGGGTGAATAGCATTGATAAATAAGAGGGGCTGTTTGCTTTAATGAATCCTTGGGAGAGTGTTGTTGATTTTTACAGAATACACATATTAGAATTTGACAGGTCCTATGGCTGAGCGTCTAGCTGGGTTTCCCTTCATTAGTGGTTGACGAGGTCTAAATGTAGCATAGACTTGGCCGTTTTCTGTCCTCAACCTGTGCGGAACACATTCCCACTAGCCCTTCCCTGGAATCCTACCTACTTTGTGTGTACTCCCTTCTTCAACTCCAATTCAGCCACTATTTAATGAAGCCCACAGTATGCCCTGGGTCTTGGGAATGTATCTCCATTATCTCATTTGGTTCTCCCAACAATAATAAGAGGTGTTATTGTTGCCGTCATTCATTTAGGTTGCTATAACACAGTGCCTTTGATTGGGTAGCTTATAAACAACAAAAATATATTTCTCAAAGTTCTGGAGTCTGGGAAGTCTAACATCAAGGCAGATTTGGGGTGTGGGGAAGGCTCATTTCCTGCTTCATAGATGGTGCCTTCTCGTTGTGACCTCACGTGGCGGAAGGGGCTATCCAACTTATTGGGGATTCTTTTGCAAGGGCGCTCATGGCAATCATAAGGGCTCTACTCTCATAACTTCATCACCCCCCAAGGGCCCCGTCTCCTAATACCATCTCCTTGGGAGCTCACATTTCAACATGTGAATTTTGGAGGGACATGAAGATTCAGGCCATAGCAATTGTTACATAGCTTTTGAAGAAATCAGGGGCCCCAAGAGCCACCCAAGGGCACAAAGTTGGTAAAGGGAGATCAAGACTTTGACCTAGGTTTCTTTATTCTTAGCCTAGTGCTGTCATCACTACACCAAGCCACATGGATCGAAGGTGTTCTGTGTCAACTTAGTGTCTAGGATCAAATTTGCCAAAGACTCGGGGACATGGGTTCATGGGCTCGTGGTACGAAGGTAGGATGGAAGACAAGACCCTTTGTACCTTATACATTTATATTACAATGTATATTTTATTCCACAACATAAAGTCATTTAAATTCTATTCCTAGGACAGGCAGTCCAACAAGCTAGGAGACTGAACTCTAGGTAGGTCCCACTTTTTGGGTGGGACTTCTGTGTCCTCTTGGAAGAAAAGCATTAGTGAAATTAAAAATAGATACCTCTGGAAGACAGCCAGTCTCCAAGGGGACTGTAATCATTGAAGAACATTCCCACTTTCAATTCTCTGAGAGTGGCAAGGGTGTTGTATTAACAACAACAACAACAACAACGATAATAGAACAATAGCTATTGTGTCAACAAATATTTTACAAAATGCTTTCATATAAATTGCCCGTCTGCTGCTTGAGAAGGCCACTAAGATCTCCTTAAATGTACCCTGTCACCAGGCTGTTGACTGCCATCTGTCTAGGACTCAAGAATTCCAGGAGCAATGATGTTGGACTCCCCCTACTGCTGGGGTACAGATAGGCAGAGGCAAAGAGGCAGGCAATAAAGAGGTGAGCTTGTCCTTGCATTCCCATTCTTGTTTGGAAGGATTGAAAGATCCTCTCCATGAGCCTAAAAGAAGAGTGTTGGGTAGAAGACTCTATCAGTACAAATATCACTAAGGCCTGGGTTAATATTAGAGGCTTACTCTCAACATACTGGTAACGATGTGCTGGTTCTATTGCATAAAGTCAGAAATACCTTGTGCTGACCCCAGGACTCCTCCAGCCCCTCTCAGATAGAAATTAGTAGGGGGCAGGCCTAGCAGGACTTCATGGAGTCATCTCATTTCTCTCTTGCCTCCAGAAAAATAAAATGCCCCCTCGATAGGCTGGGAAGCCCGGCAGCAACTGAAGAGGCCTTTCCCTGTCCCTTGTACCATCAATTGACTGAACTATAGATTTGCCCTGGCTTCTTACAGGAACTTAGGGAGAAAAAGCAGTAGTTCTCAGTTTGCCTCTATATGACTCCCATACAATTTCAGCTCTCGGGAAGATTTGTGGGATCCACTATTTTCTCCCCAGCCAGCTGAATTACAAACCCATCTCCTTTAGGACAAAGGGGTCCCAGCAAGAGGGTGTGGATGACCCAGCACATGCCCAAGTTCATCACTAAGAAAAGTAAGTCTAACACATAGCCGTGGGATGGAAGTCATATCTATCTGAGAAGGGTCAGCATGTTCCCTGGAATCTGGCCTCAGGTCCTGCAAAAGGAAGGGTTTGAGAATGGACCTTGGAACAGCCAGATTTCCCCACTCAATGCAAATGAGAGAAAGAGGGGTGGAACATCTTGCTGTCTCTGGGAGCTTTCTGAATTGAAGCACACAGCCTGGAATGTTCTTCTAAAGTGGTGCTGAGGGCCTGAAGAAAGGCCTGGGTCCTACTGACTGTGCCCTAGCCCCTCTCCTTGGTTTTTCTGGACTGGGAGTCCACCCTGTCCCCTTGTGCTAGGTTCTGAGTACATCTCCTTCTAAGCTTCGTCAACCTGACATCTGCATTCTGGCCCACCACTGCAGACTGACATGGTCAACAGAAATGAGGCACATCCTTTGAAGAGCTATGATTCTTTCCTTGTGTAAGCTGCTTTGAGATCAAGCAGAGAATCACACATAAACCTGGTTTGTGAGTGTCTCACATTCTGAAAGCCTCAGTCTCTGAATCCTGATCCCTTGCCTTTCCACCCTCTTGTTTCCCTGGAATCCCAGGGAGTAAACAGGTAGCTGTCTGTTACACTGCCTGCCCCCCCCGGGCCTGCTCACCCTGGGGAACCCCAGCTCTGCCATACCCCAAGTCTCAAGCTCTCTTCTGAGGGTTTCTTATGCATGGGTCTTTGTGCCAAACTCACCCTAGGCCTAACCTATCCTCTCACGACAGCTACGGGACCAGGAGCAGGCCTCAGACCCCAGGGTAGCCAATTTCCAGCCCGCCAGTGGTCTGTGTGTCAGTCAGGTTTTAAACCTTCCCAGTGAGTGGTGGCCAGTCCCAGATGGTGACTAGCCACATCTGTCATGCTCTCCTTCAGAAGTCTGAATGTAAGAGGTACAGAGATTTGGCTGCTGAGTTCCTTGGTGATGGTAGAAGCCAGAGAAGCAAATGCCGAGAGTCGCCCAAGCTCTTCTGTGGAGGGATTCTAGGTCAGGGACAAGGCCTGCTGCTGGCGGCATGATCTGCTGACCTTGTCTCAAAAGCTGGTTGGCCCCTGAGCGGCTCCCAGGCCTGTTTTGTCATCAGGCTGCATTCCTGTGTTCTTGCAACAATCTCAGCAGCCTGAGTATATTTCCTTTTTCTTGAACCTAAAACTCACACAGAGAGCATCGTTGAGAAACCTGGATTTAGAAGGAAGAGTAAAAACAACTCATCAGAGCTTTCGTGGGCTCCTGCCAGTCTACTTCTTTTTGTGCCCCCTATGACATAATCTGGAGCCTGTCTGAGCAACCCATCTGGGTCAGGTTGAGGGGTACCTCTGGCCCTGCCTTGAAAGCAATGATCTGTGGGAGGTTTGAAGGACAGCAGGGGAAGAGACCTTGCCTCTGCTGTTGTATAGCAGATCCAGAAGAGGTCAAAGAAGGCCAGCAGGGTGGGAAGGGCTCCAATTCAAGAAGACGCCCCTTTCCCCTTCTCCAGCCACTCCAAGCAGAGGAAGGGGAGAGGTGGGAGAGCTAAGTGAGGATGGTGAGAGTTGTGGTGGGGGCTGGGGGTGGATGTGGTGGATGGGAGAAGGGAATAGGATCCCAACCTCCCCAGGTCTCTGACTCTTGGCTCGGGCGCAGTCAGACAGTGGGGAGATGCATTGAGTGGGTGCCCAATGTCTGGGCTGTTCTTCTTGCCTCTAATTTTGGCTTCTAGTCTGATGTCCTCACTTCACCCTCTCTGCAGCCAGAGCTGAGTCCCCCCCGCCCCGCCCCCCGGGAAGAAAGGAGCTTTGTCTGCCCAGAAGTCTCGCATGCACAGCAAATGGAGAGGCAGGGGCTTTGAAGCCCACCTCCTTCAGGAAGCTTTCTCTGCTTAATTGCAGCAGGATGCTCTTTATTCTAAGTTGTACCACCAGGGAATGTGAGTTGGACTGCCCGACCAGGAGGACAGGAGCCCTGTCAGATTTGCTTAGTGACTATCCTGAATGCTTAACACAATGTTTAGTCCAGGGAAGGCACTCACTAAATACTCATGGAAGGAAGAAAGGAAGATATAGTTTCTTTTTTAAAGCCAAAGTGCTTTTATTTTAAATAAAGTAATACACAACTTCCAGTATGTACAGGTAGATAGCAACAAACTGTGATGGAGGGATGGGAGAGGGTCCATGACTCTGCATCTGGGCTCCCTTTGTTTCTCTGCCACTGACTCTAAGGAATCTCTGCATCCACATTCAGAGCCAAACCCACCCTTTTCCCAATAAAGAAACTGAGGTCCCAAAGGCCTGTCTAAGCCAGAACAGGCACCCAGGCAATTGTATATGTGCTCTGTGGAGACGATGAATTCACACATGGTAGGTGCATGGAAGCATTGGATGAATGAAGCATTGGAGGGAGGGGGCAGGAGAGGGGGAGTTGTTGATTCCCAGGCTGTGTAGGCCTGGCAAGAGTCATGAGCAACACCCGTGAGGAAGGATGCTGCACCAGAATCAAAGGCATTGTATTTAAATATTCCCCAAGTCATTTTGTGTATTTAAGTCTTAATTCATCTCCTCTAAATCTCTCCCGCTACATTAATGTGACGACTTTGACAGAAGATGAATAACATTATTAAAGAAGCTTGTGAGCAAATTTCACTCATAAAAATCTCTCATCCACTCACGTGCTCTGCAATGCTCACTCCATATTTGTTTCTGTTGACTTCCCAGGTGTCTGCTGCGCTGGGCCTCGGGTTGCTGCAGGAAGTATGTGGGAGGGTCAGAGGAGGGAGGAGGATGCATTTCACACCCACTCTTAAATCTTTCCCTTTCGTTAAGAAAATAAATACATCATTTGAACCAAGAGTCTCCAGGAGTGCCAAGATTCAGGCTGGAGAGAAGGAGAAGGCAATGCAGAGCCTGCTTCAAGAAAAGCCTCCAGCAGGTGCACGGAATGGGAAGCACACACAGCAAGTGACCAGGGAGGGTGTCCTCCTTGGTGACCCACAACTCAGGAGAGGAGGGATCCTAGCTACAAAGTCATCTTCTAGGGATTCCTCCCAACTGACGCTTTTCAAAATGCTGGCACAGGCCCAGCTGGAGACAGCTTTGGAAGCTGCCATCACATCCTGTTCCTCCTCCCAGAGCCCTGCTTGGCCTCGCTGGCTGGGGATTTATGCCCCTCTTTGCCAAGCCGCCCTGATGAATCGCTTCCAGGATGGCAGCGAAGTCAATGGTATTCATCTCACCGATGTCTCAACCTTCTCCTTTAAATCATTGCTCATGTTGGCAGCCGTTTGTTCGCTCCTGACAGCCTGGCCCAGGCCTGGCTGCTCCATTAGTGAGACTCCCAGCCAGAGAAGAGCCTGCAGGGCTTGGCAGGGACTGGAGGAGCCTCTGCAACCTTTCCCTCAAATGCCATCCCTTCTTTACCTGGCCAAGCTTTCATTTGGTCACCTGAAGTCTGGGAAGCCAACCCTAGATCCCTAAAGGATTCCCGCGTCAGGCACACCTCTCACCTACCACTTACCGTATTATATAAAAAGTATCTGTTGCTATTACCAGGCTATTAGTGCTTCTAGGCCATGGACGTGCATGCTTCCTCTCAGTATTCCCAATGCCTAGTGGAGTGCCTGGCTCAAAATTGGTACTCAGTGACTGTTTGATAAACAAACTGTTTAAATTGTGGAGTGGATACAACCTCTTTGGAAAACTATTTGGCAGTCTCTGCTGAAGCTAACCATACCTATGCTGTATGACTCACTGGAGTTCATATCCAACAAAAATGAGTGCTTGTGTCTACCAAAGATATGTGCAAGAATGTTCATGGCAACCTTATTCCTATAGGCCTAAACTAAAAACTGCCCGAATGTCTATCAACAGTAAAATAGCCAAATAAATTACAGCTATGTTTATTCAATGATTCGATTGCATTTGTGTTAACACAGCAATGAAAAAGGACAAAGTACTATTCATACAATATGGATGAATTTCACATTTAAAATGTCAAACAAAAGATGCCAGATACAAAAGGGTATATAGTGTATGATTACATTTATATGAAATTCCAAGACATGCAAAAGTTATCTATCATAATTAGAGGTCAGAATAGTTATCTTGGAGGGGTGGAGAGTGATAGTGGTGGTGGTTATTGACTGGCAGGAGATATGAGGAAGCCCTCTAGGGTATTGGAAATGTTCTAAATTTTGATCTGGGTGGTAGTTATACAGGTATACATATACAGTATACTGTAATATGTAAAAAATCGTACTGTAATTAGAGCCGGTTGAACTAGGCTTTGGGTAATGCACTCAATATCTCTTGAGCTTCCGTTTCTTCATCGATAAAATGAGAAAGACAATTTTTGAAAGGGTAGTTGTGAGAACGAAACTAGATATCATTTGCACAGATTGATGGTCAAGGTTACTTGAATCTGCCATGAATCTGGAGGGGTAGGCTTTCTTTACCTCCTTATCTCAACCCCCTGTGCGTCTTTCCTTCATGATCTAAAGGAACATAGCACTGGCTGCATGCAGCATATTCTTGTTCCTCACAATGGGCACACTCAGGGCTTGGCCTCTGCATATACACATGCACAAATGTACACACACACACACGAATGCATGGCACATGGGCATCTCCAGTTCATGCCCCCCGACACATACATGCACTGCACACAGACATCTCCAGTTCATGCATGTGCACACACACACACACACACACACACTCTCACACACGGTATGGCTGTCGTGTGGCGAAATAGCAGCAGGAGGAAATTCCCCCGTCCTCTCTCCCTATGTCGCTTTGTTCTGCCTGCACAGGCAACAAATTAAAACAAGAACCCCCCACCGCCCAGAGCTGCCTGGGCTTCTGCCACATCGGCTCTAATAATAGCCGAGCAGAAAGGCCCCCTGTCCGTCAGGCCCAGGAGCCAGGAGGCAGCGCTTTTCATTTGCAGCCAGAGAAGCGGCTGGGAGCTTTTGCTGTGTTTATTTGGTGTGACTTTGGGGCGATTATATATTGTTTCTTGTCCTCTCTCTAAGTGCTTCATCAGAGGTGGGGGGAGAACAAGGGGTGAAGGGGCAGTAGTGGGAAGGAAAGCAAAAAAGAAATTCAGCTTCCTGAGAAAACACACACACGGGGCGCTCCGTCAATGCAAGCACCAGCATACAGCAAAATTGAACTTTCCCTGCCTCACAGTGGTCTTTGAAAGCATTCAATTATCTGTCTGCACCTATAGAAAATGTTAGGGATTGCTTCCAGAAGCCTTTAAAAGGGTCTATACATAACAGAGGCGCACGCACACTCTCAGCGGCAGGCTGAAAAACAACAACAATCTATTCATTTACCTTTGAAAAAGCCAAAAAGGTATAAATTCTGCCCAGAAATCAATCTTCCTCTCTCTTTCTTTCTTTGTCTTTTGCCACATCCCTTCCCCAACTCTCACCCTGTCACAGGTTTACTTATTTATTTTTCAGCGAGGGCCACAGAAGGAGCCAAAGAAGGCAACGTTAATGCAGAGGAAAGAAGCTGAGTTTATTTTGCTGGAAATACTGGGTCCACTCAGGCAAAGCAAAGGCTCCTCAAACTGGTTCCCTGCAGGTCTCCCACTCAAATGGAATGCATTTTCATGGCATACCCACTGTGGCACAGCACCAAGCGCTGCAGTGGATGCCACCTTACTGGGTTCTCCAAATGAATCTTCAAAGTGCATGGTGTTCCTCCCACTTTGCACATAAGGAAAGTGAGGCCCTGTTCAGATCTTCTGTCTCTCAATCCAGTTTTCTTCCTAACTATACCATTTTTGTCTCCTGCCTGGGCTCTGAAGCACTAGAAGAGACACTACGGTAGGCTCAGCAGACCAAGTCCAAAGTTACCAACAGCCACAAAAGGAAGCTGGTTTGGTGGACAATATTTATTAAAGGCTGAGGAACACTGTGATGAAAATAAAGATGAAGACGATAATGATAAGGATGAAGTATAAGGAAAAATACTGACTTAGAAGGTTAGTGCCTTAGCTATTAATCTCAGCACGACTACTTACAGCTGTGTGACACAGCAAAAGTCACTTCACCTCTCTGTGTCTTCAAGAGGTTGGACGAGATCAATGGTTTATCCTTAGCTAGGTCGCTAAGGATACCCCTGCTCCCTGCATGTGTTGTGGGGTAAGTGGATGGAACTTAGGAATCTGTTTCTACCAGAGAAGCCCCTTTTAAAATACCTAGTTCATGTCTTGCAGTTCTGCATGATGGTTTGTTAGAAGAAAGACTCCTACTATTGACACGATGAGACCCAAAAGCTCTTCCTGCCAGAAGATTTCATGATGTGATAGTGTCATGGCATTCAGAATCCAAGGAGCTCATGCCTCTCTCAAGACCTCAACACCACAGAAAGCAATGGCAGAAATAACTTGTGCCTAGATAAACAGCTTGGTGGTGGGCAAGGAGAGGCTGTACCCCTCATATTGCCACTGAGGCAGACTGGGGAGACCCAGCTGGTGGGATGAATCCAAGACCGGGATCTTGAAGGACAGCTGAGGACCTGAGGCTGGTGTAGCCATCAAGAAACAAGGGATACGTCAGTGAAGGGGTCACTGGAGTCACAGAAACTGGATGGGAACTGGAGAACTGGGTCAAAGTGGGATTGGCTGAGAAGGAGCGGGGAAGATGAGGGAGCAGCGCTGTGCATATCATGAGCATTTGTTCACCTTTATGGGCAGGCGGAGCTCAGAGGGTCTGGCTTAGGAAGGTAGGGTCATGATGATCAAAGGGCCGGTTGTAAAGACCTGGTGGTGCATGCACTTCTCACCCGTGTCCCACTATCCCCTGTGGACACAAATCCTGGACAAAGCAGAGCATTCTCTGTTCCCAAGTGTGTTTTGTAAGGTGTTTAATGAGCCAGTCAATTCCAAATCTCTCATAGCAGATGCAGTTCATTACATCTGTATGATCAGGGGTCTAATATTGAACCACAAAATCACAGGTTTGCAGCAGTTTGGCACCAAGAAATCTTACAGGTCAGTTAGCCCAACTCTACTACCATCCAAAATCAGGGCTAGATTTTGGGGTCAGCTTGCATTTGGAACACACATCTCAGAGCAGATGGGATGGGCAAGATGGACTGTTTCCCAAAACTGGGCCAGTACCTGGGAATGATCACCCGAAAGCGACACTCATAGTTCTCAGCTTTGAATTATTTTTACTCACACTAGTTTGGCGAGATTGCTGGGAGGACTGATTAAAACCCAAGCTTGTTCAACCCACAGCCTGTGGGCCACATGTGGCTCAGGGCAGCTTTGAATGTGGCCAAATACGAACTTATAAACTTTCTTAAAACATGGAGAGAGAGATATATATATATATATTAGCTCATCAGCTTTAATACAGCTCATTAGTGTATTTTTTGTAAGTGGCCCAAGATAATTCTTCTTCTTCCAATGTGGCCTAAAGAAGCCAAAATATTGGACACCCCTATTAATATAACTTATTTTGTTCACACCCATATATATCTAAAGGACTAATAAAGAAGGGCTTTTGTTTGCTGGAATTGCGTTCAGAAGACAATATCACTTTTAAGTTTTCAGACTTTTTATATCTGTTGTGTGTAATGTACCAAAGGTGTCTATCAGTAAGTATTATTAGTCCCACCTTATAGATGAGTAAACTGAGACCCAGGACACCCAGTGACCTACTCAGTTATTCAGTGAGTTCAGGGCCAAACTGGAGCTGGGAGTTCAGTCTCTCTCTTGCACCCAGCTTCCCTCACACAGCCCACCCCTCAGCAGCACCCCTATCTGCTGGGCTCCCTATTCTGACCTCCAGAAATCTTCCAACCCCAGGGCCCAGGTTTAAGCATTGGGGAACTAAGGGTAAATGAGAGAGTGGCTTCCCCATGGCGTGTAACTTGTCGACCAATTTGAAGAGCATTTTCTTGGCCAGTGCTCTAATCCCAATGCTTGAGTAATGCCCTGAGACCACATCGATCGGGATCTGGGAAATTCCGACCTGACCACAGCACATTGTAATGGCCTCTGCCCAGGTGACCCTCTCCCTGTCAGAAAATGCATCGTTTCTGCAAGTCCCCGGCCTACAAACATCACCCACAGCCAGCTTAGCCCAGACAAAGCACTTTGAAACGGTCCAGATAATGCATCGAGGGGAAAACTGTTTTCCAGGTGTGTAATTCGTCCACTATTAACCTGCAGCTGCGGGGATGGCCCTGCCTTTGATTCCTTTCTTCAACCAGGGCCACTCCTGTCGTGTCATGCGACGCATGCTGCATGGCGGTAGACAGGGAGCAGAGGCTTGTCATATTTCCTGAATGCTAATGACCCCCTGGCCAGCTGGCTGACACTCTGCTGGCTGCCTGGCTACACTTCAGGCCTCACCCACTGTGGAACTTGTCTGCTACTTGGTTCTACCACGGAAGTTGTCCTGGTATTTGACTGAGTGGTGTGAGAGGGAGCTGGCAGCCTCTGCCATCTGGAGGAGTGTGTTCAGGATAGGACCTGACACAAGTACAAGGTCCTAACTCAGACACTCTGGGCTCCAGTTCTAGCTCCTGACACTGGGAGGCTGTGTGCCTTTGGGAAAATACTTTCCCTTTCTGGGCTTCACTTGTATTGGCTACAAAATAAAAGCAATGAACAAAGTCATTGGACTTATATTTCCTAGATTCTGTTTTTATTTCCAGATGATTTTGTTTTGGATTAAGTGATGGGTAGAATTTAAAAAGGAAAAAGGGGAGGAAGAGAAGGGGGAGATGAATGCAGAAGGCCTGTGATAAATGATTCTAAGCACCAAAACATGTGTGCATGGGGTGAAAAAAGAGAGCATTTTCCCCACTATCCTTTTTTCTTTTTCTTCTCATTATTATCCTGGTCTCAGAAAGTTTTCTGACCTCCCCCTGAGCTAAGCTTGGCCTTAGGTTTGAGGAATCAGGCCTGAATAAAGAGGGCTTACAGTACTGGTGAGTGTTCACCAGGTGAGAGTGGCTCGAGAGGCATGACAATGAGGCAAGGGACAGAGAACAGGTGCAGAGTTGTGGCAAAGGTGTGGCACCACTGATAGAACAAGGCTGCTAGGGGAAGCTAGGAGGCAGCATCAGTGACATTTTCCAAAGTAGTGGGAGGTGAAGGGTGAAGTCCTTTGTAGCAGGATCCCCAACCTCTGGACCATGGACTAGTACCAGTCCGTGGCCTGTTAGGGACCAGGCGGCACAGCAGGAGATGAGTGGTGAGCAAGTATTACTGCCTGAGCTCTGCCTCCTCTCAGATTCTCATAGGAGCACAAATTCCACTGTGAACTGTGCATGTGAGGGATCTAGGCTGCATGCTCCTCATGAGAACCTAACCAATGCCTGATGATCTGAGGTGGAACAGTTTCACCCCAAAACCACCCCCTGCCACCTGGATCCATGGAAAAATTGTCTTCCACTGGTTTGTCTTGGACTGACAAACCGGCCCCCGATGCCAAAAACGTTGGGGATCACTGCTTTAGAGGGTGTCTTCAGAAGGGAAGGTGGGCTATGGAAGGAGCTATGACGAATATTCAGCCAATTAAATAATGGTGGTTTCAAAGGAGTGATTCTCAACCGCTGACAAATGTGCAACATTAGCCTGCGAATGTCTAGTGTAGGACTGAGAGTCTGCTTAATAAAATAATCCAAGAAATCGTGAAACATGGGGGAAAATCCGCTTTATTAATTTTCCAGGCCCCAAATAAAACATGAAAATCAGGAAAGCAAAATTACACTTACATCCCCAAAGGAATGTGCCTCCCCAAAACTTGGGTTTGTAAAACCCCAAAGCTTGGGTTTTCAGCTAGTAATGACATAATGCATCTGCAGAGCTTCTAAAAACTACAGTGTCTAAGGCTCATGACCTAATGAATCAGAGACAAGGCCTTCCTGGGCATGGACCATAGTTTGCCTTGCCTGTTGAGTAAGGGGAACAGGATGCCGCTCACTCACTCCTAAAACAATAGCGAGGACAACTATGGGACATGAAAACAGCTGCTTAAGAACTGTGCTCAATCGGGCCAGCTGTTTGTTCTACTAAATGTTAAATATTTGTTGAATAAATATTGCAAGACTAGACTGTGAGTTCCACTAGATTCTGCAATCTTTTAGTGCAGGGACCATGTCTAAGTCATTCTTGTGTCCCTAGTGCCTGGCACACAGTAGATGCCCAATGCATGTTTGTTGAGCATGTAAATAAAGGAGTAAATGAATACATGAATGTAGAATGAGAACTCCTGTTGGAATAGAAAGAGCCCAAGCATTGGAAGCCTTCATTCCAATCCTGGTTTCGTAGCTTTTTAGCATAGGATCTTTGGGCAAGTTGCTTCACCCATTTGAGCCTCAGTTTCCACATCAGAAAAAAAATGGGGACAATACAACGTGCTCCATGAGGTTAAATGAGTTAATTTATATGAACAGGCGTATGTAAGAGTTCAAAGCACTGGATTCAATTAATGTGAATGGGACAAAGTTCCATCTGGGGCTCTGGTGCTAGACATCCGCTCTACTTCCCTGAAGCAGGAGGGCGCTACTTCCCCATCAGCTCCTAGATTCTTCAGACCCCAGAGCCCAGAGAGATGCAGGAGAGATCAGAGACAGTAGCCGGGAAATAACCTCCCTCCAGTACATCAAAATCCTCACATAAGACCAGACTGAAACTGTTTTTAATTTTAAGTGACCTTGATAAAAATGGCTCATTTTCCTTTAAATTCATCATCAGACAAAATTGCCTTCTCCCAGAAGCTGTACACCACAAGTTTGGGTTGACATGACATATCAATGTAGCAAGACAACATAATTTAAAGGAGCCCTGTGGCTTTTACATTTGAGGCTGACTGTTTCCCAGCGTTTGAGCCAATACTCAGAGAACAGCTGGGGGATTAGGTACTAACGAAAAGGAAATGATTTGAAATATCCGTGCTATGCTCCCTGCAAATCAGAGTGCCTATGACTTGGCAAGCTTCATCTTTCCTCCCCACCCTTGCCACCCCCATTGAAATGTGTCTCCATACGGGGCTGTCTGCAGAGCTGCTCTGAGATGTTTACAGCTCTCTCGCTCTTGGCTTCCTTGTACGTTTGTGTGATGAAGGTTTGGCTTTGTTGTATCAAGCGAAATCACAGAGCTGGATGTTTCCCTTGTCTGTCTGAGAAATACTGCAAATATTATATTAGGTTGTGCCTTTGCGCCCGATCGTTTATCTCGCCCACAGTTGTACCTTTTGGGGACTATCCTGGGTAGTGGAGACAGAGCGAAGGAAGCAGAGGAGGCTGCAGCGTGTCACCTGGACAAGCCCCCACCTCTGGGCAGAGTTGCCTCTGAATTGTTTTAAGTAGAGTCGTCTGGCCTCTGGGGACTTTCTCTAGTGACCAGCTAGATCTACTTGTCCAATCCAGATTAAATCCCCTGAATCAACCAAAAGGCTTCCTCTCAGCCAAATCGATTCTCCCCATTTTTGTTTTCTTAAGTCTCTAGGCTTCTCTTCTTTGGTGTACTCAATCCCAGTATCAGTTTTCTTCTTGGCTGGCCTTCCCACTTGAGACAATTAGAATGAAAACAAACAAACAAACAAACTGTTGTTTTCTCCCAAATTTCTCCGGATCATATCAGCTAAGAACAATCTATCTTAGAAGGAAGGTAACTTGCATTCTCTGAGGCTGGTACAAATGAGGTACAGATAAATCATAAAGATGGCCATGCTGTTAACCTGCATAGCCTGCTGGAGGAGTAGCGTTAGGAACTGAGACAAAGACTGTCTGATTAGGATTTGATCCTCGATGATGAGACTGAGCTAAAGCAGGAAGGAAAAATATTCATTCAACAAACATTTTGAAGCTTCCAGACATGGTGGATCAGTATTGCCTCTGCATCTTCCTCAATTCTTCATCTCTCCCCGTTATTCTAGTGTCCAGAACAACAGACATGACAACTAAGCAGATCTTTTCCAGGAGACTGGGAAGGGGAGTCACTTTTTTGGTTGTTGTTCTTATTGCAATTGCTTCTCTAACTAGAGTACTTGTACCCCTGGGGGCATGCAGTGGCAAACTAGGCAGTTTAAAGTTATAGAATAAACAAGTTATATCTTCCTGGGGCATCTATTTTACTTGAAGATTTGGGGTTAACACATTTTTATATTAAAACAAACATATGCATTATGGAATAGAATGCAGAATTCACGTGAATTCCTGAGACAAAACATAAGACTTCAAAGAGATGTGCTGTGGTGGGGCTGCTTCAGGCGCTGCCCGCAGCCTCCCTGGAGGACACTCTCAGGCTCCTCCGTCAGAGGGAACTTTGCTGGGTGGAGACATTTGAAAGGCTCTGATATATCCCACCTCCAAGAATGGCCCCGCTTGCAGGCAGAGTAGTGTAGGGTGTCTTCTGAGCTCTGAAACCCGTCGTCGTGGGGAGCCCAGGAACCAGGAAACAAACTAGAAGAGGGTGTTCTTAGTAGCAGAAGGGCCTGGCAGGCTGCCGCAGGACAGCTCCAAGAACTTGCTCCGGGTTCGGAGAGGACTAAAATAGCCGATTTCTCCCAGTCATGGGGATGCATCACCCGGGGGCCTGTCATTTCCTTGGAAGAAGTGGAATGGATTATGGTTATTAGGAAAGAAGCAACTAACTCAGTTTTACTGCAGGGGAACTTAGTCTCCAGCTGCTCCCAGGGGACAAACAAATTCATACGCACACCTACACGCACAGAGGCGCCACACACCTACCTGCTCTCCTCAGAACCAGCCGGAGAGGGGAGAGAGAGCAAATGTGATTAATGGGGCCACCCCAGGGGACTTGCTGGATGGCAAGCAAACCTGCAGGTACCACGGAGCCAATTTCAGTAACAGGTTTAAGGGAGCCCCGAGACAGAAGGAAATGCAGCTGACTCAGCTATTCCGGCCTCCTCTAAGTCCAGAGGGCGCCTCAGGAGGAAAGGAGTTGGAGATTGCTGCAGAGATTGGTGCCAGGGGAAGCTTAACACTCACACCTCCGTTACAGCGTCAGAGCTGATGGAGGAGATGCAGGCATTGCTAAGGGATGAGGGAACTTACTCTATGCATAGAGGTAACTCTGGTCTCTGTCTTCGCCGGTGTCAAAACGAAACATGATACTAAATATTCCTAGAGTGCTTTATAATTTTCAGAGTATTTTCATGACTATTATCTTCTTAATTTTTATAGTAATTTTGTGAAGGGGATAAAGGAGGCTTGGAAAGCTTATTAATTTTTTTTTCTTTTTCTGTTTTTTGTTTGCTTGTTTGTTTGTTTGTTTTGGCCAGTCATAGAATCAGGGCTGGATACATGAACTTGGCCTTGAGGCCAGTGTCCTGTCTCCACTCTTCTATGTCATTACCAGATGTGATGGATGTCTTGGCAGTCAGTGTTGCCAAACATTAAAATCAGGGACTAAGGAGAAGGTACAGGAGAGAAGGTTCTCTGAAGCTATGAAGAGAATGGCCAGGACCTGCTTCTGTGCTTCCCTCCTTGCTACCTGTGTGGTCTTAGACAGGTTCCTTAACCTCTCTGAGCTTTTGCAAAATGAGGATGACATACACATATCACAAGGATTACTAAAATAGCCTACGTTACATGTTTGGCACAATGTCCAGCACACATGAAGTTATCAATAAAGATGAGTTGTTATCATCACCTTTTTTCTTTTTGAAAATAGGAAAGAAATTTTCGTTAGCTTAGGGAGGAACCAGACAATCTCTCCAGCCCTTGATATGTCAGAGATTTTCAAAAGACACTATTAATCCAAAGAAGGCAGCAGGAGAATTCTAAACGCCAGAATGAGTTTTGAATAAAATCATATTTGAACTAGTATCTGTTTACCAAAAAAATTTATATTTACACACACACACACACACACAGAGTTGACCCTTGAACAATAAGTGCTTGAGTGTGAGCTGTGTGGGTCTGCTTATACATGGATTTTCTTCTGTCTCAGCTACCCTGAGAGAGCAAGACAAACGTCTCCTCTTCCTCCTCAGCCTACTCAGCATGAAGACATTGAAGATGAAAACCTTTATCATGATCCACTTACGCTTAACGAATAGTAAATACATTTATACATTTTCATTTTCTCTTCATTATGATTTTATTTTCTTCTTTTTTTTTTTTTTGAGACAGAGTCTCACTCTGTCGCCCAGGCTGGAGTGCAGTGGCATGATCTTGGCTCACTGTAAGCTCCTCCTCCTGGGTTCACCACATTCTCCTGCCCCAGCCTCCAGAGTAGCTGGGACTACAGGCGCCCACCACCACGCCCAGCTAATTTTTTGTATTTTTAGTAGAGACAGGGTTTCACCATGTTAGCCAGGATGGTCTCGATCTCCTGACCTCGTGATCCGCCCGCCTCAGCCTCCCAAAGTGCTGGGATTACAGGCATGAGCCACCACACCCGGCCCATTATGATTTTCTTAATAGCATTCTTTCTTTAGTTTACTTTATTGTTAGAATACAGTATATAATACACACACAAAATATGTGCTAACTGACTATGTTTTTGGGAAGGCATTCAATCAAGATTAGGCTCTTCATAGTTAAGTTCCAGGAGAGTTAAAAGTTATATGTGGATTTTTGATGGCATATGGGGTTGATGCCCCAACCTCCATATTGTTCAATGGTCAATTCTATATATACAAAATATATACATACATATCAAAAATGTGTTGGAGCTATCTTCTCTGCAGTGCACATCATGGGCTCCCAGTCACAACAGCTGAACGACAGTGGGGAGGGGAGAGTTTCAGAGAATCTTCTTATGTCTCTTGCACAAAATAAGCAGACAGACTCCCAGGAACTGTGGAGGAGGGTAGCACCAGCTGGAGGAGCGGGTCAGGCCTCCAGCCCGCTGGTGTCTGGTTGTGGCCTCTTCCGGAGCTCACCTGGCAAAGGTCTATATTACTTTAACTCCAGGACTGCAGCAGGAGTGAACAAGGTCCTGTTTGTGACCTTGTACCCCTACTCACAGGGAGGGCCCACATCTCCAGATGCACTTTGAAACCTTTGAGAATATAGTACGTAAGGGACTCACACGGGAACTGGGAACTGACTTCTTTTACAAAGAAAGAAGCAGAGGCTCAGAGAGGGAAGACAATTTGCCCTGGAGCCACACAGCAATTTCTCATCTTTACCCGACTGTTTGGCATCCATGTGGGCTTCCTCAGGCACTGTCCACAGCTACGGAAAATCACTGCAAGCTGCAGGCGCGGAGCAGGGGGTCAAGCCACATCTGCTGCGTGGTCTCTCCCCGGCTCCAGGCTGAACGCCAGCCTCGGGAAAAGCGTGTTTTCCGAGGCTCCCTGAGTCCTTGACCAGGACTTGGGCACAATGCAAACAGGAGAACAATAGGGAGTGTGTGAGGGAGCCCAGCCGGAGAGGGTATTGATCATGTTTAAAAAAAGAAACACACACCGAGGAGCACAGAGAAACCTTACCAACGCACCAGCTGGCTTAGCTAATTAGCGCGGGTGAGCCATGTCAGCCGCCAGCTCGGAGCCTGGAAGAAAACAATTCGCTCAACAAACAGAACATCTAAGGAGGAACAAAGAGAAAACAGCCACTGTCCCCACACCTCTGGAGAATCCGTGCCGTCCAGGGAAGGGGGATGTGATGGGCTGGAGGTGGCACTGAGAGTGGGATGGAAGTGGAGAGTCAGGAAGAGGGTGGGGAAAATCTAAGCTCGGGGCCAGGGGAAGGGCCAAGGCAGCACCCAGCACTGAGCAAGGCGTCATGGTGCCAGGCCTCAGCTGCCCGGCCCTGCCACCGAAAGAACTGTGTCGACCTTCGAAGCACCGGCTCCAAGCACGCCTCAGTTTTGGGGGTTCTTTGGTACCAGGCACTAGGATTGCTGTTCTGGGGAGTTTACTTACGTTGAAGGAAGCAAGGGGGCCGTACTTGGGCAGAGCCTGCAGGCCTGAGTCCGGGAAGGAGGCCTCACCCACAGCACGCGAGGCCCGGGGAGGTTGTTTGGTCTGTCGCAGATGAGAGGATGTCCAGGAAGTCCCTCAAGTTGAATTCATGTGACCAGTGCTGAATGCCCATACATGGGCCTGGCCTACAGTCTTCTGCTTGTGAGAGCTGTGGCCCCATGGACTACACCACCCAGAGGACAAGACTGGTACATGCTGCCCAGGGAGGAGAGGGACATCGGACAATTTTGGCTCCTCAAATGAGGTGATGCAGGTTCCAAGCTACCAAATAGTGCAAAGAGAACAGAGGAAAGGCATGATAGAAGGAAAAGAGGGAAGAAAGGAGGGAAGGAGGGAAGCAGAGACAGAAGGAAGGAGGGAAAGAGGGAAAGAAGGAAAGAAGCAAGAAAGAGGGAAGGAAGGCAGTAGGGAGAGAGGAAGGAGGAAGGAAAGGGGGAAAGAAAGGAGGGAAAGAAGGACGGAAGCAAGGAGAGAATGAAAGAAGGAAAGAGGGAGGGAGAGAGAGGAAGGAAGGGAGGAAGTGTCTTCTTTGCATCATCTGTTATACTTCAGTGATCTTCACAGTACCCAGTGGGATTAATATAATCATTCCATTTCCAAAGACAAAGAAATGGGGCACAAATAGGTCACACAGGGAGTAAATAAATGGCGCAGGTGGATTTGACGTAGCAGAACGCCCAAACTCAGGGACTCCTGACTATTCTGTTGCACTCTGCAGACAGGGTGGGTGTAAATGAAGTGAGCGACATTTGTACCCCTACAAAGGGCTGTGCACCCACCTCTCTGTCAATGCCTCCTCTTCCCTGCTGCTCAGGCTCCATTGCTTTTTTTTTCCCACACAGACCAGGAGCCCTCTGATCAGAAAGAAGACTCACTCATGAGGTTAATTGTCTGTCTATTTCAGGATACTCCCAGGAGGCAATGGGATAGAGTGGAAAGAATGTTGAGACCAGATTTAAGAGACTGTGCTTGAGCCCACCTGTCCTACTCCCTACTTGTGTGATGTTTAATAAGTCACCCCATCCTTGTAGACTTCAGTTTCATCATCTGTACAATGGGTGTTCACTCACAAACTTGCTGTGAAGATTGTCTCTGACATTATATATACCAAAATATCAAGTCATTTTAAAACCATAAAGTACAAACGTTATTAGGAAGTATCATATGATTAAGAGAGAATCCCAGAGAGTTCAACATGTTTTTCTCTTTGTATGTTTAAAATTACACAGTGGATAGATCTCTAGTAATGCCATATCCAACATCAGAGTACAAGGATTGTGGGGACATACCAGGGGTCTAAGGCCTTCTCTGGCTTATCAAATCACATTGCCTGGTAATACCCTCCTTTTCTTTCTCCCATGAAGAAGAGGTCCTGAGCATGGGCTATGAATTAGGAGGTCACTTTGTGGAATCTTTTTCCTTAAGTATGGACTTGATCATGTTTGTAAATGTACACGTGAACGTGCCCACATTCATTTCCATCCATTTTTTGCTTTTATGTTTCAGTCAGTAGTTTTTGGCAATGCCTTTGCAACACCATGAACTGCAGACAGGAAATAAGACCCATCCATTTATGCTAGTACAAGCTAAAGATTTTCTATAAAGTGCCCACATTTCCAGGCTGGGGGAATGGATTTCACTGCAGGAAAAAAAATATTGTGAGGTGAGAGAAGTGCAGCAAAGGAAAATATTGGCCACTTTAATGATTTAGAGAAGCATAAAAAACCTCCTAGGCTGCTGAGATTTCATATTTCCCCTTCTGCCAGGAAGGGGGCTGGAGTATGGGGTCTGATTTGAGCTGTTCTATGAGAAAGCACGAGGAAGCCCTGGCTAGCTCCTTCCTGAAGACTCTGTCACCTCCAATGAGGCACTGTCTGACCCAAAGAAAAAGAACTGGCAGTGGGGTTAGGGATCGGGGAAGGGGTTTTGAAGCAGGAATAAAGGTGGGCATGCCTCTCAGGTGGGACTATCCGTTCTGGAGCCCTGGAAGGCTCTAAGAGAGGCTGCTTCTCCATTTTACAGATGGGACAACTAAGAGAAGGCTGGAGATTTGAAGCGACTTTCCAAAGATCATCTTTCTAGTATGTAGACAAACTGGAACTAGAATGCAGGCCTTCCAGCTGCCAGCCTCAAATCCTTTCTACTATATCCGCTATTAATGTTGTTAGCATTATTGTTGGTATGATTACCATAACAAAAGGACCCTTGAGCACTTTCTATGTGCCAGGAACTGTACTAACAACTTTACATACATCATCATATTTAATTTTCATAACTGCTCTACAAGATATGTGTTATGATTCCCACAGTAGATGAGAAAACTGGGGCTCGGAGAGATTAAATGACTCACTAAGATCACGGATTTGAACCCAAATCTGTCTGACTCCAGAATCCATGCCAAAGCCACTTCCCAGTGGATATTTCTGAAGAGTAGAAAATGTAGGGACATAGAGTAAGAAATGCCACTTCTCAGAGAAGCTGCTCAACCTCACCAACAAAGAAACCCAGTCAAAAACAACTGGCTTGAGCAGTTCAGAGGATGGGGCTTTAGAGCAAAGCCCAGGATGGTTGGATGTAGATGGTAAACAAATGCGAAGCAGCCCTTTTCCCATACAGTTGTGGTAATTTGAATGGCTTGCAGCGGTGAGTAGTGGGAATTGAGCTATTAATAAAAGGAGCCGGCAGAATGATTTACAATCAGACATTAATATGGAGATTTTCATAAACACAATAATTCACACCCAAGCAGAGTCATAAATGTAAAGTTGCATTAACTATTCTAGTTGGCATGGAATGTCACACGCAGTGTGAAATTGAACATTCCATTGTACCATAATAATGGACTAATGGAAAAACTTTTCTTAGGGAGAAGGAGGAGGGGAAGGGTGGGGAACTGGGGTACCAGATATTTTCTGTTTCCACCTTGCTTATTCCTAGAAGTAACTATCACAAAGCTCTGCCCTTACCTTATACTTTTTAAAAAATACACTTTTCATCTTGCAATAATTTTAGATTTCCATAAAAGTTATAAAGACAGTAAGTAGAGAGAGTATCTCTTTCATCCAGTTTGCTCTTTGTTAACATCTTCCATACCCGTGATATATTTGTCAAAACTAAAAGATTAACAACACTGGCACAATACTGTTAACTACACTCCAGATTTTATTTGAATTGAGCCAGTTTTTCCATTAGTGATCTTTTTTTTTCTGTTTTAGGATCCCATCTGGGGTGCCCCGTGGCACCTAGTCATCACATCTCCTTAGTCGCTGGTCTGTGACAGGTTCTCCATCTTTCCTTGTTTTTCATGACCTTGGCAGTTTTGAAGGGTACTGGTCAGTTACGTTGTGGAATGTCCTTCAATTTGAGTCTGTCTGATGTTTTTCTCCTGTTAAAACTGGGGTTATGGGTTTGGAGAAAGCCTACCACCAAGCTGAATTGCCCTTCTCATCACATCATCTCAGGGGGTGCATTATATCCATGTGACTTATCACTGCTGCTGTTGACCTTCATCACTTGGTTGAAGTAGATAGTGTTTGTCAAGTTTCTAAACTGTGAAGTCACTATTTTTTTTGCCCTTTCTGTGTTCTTTCCTGTGGAAGCCAGTCACTAACTCCAACTCATATTGGGTGGGGAGTAGAAAGGAAGGCAGGATTCAGTTCTACTGCATGAGGGGAAGATAGACACAGATATTATTTGCCCTCTACTTTTAAAAAATTAGTTTTAGGTTGATCTCTAAATTTTACTATCAAATGTCCTGTCTTTCAAAGCAAATTATTTTGAACATAATTGGACTTGTTCTAGATCACCTCCTGTCGGAAGTAAACTCAAATCCCCCAAACTCTGTGACCTTTTCTCAGTCCTGATCCTCTGTGATCTCTCTGCAGAATTTGACATTGTTGGCCAATCTTTCTCATGGAGAAAAACTCCCCCTACTTCCCCTGCCATTCATTAGTCTCCTCTGTTTTCTTGTTTTCCTTCATAACTCACTGCCTTTCCATATCTGTCTCTATTTCCATCTCAATCTCTGTTCCTTTTCTTCTTCCCTCCACCTACCATATGTACTGTCAGCGGTCTCTGTGGTCCTCTTTCACTTAGCAATCCTTCTCCTTTCTCACCAGTGTTTCCCTTAGCAATCTCATTCATTAGATGGTTTCAATCATCATTATCATCCAGAGGACTCTTATCTCTACCTCAGCCTATCTCTATGGCTATAGTGCCTCTATCCGAACTCTTTCCTGGCCACCTTCACATTCTGCTATGCCATAAACACATCGTCTCTCTATTAGTGTACTGTTTCAGCTGCTTTAACATATGCTGAAATAACATGGACTAAACAACACACAAGGTTTATTTCTCTCGTGTGTGAAAATGTGAGCTGGTAGAGGTCTGAGGGCTATGGGAGTGGGAATAGCTCTGCTGGGGTCCATGTTATTCCAATACCACTGCCTTGGATGTTGCCTTTGCCCACGTGGTGGAATCTGAATCCTGAATGCCACTTTCCTGTACAGACCTTCAGGAACTGGAAAGAAGAATGAAAAACAAGTAGACCCCCTCCCTTTTTTTTTTAATGGAAACAACCTAGAAGTGGTACACATCACTCTGTTCACATCTCATTGATGAAAACTTAATCACATAGCAATACCTAGTTACAAGGGAGCCTGAAAAATAAAGTCTCTAGCTGGGTGGCCAACTCTACAACACAGAAGGGAATGAATATTGGGACAATTGACAGTCTCTGAAACCACCATTTTGCTCTGTTTCCTGACTCTTGTAACTCCTTTCTTGACCCACTTCTCCTCTAGTCTTCTTAATATGTGCTACTATATTGTTAATATTTATGAATTCTCATTCTAATAATCATAATTGCCAACTTAGCTATCTTTGATAGCTCCCCTTATTTCACTGTAACAACTTCCCATATGTTTAAGATTTCCTCTCCCTTCTTACTAACTCTACACCAATTCAGACCTTCATTGCCTCTCATCTGAGGTCTTATGATAATTTTTTCTTTATTTTTTTCATCAGCCAATGGGCAAAGGAAGAAGTCTTATGATAATTTTATAAATAGTCTTCATGCTTTTAGTCCCTCATTACTCTAAAGCACCTTTAATATGGCTGCTGATTAATCTTAGTCAACACAGCCCAACTCCTCAATCCCATGCATAAATCCTCAGTGGCTCCCTATCACCAACTCAATAAAGTTCAAGTTTCTTACCCCAGCCCTAAGCCTTAACAGACTCTCTGGTCCACCTTCACTCTCTCTATTTGGTTCTGAATTATATGCATTCTCCCTTTCATGAGAGAATGGCCTAATCTCCCCTCCCTGTTACTATCATCATAATAGAATAACAGCTAACACGTATTGATTGCTTACTTTGAGCCAAACACAGTTACATACATTACTTCATTAAATACTTGCAACAGGAATGACATCAGCAAGATGGTGGAGTAGGACTTTCTGGTGCTCATCCTCTCACAGAAACATCAGTTTGAATAGCTATAGGTGCATAATACCTTCACAGAGCTAAGGAAAGTAGGTAAGAGATTGCAGCACCTGGGTGCAGCACAGAGATTTTTAAAAGACACACTTGAGAGGGCAGGAAGGAAAATTTAACATTACCTGCATCAACTCCACCTCCAACTTCAGGCAGCACAGAGAGATGCTCTCTGCTTGGAGGAGGAGAGTGAAGCAAGCACAGGATTTTGGCTCAGATCCCAACACTGGGCCCACCCCAGTCAAACCAATCATCTGACAGGTTCCCATGGCTCTAGATTACGGGCCAGCACCACAGACCAAGCCTCTAGGCCTACTTTTATGCCAGGCCAGCCCCAGCAGCCCCAGGCTGTGGACCAGCTTCTATAGACTCAGCCTTCAGGTTTACCCCAGTGCTAGGCCAGCCTCCAAAGACTCAGGCTCCAGATCTGCCTCAAACTTCAGGCCTGCCCCACTGTCAGGCTGACCCTAGTGGCCCAAGGGTTACATCCCCAGCACCAGGTCAGCCCCCACAGACCAATACTCCAGGTCAAGGCCCACAAGCCTACTTTCTAGGACCTGCTCAGGTCCAGGCTGGCCCCCACTGACTCAAGCCCACTGTGTCCCAGGATCAGGCTGGCATTCACAGATTCAGGCTTCAGACTTATCCCCACAGACTCAGGGTTCAGGTCCACCCCAGCTCCTAGTCAGCCCTGGCAGACTCAGGTTTAAAGCCTGCCCCAGCATCACATCAGCCCCTATGGACCTAGGCTTCAAATTGGCTCCTATGAATACAGATGTTAGGCCCACCTTCATGGACCCAGGTCCCAGGCCAATGGCCCAGGCTACAGGCCCACGCCCTAGCAGACCCAAACTCTAGGACCTCCCCAGTGGTTCTAAGTTCTAGGCTCATCGCCATGGATTCAGGCTCCAGACCTGCCCATCTGCTCACTCAGGCATCAGACCAGCCTGCTTAAGCCCCTAGCAGCAAGCCCACCTACAAATCATGTCAGATGGCTTGCCTATAATCTCTGGATGAGCTGACTTGTAAAGGTCTTTTCCTGATGACACCAGTTTCTAAAGATTGGAATAAGTACCTACATTCTCAAATGTGCAAACACCAATGCATAGCCACAAATATCATGAACAATCAGGTAAACATGACACCACCAAAGAAACAAAATAAAGCACCAGTAACTGACTCTAAAGAATTGAGATTTACAAACTTCCTGACAAAGTATTCAAAATAACAGTCTTAAAGAAGCCCCATGAACTACAAGAGAATACAGAAACAAAAATCAGGAAAACAATATACAAACTAAATGAGAGGTTCAACAAAGGGTACAAACCATGAAAAAGGACCAAAGACAAATTCTAGAGCTATAGAATCCAATGGCCAATCTAAAAAATTTTATAGAGAGCTTCAACAGCAGATTTGATCAAACAGAAGAAAGAATCAGTGAGCTCAAAGACAAGTCATTTGAAATTGCCCAGAGGCAAAATGGAAAACAAAAAGAAAAAGAGTAAAGAAAGCCTACAGAAATTTTAGGACACCATCATGTAAACCAATGTATGCATGATGAGTATTCATGTGAGGCTTGTCTATCCCTCACAGTACCAAATGATTCCCTGGTTATGATTCTGAAAGCAAGGAATTTAATGCTGACATACATCAGAAGCATATCACTGGTTAGAATGCTGCAGATTACTTGCGTTACCTAATGAAAGATGACAAAGCTGCTTACAAGAAACAGTTCTCTCAATACATAAAGAACAGCATAACCCCAGACCTGATGGAGGAGTTGTATAAGAAAGCTCATGCTGCTATATGAGAGAACCCAGTTTATGAGAAGAAGCCCAAGAAATAGGTTAAAAAGAAGAGGTGAAACCATCCCAAAATATCTCTTGCCCAGAAGAAAAATCAGGGACCTCAAAAGAAGGCAGGCTTCCTCAGAGCCTAGGAGTGGGCTGCTGAGAGCTATGTCAAGTAATTTTCTATGAGGATTTTTCAGATAAATACAATAAACCTACTGACCAGGCAGCAAATAAATAAATATGTAAATAGATTTTCACCAAGTCACATAACCAAACTCTCAAAAGTCAAAAACAAAGAGAATTTTGAAAGGAACAAGAGGAGAGCAAAAATTATATACAAGAGAACCCTCATAAGACTACCTGTCAATTTCTGAGTAGAAACCTTGCAGACCAGGAGAAAGTGGGATGATATATTCAAAGTATTAAAGGAGCCTTTCTGTCTGGTGTCATCAGGTAAACCAAGATGGATGCATACAAATACATCCAGGAGCTAATGAAGAAGAAGCAGTCTGCTATCTTACACTTTCTTCTGAAGGTCTGCTGCTGGCAGTACTGGCAGCTCTCAGCTCTGCACAGGGATCCCGACCCCACCTGGCCTGATAAAGCATGCCAACTGGGCTACAAGGCCAAGCAAGGTTACATTATATACAGGATTTGTGTGCACCATGGTGGCCAAAACTGCCCAGTTCCTAAGGGTGCAACTTATGACAAGCCTATCCATCATGATGTTAACCAGCTAGTTTCCTTGAAGCCTTCAGTCCACGGTGGAGGAGTAAGCTGGACACCACTGTGGAGCTTTAAGAGTCCTGAATTCTAACTGGGTTGGTGAAGATTCCATGTACAAATTTTTTGAGGTTATCCTAATTGATCCATTCCATAAAGCTATCAAAAGAAATCCTGACACCCAGTGAATCACAAACCAGTTCACAAGCACAGGGAGATGTATGGGCTGACATCTGCAGGCTGAAAGAGCCATGACTTTGGAAAGGGCCATAAATTCTATCACACTATTGGTGGTTCTTGCCAGGCAACTTGGAGAAGGCACACTACTTTCCAACTCTATTATTACAAATAATGCAAGTAAAGTTTGTAAAATTCCTACATAATAAACAACTTAGGACAGTCGTGTCTGTCTATAGGTGTTATTTGTGTGTTAAAACTGGTCTTCAGATTGTTTCGTGAATGCTTTGTCAAATTATGAAAGTTAAAGTGCAGTAATGTTTGACAATGACTATAAGTGATGGTGTATCTTGTTTCTAATAAGATAAACTTTTTTTGTCTTTGCTCTGTCTTATTAGGAAGTTGTATGTCACTGTTTAAAACATATTGTGTGGTATAATAGGTTTAAAATAAATTCTTTAAAAGAGGAAAAGAAAAAAAAGTACTAAAGGAAAACAACAACTGCCAACAAAGAATACTATACCTGGCAAGGTAGTCATTTAGAAATGAAGGAGAGATAAGGACTTTTTCAGACAAACAAAAGCTGTGGGAGTTCATCACCATTAGACCTACCTTACAAGAAATGCTAAATAGAATGCTCCAAGCTGAATAAAAAAGGATGCTAATTAGTGAAACAAAAATGCATGAAAGTATAAAACTCAGACGTAAGTGAATTTCATTGTAATCAATAAATCAAGTTTAATAGGAAAAAATCCTCACAATAATCCCATAATATAAATGATAGTTATAACTGTTGTACAAATGAGGAGCAGAGGCTCTGAAGTGTAAATTAAATTATCCCCGATTTTGTGATTAGAATGTGACAGAGCCAAAGTTTGGTCCCAACTTTGTGTGACTCCAGAACCTGTGTTTTTAGCTTGAAATGACACCATATTTCATCCTGCGTATCTTCTCAGGTTGCTCCTTTTATCAGAAATGCACTTTCTTCTTATCGACTCATGGCAAAATCTTAACCATCTTTCAAGATCTGCCTTGCATGCCTCTTATTCCATGAAGACTTCTCTAAAATGCTCAGTTGGAATTTATGCCTTTTTCCTCTAACTCCTATAGCCACATGTCTGTGCCTTTCTTTCAACACTTACCATCTCCTATCTCATATTATAGTGCCTTGTAGATATGTATTAATTTCTCTAGACTCAATCATGAACTCAAGAAAGTGAATACTATTGGGCAATCTAGGGCATGTTTTTGTCCCCGAAGTGGAGCATTTACTGCCTGGCCTCAGTCTTCACATCTAAATATAGTATCAAAAATATTTTTCGTATATAACCCCTCTTCTTCATCCCTATTACTGCTTCCCTCATTCATGCCCTCAAAATGTCTCTCCTGAACCACTACAGTTGTTCCTTAACTTATGTGCCTAATCTATTTTTGAATTCCTCCTCCATAAGGCTTGCAGTGTAATCAATCCCTATCAGTGGCTTCCACTGGTCAATGTGATGTACTCTACATATCTTAACCTGGTATAGAAGACTCAGTATTGAGGATCATACCTACCTTTTATGTATAGCCTATACTTGTCTTTTTATGATCTAGAAATATTATCTACACTATGCAAGGTTTCATACTTTCATGCCTTTCTCAGGCTATTCCATCATTCTGAATTGTTTCCCCATCTTTCTTTGTTTATCTTCATCAAGACTCATCTTGGGCAAGATGACCTTCAAGAAGCATTACCTGAATTCCACTTCCACTTTGTGCTAGCTGCTCTTCTTTTTTTCTCTCATGACATATTCATATCTTATCATGCTCAGATGCATATTTTTCTTCATTGTATCATGTTAGTGGAAATTGTCTATTTATGTGTCTGTCTCATTCATCTGTGTGCTCATTTTTTAGGGTTAGCAAACATACCCTGGTCATCTTTATCTTCCTTGCACCTAGGTTAGTACATATATTGAGTACTCAAATGTAGTAGTTTGTTGAACGCATCATAAAAATCAGTTATTGTATTGTACCTTAATACAGTGATACCACCAGGGCCTGCTGAAGTTTACATATTGCCTATATTAAATGATTTCATCTTGCTGTTTTCCTGCAGTCTGTTTGCTGTCATTTCACACTTGAAAATACTTGCATCTATCAGCTCCTCTTCCAATAGGATTTTATTGAATGTCCTTCTAATACAGGTCCACAGATACAGATCGGAAAATCAACATGGCTACAATAGTATTAGAACAAGACTACAATGATTTTGAGGGGATTTCACACAGGCTTCTGTGTCAGTAAATTTTGTGAATTTTATAAATATAGCAGCAACACCTGTTTTGATTGGTTAAATTATTTTGATCCTGTTTCTGGTTCTCAGTATGTTCTGGAGAGATGTGGCTCCAGAATTCAGATGACAGACCCAGAGCCAACTGGGATACACCATGCACCATTCTGCTCTTTCTTTGATTATGGTAATTTTAGTTTGACCAGGACTATTTTAGGCATATGCTTTTTGCATTCATGCATTTTATCACATTTGATCCCCAGAAGATCCCTTTGCAGCTGATATATTATCTGAATTTTACAGGTAATAGAAGAGACACACAAAAGGTTAATGGGCACATCTAAGGTCACACAGTCAGTAAGTAAATGAATCATGCTGAAAATCAGGTGTCTTCACTCAAAATCCAATGTTCTTTCTTCTATCCCACACTTCGCTCCATATAAGTTTTGTGTGAGAAAACTGTATTTGTCTAAACCACTGTTTTTTCAAACTGCAGGTTGAAACTCACTAGTTGGTCATAAAATCAATTTAGTGAGGGCCAAGCGGCATTTGAATAGAATGGAATGAAATTAGAATAGAATAGAATAGAATAGAATAGAATAGAATAGAATAGAATAGAATAGAATAGAATAGGTGGAGTATGACATGTCAGAGTGTAAGTATTGTTTCTTGAAACTTGTTTCTCAGGTCACAATGTAAAATATTCTTTCTTTCTTTCTTTCTTTCTTTCTTTCTTTCTTTCTTTCTTTCTTTCTTTCTTTCTTTCTTTCTTTCTTTCTTTCTTTCCTTCCTTCC
>NW_012120709.1:22328595-22375912 GCF_000951035.1 Colobus angolensis palliatus | reverse complement strand
TCTTTTTCTTTCTTTTTCTTTTCTTTCTTCTTTTCTTTTCTTTCTTTGACAGAGTCTCACTCTGTTGCCTAGGCTGGAGTGAAGTGGTGCAATCTCAGTTCACTGCAACCTCTGCCTCCCAGGTTCAAGCAGTTCTCCTGCCTCAGCCTCCCAAGTAGCTGGGACTACAGGCACATGCCACCATGCCCAGCTAATTTTTTTGTATTATTAATAGAAACAGGGTTTCACCATGTTAGCCAGGCTGGTCTCAAACTCCTGACCTCAGGTGATCCACCCACTTAGGCCTCCCAAAATGTTGGAATTACAGGTGTGAGTCATCATGCCCGTACTAAAATATTTTTCTTATATTGGGTCATAGAAAAAAAAAGCCTATTTTTTTAACCTCTTTTTATAAAACTGAAGTTGCCAAAGTGAGTTTATCATTACCCAAACCACAGGAATATCTCAGTTCTCATCTTCTTTGATCCTTTGGTGGAATTTTATACTTTCCTGTACTTTCATCATCACAAAATGCTTGCCTTCCCTGGCCTCTGAGCTCTCCCTTTCTCCTGGTAGTTCCATCTCTCTAACAATCCTCATTCTACCACCTAAACATTGATATTCCCTAGAGTTCTCTAGGACCCACTTTTCTTCTTGCTGTGTCCTCTTGACATAAAAAAACAGCTTCAACCATTGTCTAAAAACCATTGATGCCTAGATCAATGCACCTAATCGTGAGTCCTCTCCCAAACTCCAGACTCATATTTTTAGCTGTCTACTGAACACCTCCTTCTTGATATCCATGAGTCTCTCAGAGTCAGCATGTCCACATGAATTTATTGTCATCTCTCCAAACATCCTCTCCTTCTATGTCAGTGGGGGACACCTTCTTTCACCCAGCCACCAAAGGTAATAGCCTGGGAGTCCTCCTAGAGTCCTCTCTGTCTCTCCTGCCTTGATATCCGATCAATTGCCAGATCCTGTCAATTCTGCCCCTGCTATACCTCTCGAAATTGTCTGCTCTGCCACTTTCTTAGTTCACAGCCTAATTATCTCTCATTGAACTACTGCCTTCATTATCTCCTCTTCCAGTCAGTATTTCACACTGCTGCCACAATTTCAAAAATGCAAATCTGACCAGGTTGGCTCTCTCTGTAAATCACCACAGAGTTTGTGCCAGTGTGGACTGACAAAGATGCATATTTCTCAGCATTACCTGCAAGCCCCTTCATTCTTCTCACTGCTGCTTCCTTGCCTCCTCCCCGCTCCTCTCTCTCCTGTCTGCTCAGGTTCTCTTCTGTGCTGCAGGGGACATGCCAGGCTCCTTTGACCCTCTTGATGAATGCACACACTGTTGTCTTTGCTTGAATGCTCCTCTCCTTGCTCACCCTCATCCACCTGCCAACATTCTATTTCAGGTGTAACTCTACTGCTGCCTCCTGGAAGGTTCCTCTTCCTCAGACTTATCTCCTGTGTCGACAATGTAGGATGCATCCATGGCTTTAGGACATTCCCTAAGTACTTTTTGCCTCTCAGATCATGCTCAATTATAATTGATTATTTGCATTTCAGATTCCACCGCTCTACTGTGAACATCTCAAAAACTAGAATTATGACTCATCCACTTTCCTATGCCCAAGGCACCAGCGTATAGTAGGTGTTCAATAATATTTATAAAATAAATGAAGTCTCAGTTCTGCCATTTACTAGCTATTACTTTGAGCAACTCCCCTAACCTCTTAAGCTTCATTTTCTTCCTCTATAAGTGGATAGAAACTAATGATTATTGAGTACTTCTATGCATCATGCCCTATATTATATGTCTTTACATATGTTATTTAATTTTCACCACAAACCTCAGAAATAGAAACAATTCCTCATCCTACAGGTAAGAAAAGGGAGACAAATGAAGCAAATTGACCACGGTGTGGTAGTCAGAGCCAGAATTTGAACTTAAGTCTGTCTAACTCCAGAGCTCTTTCCACTACACCAAGCTGCCAATAAAATGGAGAAGACTATCGACCTCACTGGGATTAAATGTGATAATGTATGTGAAAGCACTTTGTAAACTGTTAAACGCCATCAAAATGTGAGATGATATTATTGTCATTAAGATCTGCGATGGTCTGCATATCATGGTCAGAATTTTCAGTAACTGATATTGGAAATCATTCAGTTGTAGCTGGCTTCTAGGGCCTATGGGAATCAGACACCTCTCTGGGGCTATTTCTGCAGCATACTTGTTCCCCTGCTTGTAGATGCAAATAAATAACAGCAATGCAACAGGAGGCCCAGTGAAGCACAAGGATGCTGCATGCCCCAGGAGAAACAATGATGGGTATGCTTGTCAGTTACAGGTTACAGCACCCTATGAATGTCCTGCTGACACCACTGTGTTTTAGAATCTTCAGGCTGCTTTGTTGTTGCACCATCCCATTTAGAATCTTGGCGTGTGCTGAGGGTCGCGAACTGCACTGCTTTTAGCTGCTGCCACCAGTTTGTGAATCATCCTGTTTACAATCTTTCAGACGCTATCTGGGTGGCGCGCCTGCAGAACAGCAGTGATATATGGCATTGCCTGCTTCAGGGAGGTGACAGGGAACCACCATGAGAAGCAAGATTCACAGTCAAAACATATTGCATTTAGCTAGCCATTTAAGTCACCCAAGACCATCAGGTAGGTCCTGACAGGACAGCTGACCAAGGTCATATGATGGTCATGGGCCACCAGAGTTACTTTCTCCTATTGAAGGTGTGGATGGTGGAAATAAAGCCTTGCATTTTTACTGATCATGCAAACTGCCTGGGCAGTGGAAGGTTAGCTCCTTAATTTTCTCTTTCATCGTTTAAATTCTACTTAATTCCATGTAGCATCATTGGCTTGTTAATGTCTCTTGTTTTTTATTGCTGCAAAGAAACATGCTCTAACCAATCTGGACAAACCATGCACATGTCTGTAATTTAATGTCTGCTGACGCTCGTTGGAGACATTTTTCTTCAAGCATATTTTCCCTGGGTCTAGAAAACCTTTCTTGTGACTTGCGTCCTTCCAACATCCTTTTCCAAACTCAGTTTTCCTCTCAAATTTATGCAAACAAAAGCAAGAGAAGACTTTACAATGATTAAATGAAAAGGCTGTGTAGAGAGATTCCCCTAGATATGGAATCAAATTTTGAAAAAGTTTACCTTATTTCTTAGAAGCTATGAAATGTGATTTCCTCTAATGAGTAACAACTAATTAAAGCTTGTGTGTTAAAGCAAATGCCTCCCAATTTTATCCCTTCAGAGGCAGCCTCCTCTGGACGCTCTCAGCTTTGTCCCAGAAATGGTGGCCCGTGTTCAATTTTGGAGTGCAATATGTGGGACTGAATCTGATTTAAACATTGCCAGCTCGCTCTAGAACATTCCTAATATACTATAAAGTGCTAAGACGTTTACAATAGTCTGGCTTTTCTACTGCAAGTAGATAATTAGTCACCCTTGTTCATCAACAATGTGTTTAGATATCAACTTACTTTAAATTTCTTTGGGGGCAGACACATACACACACATTATATATAATGCATATATATACACATTATATGTACATAGAGACAGTATATATTATATAATGCATATATATAATATATACACACATATATATATAAAATCCACCATCTTCTGGTGATAAAACAGGAAAGGGGGTTAATGTGTGTATATAATGTATATACATTATATAGATGTATATGTATATAATATAAGGTACACACATTATATACATAAAATGCACATACATTTTATATATATTAACACTGATGTGTATATAAAATGTATATACATTAATGTTAATGTGTACATATAAAATTTGTGTGTGTGTGTGTATATATATGGTGGATTATGGATGGTGAATTATGGTGATGGTGGATTATGGATCATCTGCAGGCCATGTTATTAGCCCCTGCAGAATAGTCAGAATCGGATCAAGTGATAGAATAGACTTAATTGTCATCATTTTCATCCTAAGTACTTAACACCCTGGCTTGCAGAACCTCTGTATTTACTGCGGAGGGCTGTGTATATGTGTTGCCATTTTAAAGATGACAAGAGTGAGGCCTGAAACACAAAGTAATTTCCATAGGCTGAGCAGTTTGTAAGGGTGGGAATCGAACCTGATGCTCTTGATTCTCTGTTCCAGCACTCTACACTGGTCCAAGCTGTTTCCAAACACTTTAGAGACAGTAAACATTTAGGGTTCTCTGGTCTTCTTGCCTCCATCTTTGATCATTTCTGTTGTTTTGGGGAGCTGAGGGCATCTGGAAGGAATCAAATCTTATAACTCCGTGCCTAAGTTGTGCCCCTGAGATGCTGTAACTCACAGGTAACAGAGTTGAATTGAAACTAATAGCCCAGCATGGCTCACTGCAGTGTTCTGAACTTACCTACAGATTTGCTGTGGTGTTACTTATGGAGATGACAGATTTAGTGTAGCTCAGCTTAATAAAATAGCATTTATGGGAATATCTGCACAATTAGAGCACACTTCAGCCAATGTGGCATCATACACATTTGGACACTGTTCTTTGGAGACTGGCATGAGTTCCGGCAGTTGAACAGCAGTTGGCATACAGGGAAGGTACCCTAAAAAGGATTAGGAGAAACTTCCCAGCTTTTGGGAGACAATTCTCCTTTATGCCCCATTCCACTTTTGAGGGAATATCTCCATCACAGGTGCCTATGTTGTATCAGGGTGTTCTAGTTCCTGAGCAGTCTCTGGAGACAAGTAGGTACAGTTGAACTTAGCCAAGCAAACTCACTTTTCACCTCTGTGATCCTGAACATGTATCTCCACCTCCCTGGGCCTCCCTTTCCTCATCTCTAAAATCTGGGAGTTGGGTTAATAATCTCCAAAAGGCTAGAATTAGAAGTCTGTTTCTTTGGGGTCGTTCACTCCACAATCTAGGATGAAAGTAAAGCGTTCAGTCAGCATGACTTGGGGGAATCATCTCTGCATTTCACAGCTCTGAACTCCATCTAACCCCTGTCTGCCTCCCACTCCCAGTAGCAGATATTACCTAGAACTGCCTAAAGTCGCTGAATTCCCAGACACAGAATGCAATAGGAGTGGGATTGTGCCCTCGAAGTCTTGTCTTTCTTGAAAATGTCTATGGTAGTTTTCTATAGGGTCTTCATAAAATGGTCATGAGCCTAAAATTACTATTGAGGCAAATAGTTGATGGACTATTTGACTCCATTGAGTGACTTGCCAGATGGTTTTAGAGCTGTGTAGACATAGTCCTGGTCAAAACTGTTGAAAGCATTTGTGTAGGCAAGCCCAGCCTCAGTTAGTGTCACAGTGACCAGCTGGGAAGTGGAAAATGTAACCAAACAATGGACTGCTTTCTTTTCATCAAGCCAAATAACCAGTTTTACTGATTTTCTTTTCCCACTGACTTAATTGTTTTTGCAACTGATATGACTCACTTCACAGACTGTTTCCAATCATACGAGTGCAGCCCGAGTTGCGGAGGGTTGTGGTTACTGTTCCTTCCACCCCAATGAGGTGGGAGCTGAGAAGTCCGGTGACTCACCACAGGCTACCAGCCATGTGATGGCGCTTCGTCACATTGTCCTTCTGCATACCCAGCACTTTGCTGCAGACATGGAAATAAACAGATGCTGTGAGATAGCAACACAGACACACACACACACACACAGACACACACGCTATATCAAGAAAGTATGGTCAAGATGCCATAAAACTGAAAGGGCTAGGCATCTTGAAACTTTGTAAATAGCCATTAACCCAGGACAAATTGGGCCCATTAATAAAGAAAAATGCCAATTTCATTGATTTGCCTGTCTTACAGTTCACTTGCTTCTCTTCTCGGTGTGACAAGCTCCACCTCCAATCATCTTGCACTCTCTAACAGAGAGGCTAGAAACTAGCACTGGTGGCCGGGCGCGGTGGCTCAAGCCTGTAATCCCAGCACTTTGGGAGGCCAAGACGGGTGGGTCACGAGGTCAGGAGATCGAGACCATCCTGGCTAACACGGTGAAACCCCATCTCTACTAAAAAATACAAAAAATTAGCTGGGCGAGGTGGCGGTCGCCTGTAGTCCCAGCTACTCGGGAGGCTGAGGCAGGAGAATGGCATGAACCCGGGAGGCGGAGTTTGCAGTGAGCTGAGATCTGGCCACAGCACTCCAGCCTGGGCGGCAGAGCGAGACTCTGTCTCAAAAAAAAAAAAAAAAAGAAACTAGCACTGGCCTGAATCAGCTCTGTGGAGCCCAAACTGGAATGCACCTCATCCAACTTTGTGGAATGGAGTAGGAGTGTAGTTGGGAGCTTAATTGAGCAGATAAACTGGTCAGTAAGTCACAGAAGCCGTATCTAAAGGGGTCATCAATGTAGGGAGCACCTGAAATGGTTATAGGGTGTGAGGGTCTGTAAGTGCCAAGACTTAGAAAAGGATGAATGTAAGGAACCAAATGCTGAAATGGGTGAGCAAAAGTCCTACAGTGGGTCCTGCAGAATGCCCGAGACAGGCAGCTGTTGATGGTGGCTAGTTTTCTACCAGCTCCTGGGCCTCTGGCTGAGGGCAAGCCAGTCCCGAGATATCAGAGTAGAGACATGGCACTATCATTTTGCAAAATGCTTTCTACCAATTTGTTTCTACTAAAGTTGAATATACCCATGCCCTATGATTCTGGCAATTTCACTCTTAGCTATATAGAAATACATGTATATAACCACTAAAGGACCCGTTAAAGTGATTAGAATAGCATTATTCATAGAACCCCAATCCAGAAACAACTCAAATGTTTCTCAACACTGGAATTGATCGTTGTAATTTACTTAGAAATAGGATAATATGCAGCAATGAAAAAGAACAAACTGTTGCTTACAAACATATTATTAAGCAAAAAAGAGGTAGATACAACATAATGTACTGTGTATGCGTCCATTTATATAAAGTTCCAAAAGAGCCAAAATGAATCTATGGTGATTGAAGTCAAGTGATCGCTTTTGGAGACAAAGGTAGAAGTTGGCGGGTGGAATGGGGCCCAGTGGAGTGCTGGGGAGTGCTGGGGATTTTCTATTTCTTGATCTAGGTGGGAGTTATGCTGGTGTATTTACTTTTTGTGTATATCGTAATCACATACGAATATTTATATTAATAAAAATTTTTGGCAGGTTATAAAAAGGGGGACAGGCAAAGTAGACACGGGGGTATAAAAGTCCTCTGTCACGAGGTGCATTTCTCATGGGAATAAGCATGACTGCACTGACTGATTATGTAGATTTCATCTTGCCTGGTGTCTGAGGGTGTTCAGTCCGTGTCGTCATCTCAGAACTTGGCTGAAAAACTGAAGACTGAAGGGAGGACAATCTGATGTCCATGCCCTTCACCTAGAGAGGAATGCCCAGAAAGGGGTGGTTGTGGCAGGGTAGGTGAAAGTAGAAGTGCATGCTTGGCAGAGTAGGGAGAGTATAAAGGGGTGTGGAAGCAGGGAAGGCAGGGCCCACTGGCTTCTCACATCTGGACTCTGAAACCACCATCTGATGCAGCACTTCTCGGAAGCACCCGTGCTCATCTCCACCAGCTGACACCCCCAGCCACATCTGCACCACCCCAGCTAATCACTGCCCACAATTGCCTACACCTGTCTTCCCCTCCTGCCTGCCCCTGCCACCTGCCTGCCTGCCACTTTCAGTTCCCACGCTAAATCAATAACAAAGTCCTCCGAGGGCTGCCTAGCTTCTCTGTTGATGCCTCCTCCCCTTAAACCCACTTCCCCTCCTCCCCTCTCCAAGCCTGATCCATCTGCCCAAGCTCAGCTCTACTTCGACAGGACTGGCAGGGTGGCTCCGGTTGCAGACAGCATGGCCCTCCCTGGCCTTAGCAGCTGCCGATGCTGCAGTTTAAGAATCACCATGTCTGGGGAAAGTCCATTAAAAGACAGTAGCAATGTATATTGTGCAGTGACCCTCTGGGCACCCAATTCCACCTTGTTAATGATCTCTTTGAAATAGCCAAGGCTGTGGAGGGAGATGTGGTTCAGAGGTCCCCAGGACTATGTTGTTAGGACACAGCTGCACTTGCTCTGTTTGGACAACATTCAGGAATCGCTCTCCTGCTAATGGGGGCAGGTCCTCAGAGACCCACTCAGCCAATTAAAATGCTCTTCAGGAATGTGCTGAATGTCCAGCCACTGGGCAGATCTGTGAATGTTTATCCTGGCAAGGAGAAAGCTAAAGAGGTAGCCATCTATTCCATGTGGAGGAACGCATGTTCCAACGGCAAGTCTCCTAACTGTTTCTCTTCTTAGTCAGGACACTCAGGTGAAAGTGACATATTCCAGACACACTCGCTGCCTTAACAGAGGTGATACACAATCCCCTGTAATCCAGCTGTGACTCTACCACTGCCCTCCCACTCAAGGAAGCAAACTGAAATGCAAGTAAAGCAAGAGAGATGTTACGATAAGCACTCTTTCAAATTTTCTCTATTTTACAAAATCACCATGCCAGCAAGCCGGGCTTCTTACCCATTTAAAGTTTGAGAATAGGTTGAGATCGTTTCGGCCCCAAGACCTCTAATCATTCGCTTTACCGGGTAAAACTGCGTGGGAGATTGGGTTTGCGAGAGCGCCAGCTATCCTGAGGGAAACTTCGGAGGGAACCAGCTACTAGATGGTTCAATTAGTCTTTCACCCCTATACCCGGGTTGGACGAGTAAAACATTTTACAAAATGTTTTATTATTGGTAACAAATTACTTGCAGTGTACCTCAAAACAGATGAGGCAAACCAGTGTGTTTTGACACCTAAGCTAAGAACTGTGGCTAGGGAATATGGAAACCATTAGCTAACCACACTATAAGAAACACATTGGTGGCAGGATATAAGGAAGAACTCCCAGGTAGTAAGACTTGAGCATTCGATAAAAGCTCAGCACACATTTAATGAGTGCCTGCTTGGTGCCAGGCTCTTTCCTAGACTTGGGGTATGATTGGTTATTGCAAAAGTAACTGGAATCCGTGAATATCTTTTTTTTTTTTTTTTGAGGCAGAGTCTCGCTCTGTTGCCCAGGCTGGAGTGCAGTGGTGCAATCTCGGCTCACTGCAAGCTCTGCCTCCCGGGTTCATGCCATTCTCCTGCCTCAGCCTCCCGAGTAGCTGGGACTACAGGCGCCCGCCACCACGCCTGGCTAATTTTTTGTATTTTTTAGTAGAGACAGGGTTTCACCATGTTAGCCAGGATGGTCTCTATCTCCTGACCTTGTGATCTGCCCACTTCGGCCTCCCAAAGTGCTGGGATTATAGGTGTGAGCCATGTGAATATCTTTAAGAAAAATGTAGAAAATCACCTAAAGCAGAGATTTGACAGAAAATGGCTTGGGTTGTTGACATTCCCAAGATATTTAATTCCCATTTCCTTCCATTCCTCTCCAAGCACTTAGGGATGATTTTGGGGCTATAGTCAGGTCTGGGCCATAGAGTTTCAGAGTCTAAGAAGCAGCTCTATCATGTGGTTCATAGTCTCACCTGCCTGGTCACGAGTTCTGTGAATTCATGGGCTTCATCCTGGAGAGGGGGTGAGAAAATGGCTCTTAAACGTGATCTTTCTGTGGAGGGAGGGTGCCAGTGCCCTCACCACCATGGCCCTGCTAATGGGAACAGTGTTGTCAAGGGTCCTAAACTGGAAATTAAGAGACATAGATTCTAGCCCCATTAAAGCATAATAATTTTAGGCAAGACATTAGGGGTCCAAGGCCTCCCATATCCACCCAACAACAAGGGCTTCAATCCAGGATGTTGAAGTATATTGCTGTTAAAACACAGAACCCTGGAAGCTGGAGAACACCATTACCCTAACTCACCATGGGGAAATCCGATACTGCACCATTCTATTCCGTCCTCCTATGTTATGACAAAGTTCTGTCCATTATTTTTAAACCAGGAGCATACCTCCAAGCCCACTACCCTTCTGTGATACAGTCTTTCTGTCCTTTCCAAACTCCCACTCCCTCACATTTAATCATCCAATTATTTTCCCTTTCCAGAATTCTCCTTAATCTCCTAGATTAAGAAGAGGAGCATGTCCTCTCTGGCCTCATTTGTCTCCCTGAGCCTGTGCCCCTGGCCAGTCATTTCACCTGCCCTCAGCCAATCTGGAAGTGCCCACTCTCCCGACCCGTGAGTCCCTTGGTGCTAGAACCCAAACAGAGCCCAGGTTCAACCTGCTGCCATAGCAAACACTGCAGGAGAAAACAAGTCATGGGTCCACCCACAATCTATAAGGTGAGCTGGGCCACCATCTCTTCAGGAATCATTTCCTTAGCTTTAACTGACCTCCCCATCAGAACTCTTCCACACCATCCTCATTTTCCTCAGTCTCTCCAATCTGCTGCTATCCCACACACTTACTGTGTGAGTTGGCTAGGTCTGCTGTAGCAAATACTACAGACTGAAGCCTTAAACAACAGAAATTTACTTCCTCACAGTTCTAGAGGCTAGAAGTCCAAGATCAAGGTGTTGGCAGAGCTCGTTTCTTCCAAGGCCTCTCTCTTTGTCTAACAGATGGCTACCTTCTCCTAATGCATGTCTGTGTCCTAATGTCCTCTTCTTGTAGGGAGTCCTATTAGATTAAAGCTCATTCACTCATATGTTCTATTTTACCTCAATTTCCTTGTTAAAGGCTCTGTCTCCCAATACAGTCACATTCTGAAGTACTGGGGGTTAGGACTTCAACATATAAATTTGGCAGGGGAGGGATGCAATGTAGTCCGTGCTACGTACCCTTAAATGACAACCTTGCTTTCTGTTTATTGGAAGACAAGAGCCATCTGATTTACCTTCCCCAGTTGCCCTGCTCTTTGCTCCAGTGATTCCCAAATTTTCAGATGGCCTGTCTCTTTCCCTCTCTCAGTTCCAAGTTAGTTTGAGAAACAGCTTTTCTGGAAAGCTTTACCTAGCCCTTGGAGCAGAGTAAAACATTTCTTTCTCTGCAGTGTCATTGTATTTTGCTTCCAAAATAAAGAAAACTAAGCTCTCTGGAAGGCCTACTATGTGCTCATCACTGTGCTGGGCACATTAGCACAATGTTCTTGTGTGATTGTTGTAGCAACCCAGGGGAGTGGCGGTTACAGTTGAGAAAACTGAAGCCCTGGGAATTTACCTTCTCCTGAGTCTCTCAGTGGGCATGTGGTCAGAGGTACTATTCAAAATACCACAAATGTTTCTATCCTAGAATCTAACAATTTTCTACTGATTCTTTCTACCTCTTTCTCTCCTAGAGGGAAGTGGCCATAACTTGCCCTTTCTTTATGCAAAGTGCCCTCCCACAGAGGAACCTAGCCCATGCCTCTTGAATGGGTGAATGAATGAATCTTCTTTATTAAAACTAAACTTAGGAAAGTCATGTTCTTGATCCCTTCTCCTCTGAGTCCTTCTCCAGACATTTTCCCCATCACCTTGCATCTTTAACATCTTTCTTTCCACTGACTAATTCTCTCCACCTTGGATACATCTTCTCTATTTCTCTTTTACTCTTAACACTTCTCTGTGCCTTGATACCTCAAGCTATCCAACTATCGCTTTACCTCTCTTTCCCCTCAATCTAATTGAGAGAGAAGCCCTTCTCTATGGAGATGCTACTTCAGATGGTCTACTGTGAGATGTTGGCATTTTTTGATGCCACCCAAAGAACCAGGTTTAGGGACCTCCAATCCATGCTCTGGGCCTCCACTTCCTTACCTCATTGACACTTGCAACTGGCTTTCACTGTCATCAACAAAATCACTCTTGCAAGGTTTTCAAAGACTTTCTAAATGCCACATCCTCCTTGGGCCTCCACAGCATTCATCTCAGATGGTCTCTCTCAGGATCCCTTCACTTTTGCCACAACCATCTCTCTGCTCTTCTTATTCTCCATCTACTGCATTGGTTGCTTGTTGGCTTCCCATCTACCAGGTGGAAAATTCTCCAAGGTCTGATTTTCTTCCCTTCTCTCTTTTTTTCTCCATATTCTCTCCCCTAGACAATTGTATTTAATTCCCTAATTTCAATTACCTTGTCCATGTAGATGATTGAGAAATAAATATCTCAAACCCCAGCATCTCTCTAGAGTTCTGGACTCAATTACCTTTGTTTTAGGAAGAGCTCCACCTTTATGTCTGTCCTGGGTTCTCCCAACAGCAAAACTTGAGGCAAGAAATGGGTGCAGGTAGTTCATATGGGAGGTGATCCCAGCATGTAACAGTGAGTGAGCAGGGAGAATTAGTCAGGAGCAGGAAGCACTGATGTGAGGAACATCATCAGGATCAGTGCTGTGGGCAATGGAGCCTCCATTCCACTGGGACCTCCTGAGAAGTTGACAGATGCTTTCAATTGTTCTTCTGAAGGACTGAAGGTGCAGCATTGATCCCATTCCCCATTAGCTGGGAGTCTCCCAGGGCATTATCTCCCCTACACTCAAGCTATTCTGTGGGTAGTCCAAGCAATCTCCTAGGTTTTGAAGAAGGTCCTAGGGCACAATGTGGAAAGAAGCACAGAGGACCCCAAGGTGGGATGCGGGTCAAGTGCTGGATGAGTCTGAGGCCATATGGGACTCTCCATTACAGCTGTGCTGCAGTCAGAGGTGGATCAAGGGGAGATTGACACCATTAGCATCCTTTCTCCCAAGTCACTCAACCAAATATCAAAGCACAAAGCTGCAGTGACTTATGACTCTTCACCCCTCATCTTAGTGTGTAGTTATTAGAATCATGGCCTATTTATTCCAATAAGACTTGTTCTCTAGCATTGTCCCATCCATGGCTTTCTCATGATTGCCTCAGCATGAGCTTTTTATTGCCATCTTCTGACTCGTGTCTATTAACTTTTATCTCTACTGTCTATCTTGCCCCCTTCCAAACTACCTTACACATAGATGCAAGATTATTCTTCCCAAAGATAAATTTAAGTATCACAAACTGCTAAGAAATCTTCCATGGTTCCCAATGGATGGCCAAAATGTGTCCAACGTCCTTAACCTGGCATCTGATACCCTCTTTGTTCTGCCACTGTTTTGTCAGGGCAAAAGGTAATTCTTATTACCCACCTACCTGCATTTTCTCTCCAGGACTTTTGACTTCTTTACACTACTCTAATTTATTTTTGCATTTACGTCTTTATTCTCTCCTTTCCCCAGCATATAATTTTCTAGATGGTAACATGCACTGAAACCATTCTAATCCTACCTGTCCTTTTAGGCCCATGTGTGTACAATATTTATCTCCTCTATGAAGCCCAAATACACATCTACTTCCTTTCTCCTGAACTCCAAATGCTTAATTTCTTCTACCTTTTCTTCTTTTATTATTATTATTAGCAACATGGTTGCATTTGATTTGCCTTTTTCCTAGGTAGTATGTGGCCAGGTCCTTGAGGGTACGGGTGATAGCTGCATCATCTTTGACTCTTCTGTGGCATCAAGCACAGTGTCATGCACAGTAAATGAAGGGAAAAAAGAAGGCAGGAAAGGAGGAAGAGAAGGAAGAGTAAATCTGATATCACACTGAGAAACAAGCTGCACAGAAGAACAAATGCTAGGAGCCAAGTAAGGGCCAGCATATGCTAACCAGCTCACCTCTCCAACAGACTCCCACCTCCTTGAAAAGGACTTTATTGTTGCTCATTATCTCACCTGCCCTTGCTGCTGAGCGCCCACCTGGAGTCAAGCACCTTCTGCCTGAGACAGCTGTTTCTGATGTCTGGGTAAAGGTTGTGTAGACTTCAGCTGGGAAGAACTGGCAGGAGGAAGGATACCCTTTCCCAGTTACAGATGGCAAAGGTGAAAAATACATAAAGAAAACATGCCAACTGCTTCCAAACCACCCTTAGGTGTGTCAGCACAATGTCCACAACAACTAGGTGAAATGAAAAAAGATGTAAGTCAAACATGGTTTTCACTACATAATGTTGAATACTTAGTTTCACTAAAGTTGTAGCTACCCCAGACTGTCAGATTGCCTCAATCAGTCAGTATGCTTTTTACTGTCTGTCTGTCAATCTATCTATCTATCTATCTATCTATCTATCTATCTATCTATCTATCTATCTTTATCTATCTATCTATCTATCTATCTATCTATCATCTATCTATCGATGAGTTTTAACCAAATCACCAGTGTCTTCCAGCACCATAGCAGGATCAATTGCTAACCATAAGTCTTCAGATATCCCAAATGACTGGTTGATTTAGTCAAACATGAGGCTGGACTCAACCGTCAATGACATGACCAACTCACCTGTGACTTTGGCCTGGTGCCGAGTCAGCCTCTGTCACAGACTAGCCACACTTAATTAAATCAGCAGTCAGAAAGATTCCATTGCTTCTCAGTTCCCTGGCCCCATGAATGGCAGAAGGCCAGAAATAGAGCCTGTGGGATTATGCATGAGTGACAGCAAATCACAACCACCTAACTTTTCCTCCTTACCTCATGTTCCCATTAGAATGGAGATAGGCTTTGATTTTTATTCCCTCAACATGATTTGCTTAAAAACCAACTGGCCCTAGGAGACACTAGGAAGAGATGGGTATTATCTTCAAGGACTTCCTATTTTCCCTCTTATATCACCTTTCCTCATTTTGGATCACCCATTCCAGTCTCCTGTCCCTGAAAGCAGTGTCACCTACTCTAATGTCAGTTTTACAATGATACCTCTCACTCCTTTCCTGCTCCTCTTTTCCTTCCATCCAAACTACCTACTGTGTGTTACCATGCATCCATCCTTTCATTTATCCACTTAGAAGATAGATACTGAGCTCCTATTATGTGCTCAGATAATGGGTCATTATCTGAGCACATAATAGGTGCTGGGATGAATGTGGTAATATGCTCCTTTCGAACATAATACCTTAATATAAAAGAGTGACCCAAGGGGTTGGATTACAGGCACTTGGCAGACCCAGAGATTGAGAGTCACTATATGAGGACAGACAGGATTTTAATGACTTTCTGAAATAAAAAAAAGTAGTTGATCTGTCCTCTGCTCCTTCTTTCTTTGGTCAGAAGCCTGGCCTTTCCCTTTCCATTCAAGCAGGACTTTGTGTAACATGAAAAGGATGAAGGTTCCCATTCTCAAGGACATTATGATTGATGGGATTCCTTGACTTACTCATCGTTATAAACTTCAATGAAGGACAGGACCATACAGAAAGTGGATTGGTCTTTTCTTCCCCTCCAGGATAAACAAAAAGTACAGCACTGCTCAGGCCAGCAGTCCCAGCCATAGCATCTGTTCGTGGTGTCCTATCTGTCTTGGAACCCAACGAGTCCACCATGTGATTGATGGTGTTCCACTTGATAGGGAACGGAACGAGCAATGATTTGTCATTCACCATAAAGTACTGCTATTTCATCTGCTCCCATTCCCTGGGATGCAGCTCTGGCTGTTTGCTCTATGCATCAATTTATAGTTTATCCTAAGACTAATGATGTTGTGTTTACGAGGCAAGGTGGGGCTTTGTTTTTGTGTTCTACTAACAGAGGATTACATTACTGATTGATCGCACGCGGTTGTCTGAGGCAAAAACATTTTGAATTGATACCTGGATTTGAACTACAATCAACTTCCTCGACAATTGCCTCTTGGTGCTGAATAGATCAAGGAGCTGCAGCTTTCTAATAGGGCCTCAAGGAGATTTTGACAATCCGTGTTTGAAGTGAACAGTTTGTTGAGGTGTATGGGAGGCAAATAGATCATCTAAAGGGCTGGCCTGTGGCTTTCAGGAGCCCGAGGACATGCTCTAAGACCCCACTATTCCAAACAGCTGAAACAGGCAGGAACAGCCGTTTGCTGGTATATGTTGAACAATCAGTTCTCCTAAGCGGGGTGGGGGTGGGAATAGACCTAATTTGTAGCATTACCAATTTCTCTGGTGTAAATATTCCTACCATGGCCAATTTCAAGCTACCAATGTGATGTCACTGAACACAAATTTGGGAAGGGAGGCATACCATTGGCTCTTATGAGCTGGTACACAGTAGCTCCAACACACTACTCGACAAGAACTAATATTTATTTATTATATACTGTTCTGTTCTAGGAAATTTTTTTTCTGATGAGAAAAGTAGGGTCCAGAGAAGGTATGTAAGTTACCCAAGGTCACACAGCGATAAAGTTAAGTTTTCTCATGCTGTGGCTACACTCTTTTTGTTATCTCCTGTAGTCCAGAGCGTAGAACTAGCAGGTAGTAGGGCCAGCTGGTTAACCCCAGGCTCTGATTTCAAGACCTATGCTCCTTCCATACACTACGCTGCTGCTACAAAGAATGGTAGGACTCAGGCTGTCCACTTTTGTCTACACTTCTGCCATTTAAGCCTGGTCAGTTCTGCTCTTGCCCAGCTTGCATTGGTGGGGAAATTCAAGTCTGCCTCTGTACTCATCTGTCAATTTCTCTCAGCCCCAGTAACTCTAAGGAAAAGGATATAAGTTTTCATGGTGACTGCTGCCTGGAATCTGGAAAGAGACAAGATGACCCCTAGGAGATCCCAATCATAACAGTCCAAGAAGCCAATTCAACAACCAAGTTGCCTGGAAATCTAAATGACTTCCCCTTTGGATTTGTTTTCACCCCTTTTAATTTTCTACCCACTGTCTTTGCTAGTTCATTTCCTTCCTGAAATTCTGAAGCAAATGAGGCAGTGCTGGTGGGGGGGATGAGCACAGGGCTGGGGGGCAGTGACCTGCCCTATGCTCTGTCTGGCAGACTCTGGTGCAGTGCAAAACAGCAGGGCATTAATGGCTATTAATATCCACAGAGGAAGTGCCGAAAGGCCAACCGCATAATTACCATTTATTCATCATATCAACTGGTCTTCAGCTCCTTCCGGCGGCATGTCATATTGTCCTGGAGTGGGGAGTTTGGGGGGGGAAGGGGAAACAAAGAGGAGGATCAGCAGCCCTTTCCCCACCACCCTCCCTCCCCTACTGTGATGGGAATGGGGGTCAGAATGCAGGGCACTGTGGCTCTCTGAGCACAGAGGTAAACAGGAAGCTCTGGGCACGAACTGGGTGGTAGAGAGCAGTGGTCAAGGAGGGCAGCTGCCAACCAAGGGCAGCAATGCCAGGCTGTTCTACTGCTATCTCCTTTCTTAAGAATTGAGCTCCACAGCTGCAGAAGAAGGCTGTGTGGAGCAAGTAGAGATGGGATGAGACCAGAGACTCTGTCTGCAATTCTCAGCTCCTGAGAACTGAGTGGATTTTGGACTGCTCATGAGTCCAAGTAATTTCCTGAGGATGCATAAAAAGGAGGTTATCCAGCCACCCTTTCTGGCACTCACATTTCAGGTTCCTGGGGCACCCTGCTTCTTAATCCCATCCCCTGAGAATGGAGTACTTTGGTTTCTGGGGACTCCAAATCTGGACAGGGATGGTGGGGAAGAGATTAGTGTTGTGTTTTTTCTTTCCCCCTGGTACCAGCTTGACTGGCAGCCTGGGCAAAGAAGAGCCCATTCTAAATGCTCCCCGGGGTCCAGAATGGAACTCATTACATCAAACCTGCTGGTAGCCAGCAGCTCTGCTTTGTGAGCTGTGAAACAAATGTTTATCCACCACTCAGTGCGGTTCAAAGCTATTTAAGGAGCTCAGGGTGTTGAGCTGCAGGCAAGAGCTATGTGTGCAAGGCCAGCCCTGGCACCAAGTGCAGTGGGCAGATCTGGGGACTGCAGCCTCCAGGCTCTCCGGCTGTAGGACTCAACTGAGGGCAGAGCAGTCAGAATGAAATGGCCACTTTCTCCTCGTTGCATTTTGTCTTTCATCTTAAGCCCTGTCCTGTCTTTCTCTCATTTTCCTTTCATTTGCCTTCCACGTTTTTATCTTTTCTCTCTCTCTCTCTCCCCCTTCTGATTTTTTCTTCCTCTCTATGCCTTTCTTTCTTTTCTTTAGCCTTTCTTTGTTCTGTTCTCCATTTCCCTTTATTCTTTCATTTTCTACTTCTCTTCCCTCAGATAGGCCTGTGGCTCCCTCATTGTATACTAATATGCATTATTCTCTGTCTCAGTGATGAAATCCACAAAATGCATGGAAGAATAAAATAAAGCTAAAGCCTTTACCCGCACAAAACCACAATCTAAGGAAAAGTTGGCACAGTGTGAACCTAATGCATACTTAGGGAAGGGAGAGAGGTCAACAACAGAGCGTGCCCAGTGTAAGTTCCAGGAGCTTTTCTGGAATGACATCAGGTGCCGATAATTCCCTGTCTATACATGCCAGTGCCTCCATGTGGTAGCATCATGTGCAGTGTTTTTGTTTTTTAAAGAGCTATGAAGATCACCAGTTATAGGTGAGAAAGCTGCAATCCGCGACACTGGTTTCCAGAGTCTGGTGGAGGTGGCTATTGAACTTGTGTATGAGTCGCTTCTGTTTTAAGACAAGAGGTATTGGTGAGGATACCCAGAGAGTGCAGAGGAATGAGGGAAAGTGAGGTGGCAGTCCCCACCAGGAGCTCGACATCTACATTTTCAGTGATTCCTCATTCCTTACTTTACAACTATTGTAAAGTAAATGTTGTGTTCTGTCTACTACCGTATAGCACTATCTACTACCATATAGCAAACCACCCCAACAGTAGCTTAAAGATATAACCATCTTTTATTTTGCCCTGAAATCTTGGAGCTGCCTGAGCTTGGCTAGGCAGTTCTTACTTGGGAGGGTCTGTCTTATAGTTGTAGCCAGGGAGTAGCTGGGACTGAATTCATCCTTAAAGCTTCTTCAGTACATGTCTGGAGCTTGGGCTGCAAAGACACAGAGAGCCAGGACTCTTGGGCGTCTCACCTGTTGTCTGACATCTCTCCAGGGTAGCCAGGGATCTCACACAAGCAGCAGAAGGCTCCCAAAGCAGGTATCCCGAGAGAGACCAGCAGAAGCCAAAGGTCTTTCCTAAGCCACCCTTGGAAATTTCATAGCATCCTGTTCACTGCATCCTAATTCTTGAAGTCTGTCTCACAGTTTATCTAGGACTTTCAAGGGGAGGAGATCTAGATTTTGCCTTTTGATGGAGGAGTATCAAAGAGTTTGCAGACAGGTTTTAAAACCACCACATGTTGTTAAGCTGTTTTTTTACCACCCAAGGTTCAGGTACTTATCCAGTCCTGCTGTGAAGTATTGCAGTGGTTAAACACAGATGTTGCAGCCAGACTGCTGGGCTCAAGTCCCATATTCGTTGTGTATGAACACTGTGATGTTGCACAACTCACTTAATATTTTGAGAATCAGTTTTCTCATCTGTTCAATGGTGATAATATTCCTGACTCACAATATTGTTGTCAAGATTAAATTAATATATATTAAATACTTAAAATAGAGTCTTACATCTTGTTGGCATTCTACTAGTATTTGCTATTTTTATTTTTATTAGATTCCCATTTTATAGATGAGAAAGCTGAGATGCAGAGAGAGAGAGTACTGATTGGCCTCTGTCACATAACTAGGATTCGAACACAGTCCCAATAGATTCCAAAAATCCTCTCTGAGTTCCTGAGAGCAGCACCTCTTCCCTCCTATACAGAGCTGCTCCCAACTTTAACATCCCTGTAAGTCTAGAATTTGGAATTTATAGGCCCCCAGGCCTTGGAAGAATGGCTCCCAGGAGCTAAACTCTGGACTTGTGACCCACCTTCACCCTAACCATTTAAGTCCAGTCACAAAGAACATGGATGGGGAAAGCAAGGTCCCTACTCTGGCCTTCTATGCACATTTCTGACCCTTAGGGGTTAAAAGGGTAGAGATGTAAAAGGAGATGGCCCCAAAATACAGAAACAGTACCTAATAACATTTGCAGGCACAGGAAACAATACTGGATCTGACTTCAAAAGGCAGTTTTCTGAGACTCTAAGTTTTGGTTACTGTCTCTGTAAAGAGAACTGTACTGTGCACCACATGGTTTTTACCAGGATCGTGTGAGAGCCTAAGGGAGAAAGTCCCTGGTAAACTACTGGATCCTGGCCACCTGTCAGTCATGAATTCAGCCCAGCAGAGAGCAAGGTGATAGCCTTGGACAACTGCCCTGCTTAAGCTGGGACATGGTCAGAGCAGCCCTGCTGTGGGGAGAGGGCTGTCCTTTGGGCTGTCGAAGCCTGGGCTGGTGTCCAGTCATGGTTTCAGATTGCCCACGGGCCTCTTTGACAGGCATGCACTGTCTGGAGCTTGGCCGGCACATTCGAAAACACACAGATATGAATGCATGCAGTCTGCACACTGAAACGTGTCTCCCACATGCATCTACACACACATAAACACACACACTGTCTTTGTCTGATGTCCACCCAATGCAGAGGTGCTTCAGATAAACACCTGTTGCCTCCTAGGCCAAGATGAGGGCATGGAATGCCCCCACCCTACCCTCTGAGAGCCCAGCATTGCCTGAGGTCCCTGAGGCCCCTGCGGGAGGACAGACCATCTTCTTTTGGCTTCTCGAATGCACAGCTTCTTCTCAGCATCCACTGCCATGCAGCCTCCAGCCCCCATAGCCACAGGAGCCCAGCTCCTGGGTACGCTGCCATGTACTTAAACAGCCTCTCCTTGATCCGTTGTAATCTCCTGGCTTTTCCTCCTCTTTTCCTTTTTATGCTTCTTCAGCTCCTCCTTTTCATCCTCTGCCACTGTCTCTCCATGGAAGTAGGTGGGTAGAGGGTCTCTGGAGTCTGGGGCACAAGCAAACCTCTGAGCTGAAGGAGCGTCCTGCTTCCCAATTCCAAATCCTGAGAAGATAAACTGAAACACCAGAAAGCACAAAGCACAGTAGCTTAAAGGCAGCAACTTGGAGCGGGTGGCCTGACCTGGCTCCCTAGCCTCACACAGGAGGACGGCCAGAGTGGGTGGGGCTCCCAGACATACACCCAGAGTGCTGCCTGTTCTCTGCCAGGAGGAATATTCTCCCTGAGTGAGACTCTACTCCCTCTAGCAGGCACAAAGCTCAGGCTTTGCCATGGGGTGAGAGTGTAGGGTGTGGGCTGGATAGAGAGCTGATGATGTCCCTGTCCACAGAGGCATATGCATGGCCCAGAGCTGCAGGATCCTGCCTGGGGGAGTCTGAAGCCCACCACCAAGTAACATTTCAGGGTTTTCAAATCAAGTCAATCCTATGGGTTAGCTAGGGCAAGGACCACCATGCCATTTGTTAGATAAGGAAATTGAGACATAGGACTCAGAAGATTCACTACAAAGTCTTGCACCATGAGGTGGGGGATGAATGACCATTGACTCATCACCAAACTACTCTCTACACTAACTTCATGGCAATTCCTTGAGCTCTTCTCCTTTACATCCTGGGAAGTCTGCTCGTCAAGGGGCTCCTAGGGATAGAAGAGGGGATCACATTTGGTGGCTCTTGGCTCTTCCTGAGGCCATGCCTGTAAGCCACTTTAAAGGCTCTGTTGACTTTAGCATTAATGAAATGAGCTCTCCCATGCAGGGCATATGTGTTAGTCTGCTCTCACACTGCTATAAAGACATACCAAGACTGGGCAATTTATACAGGAAAGAGGTTTCACTGACTCACAGTTCGGTATGACTGAGGAGGCCCCAGGAAACTTACAATCATGGCAGAAGGGGAAGGGGAAATAAGCACTTTCTTCACCAGGTGACAGGACAGAGAAGAGCAAAGGAGGAACTTCTAAACACTTATAAAACCATCAGATCTCGTGAGAACTCACTGACTCTCATGAGAACAGCATGGGGGGAAACTGTCCCCATGATCCAATTACCTCCCTCCCTCGACACTTGGGGATTACAAATCGGGATGAGATTTGGGTGGGGACACAGAGCCAAACCATATCAGCTTGTGTTTTCTTTCCACCAGGTGCTTTTGCATTCCTTATCCACTTGGTCCTACCACACTCTTGTGGAATTGGTTCTATTATTATTGCTTTACTTACTATTATTTCTACAGTGCTTCAATAAAAGAAGGCTCATTGAGTTTTGGGAAACTTCTCAGAGTCCTAAGAGAAGTATGTGTCTGAGTTGGGCATTGAATGATGGCCCAAAGAGGATGAACCCCTGCACGTCCAACACACACACACACATGATGTACTTTGGTCACTCCTTGGCTTACAAGCCAATAGATCTCTCTTTAGATTTCCAGAATTTTAGAAGCTGAATTTTGTCCACAGTTGAGTCATGGCTAGCTCCCATGAAGCCACATCATTTAGGTCATGGGACTTGAAAGGCCAGGAAAAGCCACCAGTAGCCACCATCCTGCCCCTACAGCACACTTCCGCACATGCACACACAGACACAACCACACACACACATACATCCAACATATACTTGCTCTGGACAGGTAGAAAGTCTCTTAGCTCTCTGCTGTCTTTTTCTGTTCTAGGGAATTTGGGCCTAATGAAATGGATGCATGCATGAGGAAGGCCAGAGTGTGGGGTAAGAGTAGAAACCTCTGGGAAAAGGATAATACCATATCAGCTTGGGATTTCCTAGGAATAGCTGGTAGGGGCTTTGGATGTGAACGTGAATCATGTTTCTGTTGCTCAGAACCCACTGTAGTCCCTGCAGGAGTCTCCAGAAGTTGCCTTTAAGTTCCCTGAGCTCCCCTCTCATGTGCTGAAACTGTAGAAACTCTTTTAACCTCAGACAATAGAGGGAATTCTCCTTATAAGATCCCTGGTCAATCATTATCCAGTCCCTGTTTAAACCCTTCTAGTAACGGGGCTTTCCCTGCCTCATCTCTGACCTATGTATGAGTAGGCATGCATGATGAATGACTACCAGCTGTTTCTCTGAACTTCTCATTCTGAGACACAAGGGGAATCCCCTCCAAAGTTCCCTCTGTCCAAAATTCTCTCCCAGGAGCCTCCTTCAGTTATGAGACATCCCACCAAGACACAGTTATAGCTTCACAGGGCTACCTCAATGTGCAAGGGAAGGACTGCAGAGTAAGGAGAAAGAAGAGAGGGGAGGGGAAGGAAGAGGAAGCAGACCTGCCTCCCTGTCCCTCGATGTCTTTTGCAGCTGGAACTTGTTGGGGGTGTGGAGGGTGGGAGGTTCTGCCACAGAACGAGATTTTGCAGCCTCACATGATAATGAGCAAAGATGGATCATCTCCAAGTAGATCACCCCTGCCCACAGGTTCTTCTGGGAAGTGGTACAGTGCAGTGGCTGAGGGTGGGCTTGGGAATCACATGACCCTGGCTTGGAAATCCAGCCTTGCTGCTTACTTAGTTCTACAAATTCTCTGAACCTCAGTTGACTTCTTTGACACACAGAAATAATAATACTACATTATGCAGTCGTTGAGGATTAAATAAGATAATTAATGTAAAGTGCCAGGCACATGTTTTGAATGTAGAAGGTGCTCCATACGTAGTAATTATTATTATTAAGCCCAGAAAGCTCTGTCATTCGGAATAAAAGACTAATAATAATGATAATAGCTACATGCACTGGCTCACACCTGTAATCCCAGCACTTTGGGAGGCTGAGGCAGGAGGATCACTTGAGGCTAGGAGGTCAGGATCAGCTTGGGAAACATGGTGAGAGCCTGTCTCTATAAAAAATAAAAAAATTAGCTGGGGGTGGTGGCACATGCCTGTGGTCCCAGCTATTCGGGAGGTTGGTGTGGGAAGATCACTTGAGCGGGGGAGGTCAAGGCTGCAGTTAGGGATGATTGTGCCACTGCACTCCAGCCTTGGCAACAGAGCAAGACTCTGTCTCAAGTAATAATAATTAATACTACTAATAATAGCAGCTAACAATTACAAGATGATTTACCAGGTCTTCTTCTAAGAATTGTATCTATTAACTAATTCTAATTCTAACAACAACCTTGTGAGGCCACTACTATTATTTCTCTCATTTTACAGATGGAAAAGCTGAGGTGTAGAGAGCTTTTAAAAACCTGCCCAACTCTATACAATGGGTGGACGGGTACGGTGGACCCTATGTACAGCTGGGCAATGTTGGAAAATCCCTTCCTCTCTCTGGGTCTTAGTGACTACTTCTGTAAAGTGGGGGAATTGATCTATTAATACTTCCTGGGTTATCATGAGTATTAACTAAAATGGTGGGTAAAAATGGTCAGGCATAATGTCTGGTGTCTAGTACCATTCAGTCTTAAAGAGGAAGACCATTCCAACACATGCTACCACATGGATAACACCTGAGGACATTATGCCCAGCAAAATGGGCCAGTCGCAAATGAACAAATCCTGTGTGACTCCACTTGCATGAGGCAGCTACAGCAGTCAAATCTGTAGAGACAGAAAGCAGAATGGTGGGTGCCAGGGGCAAAACCGGGAGTTGTTTGACAGTCACAGGATTTCAGTTTTGCAAGATGAAAAAGTTCTGAACACCTGTCTCACAACAAGATGGATATACTTAACACTACTGAACTGCACACTTAAAAATGGTTAAATGGTACATTTTATGTTATGTGTATTTTACCATAATTTAAAAAATATATATGTATCATCTCACTTTTAAAAAATGTGATCGTATTTAGATATATGGCTACGGACATTTATACACGCATGAAAAGAATCCAAACATAAAGTATTTACTCTGAAGTGCGGACAGAGCTTTTTGTGTGAATGGGAATACAGGTGATTTTCATGTTACATTTTTCATATTTCAATTTTCTATGTTTTCTTTAATAAGCATGTTATTTTGTCATAAAAGTAAAGTCATAGAGAATAAGAGATTTTAAAAAATAAATTAAAAATATATATATATATTTTTCCCACACAAGTAGTGTTAGGAGTTTGTTATGGTCTGAACACCTGTGTACCCCCAAATTCCCAAATACATGTGTTGAAATCCCAGCCTCTAAACTGATGATACTGGGGCAGAGCCTTGGGAGGTGATCGTGAGCCTCTCAGATCATGCAGGCAGAGCCTTCCTGAATGGGATAAGGGCCCTTATGAAAGGGATTCCAGGGAACTTGCTCTCCCTCCACTGTTGTGAGACTGCAATGAGAACGTGGCCATCCATCCGCCAGGAAGCAGGCCCTCACCAGACACTGGATCTGCTGGTGCCTTGATCTTGGATTCCCCATCTCCAGAACTGTGAGGAATACAGTTCCTGGGAGCAGGGGAAGGTGATTCTAGAATACAGGATAATTTACAAAAAGAAGTCAGGACTTAGGGCAGTGAACAATCAGAAACCAGATCTGGACAGGAGGAAGACAGGAGCAGCCCTCTTTCAAGCCTCTGGCGCTGCCAGGTTGGTTTAAAACTGGGGGCTGGGCCGGGCACGGTGGCTCATGCCTGTGATCCCAGCACTTTGGGAGGCCGAGGTGGGTGGATCACGAGGTCAGGAGTTCAAGACCAGCCTCGCCAAGATGGTGAAACCCTGTCTCTACCAAAAAAAAAAAAAAAAAAATTAGCCAGGCATGGTGGCACGCACCTGTAATCCCAGCTACTCCGGAGTCTGAGGCAGAGTAAAAAACCTGGAGGGGCGGAGGTTGCAGTGAGCCGGGATCACACCACTGCATTCCATTCTGGGTGACAGAGCAAGACTCCATCTCAAAAAAAAAAAAAAAAAAAAAACCCAGGGGCTGCGGCAGGGGGGAAACTGGAGCTGCAGGAGGAGCTGGAGAGCCAGAATGAGGTTTTCTTTCTGGGCAAGGAAAATAGGACAGCCTTGGGGTTTTGAGGAGAAGGGTTCAAGTGAGGAAGGGACATCTTTAGTCTGCACCACAGAAGCACCAGGCACTTCTGTCCTTGAATCTAGAGAATCCAGAAGGTGGCTTCTGAACCTCCTCAGTACAGTGGGGAGAAAGGTTGTATGTTAACTGGCATTATAGGAGAGGGGCTGGTGCCCTTTGGGGCAACCAGGCACTTATTAGGAGCTGCTGGCATGGAGCCTCACCAGGGCCTTGGTCAGACAGACACAGGCTCCAACTCACGCACTTTCTGAGAGGTCAGGCTGTGGTGGGAATCAGGAAAAGAGAAGGGCCTTCTATCTGGGAACTGGCTAGGTCAGGATGCCTGGAGCACAGGAGGCTGTAGGGGAGCCCAGGCACCAAGCGGAGGAAGGGGTCAGACAGAGGTTAAGGTCTGAGGAGGGCCTGTGCTTGGCTCCCGAACCTGGTTCCCCCAGTAGCTTGGGGTGTCCCTGGACTGAATATGGACCATGAATGAGATGGTGGTGGAAGGACATGGTGGGTACTACATACAGCTGGGCAATGTTGGAAAATCCCTTCCTCTCTCTGGGTCTTAGTGTATTAACTGAAATTGTGGGCAAAAATGGTCAGGTATAACGTCTGGTACCTGGTAGATGCTCAAATAAATGTGGATGTCCCCCTCAGGGGGTCTTCTCTTCTTTTTCACCTTCTGGGCACTCTTTCTCCATTTCCTGCTGGAACAGAATGCTGTAAGCAGAGAGACACTGCCTTGCAAGGAGGTGGAGAGACATTGGGAGAATCCTCACCCAATCATGAACATAATGAGGGGCAGTGTGCGAGCCTGGCGTGCTTCATTCCTAATTGAGAGAAAGGGAAGGCTTTCATAGTTCAGAAGGCTTGGGAGGCAGGGGGATGGACTAAATGACCCCACAAAGCCCAATCCCCCCTTGCTCTGTTCAAAGTGGCACTTTTTCTTCTCCCCAGCCCCGCCCCAATCCCCACCGTGCGGGCAGCTCTATTTCATCCATGCTGGACCAGCCCTCACTGCATTCTCACCTTTACTAGAAATAAGGAATAAATAAATAAAAGGTTCCTGAAACTGTCTGAAGTTTAAAACAATACAGTGCAGGCCCCCTTCACCCGCCCAGAAACCCGAGTTCTTGTCTCTCCTTGCCCCCTCCTACTCCTGCTGCCGTCTTCAGCACACATTAAGATTCCTCTCCAAGGGCTGCTGTAAAGGCAGGATGGCAGGGGCGGTGATATAATAACGGACAGCAGGACCCCTGGGCAGGAGATTCTGATAGCCCTTTCACTAAGAGAAGCTCACTGAGAGAGCAGGGGAAGCCAGTGCTTTTCCACCAGCCAGAGCCCGGCTAATTGCCACCGGGGAGAAGGGCAGAGTTCATGCAGGTAACAGGTGTGCCTTGTCTTAATGAAGACTGACTTGTTTGCCCAGAGCTGCCTGCAGAGGTAAGAGGAGCAGGAGAAGGGACGTGGGCTGCTTGGCTCCACGCTGGACTCCACCAAATTAGAGGAGCTGGTTTTGTCCCCTTTATGACCCACCCTGGGGGTGGACATATGGGAAGAAGGGGAGATAAATAGTATCCCCAAAATAGTGCTCGCCTGAGAGAATGGTGGCAACTCGATTATTTGTGGGTGGTGTATTCACTTTGCAAGATATCTCTGGCCTTGTTACTGTCCAGAAAAATTCAATTAGGAGATAGCAAGGACAGTGATGGGACAAGGGAGGGGAGAAATGAGGAGAGGGCAGGGCGAGAGGGAGAGACCATGAGTGTGCTGTGGGAAGGGAGAGGTGAAACAAGAGAGCTGGGGCATACACAGCTCCGAATGCAATCCAACAACAAGTGTTTATTAATTGTCTATTATTTGCCTGGCACTTTACTGGGCACTGGGGACATGGGGAAGAATAAGTACAGTCCCTGCCCTAAATCTGGCAGGGGATGCTGCCGTGTAAACAGACACTGCAGCACAATGCGAGGTGCTGTAGTAGAGGCTGTCGCTGCGTGTCCAGGGAGAAGAGAAGAGGGAGAAAGATGGAGAGGAAGTCAGGAGGAGTTTTAAAAAAAAAAAAGCCATATAGAGATCAGAGGACACTTTAGAGGAAACCATGAGGATGAATTTGAGTTCACCTGGTGGGGCAGTATTGGGGCAAAAGAGGTTGAAGGGAGGACATTCCAAGAATAAAACATGATCAAAGGAGCGAATGGGCACAGTACATTCAAGGCAGAGTGGGTGGTCCCTCGGGAGAGAGAGGCGCAGAGAGATGCCTCTGCAGAAGTCTCCTGGGACCAGAACATGAAGAACATGAACAATATCCCAAGAAGTAGGGCCTTTGTCTAGGAGAAACCCAGGGTTATCAAGCAGCAGTTTTGGGTGCTCCTCTCTTATAGAATTATGCTCTCTCTCCTCTAGGGCCACAGATAATCAAGGGTGGGCAGCAGCAAGTGGGGCTTACAAGGGGCTATTCATCTTTCTTCAGCAGACTTTTGAGCACCTCTCCTTCTTTCCGTCTCGGCCTCACATCCTTCCACTAAGAGGCAAAATGATTTCAGATCAGGGCACAACGGAGGGAGGCACGAAAGCACAGAAAGATCAGGGGCTTGCCCGGGGTTGCTCAGTGTCTGCTCTGGGTCCAGCTTCCCTGTCCTACTTCTGACTCAATTACTCCATCATCCAGATTTAACTGATGAAAACCATTAATCACTGAACTGGTCGAGGTCAAAAGGATGAAATTCTGGAATGACCAGCCAACAACTGAAACCATGCCCATCCTGGATACTTTGCCTAAAGCTCAGCACAACAATGCAAAGTGGGTATCAGTTTCCCATGAAGAAACTAAACTCACAGAGATTATGTAACTTACTCATCATCACAGAGCTAGTGAGAGACTGAATTGGGATTGGAAGCCAGGTAGAGTTGACACAATGGCCTGTATTCTGTTTACCATCATTTCTCAGAACAGTGAGAGTTAGGGGAAACACTGGGGATGGAGACTGGGTGGAGGTGGCATCTCAGAATTGATCCAGTGCCAAGGACTAGAATCTCGTTAATTCCACTCTATGATGTGTTAGAAACAAGGGGATGGGAGAGGACAACATAGTTGTGTTAGTTTTGTGTTGTAATTTTTTTTTAAATCTCTGAGATGTCCCAAAATGTTGACTTTGTAAATTTGTTCAGTGAGGAGGTGGGTAAACACAAGCATTCGGAATGTGAACAGCATCATCCAGGCAGAACACCCAGCAGGTTTGCAGAGGTAGATGTAAAACACTGCAAACAGCATGCGGGAGCAACCAGCTCTCCCTGAGAGGGAAGTACAGCCTCAGCATGGAACTGGAAGCCCCCTGGAAGGCCATGGCATGCTGAGAGGGAGGAGAGACACTCTACCAGGCCTTCCAGTTGTCCCTTGGAGCCCTCCCTTCAGGAGGGCAAGGCCGTACCGTTCACAGCACACCCATTTCAAGCCTCAATGAGTTTGGTGAAATGCCATCTCCCCAGGTCAGCCTTTTACATTGCACCAGCCCAGTATCCCTGCTTGACTGCAAAGCATTAGCTAGGGCCCTGCCTCAATCAAACATGCTGCCATGGTGTGACAGGATGCATTCTGGGTAATGACAGACCGAATGTCAAAGACCTGGGAAGAGAGGCTTGCATTCTGTCCAACAGTGCAACGGGAAGCTCAGGAGCTACTGAGCACCTCGTCACTGGAAGCATCCAAGAAGACATTGGATAGGCATCTGAATGGCATAGTGTCCTGGAGTCACATTGGTCTGAGCTGGAATTCTGGCTCTACCATTTATTGGCTCAATTTCCTCCAGCCTCAGTTTACCCATTGGAAATGGGGGGAAATAAGGATATCTATCTCACAGGGTTGTTGTGAGAAGATCATGCATAAAAATGGCTTGCACAGTGCTCCATAAATGAGAAAGACAATGATGAGGGTGAAGGTGGTGGCGATGGCAGTGGTGAGTATATAAAGAGGAAGAGGAGAGTAAACACATTATTGACTCTGAAGAGAGTTTAATAAGGGGCGGTTGCAATGGGCCAATCTATAGAACTTGCCATTTTGACAGCCCTGCTTCTATATGCAGAGCTAAATAAAGGAGTCTCTGGGAAAGTTATCCCACAATAAAACCCAGCCAGCCCTTCCTACCTTCGTTGTGAGTCAGACACATTCTGCCATCTCTAACTCTGCCTATGTTCTCTCCCACAACTCTGGACAGTGAGATACAGTTCAGCCAATTAGAGCACTGCTTAATTGCTAGCATTTTGCAAACCACTGCCTTATTGACTAGAAGGGCAATAATATCAAAAAGACCTCCTGGTGACTTCACAGTTGGGAAAAATAGATGCTCCTAAGTCATCCCTTCTACCCTCTAAGTATCAAACCCCTTTCTTCCCTGGGGAAATTTCTTCTTTCATTTGCTGTAAAGTGACTTCTGCTGAAGTGTGTGTTTTTGAAGTGGAAAATTGAAAGCACATGATTCATTCCAAAAGAAAACTGTTAGTTCACAGCTGAGAAATCACTTTGCCGTTGGTCCAAAGGGTTGCTTCTCAGGTTTGAGGGGGGCAAATTTGTAACTCCACTTTCTCACTGTCTGACTACAGAACCACTCCATTGACAGACCAAGAGCCAGAGAAATGAAGATCAAAATAGCACCTTTATTCCTGATAATGTTAAATTAGAGGGTGTGCCTTCTGTCTGACCAGAATGACCTGCCACTCTACCCCTGAACTGATCTGATCCCCCAAAACTTCAGGCTTCCCTAGTGGGGGGCAGAGCCAGCCCCACAAATCTTACCATATGGCTGACAGCAGAGCTTGTGTGTTTTCCCAGGGCAGGCATATACCAAAAAAGGGAGAGGGAGGGGAAGAGAGTAGGTCATACATAAACTCAAGTGACAAATCACTCCTAGCTGGGTCAAAAAGGGAGCAGAGAGTGGCCAGGTGTGTGGTGTCAGGAAAGTCCCTCTATAGGAAAACCAGAGAAGGAAGGGGATAAAAATTCCCCAGCTTTTTTTTCTCTTAACCAGCTGGGCTTAATGTTTAACCCCCGGACAACCAGGTATGTGGTCCTCCGGCTCCAGCAGGGGATGAGCTAACTCTCTGAGCAGGAGGTTGCTCTCCCAGCATCAACCTCTGTTCCTTCCTGTGCCTTCCTGGGACCATCCTAAGACACTGTTGATTTCACTTCCATAAGGCTCTGAGATGAGCCAGAACCGGCGTGTTAATAAAATCCAGTCCAAGGCTACGTTGTGTCTAAGCCTGCAAGTTCAGAGCCTGTTCTATTTTCTAATCCAAATTGATGTCCAGCCACATGGCCCACTAACCTCATCAGAGGTTCTGTAATGAGGTTTAATAGCAGAGTGAAGATACTTCAATAATAAAATGTATAAAGAGCTAATAAAAAATGCATAAAGATTTCTTCAATAATAAATGGGAAAATAAGATGCCCCAAATTTGGATATAAACCCTTCCCATTATCAAATTCCTAGGGAAAAATTTAGAGATTAAAATCCCAAAGAGATTAAAGTCCAAAATCAAAGTATTTAGCCCTTGCGAATTAAAGCCCAAAGAAAGTCCAAATTGCCCAAGTTACATTTAAGTTCAAAGCAGTGGAGATCCTCCCCAGTTCCCTACTCTGCTCAGTCTCAGGCAGCAGCGCTTTTGGTGTCTGAGCAGAGTGAGGAACTCCGTGAGCGGCTGGATCCTGAGTCGGTTGCCACTGGGGTGTATGTGTGTACCTCCTCAGCACCTCAGAAATGAGATCGTTCAACTCCAAGCCTCCCATGCACTCCATTTTTTAACAGCCCAAATAATTAATAGCACATTAAAGCTTATCAAAGCTCTATCCTGACACCAATAAAATTTAGGAAACCAGGCATTCTGAAGCACCTACAGCAGCTGTCCCAGGCAAAATTATGTTCCCAGCCCCGGTGCTCAGTTTTGCCAAAGACCATAGCAGGGCATCCTGGTACCTGAGGGAAGCAGGAAGCCAGAGATGGTCCCGGTCCAGCCCTCACAGTTTCCCATTAGTGCATGCTAGTATCCCAGAGTCCATGACCTTTACCCATCAATCACAGGGTTATTCCTGGCACTGTTTTATTAACGCCCTGCTTCTCGCTCCATGGAGAACACCACCATTTCCCCACATGCCTGGAATCTCCTCTGCTGGAATTGGCCTCTCCCTGCTGTCACCTCCCAGGCACGTGAAATGGCAGAATATTGGCTGCTCCAGCAAGGAGCCAGACTGGGATGGAAATTTCAGAGGAAATATCCAGAAACTGGTTTCACAGCTCAAAACCCTCACTCTTGTCAAGGGTATTAAAAAAATAAGTGTGTGGGAGATTGACAGGAAGGTATTTGCAAAGAGGGATTCTTAGAGACAGCTGAGTTGTGAGTTCCACCTCCCTAAGGGGAGAGGCAAGTGTGACTATCTCCCTAAGGGGAGAGGCAGGTGTGACTATACCTTATCTCGAGTCTACTAGGGGCTCTTCTATGGGACCACTCAGACAGCGGAGTGTATGTCCCCTGTAGTGTGGGAGAATGAGTGCCTGACATGTGACCTTCACCTGTAAAATCTGGGTGACAGAAGCAAGGAAAGCAGAGGAAGTGGCACATGGATAAGTTGCTCTCCTAGTATCTGTTCAGGCAAAGATACCTAAGTGTTTCCTAGTGTTTGCATATGGGCTTTGCAAGCAAGAGAGCTGGGATGGTACAAAGTTAGGCCCTGCCCACTGGGCCACATGCAGGGACAGTGGGACCTCTGCAGATAGAAGCTGACCATTCAACCCCTGCCCTGCTGCAGGCACTGGCTGGGGAGAGAGAAACCAGCTATAACTTTGTATGAAGTTGGAAGCTTTGACCGTTACAAGGGATCGGGCATTCTAAATATGAGTTGAATCTAGATATGATTTCAGGTATCATTGAACATTTTATTTCCCCCCAAATATTCCTAAAGGTCGTGGAGCTTTCCAAGTACATATTTGGGGTTAGAAGAACTTTCCTCCTTAAGTAAATGTAAATGGATAGTAGGAAATCAAAGAAAGTTGCTTTGTGATTTCATTTCATACACCAAGCTTGTTCAAAGAACAGGTCACAGTGGCATAGCGCTCTTACAGATTCTTCCTTACTTAACTTGCAGCATGGTTATCTGTGAACACATCTCATCTCTGGCCAGTAGACTGCAAGCTTCTTGTGGACAGGTGTCTTCTTTATCAATTACAACTCCTTTCTGAATGTTTGGAACATGGCAGGTATTCAGTAAATATCTAAGGATAAAAGGAAAACAGAAAGGAAGGGAGGATGGGAGAGAGAGAGAGAAAAAGAGAAAGAGAGAGAGAGAGAGAGGGAAATGAGAGAGTCAGAGCATCCATAAGACTCTTGTGCAGCAAAGATCAGTTCATCAATAGAATCAGAGTACTATGGGGCTAGAAATTGATGGGCATCTTCCCCACACACTGTCATGTATTTTTTGTCTTTGAAGTCTCTGCCACAGATTACCTTTTGGTCCAGACCTGCATATAGCCACTCACTGCTGGCCATTAGTCACAGGTCAGATGAGCAGAAATGCTGCTGGGCTAGTCTCGAGATTGCTGGCTAGGAGGCCAGAGTTCCTGGTACTAGGTCTGGGCATTCATGCCCGGAACTCTTCATTGCCTCATCTAGTAAGTGGGGATGGCAATGTCTCCTCTGCTGAGCTCTCAGGGTTATTATGTAGAGTATTTGGAAAGGGCAGGTTTCAAAAGTGATTGCCAGGTGCTGGCACCTGCCCCAGATTTCAGCTGCCCTTTGCAAGGCTGTCATAACCCACATAGGCTGGGCCCTGGGGGCTTCCCTCCCAGGCTGAGATCAGAACACTACAATGTAGACAGCCCAGGAGATCCTGGGCCAGACCCTTCCTTTCTTCATAGCTGCAGCCCTCCCAATTTCACCTGCTCTCCTGAGAACTAAAGGGTTAATGAGTAGGAAAATAAAAGAGATTTTAATGCCTTCCCTCTCTTTGCAATGCTGCCTTTTCCCTCTTTGACACTTTGCCTTCACAGTCCATTCTACAACATGGGCTCCGAATGTGCACTGATGTTGTCCCGCTGCAGTTAGTGATGAAGCCACATCAGAGCCTCTCTTGATGTTGCTTCTCTAACCTGCAGTGTGCATATGAGACAGAGACAAAGAAAGAAAAAGAAAAGGGAGGAAGGGGAGGAGGAAGAGAGAGAGGGTAATGGGGAGGGAGAAAAATAGGGACAGGGAGGGAGAGGACAAAGAGGGAGACTTGCCATCTCTCTATATTTTTAATTACATAAATAATACATGTTCATTGTAAGAAGTCACATAATAAAAGGATGTGTTTTTAAGTGAATGGTCTCACCTTACCTCTCTCCTTCCATCTTGAAGTAAGTCTGGAGACCTCCCTGAATTCCTATGACTTCCAATGTATTTATTTGACCCCACAAATCCTCTGCTTCTCACCTAACCTTACCCCTCCTGTGTTCTCCTACACACACACACACTCACACACTCTCCACTCTCACACACACATACACACACCCCACATCCTCGTCTCTCTGTTGCCTCACAAATCTCTCCCAGGCACATTTTTTCCATACCCTTCTATAGGTGAAGAGCCTAGTACATCATAATTGCCAGCCTAGTCTAGAATCCATTGAACTATTCGATGTGTCCTTCACTTTGGAGAATCCTGAAATAGCCATCGTAAAACTCCCTTGGCAGCCCCTTCCTAAAGAGGAGGGCCATCCTGCAGACACCATTAGGAAGGCTGTAGAACTGAGCGGGGAAGGGACCACTGTGAGACTAACATCAATGAAATGCGTCTGAACATTTCCAGAGCTGAGCAAACCGTATGTCTTCATAATTTGATTGTGTCCTGGTCCCAGAGGCACCTCCAGCTTTATTGAACACCGATGGAGTTATTTAGGATCATAAATAATATTATCAGAGAGGGTCCACTGGGTAAACAGAGTCAGTGTGTAAATTGTCGGAGTGTGATATTGATTGTTCTTCACTGACTAATGAATTATTCTGTTTAAGAGCCCATAGAAATAGTGCATAGCATTTCAAGGCAATAGGGCCTTTGAAGGATTTTCTTGAAGAGCAGCTTCTATCTAGTAGTGTTGGCTGCCACAGCTGAGGGCCAGCACTTCATCAACCACTGTGCCACCACAGGAAAATAACAGGCAACTCCACGGTACAGGGGCCCCAGAAGGAGTGATGAGGTCGAATGAGGGTGAGGAATGGAGACAGCTGCCAGATCCAGCCAAATCCAGCCCCCTGCTGCTGCAGGTTTCAGATCAGATCTCCACGAAGTTCACAGCCTACAGATCTATTGTAGAAGTGCCCAAGATGTGGGTTCCGGAGTAGGGGCTTATTGACATACGACTTTGTGTATTGTCTATGAGCTATTCATTCTATGCTCTGACCTTCCTCAGTGACCTGCCAGTGGCCGACTGAGCCCATGCTTTTAATGCAAGGCTATTGGTGAGAGTTTCAAAAGGTGGAGGTTGCTGCTAATTTCTGTACCTGCCCCTGCTTTTAAGAGTATAGTGACTCTCTCGCCTACAAGTCTACATCTTGGCCCCTTTCCTTACTATGACCCTTTAACCTTCCCAGTTTCTACCCAGCTCTTGGCCCCTTGTCAGTCTTTATTCTCTTTACTATAGAATGTCTTTTCATATCTCCCCCACTCCACTTAACTGTTGGACTGCTTGTCTTTTTCTTAATGGCTTTTCTGAATTCTTTATATTTTACTGAATCTATTTGTACTAATCCTTTACTGAATCTATTTGTTGCAAATATATTTCTTCCCATCTGTGCTTTGTCTCTTCGCTTTCTTCATGTCATTGTTTTGGTGAACATACATTCTTAATTTTAATGTATTTACATTTATCAGCTTTTGAATTCATTATTAATGCTTTTTGTGTTTTGTTGAAGAAATCTTCCACCCCTCATAGTTACAAGGAGAGCCTCCTTTATTTACTTCTAAACATTTAACAACTTGGCCTTTTATATTTAAGTCTAGTTTTTGAAGAAATTATTTTTAGGATTTCTGCATTAGGATCTAATTTCAGTTATTCTTTATAAGTACAGGCAATTGTCCCAGCCCCAGTGTTAAGTTGTCCCTTATCTCCCCAGTGACCTGCAAGGCCACCAGCAGTATAAGTTTCTGCGGATATGTGGCTAGCTCTGTATTCTGATTCATTGGTCAATTAGTCTATCTCTATGCTAATGCCACAATATATATATATATTTTTTAATAGACAGGGTCTTGCTATGTTAGCCAGGCTAGACTCCAACTCCTGGTCTCAAGCTTTTCTCCCAACTCAGCCTCCCAAAGTGCTGAGATTACAGCTGTGAGCCACTGCATTCAGCTATAATACCACAGTATCTTAAACATCTACAGCAGTGGTCCCCAACCTTTTTGGCATTGGGGACTGGATTAGTGGAAGACAATTTTTCCATGGACGTGCAGGGCAGGTGATGATTTTGGGATAAACTGTTCCACCTTAGATCACCAGGCACTAGCTAGATTCTCCTAAGGAGTGCGCAACCTGGATCCCTTGTACATGCAGTTCACAATAGGGTTTGCGCTCCTATGAGAATCCAGTGCCACTGCTGATCTGACAGGAGGCAGAGCTCAGGCAGTGATGCTTGCTGGCCACTCACCTCCTGCTGTGCAGCCCAGTTCCTAATAGGCCACAGACTGGTACTGGTCCACAGCCCAAGGGTTGGGGACCCCTGGTCTTCAGGAAAATCTCCTCTTTCTGTTTACTGACTTCTCCCCAATGACCCTCTAGTCCAATCCAGTCCTCAAGACCTAACTCCTCCAGGAATTCTTCCATAATCCTCTATCAGCCAGTCCTCTCTCTCTTCCCCTTCTTTATCTTTACCTCTACCACTTATTTACAATTTATTACATAGTGTCATGTGCATATATCTCTGTCTCACACACTAACTCCTATGAACAGGGATTATTTCTTTTACTTCTTTTTTCTCTGTTCAGCTCCAAACCCATCCCTAAAACCTCACACAGTACCAGACTTCCTATAGATTCAATGAATACCTGTTAAAAAGATTCAAAGGTCAATCTCAGCTTAGATCTTTAAATCTCAGTGGACTTGCCCATCCTGGCAAAAAAAAAGAAAAAAAGAAAAACAACAATTTGGGCCCTTCTGGAAACATTACACCTTAACCATAACTCATTTTTTTTCTGGCCTATTGGAGCAAACTCAGTGGAGTTAATGAGGCTGAATAAACATGGTAGAGTGGAAACCACCTTCTTGTCTTTTTCCACAGAAAACTAAGGTAATCAAGTGCACTGGGCCTTATGCTGCAGGAGCAAACATCCACAGGGTTGGAGGTGGTACCAGGTCCAGTCTGAAGTCGGGGGCAACCTCTCCACATCGTCAGCCTAGCAGACTGAAATCCTCTGCCAAACACCAGAGGGAATGCTTGGAGCCTTTTGTACTTGCTGCCCCCACACCAGTTTACAAAACTGCCTTACTCTTCCTAGTCAGGCCTGCATCATGAGCCAGCAAAGGAGGCTACCAGAAAAAGGACATCCTGTAGCTAGGAATAGAACTGACACAGTGAAGTCTTGCAAAGCTCCTGAAGAGAGGAAACCTTCCTGGCACTAGCTGATGCTGGTGGTGCTGCAATATAGATTCCAGCCAGGTGAGGGAAGTGGAGGTTTATACTGGTGTAAAATGTACAAGGAAAGGAAGGGGGAAGCAGAAGGAATAGAGAATGTACTTGGTGGTTGAGAAAGGACTTACCATACCTCTTCTTTCACTCAACAAATATTTTTAAAGATCCACTATATATTGGGGACTGCTAAGTGCTGAAGACTCAGGAATGAAGCAGACTCTAGTTCCTGTTTCTTTTAGAAGCTCACATCTTGGGTACAGCCTAGCCCTCTCATTTCCCTTCATGTCCAGAAAGCTGGAGTACAGCTAGATCCTCTGCTGTCAATGAGGAGAAGTGAAAACTGCCACTAACATTTCTACGTAGTGCCCCTACTAGAGCAGCAGCCGGGTACAACGGCTGTGGAGTAAGTTGCTTAGCCCCAAGTCATTTGCCTTTGTTTTCTGAGTTCAGCCTTCAAGTTAATTCAGAGCAAAAGACAGTTACTTAAATCCAGATATTTTATCTTAATGTGGGTAATTCCCATAATATCATACATTAAGATGTCTGATTTCAGCTGCCACCCAACAGGTGGCAGGGATGTCGTTTCAGATCTGTTTTATCGTTGCATGTGCATATGTTTCTATTTCGTTTATGGCACATGAGAGGCTGTCACCAAATTGGTCTCGCATTCAAAGTGTGGAAATAGAAGCAGTTAGATCCTGACCTTTATGTAAGGTAGGAGCTTTGTGCATTGAGTGCGTGTGTGTGTGTGTGTGTGTGTGTGTGTACGTTTATGCCTGAAAGAAGGGAAGAGGTAGGAAAGAGGATATAATTGCCAACCCCCACTGAGGACCCATGTAGTTCATCTGTACCAACGACAACTGGGAAACCAGATCTTAAGGAACCAATGGCCCATTGCATCTCAAAAGCCCCAACGAGGCGAACCCGGTGACTTTTTGCCGAGCCCAGTTTTTCAGTAGTGAGAAGGTAAATTGCGAAGAGAGCACTTTTCTGCTCTCAGCCCTCCTCACCCCACCCAGTCATCTCAGCCAAATTAGCAACGCTTCACGGGGCTGTTTGTTTGGGACTGATTCTGCTGCCTCTGCTCTGTTGTTCACCAAGATAGGCTGGGAAGCTGCCAAGCGATTAAGCGATCGTGGTTAGCCTGTTACTTGAACTGCTTTCTTCTGGAATATTAAAAGTTTTACAGCCTCAAGCAGTGCACTTTGGCTCCTAGTAATTAATACCGATTTTGCCATAATATCTTATTTTTATGGGCATTATCTTGTTTTTCATGAGGTGAAAAAAGATCGCTACAGCTTATGAAATACGTTATAATGTCTCGCTTCACACAATCATATTTGTGTCATTATCTGGCCCCTTGAGCAGCTAATTTAGCCCATATGATACAGAGCAATATTTATTTTCCTACTGATTATTTGAGGGGCACTCTTTATACCATGTTGCACATATGGGCAAATCAAGCCTTGATCACAAATACATCCTTAAAGTCTTAGCTCGCTGGCCATCTCTATCGACTTTGCCTGACACCTCCTAGCAAACCTGGATCCTCCATCTTCCTGACTTTTGTTTTTAATATGTATTTCCACTATAGAGTTCAATCCTTTTTCTTTTTTTGTATTTGTCTCCCCATAAGACCATGAGCTTCTGAGGACAGAACTCACATCTTCTCTTCTCTATAGATTTTGTCCTTATTTCAGAGCCTCACACAGTGTATGTGCTCAGTAAATATTTATTGACTGGGTGCAGTGACTCATGCGCGTAATCCCAGCACTTCGGGAGGCCGAGGCAGTGGATTGCTTGAGTTCAAGAGTTTGAGACCAGCCTGGGCAACAAAGTGAGACACCATCTCTACAAAAAATACAAAAACTAGCCAGATGTGGTAGTGCACACCTGTAGTCTCAGCTACTCGAGAGGCTGAGGTGGGAGATCTCTTGAACCTGGGAGGCAGAGGTTGCAGTGAACTGAGATTGTGCCATGGCATTCTGGCCTGAGTGAAAGAGCCAGATGCTGTCTCAAATGAATGAATGAATGAATATGTATTAAATGATTGATCATAAGTTTGTTTAAAGTATTAAATAAGTTCATATAAGCAAAGAACTTAGCAGAGGACTTGACACAGAGCAAACATTCAATATATGTTAGTTGTTATTATAGCAATTTATGTGTAACCAGACTTTGTTTTTCTGTAATTTGCACCTCTTGGTCCTTGTTCTTCCCCATGGGTTGTAAGCCAGTGTTGGTAAGCCTAAAGATGCTGCTCTTAGCAGGAACTAGCTGAGCTACTGTTATTGGCTAGGGTAGGAGCACCAGGCCCTGGAGGGTAGGGGTTGTTTGAGGATAACTCATCATACTCCTCTGCACCGGGAAATGTACTCACGTTTGTACAGAATATGAATATTTCCAAGGAATTTCCATAAATGCTGTTTTATTTGATCATCCTAAAAAGCTGGTGGTGTAGATGGTATGGTATCATTTTATCTCCATTTTATGGATACTTCTGGTGTTCTGCCCAAGGCTGTATATACTATGAAGGATAGAAGTGAAACTTGAATCCAGGATTTTTGACTCCACTGCAAAAGCCTCTAGGCCTATGGCCCCCAATATCCTTTGAAATGGCCTTCATAGTGGTGGCTTCAAAAGATAAATAGCATCATTAGACCTAGTTACTTCAGAGTAGCCCACCCAGCATGATTCAGGGCAGAAAGGCTGCACTTGCTATCCCTTCCAGACAACTGAGGCAGGGAGCTTATCTTCCAACTCCATCTGCCCCTTCACTTTACGTTTTTGGTTCTGGCTGTGGCCCAAAGTCTCCCTGGTGCTGTCTTCTCTTGATACCTTAATACATTCATGGAGTTGACAAGCATAAAAGATGGAGTACCTCTCCTCCAGCTGTCAGCTGATTGACCTGCTGGGAGCCAGTGGGTCATATTACACTAGTGAATCGGGAGAAATGTTGTCTGGTGCTGGCATCATGGAGGGTCTTGGAGCATAGGGACTGCATTATTTTATAACCTCACCTTTGGGCAGAGAGAGCCTCTCCCTGTGCAAAGAAAGGATAGTTGGTCCTCCCACAGAATCACAGTATCAAATATGGGAGACTTCACGGTGTGGAGGAAAAAGCATATTCTAGTTCTACCACTGATTAATCACATTGGCTTGAGCAAATAACATTCCCACTTAGAGACTGAGTGCCCTCTTTAATAAAATGAACGGAAAAAGTTAAAAAAAAACAAAACAAAACAGGTATTGTAAAACAGCCAATGAGACAATGTACAAGAAAAAATTTCAGAAACTAAAGTCTATATAATGGAAGGGATTATTCTTCTTGAAGCTGATTTCTATGACTTTCAAGTTATGTCTGTCATCCTCTTCAAATTTAACATGGCTATGACTTTTACACACTCCTTCCATGTTTTAGCAGCAGATCCACGGTGACTCAGTGGAGGTATGGTACATAAGAGGGTGACTTGTTCTGTAGGATGGCTAGTGGCTGGGGCCAAGGCCATTCTGAATTTGGGCTGCGGTCATATACTCTGTGGAAGGCCTGCATAGTACACTATCCGACCCAGTCATGTGGAGGCTGCTCAGAACCCAGGGCAATCTAGTGATCCTCTAGCTCTCAAATACCAATTCACCCAAAATACGCATTCTTCATAAAGCCCTTGCCATTAAAAGAATTTAATTTTTTAATCTCAATAACATCAGGTTGCATGTGTCATAGATATCAGAAATCAGCATTTCAATCACAGTATCACAGAATCTCAGAATTAAGGAAACTTGGGAGGTTATCTTTCCAATTCAACCCTAGTCCAATTGTTCTATTTGGTTACGCGTCTCTCCATGACATAAACATTATTATAACTTTTCTAGTGGTGGAAAATGTTTCTTGCCCATCTTTGTGCCTCCCACAATGTGACTTTGTGTCTTCCATCATAGTCACTTGAACATACTCAATGCTAAATAGCTTCTTTTTGAATGAATAAGTAAATAAATGGAGAATAAATGAATAAAGGAATGAACTTTTGTTGCATAGCTAATATGATTTCTGTTCAACTAGTACAGAAGGTCATTTACTTGTTAACAGGGACTTGAAACCACTGTACTCATTCAATAAGTTTGCCTACTGGATCATTCACTGAAGAAATGTTTATTGGGCACCTACTATATGCCAAACACTGTTCAAGGCACTGAGAGTTCATCGGTAAATAAAAAAGACAAGATCTGCTCTCATGGGGCTAACTTTCTAAAAGGGGGAAAACAAATGGGCCAATCTGATTGGTGGGTGTTTAACAGAATAAGATGACTGACTATTTCACTACTGATTTAGCTATTTTAGCAACACTTAAGTACCACTCTTAAAAATTAATTTGTTGACATCTACTATTTCCAGATGCTCTTCTAGGCATTTTGGGGAGAACAAGATAGATTATACACACAAAGAAATCAACATTTATGTGATCAGAGTGAGTAGCACAGTTGTCACAAACTCTAGTACATTTGTTTTAAAACACTACTTATAGATTTTTTTTTAACCACACCTATGTCCTGGGTTATTAAATTTTTATATTACACAATGACTTTATGAAGATAGTACATCTATGTGTGAGCTTCCCAGATTTGTATTTATCTGTCCTTTATTTTAGGGAATGGTGATACTGACAATAACTGTTATCTGTGTATGAGGCCATAGCTGAAAAGACCATCCTGAGACCAACTGTCCTTTCCACATTGTGCACATAAGAAGATTACTCTTTGGTTTAGAAAAGAATGCTCTGTTTGCAAAATCAATGATTGTTTACTGCTTAACTTGGACTGTCAGCTCAGAGAACTCTTTGCTCCAGAACAGCCCCAGATGGTGCTTCCCGTTTTCCCAAGTCCTTCCTTAGCACTGACTCTTCCATGGCCATGTGCCTGGTGGTTCATCTGCTGCAGAGGCTGCTCAGCCTCCACTGGTTTTGTTTCAGGGCTGGCACTGGGGCTGAAGGTATTATTTGAGCTGCCCACTAACCTGTACACTTGGCTATGTGTCTTCTGAAGCCATTCTTTTCCCATCTAGATACTCACTTAACAGGTAAAAAAGGTTTTGCTGTTTCTTCCCATAACCACTGCTTATTTTTATATAGAACCTCCTACAACTCAAGTGGATTTGTGTTTTACAAAGTCTAGGAATGGATTTTTTTTGTGTGGTTTGTCTGACATTTTTGGAATCATATAGATACATGTTTGCAGAATTAATACAACTTGAATAATATGCATAATCATAGGAAATATACAATATGTAATAATCGTCTCTTACATAAGGAAGCATTTATTTTATGTATTAGTTGTTTGCCAGTCTTATCTCTGTCACTAAAATGTAAGATGGTAGGAAAGGAGACACGGCTTAGATGGATCCTTTTATTCTTAACAGGTAGCACAATATTCTGCACACAGTAAGTACTCATTGCATATTTATTTAACAATGGATACATTTTAAAAATATAAAGAATGAAAAATGTTATTTAAAAAACTGAGGCCCAGAGAGGTGTCTAAAACTCTAGCTTAAATCCCATGTGCTTATAAACAAAAATTATAATTTTGACCAAAAACCAAGCATATTAATTTACTGCTTTAACCTTCAAACTATGCTATGAAATAGACAAGGCTGGCTTTTCTACCCTTCATGACAGCTGAAAAACGGAGGCTACAAGAGTGAATTTATTTGTCCAAAGTCACACAGCCAGCTGGAGGCAGAGGCAGGAGGCAGGAGGAGGCAGCAGGTTCCTACTTAGTTGGGCCATGTCCTACAAAACGAATGTGATCACTAGATACTTGACTGATGATGAGCAGAGTATTTAATGGGCACCTATCATGTGCTCAGCAACTTATAGGAAGCCTTGGGAGCAATACAATTATAAGACGTGGTTCCTGCTTTCACGAACCTTATGACCTGGCTGGAAGGTTCTGGAATCCACAAGCAAATGTTTAAATAGCCAGGTAAGGCAGAGAATGAGAAGGGCCAAAACAAACACGAGAGACCCTGAGCAGTGTAGAGCTCAGAAAGTAGACCAGCGCTGGTGGCAGTAAATGAGGGATGGTACTAGTTGCATCTCAAAGGAGTCGGGAGCATTGATTCCAACACTGGCCGTGGTTCGGTCTGCAGGACTGCTGAGACTTACTTGATGCCTGGGAAAGAAGGGATCTTTAGCCTTGTAACTCTGCACTCGCCTGTCATCCCTTTCCACAGAAAGACAGGCAGAGCAGCCACCTGAGCAGCGGGAGAAGTCATCCTCTTCCGAGTGACCCCCGTTTTAGGCACAAACGCTGCCTCCTGGGGCAGCAGTGGAGGGCCCCTCTATTAACGGGGCCCCACGCACTCAGGGTGTTACTCCCTGGATGAGCCTGAGGAGCAGAGACTGAAGGGACAGACTCCTTCATCCCCAGAAAGTTGCCCAGACCCTTTAATTAGCGTCCCCAGCCTGTTACATCTGCCACTGTTTTCCCCCAAGGGATACAGCCAGGCCTCACTTGCGCTGACTGTTATCTTTCAAGAGCTCAGAGCGGAGTGCTTTTTCAGTAACCTCATCAAAGGATAAGCTAGGATTCAGATAAGCTTTTCAAGGAGGAAGTCGGGGTTATAATTTTCAGAGACTTCTGAATGTCACCTCCAATTTTCAACTCTTCAGTTCAAATGCCAGTTTGGGGGAGCTGGGCAGCCTCAGATATTGAAATGGCAACCTCTGACCTCGGTCCTTCCACCTTCCTGGTCATCTTAGAGCCCGGCAGATCCAAGAGTTGAAAGTGCTGGAGATGTCTGACTTTATAATAATTCCGCTTCTCAGAAGTGCAAATTACGTAGGAATTGGTGCTAAACTCTCCATTAACTACGGAGTCCAAGGAACCTTTAGTTTCCCAAATTACCTGTCAGTTTCTCCGTGACGCCATATAATTCTGTCGTTTAGAGGGAAAAATGGTTGTAATTTGAAATTTCAGTGAAATTTCTAATTGAATCTGCATTTAACTTTGAAGACTTAATGTTCCTCCATTTCAGCAATGGGTTGAGTCGCATTTGAAATTTCAGTTTCATCTTCCCCTAAAATCCACAGCTCCTTTCTCCTATCTCAGGCAGGAACACTCATTATGGCAGCACTGGCTGCTCATGTTTCATCATACAATCTTCATCCTGAAACAGGACCTTCAGAGGTCATCTAAGCCATCCCCCGCCTCAGTACTGGGAGGGAGGATATAAGAGCTAAGCTCAAATAAGGTTTAAAAAATAATTGCTTCCCCTTTAAAAGAAATCTCATAAATGATGATACACCATAATGATTCTTAGCAATGAATTCTGGTAACTCCTAGTCATTATACTGATCAAGTCATAGAATATTTAGGTTTTGTGGTTTTCAGACATTCTCCCTGAGGAAATTTTGGAGCAGACATGATGACTGGGGGGGTTCTTGATTTATTTTCTACCCTCATGTAAACCAGAAGAGCTCACTTACTATAATTAATTAACTTAATTACAAGTGGAGATTTTCTGCTTGAAATGTCTATTTGATTTCTGCTTATATATTCACTTAAAGGAATAATTCCTTAGCATTGGGAGAAAACAATGGTTTGAAATCTGCTGAATGAATATCACATTACATCTGAAGCAACTGAGACCAGATAACTTGATGTTGAACTCAATGCCATCGGCTCATTTATTCCACACATATTTATTGGAAGCTTTTTATGTGTCAGGCTTGTTCTAAGCACTGGAGTATAGTAATGAAGAAAACAAAGCCCTTGCCCTTATGGAGTTTATATTCTAGTGGAAAGAGAGAGACAATAAGCCAGAAATCAGTGAATGTTGTGCCCAGGTAGTGCTAAAGGCTATGGAGAAAAATAAAATGGAATAACAAAAAAGAAAAAAAACACTTGGGGTGGGAGAGGTGTACTATTTTATATAGGATGGTTACAGAAGGCCTTATGAGAAGGTAACATAACCTTACTATGCATATAACCAGGAAAGGGGCATTTCAGCAGGAAAAAACGTCAAATAGAAAGGGCACAGCCAAAGCTGTGGCTGAAGTGCAGCGAACAAGGGGGAGGACTGAAAGAGGAGGTCAGAGGGGTCAGAAGGGCCTGATCATCTAGGACGCTATAGACTGGCATAGGTCACTTAAACTTTATTCTGAGTGAGCCATCGGAGAGTTTTAAGCAGAAGAGTGGTATGATCTGACTTAGTTTTTCTAAAGGATGGCTTTGGCTGCTGAGATGACTATAGTTGGACAACAATGGAAATCAGGAGACAGGTTCACCTCTTTGGAGGCTGTGACAATAACCCAGGCAAGAGAAGACGGCAGGGTGAACAAGGGTGGTGGCAGTTGGGGTGATGGAAACACGATGAAGTCCTGGATATTTTCTGAAGGTTGAGCTGAAAAAATTTGCTGATAATTTGAATTTGGAGTGGGAGGAAAAAAAAAAGAGTGAAAATGACACCAAGGTTTTATGGACTGAGCAACTGGAAGAATGAAAGTGTCATTTTCTGAGATGAGGCAGGTTAGGGGAGAAGCTGATTTGGGACGGAAAATAAAAGTTTTGCTTTGGATATGTGCAGGTTACAATGATGCCTATCAGACTCCTATTAGCCCTCAAACAAGAACAAACAATTTCTCCGGCACCAAGAAAGCATTTTTCTGCTATCCCCTTTCACCTTTCGGGAGAAATACAAAAAGTAAAATAGAGCTAATTCAAAGTTTTAACATGTCACCTTGTCTGCAGGTGGTAGCTCAACCATTAGTTGACTGGCCTACTAATTTGCTTTCATTGAATAGTATATGCAAAGGGATACAAGCTCATTTTAACAATAGCCTATGCAAAACAGCAGTCTGCTGAAACTTGACCATCACAAATGTCTGCCTAAATTGTGGAGAAAGCTTGCTATCAAAGTTGCAGATGGCACCCAGCTGGGAGGGATAGTTAATAACTCTGGATGACAAAATCTAGATTCAGAAGGCAGACTAGAAAGATGGGATAGAATACACAAGATTAATTTTATCAGAGATACATTTTGGGTCCCACCCTTAGTTCCAAATGAACTGTGCAAATACGGAATGGGAGAGGTCTTAGTTTTCTAGAAATTCGTGTAAAACAAAGCCATAGGGGGTTAGTTGACTGTAAGCTCATTATGGAATAGCATGGTACATGACTTTCAACAAAACTAATGTAACATTAATCGAAATGTAGTGTCCTGAATAAGAGAGTTAATCATCTCAACCTATTGTGCACTGAACTGTCCACACACATCAGGATAATTGTGCTCATTTCCAGTGCTGTATTTGAAATTACAGTGAGCATCGACAGGAAGGTGCTTGAAACTCTCATGGCTTTCAGGATGTGTCTCTAGCTATTGCTTTGGGGAGATAAGCAATGAGAGAACTGGCTGAATATTTCTCATGCAGGGTCATCATCTCCTGGTGGTTATTCCTTACTTTTGATTATTCCAAATTGAGAATGTGGGCTAAAGCTTATCATAAGACCAAAGAATTACCCATTTTGATCCATTCTGAATACCATCTAGCCCACTTTTCTTACGCAAAAGACACTAATCCCATTGACATTTAAACAGTTCTTTTGTAAAATGTTCAGGTGATCAGCCCCAAAGCCATAAAATAGAAAGGGAAGGAGTGGAGAGAAAAAGGGAAATAGAGCATAGGTTCATCTAAGCCTACCTGTTTGCTAGCACCACACAGAAGGATGTGGCCCCACACATCCCATGTGGGTGCTCTCACTTTCCTGCTTTCACCTTTTCACTCATCTTCTTTCTCACAGTCCTTGCCGTTTAACTCCTCCCTGACCTGTTGTTTCTGTCCTGCATGCCTATCCTAGAAAAAAGAGTCAGTCCCCACTTTATTCTTGGCTCTCAAATTCTGCTGCCTCAGAAATTCTTCTCTGTTCAGTTTCTGCTGTCTCCACAATGTGGGGAGAAAGATAAATTCTGTGCTGCAAATTTGGTGGAAGAAGACTGGGAAGAGGTCTTGAAAATGAAATAGAAAGTACCACAGTGGCAATTTCCCTCCAAAGACTACCCG
>NW_012120709.1:22278616-22323374 GCF_000951035.1 Colobus angolensis palliatus | reverse complement strand
CGCTGGGAGTTGGAGACTGGAGCTGTTCCTATTCGGCCATCTTGCTCCGCCCTCAGGACTAGAATTCTTGTCAACGGAGTGTGAGCAGGAGTGGTGTGCATCATTTTCAAATGATGGAGCTTAAGAAATAGGTGTATCTCCCACAGTCTCTCTCTTCCCATCTACTAGCTAAACGCAGAAGATTTTGCAGTCCTAGATGAGAATAAAGAGGCAAGATTGAAGGGTTCTGAAGCCTAATTACCATCTGGAGGGCTTCTAGCATAGAACTGTTAGGTAAATGAGAAAACACATATTGTGCTAAAGCCAGATTGAGGGGCTTATTTGTTTCAGCATATAGTGTTATCCTATTACATTATTTCTTTGGAAGAAATAACTCTGGAACCATATGCAAATTGTTTGCTTCTCTAATCTCTAGGTGATGGGTAAAAGTGAAGGAGGACACTTGGCTTATACTGGGTCATATATCTAATGAGGAAACATTGAAGAAAGCTGGAATTAAGAAGCCCTGCTCTGTATATGTGTGTGTGTTTGGGGAGACGGTGGTGGTCATTGATATAGGGGGCAGCACTGCTCAATAGTTAGAAGCTACAGGAAATCTAACTCACTTCAATGAATGGAAAACCTTTCTAAATCTATGTATGCTCCATGCATTGTCTGGTTGCTTGCAATGTCCCAGGAAAAAAATTGGTGATTGACAAACAAATTGGTACTCCATAATGTTTCTTTCTAAAAATTAATAACAGATATGTTTATTATTACAGATCCATCAGTGTGGTTTTTAAAACTACTTGAAACATGTATATCATCCTAGAGACACAATATCTCTTAAATTTTAAAAATAATTTTTAAAAGCCCTTTTTGTGTCTGCCAACAATGAAACCTTGCTGCGAGGGAGTGATTTTTCCATTAGTGAAAGTTCCATGCAGAGTCTCAATGAGCACCCGGTGGAAGGTTGGGCTAGATAACCTCCCAGCAGATCTCTTCCCGTTTTTATTATCCTACATCTCAAAGGCTTTCATAGACTTTTCCCATCCATTTTCTCTTTTCATCCTTATAACAAATCTGTGAAATTATCACCCCACTTTTAGAGGCTGAAAAATAGAGAGATTTGATAAAATGAGGCATCCAAGGTCACCTTGCTATTTAGTGATAATGCTGGAACTGTAACTTTAATCACTTGATTCCTGGAACAGAGTTCTCTGGTGATTCTCAATTCTGGAAAAAGAAAAGGATGATGGGAGGTTGACAGAGAGAAACAGTAGTCTTTATTGAATGTTTGCAATGCTATGTACTTTATATACATCTTCTCAATAATCACAGCAACTCCATAAAGTAGGCACTATGATTAATCCATTTTATAGCAAGAATCAGATACTTAAAAGGGTAAGTTTACATAGCTCAAAGGTTGTAGACCTTGGGTTGGAGCCCATTTGTCTCGCCCAAACCTTATTCTCTTTTGCTCTATAACAACTAGCTTCCTGCCAGGTGCAGAAGAAAGCAATGGGGGTCAGGGTAGTTTATGAAAGACTTAACCAGGGAGACGGGACTCAAGCTGGCTGGTGGAATTATAGGATCCACTGGAGTGTTCTATCAGGAAACTGGCCACAACATATTTCTAAGGAGTAAGAGTTCACATATATTTTCTTGTGTTTTTGCCATTGCTGATAATCTCCAAGGAATCTAGAAAGGGAGCAAGGTTGGGGGAGAATGGAAAATTTATCTACCCATAGCTTTCTGGGATTCATAGGTCATCCTCCTGGGCATAAGAACTCTGTAGGGGAAAATAAATCATGGTTGGGCTGAGAACTTGATGCTTACAAAAAAAAAAAAAAAAAATTCTCACCAGAGACAGCCAGGGCTGTCTTTGATGGTTTGGGGAAGACTCATCTGAACTTTGAGGACTGCAGAGTAGACCCTTAAAGTGGCAGAACTGGACTATCTCCTGGACATTAGGCCTTAGAAAAAATTCCAAACAGTTACAATTTCCACTGCTCCATCCCTATAGTCATGGTTATCACTGTCCCTAAGCTCTGCTATTCTTTCTCCCATATAATTCGTATATTCTCTGTCTGCAGCCCTGTCCACTTTTCCCCAATGATTTAATCTCACATCGGTTCCTTCACTGGAAGCTTTAATCTTGAACATTTTATTAATAAAGAAAAACAATTGTATTGAGTAGAGAGGACCTGTCTTCAGTGGAAACCCCTGTTTCTGCCCCCTCCTTCCCTAGACCAGCCTGCTGCTGCTCTAACTTATTTTCCTCTCGGTCAGATTCAGGGCTCTTCTCTCAAACATTGTGTCCCATCCATTCTGGTTAAACGACACTAACTACATTGTAAGTAATAGCTCGCCCGCAGCAATGTCGCTAACGGGTCTGTCTGTGCCTGGGTTATGAATGGGCTCGTCCTCAGCTGCAGTCACATGGCTCTGGGCTGGGAGCTCATCCCATCTTGCAAGGTCAGACCTCATCGGTTTTTGGACCATGGGGAAATCTCCTAGGAAAACCTAGGATGCAGCCGAATGGGCTGCTCCATAGATAATCTCTCTTCTAGAAGGTGGTGCCTTTTCCTTCTCCCAGCCCAGAGTCACCAGTGCATTCAAAAGGCCAAGTCTTTAGACACCTGGATCAAACACTCAGGATAAACCCCAATTGCTACCTGCTGCTCTTAGATAGTGTATGCAAGGGAAATACTTAAAGGGTATCTTTACTTAAGAACATCTGTGAAAACAGCCTTATTCTTCATAGTCATCTAGCCTAGCAAAGCATCAGACACCGAGTCGGCAGTCAGGAAGTATTTGTTGACTATTAACACTAACAATAGTTTTATTTTATTGCATGACAGAGAGAATGCTAAGTACTTCACACATAATAGATAATTTTATTTTACTTAATGCTCCTAGTAAGCCTATGTATTAGGTATTGTTATTTTACTATTAGAGTTCAGGAAGCTAAGGCCCCTGCAGTTTCCTCATCCTAAAGCCACACCACTTCTGAGAGGGGGAGCCAGCATTACAGACTGCCTGACTCCAAAACTCAGTCCTCTTAGGCACCCTATTATACTATTTCCTTAAAGGAAAAAAAAATTGTTCTTACCATCAGCTGTGTTTTAAAATCACTGGCATTTTCATATCTGCTCTTAAAAGTCTGATCCAAATGCTCCATACATAAATACATGTGATTGTGTGTGTGGCTGCGTGCAAATACATACACATCCAAGTTCATACTTAGGGAGAGGGGAATGATTCTGAAATGGGTTGGGGGATAAAACACCCATTTTCCCTCCTCAGCTCTGCTTTAAGAAACCCTGCCCAGCCACATACCGTGTGGCACATGATGACTCATGACCCCCTAGACCTGCAGTCCCCAGTCCTCAGCCCTACTACTCCCCACTTCATTCTCAGTCATTCAGTATAGGATCCTTTAGATTATCTTGTTTCAAACTGAACTTTCACCTTGTAGATTTAACAATGGAACTGGACTTCCCCCCCGTTTTTTGAACCTTGTCATTCTCCAAGGACTCCTTCATTGAGGTTTTTTCCTCCTGGCAGGTTCAGGCACAGCCCTTGCACAGCTTCATACTGGCACGTAGGATCCCTGTATTCTTTCATTCATGAATCATTTGTCTAGCAGATGTTAATTGAGCAACTACTATATGTCTCTGCTCAACCCTAGAACACACTGGTGAACATAACCAATATAGAACTAGCACTCAGATTGCTCACTATCTTCTATGGGGTATGGGGAGCAGATAAGTAAATAGGCAAAAATTACAGGTAGCAGGGGAAAAATAACTTACGTTAACGCTTAGGCAGAACGTCTGAAATTGGAGAGCTCTCTTCTCTTTAGCAACATACCTTGATGGGCATATGATGAAAAGATAAGGCTCAGGGCCTGGCCTGCCAGGAGGAGAGTGAGTCAAGATATTGCTTTTCATTGTAAAGAGGAAATGTGAGTTCACCTGAGTAGACCTACTGGGAAGAGTCAAGAGGCAGTCATGGATATAAATAGAGAACGCCACGAGAATTGGGGAAATGAAAGAATCCATTACCCAGAAGAGGCAAAAGTTAGAGACGTTAATGGTGATGGGAACATCCAAAGGACTTTTAAGACCAAGCTAGTTTTTGTTTTAAGTTCTTACCTGTGTGCTACCCCTCTGCCTTGCCTTATATCACTTAAGTAAAATATGTTATAAAAAATAGCTGTCGTTAGTGGTTTTGTGGAAATTGTTGAATAGGGCAACATAGATAAATTTCAGCTTCTTTATACCCCTTTCGATTGGGAACAGAGTGACAGGAGAATATGACACTGAGGAAAGGAGCAACCCTGGAGTTCCAGGCAGTGGCCAATAACAAATGGAGCAGTAGCACTGAGCATAACTGTGGGGAATAGAGAAGTAGCTTCAGATGTTCATGTCAGGACAGCCCCCCAAACACACACACACACACGTCCATTTCTGCCCAGATAGACTAGACCTGAAGTGTTTCACTCCTGACTGCACAGAAGAATCATCTGTGTGCCTTAAGACCTATGGATGTCCAACCCCAGGATTTCATTGTCCAGTTAAGACCCAGCCATCAGTATTTTTTGAGAACATGACCCCTTGGAGGGATATTCGACCTCAGTATAATGTGGTAAGTGTCCAAGAGGCATAAATAAAAGAACTAAAGAACAGAGATGAGGTAATGGTAGATGGGAGTGACAGCTAAACTGAAAGCCTGGGGATTGAGTAGAAGTTAGCCAAGCAATAGGAAAGGAGAGATGGGACAATGTCCTCAGAAGAGGAAAAGCAAAAATCAAAGCAAGAGTTCAAACTTTACAAGGAGCTCAGTAAGGCTAGAACTTGGCAGTGTTGGGGGAAGGGGTAGGGTGGGTGGGGACATTTGTACCAATGGCAATATGTGAAACCAAAGAGATAAGAGAAGTCCAGATCATGCAGAGTCCTGTGTGCAATAAATGACAAACTGGATTCATCCCAACACCATCGAGCTTTGGCAGGCAACATGTCTTCCCTCCACCATTTCAATCTCTGCATTAGTTAACTATTACTGCATAGCAAACTACCCTAAAACTCAGCGGACACATATTATTGCTCACAAGCCTATAAGCCTTTTGGGTGGTTCCACTGACTTGTGCCAGGCATGGCTGATCTTGACTGGGCTCAAGTGTATGATTGTGGTCTGCTGGTGGATTGGCTGGGGGCTGGCTGCCCTAAAATGCCTCAGTCCTGTACCTGATGATTAGCTATTGGCTGTGGTGACAGAGTGACTGGGCCATGCATCTCTTATCACCCACTAGGCTAAGTCAGGCTTTCACATGGCAATGCTTTCTCCAAGACACAGAAGTACACAGAAAGTCTTGGATTCCTGGTTTCTTGGTTCTTAGCTGATACACTATCACTTCTGTTGCATTTTATTAGCCAAAGCAAGTTAAAAACACATCAGTCCAGATTTAAGGGATAGAAAAGCAAACTCTTCCTCATGCTAGGAGGGTCAGCAAAGTCACAATGCAAGGTGCATGGATACAGGGAGGCAAAAAATAACTGCAGTACATATTTGCAGTTGATCTGCCATACCCCCATAACCCTCACTGTCTCCATAGATTTCCCATGGTTTGGAAGTGGGAGGGGGCTCAGGGACATGCTATCTTTCAGGAGAACACTAATTCAGGCCACAACTCATACTGACCAACCAGCCACAGGCAAGAGCCAAGCTGCCAGTCCTAATTGCTCTGTCCAGTCTTCACTTGCCATCGATTTCCTATTTCCCATCCTCTGAGTCTCCAATGTTGTTTTCCTTAACACCACAAACTGTTGGTCGCTTTGTGCGTCCCTCAGGCCTCTGCGGGCATTTTCTTTTACATCAGTGCACAAAGAAGCTGCAGCACCCCCCCAGGCAGCCAAGGTGTCAGGGCAAGGCCACTGATCACAGGCCCTGCTGGTGACAGGAGATAGGGATTTCCAAAGAAAAGCTGGGCCCTTGCTCACCAGTCCTTCTGAAAGATAGAATGCTGCCTCCTAGACCTCCCAGGCCTCTTCCTGTGGATACAGGACTGTGTGATTCAGCTTGTCAGAACCTGGCCAATGGGCCTCCCAGGCTCGCAGCGGCTACCACACTCTCAAAGCAGACATGGATGGCAGGTATGGCCAGACTCCCTTTAGATACCGTGTCCAGTCTGGACTCTGCATTTGAATAATAATGGAAAGAAAATAAAGGGATAATAGAAAAGAGAAATGGTGCCTTGCAGGATAGACCAAAGGGAAGATCCTCATTGGGAAGAGAGAGGAGAGAGAGAGAGAGAGAGAAAGAGAGAGTGCGAGAGAGAGAAGAGACTAGGAATGATTTTAGTTATTGGTTTCATGTTTTAGAAGAAGTAGTACTGGTAGGAACATGACTTCCTGTCTATGTTTTCTGAGGGAAGAGTGTGAAATACACGCTTTAAAATTCAGCATTAAGGAATCAGGTTAGATGGAGTGGAGAAGTTTCTGTTTGCAAGAGATGTAGTAAACAGAACATGAGACAAGAGTTAGACACTGTCTTTCCCCTCAAGAAGTTTCCAATGTTGTTAGAGCTTCCAGAGTAATGCACATAAGCTAATAAAGACAATAGACTCATGCAACATCACTGTACACAAGTGATCGGGCAGTGACTCTAATTGCAATAAAATTTTAAAGAAGGATACATATCCAGGTAAATCTTTGCAGAAGCAGTAGGACTTGAGCTAAGAGGGATTTGCACACACAGAAGCAAGAAAATTACAATCCAAGTAAAGGAGCTGTGCAAACAAAGGCAGTAAGGTGAGCAACTCATCCCAATTTGCTGGGGTATCTTCTTAGTCCTGGGAAAACTGGCACGATTAGTCATCCAAAAGAGAGCCACAAATCAGCATCATTTGTGGGAACAAGTTTTGACAAGATAGTAGGATTTAGTTCAAGGGCTACCTTGAGAGTGGAGGTGGGGACAAGATGGCCTCTAAAGGCTCTTCACAATCTGCTAATGCTATCATCTCTGTCTGCAGAATATTTTTAAACTTCCTTGATTTTGATCATAAATACCTCACTGAGCACACATTGGTCAGAAAAGTTTATATTTTGGTTCTGTCGGGTGACTCAGAAGACAGTACTTTTCCTCAAGAGCTTGTGGGAAGACTGTTCTTAATACAACACAGTCATTTCACTTGAGAACACTTACCTTACTGCACCTTACACCTGGTACGACCTCAGTGAGTGCTTCCTGGATAGATGAATTATGGATGGATGGATGGATGGATGGATGGATGGATGGATGGATGGATGGATGGATGGAGGGATGGGTGGATGGGTGGATGGATGGATAAGTGAATGGGTGGATGAATGGATGGATGGAAGAATGGATGGACGGATGGATGAATAGATGGATGAATATATGAATAGATGGATAGATGGAGAGTTGTATGAATGGAAGGAAGGAGAGAAAGATGAAATAATAAATAGGCAAGTGGAACAGTGGCCTGGTGAGTGAAATGATGGATAGATGAATGGATAAATTGAGGAACTGTAGATGAATCATGGTGGTTAAAGTAATAAAGCTATAAAGGAGAAATCATATAAGTAGAAAGAAATTACAAATAAAACACAGTTGCATTTTCAATAATTTTGTGAGTCTGACATTCTAACATTGTCTTCCTGCAGACAGATTATATAATCACACCACATCTCCCCACTACACACTCCATAGTTACCAACGCTTCCTTTCCCCAAACTCCTCTACTCTCTTCCCTCCTCTTTCTCTTTCAATTTTTTTTTAGATTAACCTTTAGTTTTAATTCAATCAGACCCACTAATGCTATGTGACTGTAAGCATGTCACATCAGCCCCTAGAGCCTTAGTAACTCTGTCCTGATAAATGAGGGAGTTGATTCAGATAATGCCTGGAGAACCTAGTGCTTGGATCATCATCCTTATTATTTTTAAAACATGAAGAAATATGGCAGATAGCACAAGAATGATATTTTAAGAACATTCAAAATTTCCAGATTCAGAGCCAATAAAATAATCTGATACTTTCTATATACATGATGAAATGTCTCCTTTTCTTGTCATGTGAGAGAGAGATGGGGGTTAGAAAGAAGTGTGGGGATAGGCTTCCCTCGTGGTGCTGGCTACAGGACCTCTGCCCCCAGTCTCCCTGAGCTGGAAAGAGGATGTGTTTTAGTCATTGCTTCCAATCTGGCTCCATGTGACTGGTGTGAAGTTGTACATTTTGCAGCCGAAGGCAGTGGGCTCCCCAGGATAATAGCAGCTGTTCAAGTGCATATTAGCACTCGAGATGCTTGATAAGAGGAATTAGAGTACCGCCCGGTTTCTTTATTTTTTATTTTTTGCCTGGCTGAATCAATAATTAAGTGCATTCTAATAGTGCAGTTTTGCTCGAGATTCTCATTTGGCTCAGGCATTAGGTCTAAATGAAATATTTAGTTGACAGGATACAGTTATGAAGCAAAACCACATTTCTGTCTGTATACTTTAATTTTTCTAATGATGAGAAACCACAGTCTGTCTTCCAACCCTGGCTGCTGCAGCTTTCCTGTCATTCCTTCTTCTAGAGAGAAGATAACAATCTCTCTTCCTCCTGCACGAAAAATGAGAATGTCAGATCCTGGTGACCACCATCAGATGGGGCCTGGAGCAATGAGAAAAATCCTACTTTCACCAATTTTACCCTAATGCAAACAGACTCATCAGAAAGGCATGCCGAGACCTTTGCCTTAGGCACTGGGAAAAGAAAAGAAGCTCGGACTGTGTAAGACCAATATTGGGGGCACTGAGTGACAATATGGAAGGAACTAGCATCTCGGCCCATGGAGAGATGTGTAATGTATACAATGTGTAATGCATACAGTGACATCATGCCACGAGATAGGGCATCAGTCAGGGAGTCTAGGCCACAGTGATGCTCCAAGTGAAAAAATGAGTAGCTCATGACCCAGGGGACCAGTCTGTTCAGCACATGGCGAGCCTGTGCCAGGGACTCAGAGACAGCTAAGCACAAAAGAAGGCATAGGAGATGAAGTCCCAGCTAGGCAGGCTACAGCTCAGGGTAAGCCTGCAATCTCATCTTCGCCACTGCCTTAATGTATGATACCGGGAAAGCCCTTCCACCTTGTCAGACCTCATTCCCTCAACTACTGATAAAGCACCATGACCTCAGAGCTACCATCCAGCATTGGCTCCTTAGGATTCTGGTTCCAGCAGGCAGGAACATTGAAAGGTCACCTCAAGCATGTTTCTGCCTCAAGACAATCTTCCTTTCATTCACAGGCATCACCTGACCTACAACCCTTCCACTCTACACATTCCTGTTGCACCTTAGGAAGCAATTCCACAGCCTTCTCTGTTCCCTTTATTTTACATTCAAACAGGACCCACTCTAACATGTTTTCTCAAATCCAGTCTGAGCCCACTTACAGATGCCCAGCTCTTTCTTGAGAGAATATGTGTCTCTATGCCTCTAGGGGTCCTCTTAGTGTGCAGCACTATGCCATTGCCCCTCCAACTCATCACTGACTGGAGGACAAGAAGAGCTCCAGAGAATATCAGCTTTGAGCCAAGTGAGCCTTCCGCAAGTGTTCCTGGGTTGCAAGGCAGGGTGGGATCAACATGAGTGCCTGGCCACCAAATAATGGAGACCGGAGTCACCCATGTTAGGCACATAATGGCTGCAGATCGCTAATTATTTGCACAGCTTGCTTTCCTGAGTGCCTCTATTTTAGATAAATATTTTGTATACATTTACTCTAGAAATTAGAAAAGGACGGAGGGGTACAAAGGAAAAAAGGGCAAGCAACGTTGATCTTGAATCCAGGCTGGCTGGTTCGCTCTTGTAGTGTTTGAAAAGTCAATCCATTCATCTCCAGCAAAGTGGGCAATGCAGAAAAGTGATATTTGTCTAATATTTGCTCAGCTTATTGTGTCTTGCTGTGTATTCCCAGGTGCACTGGCTTTTGGAGAAAGTTAATCACTATGTCTTAAGACCTCCCTGGCTGTGCCATTTCTGAGCAAAAGGTGTAGAGATTTTTTAAATATCTATCTTCTTTTCTTTCTTTCTTTTTGGCTGTAGCTGGGCACAGTTACTGAGAGATAAGGGTAGGGGCAGAAACACAGAGGAGGGCAGAATCCTGGCCATGGAAGTTCTCTCCTGAGCATCTCTGTGGATCAGAGGCAAAGAGGTGCCCTATGGGGAGAGGGATCAGGAGCACAGCCCACGGAAGGAAAAGTCCTTAGGGTTGAATAGTTGCCAAACTGGGAGTCATGGGAACAATCCTCTGTGATATTTAGCACTTGTGATTTCTTTTTTAACCAACCATGTTGCATTTTGATCCCTGCAGTAACCCTGTAAGGTGAATAAGGCTGTTGGTAGTATGCCCAGCTCACAGACCAACTGAAACCCAAGAAGATGAAGTGCATTGCTGGGGGTGGCATAGTGATATCTTCAGACCACATGATTCCCAACTAGTAAGAAAAACTAGAAATTAATCACTTCAAAGTAGCCAAATGCTTTTTAAAACATGCTATACAAAGAGGACAAAAAGAAAACGAACATGTCATTCTCTCTCACACCCACTCTGCAAAGGGATTGTCTCCTTGGTACTCCACAAGTGCCATCCCTACCCCACAAAACCTACCATATGCCAGCATTTGCTTGTGATCTAAAGAGAGCATAGACCCCACTCCTCATGATTCCTCCCAGTGGAGGAGTGTTACTTAGCAGAACACACCTGGCCCCTCTCCATTCTCACCCACTCTTCCCCAGAGAGGATTAGCTGCTTATCCACTTGGTGATTTTAGAGGAGTAACTAGCTCTGTGGAGCTCAGCTCCTCTTACTTCGTTTCTATTTTCAATGAGTTTGCCAGCTCAAGGAAGCTGGGTGCAGAGGTCCTATGGCCAGCACCAAGAGGTAAGCCTTCCCCCATACTTCTTTCTAACCTATCTCTCTAATACATGAGAAGAAAAGGAGCCATGTCATCAGATGTATAAAAAATACAGGTTATTCCATTGGTTCCCAAACTGGAAATGTTGGATACTCCCAAAATACCATTCTTGTGCTATATAACCATCTAATATTTCTTCACATTTTTAAAATAATGAGGACAATGATCCAAGCATTAACAGGGTCTCCAAGCATTACCTGAATCAACCTTCTCATTTATCCAGACAAAGTTACTAGGACTATAGGGGCTGATATGACATGCCCAGGGTCACATAGCATTAGTGGGTCTGACTGAATGAAAACTCAAGTTTCATCTAAAGAATTGAGGGAGGGAGAGGGAAGAGAGTAGAGGAGGTTGGGGTAAGGAAGTGTTGGTAACCATGGAGTGTGTCATGGGGACAGGTGGTGCAATGATATGATCTGTCTGTAGGAAGACAATGTTACAATGTCTGACTCAAAAAAATCATTGAAAATGAAACTCCACTTTATATGTAATTTTTCCATTCATCTTATGATTTCCTCTTTATAGCTTTATTATTTTAATCACTATGATTCATTTATAATTCCTCAATTTGTCCATTCACATATCCATCATTCTACTTACCAAGTCACTGCTTCACTTGTCTATTTATCATTTCATCTTTCTTTCCTTCTTCCCATTCATCCATCTATTCGTTCATCTGTCCATCCATCCATCTGTCCATCCATCCATCTATTCATCCATCCATTCATCCATCTATTCATCCATCCATTTATCCATCCATCCATGCATGCATTTATTCATCCATCCACCCATATATACATAAAAATAGACACTTATCCATCTATCCATCCATCCATCCATCCATTCATCCATCTATTCATTCATCCATGTATCTATTCATCTATTTATCCATCCATCCATTTATCCATTCATCCATCCATCCATCCATCCATCTAAAAAGCACTCACTGAGGTTCTACCATGTGCGAAATGCTAATCTGGGTGCCATAGAACTTTAGAAGGTAAGTGTTCTCAGGTGTCGAGAACAGTCTCCCCACAACTCCCAAGAAAAGGCACTGTCTTCTGAATCATCTGGCAGAACACAAAATGTGAATTGTTCTGATCAATGAGTTCTCTGTTCTGCTTTCAACCCTCATAAAAGCTTAGTGGGGAAAGTCTCTGCCTTGGGAGCTGACAGGGAAGAGTTGATGCCTGATACCTACAATCAAACCTCTCTGATTCAAGTAATATCTGGAGGCCCATTGTTATCACATATTTACTGAAGTCATACCCTCAAACTAACTCTTATCAATAATCAAGATGATAGGTTTGACCTTTGTCTTCTGTCTCCTGGAAGGAAGAGAGTGAGGTTGGAAGAGACAGAAACACTTTGTGGGCTGTAGAACCTCACCTCTATTCTGATATGCCTAGTTTGATCAACAGGAAGGCACTGTCTCCTAATCTTTCTCTTCTCTTCTCCTCTTTCCCAGGGAACAAGAGCCAGTCTTCTGGGGTTCCTGTCTCTTTCCTTCCAGTGTCCATGACCAGCAGCTGAGAAGAGGCTCATTCATCGGCAGCTCTGCCAGTCCCAGTTGTTATTGCTTATGTTTCCTCTGACACTACATTTTCTCTGACTTGAAATATATGTCACGATTTAATCCACCTGGATGAATGTTCTGATGTACAACCATCTCCTCAATTCCACTGCCACTTTATGAAAATGCTCCACTAAGTCTGATAACAGGACAGCTTTATGTTTTGAATGCTTATGGCTTTATCAGATAAAATCCCAGTATAAAGAATTACTGGGATTTTAGGCCAGTTCCAGATTAGGAGAGAAAAGAACCCTATATTGAAGCCATGTGAGTTCTGTTTTATACATAATCACAGAAAGCTTCTTGAAGATGGAAAGCTTGTGCGATATAGTTACTCATGTGCCACGAAGGTGAAAATATGATGCTCTCAAATGAACCTGAGTTCTCAGCTCCCTCCCACTCTGCATCTTCCAGCAAAGCTAGGCTGAGCCTGCTTTTCTTGGGGCACAACTGAACAGAAACAACATGGCTTTGGAGTCATTGGGATGTGGGTTCAAACTCTGGCTTTGCTATTACACTATGCATGATGGTGGGAAGATTACTTAAGCTCCCTGGAGCCTCAGTTTTCTCGTTAAAACAGAAAAAACCTTGCAGCTATCATGCACTATTATTTCACTGATCCAATAAAACACAGTAACTTACTTCATATGTTTGTCCTTTCCCTTCCATTTCCCATCAGATAATTTTTCATTCTTTTGTTTTCAATTTTTGGGAGATTTACTTCCCTTTGTCTTACAAATCTTCCACTGATTTTTTAAAAAAATATTGGCCACTATAGCTTTAATTTCAAAGAGCTCTTTCTTATTTTCTCATTGTTCCTCAAAAATGATAATAATGATAACATCCTGTTTTTGTTTCTTTCCATTTATTTTATGGGGATTTATTTCTTCTCATGTTTTTCTTCTGCTTCCTGGGTTGCTTTCTTTTCCTCTCATTTTTTTCCTCTGACAGTTTGGGCATTGCTTTTAGGGTTTCTCTAAGTGTCTGGTGATCTTGGGTGGCCCTTCAGCATGAGGCACAAAAACCTTACGGGAAATTCCCTGTAAGGGCTTATCAACTGTTGGGACCCAATAGCCTATACAGCAGGGCCCAGCCATGTCCTTGGGGATCCCCAATGTCCGTGCCTTGAAGTCTTTTTTCTGTGATCCTCTTCTCCATAGAACAACCTCAGCCTCCTGTCTGTGGGAATATGAGTAGGCTGGCAGAGTTGCAAGAATGCAGAAGAGCAGTAGCAAGAGAGGAGTTCAGAATATAGCAGTCATCTGATACCTTATTTCCCAGTGCATCTCCATAATCTGCCCCTGCCAACCTCTCTGATCACTTTGCCCTAGTTCAAGCCTCCCAGCCTTCCTTCTCTACCTCACATTATCGGCTGCCTGCCAAGGGATGCTGTACTTGCCATTCCTTCTGATTAGAACACTCTTCAGAAGCCTGGCACCTCATCCTGCAGTACTTGCCTTGGGCCACCTCTTAGAAAGCCTTGTTTGTCATTCTCTGTGCCTTTGGCCTGTTTTGGGGTATCATGACCATGGAGAACTCATCATCTTCTCTGATGATATTATGTATTAATCTATGGGTCCATTTTCTGATTTCTTCTGCTAGAGTTAAAGCCCCTGGAAGGCAGGGAACTTGTCTGTCTTGTTGATTGCAGATGCAGCAGCATCTGAAACAATATCTGGTGCATATTTATCATCTGAGTGAAGGACTAAAAGAATGATTAGTAGAAGACAATATGGGAAAGGCAAGTTGGAGCCCAGACTGAGTGGACTTGGGTGCCAAAATGGGGACTCTGAATTGTATGCCATAAGCAATGGGGAACCATCGAAGGGTTTTGAGAGGGGGTGTGAGGTCATCAGAGCTGACCCTCAGGAAGGGTAATCTGGTAGGTCTGTGAATTTGGAGTGGAGTTGGAAAAGGGAATGGAGGCCAGGAGTCCAGTGAGGTCCAGCAGTGCTCAGGTGAGAGATGTAGAGGGCCATCAGGCAGGGAACAACCATGGGAATGACAGCATTGAGAGGTGGGTAGAAAGAGGTCGCAATCTGCCTTGCAATCAGTGCATTCGCTGGCTGCTCCCAGTGACGGCCCAGGCCTCCCTTGCCTCTTTCCTGCTCCTAACACCTTGTGCATGGCTTCACTCCCTAAGAACCAGGTATGGGGCCGTGGCTGGCGGCTTTGGCTCATGTTTTCTTCCCTGGCTGCTGCCTCTGCCCAATTTCTGGTCAAGGAGGACCCACAGCTGTCAGTTTAGTGGCTGCTTCTTTCTTCCCTGGTTGATTTTAAACTTGGGGTTTGCAAGCCCTAGCCACAACAGTTGTTTTCAATTCCCCAAGGCAAATTTAGAACCAATCGCTGAGTTCAGGCAGACAGAGGGAGGGGAGACACTATGCAGGTTTTGCCTTCATTAATAAGTTTCCCTGACAGCAGAAGGAAGTCTTTCCAGTCAATTCTTTGTAGTCAATTCCTGATCATCATCCTCTCGTTGTTAATATTGTTGTTAAACTCTCGAAGCCTCGCTGAGTGAAAGCTAATTATAATAATTAACAGAGAACTCCTGAACTTGTCAAACTGGTAATTATAAACCACGGGGACTTTTATCATTAATAGATGCCGTGGAAAGTGGAGGCACAGGGGTGCTGGCAGGGAGAGGCACGCAGGAGATGTTCCGGTCCTGAGCCAAATCTGCCTGCCACCAGGATGCGAGGACATGGCTTCCCTTGGCTCTGTGCCCAACACTCGCTGCCTCTGCTTTCCTGCAAACCAGCCCTGAATCTCTCCACACACCCACCTTCTTACCACCACCTCAGCGAGGCCACCTTCCCCAGGCACACACACACTCTGTCTTACACACTCAAGCACTTAAATAGGATCAGTTTCACCATAGGGAGACTTAAATTTGTGCGTTCATGCATGCAATTGCAAATAAAGTTTAATACCTGTCTTCAAAGAATGTATAATCTGATGAATGGGGGGAAATAATTTTAAGAGTCCTTTACAATACAATAGAGTTTTATAATTGCTCCAGTGAAGGCATCTATTAGGTGCAATATGAGAACAGGAATAAGGTATCTAGACCTGAAGAATAACCCTGATATCAAAACAATCTAGAAAATGAAATTCTACTTTTAAAGTAGAATTTAAAAAAAAACAAAACACAAAAAACATTTTGTAGTTTCTAAATGCCTTTAAGGACTGGATGAAAGTCACAGCCTTTCACTTCAGGAACGAGCTCCTTCATGCCGACATGCAAAATTGTTCCTGGAATTTCAACAGTCCACAGAGACCCCAAATTTTCATTCTACCTCTGTGGGAGATCTGTAGACCTCTATGCTAAAAGCTCCCCATTGTGTAAAGCACTGAGCACTTTGCCTGGCACTCAGGCCTGGCACTCAGCTTTTATTAATATTATGAATACTTTATATTCTTTTTTGGAAGACTATATAAGAGGAGGTATTTGGAAGCATTTGGTTAGCTCCAGAGCAAGATACAGGTGGGTTATTGTTATCAACAAACACTGATTAAGCCTGGTCACTGTCTTGTTTGTGCACAGGAAGGACACACACATGAGCTGCCGTCCCCATTGTGGCTTCCTCTCCCACATCAGCACTGCAGAGGAATCCTCAGATAGCTCCTCTAAGGAATGATTCCACCTCTCCTCTCCAAGGCTGGCCTAGGGTGTCTTATGCTGCAGGTACTTGAGTGCTTTCCAGTGGAAGCCTTAAGAATAGTCTGGCTCCCCCTGATCCCAAGACTGTGGGTAGAGTTAATTCTGCTCTGATCCTGGGTGTTATCCCTCTTTCAGGCCGCTGAAGTGCTCATTAACAGAAACAACTGCATAAGGGTTGCTTGAAGAGGCTCTAGTACCTCCACCCCCACGACCCCCCTACAGACCACCCCAATTAAACCTGCAATCTGAACAAAAACCACTCCTCTGCTATGCAAACACACTTTCAAGACAAGGTTCCCCTAGGACCCTTTTCCCACCAAATTACCGCTCCCAAGTCCCTCCTAAATACAAATCTGGGAGCTGCCAACAAAAACAAGTCTCTGTTGTCAGTTTAAATTGCATCCCTAGCTCAGGCCCCAGAGAATGAAGGGGACCTGGGGGCCATCCGAGGGACCCATGGTGATCTGGCAGGAGGGGCAGCCGCTGACGGGCAGCCCGCTCACTGTCCAGCTGTGCATGCTTTGAAATTTGCGGGCTTTTGCTGGCAGGGTGAGAAGGGCCAAATTAGTTCAAGAGTAAGGGCAAGGCGTGGGCCTGCTTCAAAGTCCCAGGCCAATTTTTATTTTTAGCCCAAGTTCAAAAATTGTCAGAAAAACTTCAGAGGCCTCTAGTCCAACAGCAGCTTTGAGTTTTGGCTGGAACAAGAAAGGGACAGACCACAGGCCACAGAGCAACTCTGAAAGGGGACTCAGAGGCCAGTCACCAGGACACCCTGGAGCCTCCCTGGGAGAAGAGCAGTGGCCTCTGTGGAGTGTTCAGGGGAAGTGGAAGATCACTACCCCCAAACTTCCCCCACTTCCCGACTAGTACTGTGTCTCCTTTGCATGAGGGGAGAGGGTCAGGTCAGGCTTTATCTGGGTTGCTTCTTGCCAGAACCACAAAAGACCAATTTCCTCAGTGAGAGCTTTTGTTTTCAGAAGGGGCCGCAGCTCATCCCAGGAGAAGCCACTGTTTCTGCAGAGGATTTTTAGATCAGCTGCTGGCTTCTGGCGCCCTTCTCCTGTGAGTTCTCCCGTTCTTTTTGTGCTGCCCTGCTTTCGTGGACATAAACAACAAATGGTCCTATTCACCCTGGAGATAAGATTGTGCTTCTCCCAAAGTCACTGCTGTCTTCTCACCGCCTCTGGAACTGTTTGAATAATGAGGCTCTTAGAGAATTTGTGTTGTTTTATCCTTTTCTTCACTGAGACTGGAGATTCCCTAGGCAGCCCCGGTGAGCAGTGCCTACAGGGGGTTACCTGGGGGTGGCTAACACAGGGCAGCCGCCCAAGAGAGCTTTTTGTTCCCTACGTTAATCTGGGTGCCACGGAACTTTAAAAAATGTTTATATATGCTGGTTTCTCTTCCTTTTATTTTTTAATTTTTTTCCTGCCAAGACAAACAATAGCTCTTACGCAAAGAATTCCCCACTCTACAGAAATGGTGGAAACCTTCAGCCTGTGATTTCTTTCCACCTCCTAGAAGCTGCTATGGCTCCAGTAAGACTTGCAAAGGGAACGGAGAGGATGTCAGGCAGAGCTGGCAGTCAGCTTATTATGTCAAAGTACTTCTCTCCTTTGGGATCTTGTCCACCCTCCATCCCCTGCTGGACTTAGAGCTGGAAGACCTGGATTTAAGTTACAGCTCTGCTGCTTACTAAGCCTGTGACCTTAGGCAAAGCACTTTAATCCTCAAACTTCATTTTCTTAGTCAGTTAGAGGTGGTGGATAATTCTGCCAACTTCATGTTTGTGATGAGACTTAAGTAACAATAATGGATGAAAAAGTACTTTGTGAACTCAGAAGTAATATACAAATGTCAAGTACTGTGACCATTTTATTACTGCTATCCTAATGGTTGTTGTCATTATCATTATTACAATAATCTGTGGGTAGCTGGCTTCATGGTAAACAACCAAGTTTGTTTCCAGACTTAGATTTAAATCTTAGCCCTGCCATTTATTAGCTGTACGACCATAAGCAAACTACTACATGTCTTTGTGCCTTAATTTTCTCATTCACAAAAAATGGGAGCAATAAGGATACCACTTAATTCACAGGATTGTTAGGAAGTTTAAAAGATAACGTAAAAGTAAAGTGCCCAGTGCATAGCAAGTTCTTAACTAACGTTAGTTTCCTTTACTTTTTACCTTTTATTAATCCCTTAGACATCCCTTGAATGTTTATGAAACACGTATCATATGCCAGACCTTGTGCCAAGTGCTCAGGATGCAAGAGATAAAGATTTGAGAAATGCATTGTGTGACTAAGGTGACAAAGAAACAACAGCAATTCACCTGGCTAAGTAGTTTGTACAACAACCAGGAGAGAGCAGATTAATTCTCTCTAGGAGCTCAGGATGGCACTTGAACCAGACTTTGAAAAATGTGCACAGGATTTTGCCATCAGAGAAACAAGGTGAGGACATGTTAAGCACAGAGGACTTTGAACCAAATCTCTGAAGCACAGAGGTCTATGGTCTATCAGTGGCAGGAGGTGAGGCTAGAGAAAGCTGGGACCAGATTGGAAGAGGCCAGGCAGACTACCTGAAGGGGCTGGATCTTACGTGAGAACATTGGGAAGCCCCTAAAATTCTGTAAGCAGGGAGGTGATATGGCTAGATGTGCTTTTCAGAAAGGCTTCCTGGGGCATAAAGAATGGACTGGCACTGGAGAGGGAGGAAGGAGTGGGGTAACAATAGAGGGGAATAATTCAGAAGACAGAAGAGGCCCAAATTAGGTAACTGGCTCAGGGAAGGAAAGGTTTGGACTTGGTGAAATGGAGCTGTAGGAAAAAAAGGAATAGGAGTTGGGTGTCTGGTTGAGGAAAGAAGGAGGGTGGTGATGTCATTAACCTGGAGAAGGAACACTCAGCACAAATGATTCCCAACTGTGCCTACTCTCAAACACAGAAAAGCCAGAAATAGGCTTGGCCCTCTGGCCAGCAAGAGGGTCCCCTATGATCAGATGAGATTAAGGGGCTAATATCCTCAACTCACTTTAAGGTTGAAAGAAAAAAGGACCTCCCTTAAGTCCCCATTTCTTTATGTGTTTTGGAGGACCCTAAGAGAAATGGGGGTGAATGTAATTGTTTAGGACAATATAAACATAAAGACTGTATTATTTTATAACTACTTTACAATTATAACTACATTGCATAATATAATGTGGTAGAATTATAAATGTTCTAGTGTTTAAAAATTAATGGAACCATGGGTGAATTTTATTTGTATATACTTTTCTATGTTTTTCAAATCTTCTATCATGAACATACATAATTTTTATAATGAAAAAAGTTAACTCTAAAAAAAATGTGCAAAAGACCCGAGTAAACACAGAAGAAGATAACCAAGTAACCAATAAACAAAAAGATCCCTACCTTTATTAGACATCAAGAAAATGCTATGTAAAGTCACTATACAATGCTACTACACATGCAGCCAACTGATAAAATGAAAAAGATGGAAAATATCAAGTGTTGGCATGAATGTAGAACAAATGGAACTCTCATACATTGCTTGTAAGGAGTGTAAATTTATAGAATTATTTTGTAAAACTTTTTGTTAGTATATTTTATGTACACTATAGCTGAACATATGCAAACACTATGACCAAGCAATTCCACTCCTAAGTATATATCCAAAAGAAATGCATACGTATGTTGACCAAGAAATAAGTACAAGAGTGTTCACAGTATAACTATTTGTAGTCATACCAATCTGGAAATTATTCTAATGCCCATCGATAGTACACTAGATAAATAAATTATGATATATTAACACAATGCAATATGATGCAGCAATGAAAATTAGCATTCTACAGCTATATGCAATAGTAGGAATGCTTCTCAAAGACATAATTTTGAGGGAAAGAAGAGAGACATTTATAGGAAGACAAAGCCAATCTACGCCATTTGAAGTCTGGATGGTGCTTACTCTTGTGGAATGTATAACTAGAAGGGAGTATGATGAAAGCTTTTGGAGTCCTAGTAATGTTTTGTTTCTTATGGGTGCTGATTACACAGGTACATTTCTGGGAATTCATTGAGCTGTATGATATAGTGTGTTTATGTTATACTTCAATAAAAACTCAAAATATATAAATATTAACCTAAAAATCAACTAAAATAGAGCAGCAGAAATAAGAGACTGGTGATGATACCAGTAATACTTAGGGGAACTCCCTGGTTCCCTAGCCTGGTTTTAGTGTCTACAGGTGATGGTAGGAGGAGAGAGCTAGGTGCTAGGAATTGTAACACAGAGGTAAAAGACATCTACACTGGCATTTCTATATCCATAAAGCCCCAGGATCTGAAAAAATATATATATTTCTTATTATTGAGTATAAGAACAAGTACCTAATATTAGGAATGAAAAAGAGGATGACACTACAGATCCTATAGAACTAAGAAGAACATGAAGCTATTATAAACAACTCCATACCAATACATTTGCAACTGTAGGTTTAATAGACATACTTCTCAAAGAAAAAAAAAAATCCCACAACTTACCTAAACTGATACAGAAAGAAAGGGAACTCTGAATAGTCCTACATACAATGGAGACAACAAATCTATAGTTTAAAACGCTCACACACACACATGCACACATAATTCAGGTCTAGATGGCATCTGTAGTGAAATCTACTACATTTAAGGAAGAGATGGCAAAAATTTTACAAAAAAATTTCCAAACACTTGAAAAAGAGGGAATTCTCCCCAGTTCATTTAAAGCATTAGGAAACCCTGATATCAAAACCTGACAAGAATATTACAAGAAAGAAAAAGTGTAAGTCAAAGTTACTCACAAACCTAGACAGAAAGTTCATAAGCATGATATCATCAAATAAAATTCAAGAATATGTAAAAAAGATACCATAAGTTTATCAAAAATATGCAACGCTGATTTAATATTTTAAAAGAGTAATTCAGACTGGGTGCAGTGGCTCACTCCTCTAATCCCAGCACTTTGGGAAGCCGAGGTGAGTGGATCATGAGGTCAGGAGATCGAGACCTTCCTGGATAACACAGTGAAATCTTGTCTCGACTAAAAATACAAAAAATTAGCTGGGTGTGGTGGCAGGCGCCTGTAGTCCCAGCTACTCGGGAGGCTGAGGCAGGAGAATGGCATGAACCTGAGAGGCGGAGCTTGCAGTGAGCCGAGATAGTGCCACTGCACTCCAGTCTGGGTGACAGAGCAAGACTCTGTCTCAAAAGAAAAAAGAAAAAAAAAAGAGTGTAATTCAAAATATTAACAGAATAAAGAATAAAACTAATACGATACTCTTGATCGAAGCATGGAAAGCAATTAATAAAACCCAACACCTACTCATGGTAAAAGCTCTAAGTGATATAGAAATGAAAATTATTTTATGAGAAAAGATTGAATAAAAAACAGCCAACAACAGTATTAATGAGAAATATTAAAGTTTTTCCTTTGAAGATGAAAACAAGACAAGGATGGACTTCTGTTAAAAAAAAAAGTACTGGAGTTTCTAGCCAGCATATTAGAGAACAAATAAAAATAAAAATTGTTAAGGGATAGTGAACACTGTCAATATTTACATATAATATTATTTTAAACAGAAAATCCAAAAGAATATATGATAAATAATCATAATTTTAAAAATTATTTAGAAAGGTTGTTGAAAACAAGGTCAATATATAAAAACCAAGTATAAGTTTGTATAATACTAACAAAGAGCTAGAAAATAGATTATTCTTTAGATATTATAACCAAGTCATAATAGCATCAGAAAATATAAAATATTAATCTGATAAAAGGTATGAAAGACTTCTACACATACATATACCCCCAAAAAACCCTTTAAAACATTATTAGAAAAATAAAAGGATCTAAATTCATAAACATTAAAAACTAAATACTGCCAAAACATCAATTATCCCCAAATTGAGCTATATATTTACTTTAATATCAATCAAAATGTCAATAATTTTTTTCTTCCTTTTTTCTTTTTGAAATGGAAAATATTATTTTAAAATGTATATAAAAGCACAAATGGCCAAGAAGCTAAGACATTCCTTAGAGACGAGCAAAAAGGTAGAAGGATACACCACTAAACTATAATAATTAAGATAGTGTGACATTAGTACAATGACAGCTAAATAGACCAATGAGATGGAAGAGAGTTTAGAAAATATCACACATGTATGGACATTGGCTTCTGAGACTGTGGAACTGTGGGAATAGGACAATCTTTTCTATAAATAATATTGGAACACTCAGATACCCATATAGAAAAAGTAAACTTGACCTTTATACCAGAGCATATACAAAAATTATTTTCAGTTGGTATTGACACCTGAAAGTGAAAGACAGCACTATAAAGCTTCTAGGTGATAATATAGGATATTATTTCTATAGACTTACGAGAAAAACAAAAACTATTTAGAAGCACATAAAAGTACTAATCATGAAAGAAAAGGCTGTTAAATTAGACTACACTAAAATTAAGAACTTCTACTTATCAAAAGATACCATGAGTAGGAAAAAAACATGTGCTCAGACGTAGAAGTTATTTGCATCCATATAAAGTAAGCAAAGAATCTAAAATATATGAAGAACTCTTACAAATCAATAAAAGGCAGACAATTAATTAAAAAGCGGGTGAAAAGGGGACTTCACAAGAAAAGATATTTCAATGGCCAGTAAACATGTGAACATGATCAACCTTATTAGTAATCAAGGAAATGAAAACTAAAACCACAATGAAACACCACTACACATGTACCAGAGTAACTGAAACTCACAAGACTGGTAATAGCAAGTGTTGGCAAGGTCATGCAGTCACTGGAACACCCAGACATTGCTGATGGGACTGTATGTTGGTACAATTACTTGGAAAACAGCTTGGTATTACCTGCTAAACTTAAACTTATATATATTCCATGACCCAGCAGTTTCAATCCCAAGTAAATATCCAGCAGAAATATACACATGTGCATCAAAAGACATGTACAGGCCGGGCATGGTGGCATGCGCCTGTAATCCCAGTAACTTGGGAGGCTGAGGCAGGAGAATTTCTTGAACCCAGGAGGTAGAGGTTACGCTGAGCTGAGATCACACCACTGCACTCCAGCCCAGGTGCGTGACAAAGCGAGACTATGTCTCAAAAAAAAAAAAAAAAAAAAAAGACATGTACAGGGATGTTCATAGTAACATTATTTATAATAACCCCAAAGCAAAAACAATCCAAATTCTAACAGTAGGATAGACAGATGAATGGGGTGTATTTGTACAGTGGTAAACTATACAGCAATGAAAATAAACTATAGCAGGATGCAACAATGGGTGACTCTCATGTATATAATAGTGATCAAAACAAGTCAAACACAAAATAATATATAGTATGGAAATATTATCTATAATCTAAAATATTATCTAAAATAGGAAATATTATCTATAATCTTAGAAGCCAGAATAAGAGTAACCTCTGGATAAAAATAAACCTCCAGAAGTAGAAAGAGTGTAGTGAGCGGGAGGAGGGGGCAAGAAGATAGCATTTCGGATGCTAGAGGTGTTTTATTTCCCAATCTGGGTGATGGCTCCCTAGGTATCTGTTGCATGATAATTTGTGGAACTATATAGTTTCGTGTTTTGTGTGTATTTCTGTATGAGTGTTATACTTCAATTGAAAAAATGTTTTAAAGAAAAATAAGCATAATGTCCAGGCTAAACCAGAAATAGTTTAAGCCCTCGGCTGCATAGGTAGATTGAAAAGGAAGGGTCAAAGGAACTTTGTGAAGGGAGGATAAATTAATGAAAACAGTGGTGTACTTCAAATAGCAAATTCACAGAAAATGGAACTTATTTTTTACAATGTCAACACTCAACTTCCTTTTTTTGTTGTTGTCTTCATAAATCATGCAAAGCGGGCTGCCTGCCTTGGCAGTTTCATGCTAAAATTGCTCCACATACAGACTCACGTGTCCTCCCCTATTTGAAGGTAAACAAGTCTCAGCCAAGACAAAACTGTAAAAGTTTGTAGGGTATTTCTTTTGTCTCCAGTTTCTTTCTGTAGCTTTGGTGTATTTTCATGTTCACTGGGCTTGCAGTCAGAACCTCAGGTACAAGTTCAAACTAAATATCTCTTGTTTCATAGTCACTGGTCCTGGGAATAGTTACTTGACAGCTCCGAGCCTCAGTTTCCTTTTGTTTGCACAGCAGGAAGAATACAAATGCCTGCCTCCCAGAATTGTGAACAGTAAGTGACACAAAGCATACACACACGCGCACACACACACACACACGCTCTCTTCAAACCTCAAGGTGTACACCTGAAAGAGACTGCTCTCCCTCCCCTCCCATCTCCTTGGCAATGCCCATTTCAGGTGTTGACTCTTTTAACCCCACCCCCACCCCCCGTATCATAGCAGGGAAGAATCTGATATCAGTAATTTATATTCCAAGGATTGATTGATTATTCTCCAACTGGAGCTCGGCCAGGCGTTTGCATTTTATGCCTTTTATTCCTAATTGTGGCATGAAAGTCTTTTTCCCTTGTTAAAAGAATCTGAGACATCAGCAAGAAGGTGGAGAGCTCCGGGGACAGGGAGGAGAAACTTGAAATCACATTAGCCAGATTCTGCTGTCCTGAAGGTGAATCTGATTGAGCCCTTTTCAAGTGACTTTTATTTTGCTGGAGATGGAGTGTAGTCAGAGGGACTGCCCCCATTAAATGGCCCCTGCTCTGGTAGACTGGGTCAGGGAGAAGGCATGCAGTCATCTGAGGATATTGAAGTCCCAAGCCACGTAGATGATAAAAGAAAGTGAATCCCTCAGCCCCTATTTTTAGGACCCAAAGCCTGCCTCACTCCGAGGGATGGCAGCTATGGTCCTGCCCTCCTACCACCCCTGACACCCCTTCTGGTTTGAATTCAGCTCTCTCTTCTCCTCCAATTCTCCTAAACTTCACCTAATCACTGCCACCCCTTCTGTCTGTCCCATGCAACCCCGAGGACATTCAGCATCATTTTATTTCACTTTTAAAGACTGTTCCTACCTTAAGCTCTCTCACCTGGTAGCCTAACATTTATTCCTAGACCTCATTTATAAAGTCTACATTTGGTTATAATATTTCAGAAATATGTTTTTGTAATATTTCTTCTTGGTTAACAAAGATGTTGCTGTCCTGAATATGTTTAAAAGAAAAAGGAAGTTGAAACAATACAGGAAACTCAAGAGGTACTGGCAGGATGAATAGGTGCAAATTGCTAAGTACACAAGGATGGCTTAAAGGAGCATACTGTCTGACCAGAAAAACCCAACTAGGTAGAGAGAGGAGAACTCTCAAGATCTTGTGTAGTCCAACAAAAAGTGTCTGAAGATATGACTTGGATAAATAGGTGCTGGGCTGAAACCAAGGGAGGCAGACTTTCTAAGATGGGATTCAGGTGGCTGCAGAGGGAGTTGTTTGACTCAGCACTGAGAGGCAGAACTTGGGCAGCCAGCAAGAAATGATGGAGTTAACCAGACATCCAACTAAAGGAATACTATTTGTGAAATAAGGCAGATGAGCTTGTTGAGCCCCTGGTTTCAGAAATGAGGAATGCACCTGTAATGGATCCATCTAACTATAGCTTGGCCTGAAGAGGAGCTCACACCAGAGAGGTCATCTTGCACTTGAAGTGTCTGGCTGAGCATGGCAGAGCAGTAAGGAGGCAGGGAGGTCCAGAGCCTGCCTGGATTGGGAGAAGCCCAATCCTCTGTGAGGTGTAAAATGTGGAGTGAAATGTGTAGGGCACTGTCAAGTTTGTTGTTGGAGGAGGTGGCTGTTTATTGCTTTAATGAGAAAGTGTAGCAGATCTACTCATCTCAGAATTGTTCCCGCAAATTCACATTTTTCCCTACAACCCACAGAATATCTCTCCTTTCTCTTTTCTGCGCTTTATAATACACACCTGACTTCTCAGTTCCCACCTTCCAGTTCAGGCCTCCTCCCCTTCAGAATATGAGAAGTAGAGGCATCTTTTCCAAGTCATCATGTTGGATGAAAATGGCTTCTTGCTACATTCACATTAAAATTTGAAAATGGAAAAGAAAAAGAGAGGAGAAAAAGTAGCTAAATTAGCAATGTTCACTCAGCATGATTTTGCTTTAATCCAGGCCTGTGAGCTTACCAGGGCTCAGAATAAACGAAAGCAGATGCGTCCATCACACGAGCAGATATATAACCACTAATCCGAGACAAGACGACAAAAACACATCACGCCTGGACCCCACACTGTTTCCATCTTAATCCGCCTCTAATTGCACTGGGCATGCTGCCTGCACACCTCTGTCCTCTGATGCTCCTCTGGTTCCACTCACATCCTGGAGTTGGCTAGTGCCAAAGGGGCCCTTTTTTCTGGAGCAGAGTTGGCATCTGGGATTTGTGTGTGTCTTGGAGAACAGGATGATGCAGCTAGTGTGGCAAGAACAGGACTCAGCCAAGGGTCAAGAGGTGTGGTTCAGCAGCAGGAGAGGGTTAGATGAGACAGTTTACGTGAAAGTACCTAAAACAACTCTTGACACATAGTAAAACTCAGTAAACGCTACCTTCTCCAAATAGGAGCTACTATTATTCACTGCCTACTGTGTGTCATGCACATTTTCTAATTAAAAAAAAAGTGTAAGTAATGCTTGCTAACTGTAAAAATAAAAAAGTCTAACACTAGAGAAGTTTATAATCAGAGTAAAAATTTCCTGGTTTTGCACACCTTCCCCCCAATGCCACTTCTCAGCAATAATCATTGAGGAAAAAAAAAATATATATATATATATATACACACACACAGATATATACACACACATACACACAAACACACTTTTACATATAAAGATGTATAAAAATACACAAATATATATTTTAACAATCTAGGTGAATTATATAATAAATAATATTAATGTATAATATATATTCTAAATAAGCTTATAACTGTGTGCATATGTATATGTATATACACATGTATATGTGTATACATGCATGAGTGTTTTTGTGTATTGCTTTCATATTATATATACTACTCTGCAACTTTTTCAAAATTTAATGTTGAGGGGTTTCAAGGTGGCTGACTAGAGGCATCTGGTAAACGCCTTTTCCACAAAGAAGAACCAAATGGTGAGTAGATAATCACACTTCAAATAGATCATCAAAGAGAGAGCACTGGAATTCAATACAGAAGTAACAGAAAACACTTAAAGCAAGGAAAAGAGAGGGAAGCAAGGCAGACTGCTCAGTATGATTGGCTGAGAGCCTGGAGAGGCTCTCTAATGCAGGGAAAGAGTAAGCAAGTGACCTCCAGTGATGTACATTCCAACCATGGACTCCTGTATCTTAGCTACAGGAAAACCCCTAGACCCTCACAGGCCCTGTGACTAACATAGGAAGCTGCCTGAAGACCATGTGAAGGTATTACTCCAGAGAGGGAGCTCATGCTAGGGCTCACCCCTTTCTCCCATGAAGCCATAAGCAGTTACAGCAAGGTGCCATATTAAAAGCCCAGCCCCCACAACACTGCATCCTGTCCAGGGGTCCAGTAGCCCCTGCATCTCCACATCTCTGGAGCCCAATTTATATTCCTTACCTGCAGCCACTGCTGCAGCTGGCTGCTGCCTCCAGAGCTAAAGCACTAGCCATTGGCAAAGATCCTGCTGCCACCAATAGCAAAGTTGCCATGCCTTTTCACATGCCTCAAATACAAACTCCCCTACTTGCAGCAGCTGCGGCCAAAGCATAAATAAAGTGCATATTTCCCAGCTGCCTGCATATGATTGCTGCCACTGAGAGCAACACTGCCCTCACCAGCAGCAGGGCTGCAGTACAGCTGCTGCCACACCCACCTAATCAGTTTGCCTTGGGCCTGGGGGATGACCTCATCTTGGCCTACCACAGACAGCACCTGCATGCACCACCAGTGGTCCTGAGGACAGATTTGCCTGGCCTGGTTCCATTTTCTCAGCGCACAAATATGCCATCCAGGGGTCTGGGGACTATCCAGCCTGATCCACCATCCTTGGCACCTGAGCAGTCTTTCTGGGGGTCTGAAGTTGGGATCACCTAGCCTTCTGTTACCACCAGAGCAGGCACCCCCCTACATGTCACACCTCCAGGCCTGGGGACTAGGCCGCCTAGTCCATCACAGCTAATGCCAACACCAGTGCAGACTGCTTAGGCCCCAGATTTTAGACCTACCACTGCTACCTCCTTCACCTACGCCCTAACAGCACCTGAGTAGGTTGTCTGGAAGCCCAAGAATCAGCTGACCTGAACCTGCTAACATCAGTGGCAGAATATGCCACCCTGGAGCTTAAGGACAGGCACGCTCAGCTTGCCACTGCCACTACTGGGGCCCAAGGAGAGGCCCACCTGGTATCCCCATCCCCAGAAAACATCACCACATCCTTTGTTAACAACCACACCCTAAGCCACTGAGGAAATCCCAGAAACCACTGATGCTGTTTACAGCCAAATAAATAATATGAACACTACACTACTGCACATACCCAGAATCAAAGCCAAAATGCCTTATCCAACTGAAATCATAGATACATGTTTAGGAAAAATTGTCCCCTACAAAAGAAAAATTTTAAAAAATTCAAGAAGCGACTATTACACCAGATGCACAGATATCAACATAAGGACACAAGAAACATAAAAAAGCAAGGAAATATGACACTTCCAAAGGAACATAATCATTCTCCAGCAACCAGGTTCCAATCAAAAAGAAATTTATGAAAACCTGGACAAGTAATTTAAAGTAATGATATTAAAGAAGCTCAGTAAGATAAAACAGAACACATAAAAACAATACCTCAGAAAAACAATTCAGGTTATGAATAAGCAGCTTAGCAAAGAAATAAATATCATTAAAAAGAGTGAAACAGAAATTCTGGAACTGAAGAATTCATTAAAAAAATACAAAATAAATTTGCAAGCTTCAACAATGGAATAAGTCAAGTGGAGTAAAGAATTTCAAAACTTGAAAACACGTCTTTTGAAATAACTCAGTCAGCCAAAAATTAAAAAAAAGAACAAAAAACAATGAACAAATCCTATATGACACTTGGGACACCATAAAGCAATTAAATATATAAATATTTGGTGTCCCAGAGGTAAAGGGAAAGAAAAGGGTTAGAAAATTTATTTAATGAAATAATAGCTGAAAACTTCCCAAGCCTAGCAAGAGATTTAGACATCCAGGAAACATAGAATTTTCCAAACAGAAACAATGCAAAAAGTCTCTGTGGGACATTATAATAAAGCTGTTAGAAGTTAGAGACAAAGAGATAATTTTAAAACCAACAAGAGAAAAGCAGTTAGGTCACTTATAAGGGAATCCCCATCAGACTAACAGATTTCTCAGCAGAAACATTAAAGGCCAAGAGACAATGGAATAATATATTGAAAATGCTTTAAGAAAAAACAAAAACAAAAACAAAACACTAGACAAAGATACTATACCCGGCAAAGTTATCCTTCATAAGTGAAGAAGAAATAAACTCTTTCCCAGACAAGCATAAACTAAGAGAATTTATCACTACTAGACCAGCCATACAAAAAAAACTTAAGGGAGGCCTACACCTGAAAGAAAGGAACACTATCTACCATTATGAAAATGCATGAATGTATAAAACCTACTGGTAGAACAAACACACAAATAAGGAAAAAAGTGAAATGTTACCACAACAGAAAACCACCAAACCACAATTGTAAACAATAAGAGAGATAGAAATAAACAAAGGATATACAAAACAACCAGAAATCAATTAATCAAATGACAGGAATAATAAGCCCTTACACAGCAAAAATAACCGTGATTTTAAAAAGATCCAATATTATTATGCCTACAAGAAATTAATCTTAACTATAAAGACACATACAGACTGAAAGTAAAGAAATAGAAAAAGATATTCCATACAAACAGAAACCAAAAGCAAGCAGGAGTAACTATACTTATATCAGATAAAAGAGAATTTAAGTCAAAAACAGTAAAGAGACAAAGAAGGTCATTATAACAATAGGATATAACAATTCTAAACATCTGCACCCAACAATGGAGCATCCAGATATAGAAAACATATATTATTAGATGTAAAGGGAGAGATAGGCTCTAATAAAATAGTAGTTAGGGACTTCAACACCCCAATCTAAGCATTAGACAGATTCTCTATACAGAAAATAAAGATAGAAACATTGGATTTAAACTGCACCTTAGACCACGTAAACTTAACATACATTTATAGAACATTTCATGCAATAACTACAGGATACACATTTTTCTTAATGCATGGAATGTTCTTCAAAATAAACCATATATTAGGACATAAAAAAGTCTCAATAAATTTTTAAAAATCAGTCATATAAAGCATCTTAACAGATAACAATGGATTAAAACTAGAAATTAATAACAAGAGGAACTTGGAAAACTGTAAAAATACATGGAAATTAAACAACATTATTCTGAATAGCCACTGGGTCAATGAAGACATTAAGGAGGAAATTAAATAATTTATTGGAACAACTGAAGATTGAAATAAAATATGCCAAAACCTGTGGACTACAGTAAAAGCAGTACTAAGAGTAAAGTTTTCAGCAATATACACTTACATCAAAAAAGTTAAAAAAGTATAAATAATTTAATTATGCATCTCAAGGAACTAGAAAAACAAGAATGAAACTCAAAATTCATAGAAGAAAAAATAATAAAGATCAGAACAGACCGGGCGCAGTGGCTCAAGCCTGTAATCCTAGCACTTTGGGAGGCCGAGGAGGGCAGATCACAAGGTCAGGAGATCGAGACCATCCTGGCTAACACGGTGAAATCCCATCTCTACTAAAAAGTACAAAAAACTAGCTGGGCGAGGTGGCGGGCGCCTGTAGTCCCAGCTACTCAGGAGGCTGAGGCAGGAGAATGGTGTAAACCCGGGAGGCAGAGCTTGCAGTGAGCTGAGATCCGGCCACTGCATTCCAGCTTGGGCGACAGAGCGAGACTCCGTCTCAAAAAAAAAAAAATACAAAGAATCAACAAAACTAAAAGTTGTTTTTGAAAAGGTAAACAAAATCAATAAACTGTTAGCTAGGCTAACCAAGAAAAAAAGAGAATACCCAAATAAACAAAATCAGAAATGAAAAAGAAGACATTACAACTGATACCACAGAAATACAAAAGATTTTCAGAGACTACTATGAACAACTACACACCACTAAACTGAAAAACCTAAGGAAAATGAATATATTCCTGAAAACATACAACCTACCAAAGTTGAATCAGAAAGAAATGGAAAACTAGAACAGACCAGTAAGTAATGAAATCAAAGCAGTAATAAAAAGTCTCCCAACAAAAGGATTCCCTGTTTAATAAATAGTGCTGGAAAAACTGGCTAGCCATATGCAGAAAACAGAAACTGAACCCCTTCCTTATACTTTATACAAAAATTAACTCAAGATGGATTAAAGACTTAAATGTAATACCCAAAACCATAAAAACCCTAGAAGAAAACCTAGGCAATACCATTCAAGACATAGGCATGGACAAAAATTTTATGATAAAATTACCAAAAGCACCTGCAACAAAAGCTAAAATTGACAAATGGGGTCTAATTAAACTAAAGAGCTTCTGCACAGCAAAAGAAACTATCATCAGAGGAAACAGGCAACCTACAGAATGAGAGAAGATTTTTGCAATCTACCCATCTAACAAAGGTCTAATATCCAGAATTTACAAGGAACTTAAACAAATTTACAAGAAAAATACAAACAACACCATCAAAAATTGGGCAAAGGACATAAACAGACCCTTCTCAACAGAAGACATTTATGCAGCCAGCAAACATGAAGAAAAGTTCAACATATCTGATAATTAAAGAAATGCAAATAAAAACCACAATGAGATACCATCTCACCCCAGTCAGAATGGTGATTATTAAAGTCAAGAAACAACAGATGCTGGCGAGGCTGTGGAGAAATAAAAATGCTTTTACATTGTTTGTGGGAATGTAAATTAGTTCAACCATTGTGGAAGACAATGTGGTGATTCCTCAAGGATCTAGGACCAGAAATACCATTTGATGCAGCAATCTCATTACTGGGTATATACCCAAAGAAAAAGAAATTATTCTATTATAAAGATACATGCACACATATGTTTATTGCAGCACTATTCACAACAGCAAAGACATGGAACCAATTCAAGTTGCCATCAATGATAGCCTGGATAAAGAAAATGTGGTACATAGACACCATGGAATACTATGCAGCCACAAAAAGGAATGAGATCATGTCCTTGCAGGGACACGAATCAAGCTGGATGCCATCGTCTTCAGTAAACTAACACAGGAACAGAAAACCAAACACTGCATATTCTCACTCATAAGCAGGAGTTGAACAATGAGAACACATGGACACAGGAGGGGAACAACACACACCAGGGCCTGTTGGGGGTTGGGGGTAAGGGAAAGAAGAGCCTCAGTACAAATAGCTAATGTATACGGGGCTTAAAACCTGGGTGACAGGATAGGTTCAACAAACTACCATGTCTCACATATACCTATATAGCAAAAAAACATGTGCACATTCTGCACATGCATCCTGGAACTTAAAGTAAAATTAAAAATAAATAAATAAATAATTTTTAGAAAGAGAAAATTACCATTAAAAAAAGTCTCCCAACAAAGAAAAGTCCAGGACCTGATGGCTTCATTGCCAAATTCTGCCAAACTTTCTAATAAGAACTAGCACCAATCCTCCTGAAATTATTCCAAAAAATTGAAGAGGAGGGAGTTGTCTCTAAATGAAGACAGCATTACCTTGATACCAAAACCAGACAATGACACAATAAAAAAGAAAACTACAAGCCAATATCGCTGATGAATATACATGCAAAAATCCTCAAAAAAATATTAACAAACTGAATCCAATATCACCTCAAAAAGAAAATACTCAATAATCAAGTAGAATTTATTTCAAAGATGAAAGAATAGTTTGAAGTATGCAAATCACACAAATCAATAAATGTCATACATCACATCACAGAATGAAGGACAAAAACATATGCCAACTCAAAAGGCACAGAGAAAGTATGGGATAAAATTTAACATTGCTTCCTGATGTAAAAAAAAAAAGAAAAAACAAAACAAAACAAAAAACTCTTAACAAATTAGTCATTGAAGAAACATATCTCAACATAATAAAGATCATATATGACAAATCCATAACTAATATTATACCAAAAGGGGAAAAGCTGAAAGCCTTTCCTCTAAGAACTGGAACAAGATAAGGATACTCACTTTCACTACCTCTATTCAACATAGTACTTGAAGTCCTAGCCAGAATAATCAGGCAAGAGAAAAAAATAAAAGGCATCCAAACTGAAGAAAACAAAAAAAGTCAAATTTTCTCTCTTTGCACTTGACATGATCATATGTCTACAAAACGTGAAGACTCTACCAAAAAAGACTCTCATATTTGATAAATTCAGCAAAGTTGTAGCATAAAAAATCAACATATGAAAATCAGTACCATTTCCATACATCAATAATGGACTAGCTGAAAAAGAAATTAAGAAGGCAATCCCATTTACAATTTCTACAAAAAATAAAATACCTAGAAACACACTTAACCAAGGCAATGAAAGACCTCTACAGGGAAAACTACAAAACACTGATGAAAGAAATTTTAGAGGACACAAATGGAAAGACAACTCATACTCATGGATTGGAAGGATTAATACCATTAAAATGACCATACTGCCCAAAGCAATCTATAGACTCAATGCAATCCCTATCAAAATACTAATGTCACTTCTCACAGAAATAGAAAAAATAATTCTAACATTTATATGGAACCAAAAAATAGTCTGAATAGCCAAAGCAATCATGAGCAAAAAGGACAAAGCTTGAGGCATCACACTACCTCACTTCAAAATACACTGCAAGGCTAAAATAACCCAAAAGCATGGCATTGGCATATAAACAGACACTGACCAATGGAACAAAATAGAGAACACAGAAATACATCCATGAATTTACAGTCAACTGATTTTTAACAAAGGTGCCAAGAACATACATTGGAAAATGGACACCCCCTTCAATAAGTGGTGCTGGGAAAATTGGATACTCATGTGCGGAAGAATGGCACTGGACCTCTATCTCTCACCATACACAAAATCCAAGTGAAGATAAATTAAAGATTTCAAACGTGAAATCCAAAACTATTAAATACTACATAAAAACCATGGAAGAAACACTTAGGGCATTGGTCTAGACAAAGATTTTATAGCTAAGACCTTGAGAACATAGGCAACAAAAACAAAAATAGAGAAATGGAACAATATTAAACAAAATCTTCTACACAGCAAAGGAAACAATCAGCAAAGTGAAGAAACAATTCTGTCGAATGAGAGAAAATACTTGCAAACTATTCATTCTACAAGGCACTAATATCCAGAAAATACAAGAAACTCAAACATCTCAACAACAACAAAACATAAATAATCCCATTTTAAAAATGGATAAGAACATTAAGAGACATTTTTCAAAAAAAAAAAAAAACATACAAATTGCCAACAGGTATATAAAAATTGCTCAACCTCACTAATCGTCAGAAAAGTGCAAACAAAAATCACAATGAGGTATCATCTTACCTCAGTTTGAATGGCTATCATTAAAAAGACAAAAAATACCACATGCTGGGGAGGATGCAGAGAAAAGGTAACTCTTATACACTGTTGGTGAGAATGTAAATTAGTACAGTCACTATGAAAAACAGTATGAAGATTTCTCAGAAAACTAAAAATGGGAGTATCATGTCATCCATCAATTCCACTACTGGACATGTACCCAAAGGAAAATAAATCGGTATGACAAAAGGATACCTGCACTATCATGTTTATTGCAGCAGTATTCATAATAGCAAAGATATGGGATCAACCTAGATGCCCATCAATAGACAAATGGAATAAAAACATATTTATATACAATGGAATTCTATTTGGCCTTACAGAAGAGCAAAATTTGCAGCAACATGGATGGAACTGGAACTCATTATGTTACGTGAAATAAGCCAGGAACAGAAAGACAAATACAACTTGCTTTTACTCATATGTGGGAGCTAAGGAAGTTGGTACCATGAAGGTAGGAATAGAATGAGAAATACCAGAGTCTGTGAAGGGTGTGTGTTGGATGCGGCATGGTGGGAAACAGAGGTTGGTTAATTGGTACAAAAATACAGTTAGATAGAAGGAATAAGTCTAATGTTTGATAGCAGAGTAGAGTGACTATCGTTAACAAAAATGTATTGTATATTTCAAAATAGCTAGAAGAGAGGACTTAAAGTGTTCCCAACACATAGAAATGAGAAATACTCAAGATGACGGACAACTTAAATATCCTGACTTGATCATTACATTTTGTGTGCATGTAACAAAATATAGCATGCACCTGATAACTATGTACAAATATTTGTGTCAATAAAAAAGTAACGTCAACAATTTTCTATAACAATGCCCATAGATATATTTCACTGTTTTAACTACTGTATAGTATTCCATTGAGTCAATGAATCACAGCTTATTATTTTTAATTATGGGGCATGAATTTCACAGTCACATACAGGATTATGCAGAAAATATTGACCCTCTTTTTCCATAACTCAAATTAATCTGTATTTCAGTTCACCATTCTGTATGGAGACAGAAAACATAATTGTGTCAGTTCCTAAAAAACTCACTTACCTCAGGGTTTGCTCAGTCATTTTAGACTCAAACTCAGTCAACTATAATTTCTTTCTTTGGAACCCTTCTCCCCAGAGTGGCATATACATTCTGGGGCTCCTGTGGCATCATGGTGGGCACAGAGTTTCTGGTCTGTGGCCCGCCTTGATTCTACACCCATCGAATTGAACCTTATCTCTCTGGATGTTCATCAACATCCCGCCCACTGATAGCTGTCCAGATGTCCTTACTCGGTCATGGTTCCCCTTCATCGACATTCAGACTCCTGTGCTCTTCCATGCTGGCTGCTGCCTCATGCCCTTTGTCAGGTGGGAGTCAGCCCTGCTGCCATTTCCACCCTGCTGCTGCCTAACCCATTATGCTAGCTCAGGAAAATTTCCTCTGCCACTTTGAAGGCTGCCCTGGGCAGAAAGCACCTGTTCTCTCTTCTCACAGATCCTCCAATCCTATCTGAGGTTTTTGCCATAACAGCCTGTGTTCTGTGTATGAAGCCCCTGTTCTGAAACTTCCACCACTAGCTCTCACCTGCTCTCCTCTCTGCCATTCTCTGGGGCTGCCATAGGCTCTCTCAGAACTTTTCAGGAAATATTGTCTTAACAATTATTTCTTCCCTGGTTACCACCATATCAGTAAATAATATCGTCATGTATTGCATAACAATGTTTCTGACAATGATTGTATATACAACCATGGTCCCATAAAATTATAAAATCATGTTTTCACTGTAGTCTTTATTTTTTATTTGCTTTGTTTTTTATTTTAATAGAGATGGGTTTTTGCCATGTTGCCCAGGCTGGTCTCGAACTTAAGCTATCCTCCCACATTGGCCTCCCAAAGTGCTGGGATTGTCAGGTGTGAGCCACCATGCCTGGCCTACTGTACTTTCTCTATGTGTAGATATGTCTCAACCACAAATACTTATCGTTGTATTATAATTGCCTACAGCATTCAGTACAATAACATGCTGTATGGATTTGTAACCTAGAAGCAATAGGCTATCCCATACAGCCTAGGAGTGCAGCAGGCTATACTATCGAGAGGTTTGCATTAGTACACTTCTAGGATGTTCTCCAAATGACAAAATTGCCTACTAATGCATTTGTTAAGAGATGCATAAATGTGCATATACTTTTTATTTTGAATTATCACACTTACCAGGATCTATTAACCACCCCCCAATATGAATGATTAGGATTTCGTCACTCTTAAACTACCCACCTCCTTTCTCCCACTTCACCCCTCAACTTTTATTGTTACATATTTTTATGCTTTCTACTGGCTGCTTTTCTGACTAGATAATGTTCTTAGACATCTCATTCTTGATTTACTAGATACCATTTATTGACTCCATGTTGTGAAAGATGGGAATAATACTCCTCACTCCTTACTCCTTCTACTTTTTCTTCTCCCTACACTTCCCAAGTTTTGTTAATTATATTATTATTTTAATGTTATCAAAGTAAGCAACAGTTAAATTCCATTCTGTAACCATACTTCAGTTGTTTTTGCTTTTTTATGTGTTCTTTTATTAAACAAGTTGGTTCTAAAATTGAAATCAGTAGGTCACATTTACAATATTAAGGTTATGGGAATAATATTTTAGTGGAACCAAGTTGGGTGATCAGGACCATAGAACAGGTTATATAACCAAGTATGAAAGCCTAAGACATCCTGTGCTACTTTCTTTCCACTTTACTTTTTTGAGTCATAATTATGCTACTTCTAAAGATAATACCATTAATTTTTTCATCATGCAATGTCGTCTTTCTTGGTTATTTTTTATTTTGCTGATTGGCCTGTTGAGTATTATTTTTATTAAGCATGCATGATCTTGCCTATCTAAAAGGCTGTGTTCCATCCTAACAATTGAATGAGTTTGCCTGGTTGTAGAATTCTAGGTTCAAACTGTTTCCCCTAAGAATTTCAGATATTCTGAAACATTCAGATAGTTCCCCCTCAGAGATGCCTCCAATGCATTTTAACATCCAGAGCTGCTAATAAGAAGTCTGATACTAATCTTTTTCTAATTCTTTTTTAGGTAATCTTATATTTTCTCTGTGTAGTTCTGGAATTTTTGTTTTTTCACTTAGCCACAACTAAAATGTCATCAGATGTTGAGGTATGCGTCTTCCCTTCCTCCATCCCTTTTAAAACAAGAAATATGCCTTACATATGGTAAAACGTTCAAATCTTAAGGGTGACTTAAGATTCTTGTGCCTTACACAACACACAATCCAACCCATTTAATCACAACCCAGATCAGAATGTGGAAAATCTCTAGTACTGTAGAAGGCTTCCTTAACTTTCCTTCTGTCATTCTACCACTAGGCAAGACCACTTGATCTGTACCAACATATATTGTTTTTGACTACACATAACTTCAATAAAAAGTACATAGTCCTTTGTGCTGACTGCTTTAACTTCACATTATGTCAGTAAGATTCTTCTGTGTTGTGTGTGTAAGTAGTTTGCTTTTTGTTCATTGCTATGTAATATTCTATTTTACAGATGTACCACAGTTTATTTACCCAGTCACCTATTACTGGGTGTTCAGGTTGCTTCCAGTTTGGGAATAGGAGTAAAACTACAATGAACATTTATATATATATGTGTTCGTGAACATAAGCACTCACTTTTGTTGGATATAGATCTAGACATGCAATTGCTAGATCATGGGGTAAACAGAGGATATGTATTGCCAAATATTTCTGTAGTGCTTATTCACCCACCAACAATATAAGATAATTTCACATGCTCTACATCCTTGCTAATGTTTGGCAATGTTATATTCTTTTTTAATTTTAGCCATTCTGATGGAAATATACTGAAAACTTTTGTGGTTTTATTTGTAGTTTTTGATAACTAATGATGCTCAATCCTTTGTCATGTGCTTATTCACCATTTGTGTATCTTTTTGTGAAATGCTTGAGATTCATGTCTTCTGCCCACTTATAAAATTTAGATTGTCTAATTGATTTGTAGGGGTTCCTAATATATTCAGAATATTAGTTTTATGCTGGATGTTGTATTCCAAACTTTTTCTTACAGTTGAGGCTTGCCTCTTGCCATTTTTTTTTTTTTTTTTTTTTTGAGATAGGGTCTTGCTCTGTCTCCCAGGCTGGAGTGCAATGGGATGACCTTGGCTCACTGCAACCTCTGCCTCCTGGGTTCAAGTGATTCTCCTGTCTCAGTCTCCCAAGTAGCTGGGATTACAGGCATGCACCACCATGCCTGGCTAATTTTTGTGTTTTTAGTAGAGATGGAGTTTCACTATGTTGGTCTGGCTGTTCTCAAACTCCTGACCTCAGATGATCCACCCACCTTGGCCCACAAATCACTTCACTTTTTGATGTTGTCTTTTGGCAAATAAAAGTTCTTAGTTGTAATGAACCCTAACATACTAATGTTCTCTTTTTATATTTAATATTTTTACGTCCTATTCAAGAACTCTTTGACCCAGATACCTGTTTAAGAAGTCATGACCTGGACAAGAATATCTTCAATTTCTTCCCCCATATTATAATTGTTTTATTTTTACATTTTATATCTATAGTTCATCACAAATTAATTTTTATCTACATTGTGAATTAGAGATCAAGGTTTATATTTTTCCATGTAGATATGCAATTGACTCAGCACCATTTATTGAAAATACCATCCTCTTTTCTTTGTGAATTGCAATAGTCTTTGTTAAAAAACAAATGACCGGCCGGGCGCGGTGGCTCAAGCCTGTAATCCCAGCACTTTGGGAGGCCGAGATGGGCGGATCACAAGGTCAGGAGATCGAAACCATCCTGGTTAACCCGGTGAAACCCCATCTCTACTGAAAAATACAAAAAACTAGCCGGGCGAGGTGGCGGGTGCCTATAGTCCCAGCATACTCGGGAGGCTGAGGCAGGAGAATGGCGTAAACCCAGGAGGCGGAGCTTGCAGTGAGCAGAGATCCGGCCACTGCACTCCAGCCTGGGCGACAGAGCGAGACTCCGTCTCAAAAAAAAAAAAAAGAAATTATTATCATGAATGGATATTGAATTCTATCAAATTTTTTCTGAAACTATCAAGATGATCATAATTTTTTTTCTAAAATAAGGTAATTTAGACTGATTAATTTCATATGTTAAATCACCTTTATATTCCTGGAATAAATTATACTAATCAGGATATATTATCATTTTACATATTAATGGGTTTATTTGCAATTTCTTGGATGTTGTTTCTGTATACGTTGGAAATAAATTTTTCTTTCTTGCAATGTTTTTGTCGGGTTTTTGGACAAAAGAAACTATAAAATGACTTGGGAAGTGGTCCCTCTTTTTGTATGCTCTGGAAAGCTTGTGTGAGATTGGTATATTTCTTTCTTAAATATTATAAAATTCACTAGTGAAGTCATGTGGGCCTGAAAGTTTCTTTGTGTAAATGCTCACAGTTACTCATTTCATTACTTTAATAAGTATGGAAATATAAAGAGCTTCTATTTCTTCTTAGTTGTATTTTGATAAGTTGTATTTTTCAAGAAATTTATCCATTTTATTTAAATTGAAAATGATATTGTCATAATTATATCTCCAATATCCCCTCATTATCTTTTTTAACATTTCTAGGAATGTAATAACATTCCCTTTTTCATTTCTGATATGGTAATTGTGTTTTATTTCTTTGTCATGTTAATATTTACTGTTGGTTTATTAACTTCATTAATTTTTTAAGAGCCAACTTTTCAGCTTTATTGATTTTCTATTTCTATATCTATATTCCTTGATTGATTCTTATTCTTAAACAAGTTTTCTTTCTTTTATTTTCCTGAGGTTTAATTTTACGTTATTTTTCTGATTATTGAATTGAAAACTTACATAATTGCTTTTTAACCCATTTATGCCTGAGGTTGCAATTTTTTGAATTTTTGCAATCAGACCTTGGCAATGACCTTGAGCAGTAGGATATAAATAACTCCCACATGCTTAGTGTTCTAATAATGGAACACTAGGCATAAATGAGATTTAAGTATTCTGCTTTTCTAATAAATGCATTCAAAGCTATGACTGTTCCTTGAAGCACTGCTTTAGCTGTATTCCACAAATTTGATATGTCATATATTTATTACCATTTAGCTCAAATTATTATCTAATTTCCCTTGTGATTCTTCTTTGAGCCAAGACAAACAAGAAGAGTTTCTTAAGAGTGTGTGTCTTACTCCTAAACATTTTCGAGCATTTGAAGTTTTTATAGTTATCTTTTTGTTATTGATTTCTACAGTGGTTACAGGATCAACCTTTTGGAATTTTTTGAAATTTGCATTTGACTCAGAATGTAACCTATGTTATTAAATTTTCCATGTCTATATTTTTTTTAAAGTATATTCTCCAGTTGCTAAAAATGGTGTCAATATTGTCAATTAGGCCATGTTGGCAAATTGTGTTTATGAAATCTATATCCTTACTAATTTTCTGTTTACTTTTTAAATGGGTTACTGAGAAAGATGTGTTAAAATCTCCAACCCTGGCTGATCTACCTCTCATTTCAATTTTGTCTTTATATTTTTTGAAACTGTATTATTGAGTGCACACAAAGTAAGCAATATTTTATTACGGTAACCTTTATCATTATAAAATGTACTTGTTTATATCTTATAATTCTTCTTATCTTAAAGTCTACTTTGTCATATTAATATAGTTATATTAGCTTTGAGTATTTACTCTGAACATTCTTTTCATTTTCAAAATTTAGTGGGCTTTAATGAAAAATATCATTTATAAACAGCACATATATGCGGTTTATTTGTTTATCTATGATGACAACTTTGTCTTTTAATTATACTATTTAATGATTTGCATTTATGTTATAACTATTTAAAGGTTTTATATTTAGTATAATTACTGACCTAGTCAACTTTAAGTTTGCTCCCTTTTAAATTAATCAAGTTTATATTCAATTATTCTCCTTTATTGACTTTCTTAGTTGTATCTTCTTTTATTGTTCATTTATATGGAGATTTAAAAAAATATTCCATATTCTTTTAAATACCAAAGATTGTAATATTCATCTTTCATTTATTATGGTGTATTTAAATTAATACCCATACCACTTTTGGTATTGCAATAAACGTACAACCACTTAACTCCACGGATTCCATCTCACTTCCTTTATGCTATTACTATCCTGTAGTTTACCTTTATATAGATACACATTTTTTGTGAGATGGAGTTTTGCTCTGTCACCCAGGCTGGAGTGCAATGGTACGATCTTGGCTCACAGCAACCTCTGCCTCCCAGGTTCAAGCAATTCTCCTGCCTCAGCCCCTGAGTAGCTGAGATTACAGGCACCCACCACCATGCCCGGCTAATTTTTGTATTTTTTCTAGAGATGGGGTTTCACCATGTTGGTCAGGCTGGTCTTGAACTCCTGACCTCGTGATCGCCCAGCCTCGGCCTCCCAAAATGCTGGGATTACAGGCATGAGCCATTGCGCCTGGCCTATATATGTTTTAAATTTGACATCCTTATTACTGTTGTTTCTAAAAGTCAATCTTTTTATTTACTCATTTTCTTTATTTTTTTTTATTGTTTTCTAATGTTTTGGGCTTCCACCTGATCACTTTCTTCAGCCTTTTATTTTCATTCAGTATTTATTATAGTATAGGTCTGCTGACAATGAATTCTTTCAGTATTTTAAATGGAAATATCTTTATTTTGTTCACATTTTTAAAGAATATTTGGGATGGAGTATATGATTCTAAGTTGGCTGTTCTATTTATTGGTTTGAGCATTTCAAATAAGTCATTTCAATATCTTCTGACTTTTATAGTATATGTTTAAAAAATCAGCAGTCTTATTGTTGCTCCTTTGTAGGTAATATGTCTTTTGTCTCTAAATGTTTTAAAATATTCTGCTTGTCTTTGACTTTTAGCATTTTTACTATTATGCATCTAGATGTAGGTATTTTTAATATTTTTCTTCTACTTGATTTTTTGAATTTAGATGTTGATGTCTCTCATCAGATTTGGAAAATTATCCCTTGTTATTTCTTCAAATATTGCTTCTATTCCATTAAGTCCTCACTTCTGGCATATCAAATACGTATCTATTACACATCTTTAGATTATATTCCGCATGTCTCTTACACCCTTTTAAAACCACTCTTGTGCCAGGAGATGACTTCCAGACTTTTGCAAAACAAACAAACACAAAACAAAGCTCAAGTAAATAAAGATGGCTTTACTGATTCAAGAAGACATAGGTAGGATTTTTGGGAAGCCAACATAGCAAGAATGTCCAGAGCACAGTACTGGAAGAAGAGAGCTATCAAGGAGAGCTTCAAAAATCTGCAGAGAGGCATTCTTTCTTAGCTAAATACTAATTGTACGTACATTAAAGGAAATTCTATGAGGGTGGGGAAATTATGAGTTCTAGGTTTCTGAAAGCTAAAAAACTTCCAGAAATCCTACAGGGATTGGAGACATTCAAATTATGACCAGTAAGAGTGGGGAGACCTTTTTAAACACCCAGAATATTAAGTAGAGTCCCCAAGAGTCATGTTTTGCTAATAGGTAGACTAAAGATAACTACAGATTAAAGGTTGTACACGTAAAACGCTTTAAAAAGCCTCAAAAGGATCAAGCTGGTCAACAACTAATTTAGCTCCCCCTGCCCCCGAGAAAAATTGATTGATACTCCTTAAGACAATAACAAAATCCAGATATTCAACAGCATAACAATCACAATGTCTAACATTCAATCAAAATTAAATATCAAGAAGGAAGATAACGCACCCCATAATTAAGAGAAATTGAATAACAGGAAGCAGGATAATGCAACCCACAGTCAACAGAGAAATCAGTTGACAGAATCAAAAATAATAAAAATGATAGAACCAGCAAACAATTTAAAACACTTTAAAAAAATCCTTAGGAATTTAAAGGAAACAATCATAATTAGGAAATTAATTGAAACTATAAAATATAATTAAATTGAACATTAAGATACAAAAAATAAAATATCTGGAAAAGACTCACTGAAATATATACATTGAATTGATTTCCAACATGATAATACAATGAGGAAATCAATATTTTTCAACATATGATGCTGGAACAACTGGATATCTGTTTAGATAAAAACAAATTTCAGCTCTTATCTCACACCACAAATAAATATTCACTTAAAATAGATTATAAAAGCACAAATTACAAAAGAAAAATATATATAAATATGACTCCATCAGAACTTAAAACTGTTCTACAGAAGACTGTGTTAAGAAAAAGATAAGCCACAGACTGGTAATAGTTGCAATACTGCAATTCACAATAAATATCTGTGAAAAGACTTGTGTCTGGAGTGTATTAAAAAACTCGTAACATGATAATATGAACAAAATGGTTCAGTTTTAAAACATGGGCAAATGTTCAAACAGACCTTCATAAAGGAAGAAATACAATGGTCAATAACACTTGAAAAGATATTCAATATAATTAATCATCAGAGAAATGCAAATTAAAAAGTTAATGAGGTAATATTATACATCCATTAGAGCAGCTGAAATGTAAAAGTCTGACAATACTAAGAGTTGCAAGGATGTGGAACAACTTGAATTCTCACAATTTCTAGTGGGAGTGTAAAATGGTACAACCACTTCAATAGTCGGTAGATTCTTGCTTAGTTAAATATATGCCTATCCCACGACCAAGAAATTCCACCACTAAGTATTTATCTAAAAGAAATGAGGCGGAGCAAGATGGCCGAATAGGAACAGCTCCAGTCTCCAACTCCCAGCGTGAAGGACACAGAAGACC
>NW_012120709.1:22234872-22273580 GCF_000951035.1 Colobus angolensis palliatus | reverse complement strand
AAAGAAAGAAAGAAAGAAAGAAATGAAAACACACCCACAAAAGACTTGTTCATGGATGTTTATATGTGCTTTATTCATAATATCAAAAACTTAAAGCAACCTATCAATAGGTGAATTATTGTAGCATATTTATACAATGAAATACTACTCAGCAATAAAAGGGAACAAACTTCTTATATACCCAACAACAGAGGCTCTCAGAAACATTATGCTGAGCAAAAGAAGCCAGACAAAAGGATACAACATAACAAGCAAAACTTATCTACTGATGAAAAGCAGATTAGTGGTTTCCTAGGGCCAGAGAAACAGTAGGGGTCATTGTCTGCAAAGAGTCCTACAAAAATGGAAATTTGGGAATAGTAGAAATTATCTACTTCTCTCTTAGAGTGGTGATCATATGAATGTAAGCATTCATCAAAACTCATAAAACTCCACAATTAAAATGAGTTGTTAACATTTAATTTTGCATATAAATTATACCTCAACAAAACTGATATGAAAGTTAAAAAAAAAAAATTCCTGATTACCTGGACATAGTCTTTCTTAGGCCTTGACTGAAAGTCTATGGAATTAGCTAAGATACCTCCATTCTTACTACATTAGAATTTCAGTGTCCACGATCTAATCTGCCAGCAGCTCTTCTTTCAGAGTCTCTCCCCATGCATGAATAATTTAGAGATTGCCCAAGAAACAGGGAATTTTAAAAATATTTTTGGGATACCTCTGCAGCTCTCTCCTTACGTGTGACCCAATACTTTAATTGGCAGCTCTCCTGGCAGTCCTAAACTCTGATCCGTGTCTTTTCTTCCTGAATAACCTACCTTCTAAAAAGGAAATTTGGGAATGATAGACTACCTTCTAACAGGTAATCTATTCAGGTAGCTTCTACCTAATAAACTACCTTCTTCTTAATAGACTACTGCTTGGGCTTCTGTACATCAGTTTGGAAAACACCTTCAGGGAAAAAGTGAGTATAAATACAGGGCTCTCCTCACATGCATTTCCTCTTCCCTGGATTTTATCTCTGCTCTGCTTTTTTCTCCAATACCTACAAACAAAAGGTTTTATATATTTTTGTCCATTTTTATAGTTGTTTATGAAAGGAGTGCAAATAAAATACCAGCTACTTCATCATGATTGTAACTATAAACCCAGGTGTGGATCTTTTAAAATCTTTTCTGTTCACATTTAGGGAGTAAACAGAACTGACCTCAGAAGAAACAGAGATAATTAAGGGAACAGAAAATAGGAATAAGGTATATCAGAAAAGCACAATGAAAAGGCAAAAAAAGAAAATTTGGAAATATAAACATTTTTGCAGTGTATGACTTTCTTGTTTTCTTTTATTTATTTATTTTTTATTTTTTTTCAGAGAGAGTCTCATTTTCACTCTGTTGCCCAGGCTGGAGTGCAGTGGCACCATCTTGGCTCACTGCAACCTCTACCTCCCAGGTTCAAGCAGTTCTCCAGCCTTAGCCTCCCAAATAGCTGGAACCTCAGGCATGTGCCACCATGCCTGGCTAATTTTTTGATTCTTTTGTAAAGACAGGGTTTCACCACGTTGCCTAGGCTGGTCTTGAATTCCTGATCTGCCCACCTTGGCTTCTCAAAGTGCTGGGATTACAGGTGTGAGCCACTGTGCCTAGCTGCAGTGTATGTCTTTCTTCAGTTCTAGAAGCTATTCTTCCATTATTCTTTGATTATGCTTTCTCTCCTATTTACTCCCCTATTTATGCCTTCTGGAAATTCTCTTATATTCAGACCTTAGACCCCTAGTCACCACATTTCTTAGACTTTTCCGTCAGATTTTTCATGCATTACTTTTTGCTCTTCCACATTATAATTGGTTTTCTTGATTTTCACTTTTCAGGTACCCAATTTTGTCTTCAACTATGTTCATTTTATTATTAGTTGGATAATTGATTTTTAAAAGTTAACAATAAAATTAAAATTTTTTAGTCTCCTCTCTGTTTTTTGATTGCACCTTTTTATGTTTGCAGTGGCCTCTCAAATGTGTATAAAGTTCTATTCTGCTTCCTTTATCATCTCCATTTCATCTATGGTCAGTTCTATTTGTTCACCTTGCACCTTCATTTCCTAATAAAAGTTTTACTCATGTATCTAGTAATTGTTTATTAATATTTATAAATGAGGAACTCTGTTCATTGGTTTAGTAAGCTGGTGTAGGTTTCATCAGCCTCATCCTCATATCTGCAGTTGGGTACTACAAAGACTGCAGATGTTGATTGGCAGAGTTCCTTGTGGGGATTTTGGTAAAGGGTAGGCAAGCAGGTGTGCTGGAAATGGGGGTCTTTCTGGATAAGGAGGGCTCTGCTCTGGAGATGGTGGGGATGTTCTCTTAAGTGAAGCTGCCTTTTCTTTCTCCCTACTCATGATTTACCCTGTTTTATATTCAAGTTGAAATACTCTCACCACGAGGTCTTTAGACCCTGTGGGTATTTCAGTTGCTCTGTCAGTCTGTATTTCATGGGAAGGTCAGACCCCAGTCTGTGATAATCTCAGTAAATTCATGAGATGGAGTGGTGGATGGAGCCTCCAGGTAAAGAGCCTGGGCATTAGAAAACATAGTTAATAACTTCTCACTGCACAAACAACTGATCAGCTCAGGGTTTTGCCTATTGCTCACAGACATAGGCAACACTGGGAAGATACCAGAATAGAAAGGATGAGAAAGCAAATGCTCAAAGTTCTATCATTTCTGTAGTGTAGCAGTTATCACACTCACCTCACACACTGGTTTATATCATTTCCTCACAGGCAGTTTCTGTACTCCCCTGATTTTACTTCTAAGGACAAATGGACCAGAGCTGTGAGTGGCCACACGTTTGACTAGAGTTGTTCAAGACAATGGTGGGAAAAAAAAACATGAGCAGAACCTTCTCAGTTAATTTTCTATTTTATCTGCCTTCAGCCTAACTTGACTCTATGGCTTGATGTTTCCTTAAGTAGTACTTACAGGTTGATTGGGGTGAGGGGAAGAGAGTGCAAGAAATCTGGGCATTTGGCCTGTTTTGACATCTTGGACAGCCCAGAGCTTCTTAAGAGGCAGTTGCTGAAGCTAATGTATCAGATTTTATCTGAAAGCCAGATGGACTGAGTTCAGTGGTTTTGGGACTGGGTTAGGACTGCTGGGACTGTGGGTAACCAATACCACAAAGAGTTTTGAGAAATAGCTCTACGCTTAAAATAGTCTAGGGTGTGTCCTGGAGTTGCAAAGTTGTTGGAAAAACAGCCTCAACAAATGGATAGAACCTAGAATTTGCATCAAGCCTGCTGTGTGTCAGGGATGAGGTGGGGGTAGCTGGTTTACCTTTCTTTACTAAAGTCAATCCAGCTATGCAGTGGAGCTGGGAGAGATATGAAGGGTGGAAAGACTGAGCAATATACATTATTTGTTTCTTGCATATTTGGGCACAAATAAGGTTGTAGGGTCACAACTCTTTTAGATCCTTACAGGTTGTAATGGACAGTTATCATTTTGATGTCTGTCAAGCAACTTGTTATTTTGTGAGATTCTCTCATGTATTTCGTCTCATTGTGAAGCTGACTTCATCTCCCTGCCACTAAGGAAGCCCAAAACGCCCAACCTTCTTTTTCTCTATGTCTTGGCAGCCACAGCACAGGCAGGTAAATAGGCTCAGCAAATCAGAGGCTCCTACCCTGGACCTTGACATTTGATGAAGTGGTCAGAATTCTATCATGAAGTTAGCAGTGACGGCAGCAGTTGTGATGAGAGCAATGTCCTGGCCAGACTGTCTCCCTGCAGAATGTTGACTGTATTTCTTTCTCCTTGGCCCACTGTAGGGACTTTAGTTCCTGTTTGTTATCCAAGACTGGTCTTTTAGCCTGCTGCTGTCAATTCTGACAGCCTTGTAATAAAACATCATTTTGTTTAGGAAGCAAAAAAAAAAAAAAAATTTCTTTTACTTACAGACAAAAGCATTCCAACTGACTGAAATTTACTTTCAAATTGAGAGGCAGCATAGCACACTGGTTATAAACATGGGTTCAGGAGACAGGCTGCCTGGATTTGAATCTCCAGCTTTGCCACTTACAGCTGTGTGAACTAGCTTCTGTGTCTATCAATTCCTCAATTGTAAGTGTGGATAAAATAGTGCCATTCTCATTGGATTGTTTCCATGCTTAAAGAGTATATGTATTAAAATTGCTCAGAACAGTGCCTGGCATTTAATAGGCCATTGTATTTAACAGAGCTCCAATAAAGTACGAGAAATCTGGGATGATTGTCTAGCTTAGGGAAGGCAAAACGCAATGAATGTTCTGTTATTATTCCAAGATAGAATTCTAGTTCATGGCACATAGTGGCACATGTTTGGTAGCACATACTTAATCAAAGTATTACTTTCGGTCATTTGGAATAAAGTACCCATTAAGGGCAAAGCTTGGGAGATTGTTTTTGCTGCCAATTCAAAGTCTACAGGGTAAGGAAGCTATTTAGCATTGAACAACATTTTTAAGAAATGATTCACTAAAATTTTTAAATTCTCAGACTTTCTATGGACAGCATGAAAGAATCTTTTCAGTCATATCTTTAGGATTGAGATAACTGAAAACCAAATTTAACAGAGTTTTTTTTTCCCCTGCAGATTGTCAAATTCCAACATCTGTTGAATAAATCAACTTGTCATGTCTTTTCAGTTGGGCGCCTGTTCAGGAAAGAAGAGAACACTGAAACATTGGATTAGATATAAATGGCAGCATCTGGAGGTATCTTGGTACCTAGAACCCTTACACTTCACTGACCTTCCCTTGCCCATGTCTGAAGGAGTTACCCTACAACATCAAGCCAGCTTCCCTTTTGATCTACACTCTCTACACTATTTCAATCCCTTCTTTTCTCCAAACCTGTAATTAGATTAGATTCCATCGTACTCCAAGGAAAAAGTAATAAATCAAATCAAGAAAGAGAGGACGTTAATCCCAAAAGAATTGCAGAACTTATTAATTTATATCTGCAGAAGTCTTTGGAATATGTGTGTGAATGAATTTGAGGGTCCTCACCAAATTGGAAGAAAAGTAACTTTAGATTGGACTGAATTTATCAATATGGATGAACTTGCCAGAGATCCTTGCTTTTGTGTGCCTGTTGGTATGAGATATGATAGTTTGTGTAACTAATCAATGTACAAATGTGTTCAGTGCTGACCTCTAAACAAAACAGAGATACCAATAAAAATTGGGGCATAATGTAAATGAAGGAATTTTAACTTGGGGGGGAATCACATACTTATGAAACATTCCCATACTGCCTAAGTCACCAGGGACTGCCCAGAAAAATCTCTTTTAATTTAAACCTTAAGACAGATATTGGTAAGTGAAGTAGGAGCATCTTTGAGAAACACTTTGGTGGCTGTTCTATGTAGTACTGATGAGTTGATAGAAGATGCTGCAGCTAAAATGAGCTCCCTGATTTCAATGGTATGGATATATCCCAGGATGGAAAAAACACAAGCAGAGAAACTCGACTGGCAGAGACAGAATGAGATTGATTACTATAAGAGAAAAAAGTATAAACATAGCAAATAGAATGGTCTAAGCCACAAGATCATTGGGGGTGGTTGATTGCTCACAGGGTCCTTTGACTGTAAGGATGGGTTCCCTGCTGAATTAGTCTGGACAGACTGGTTTAAGTTGTGTTAATATAATGCCCCCAAAGTCTCAGTGACTTAGCACTTAAAAGTTTATTTCTCATTTACACAAAGTCGGCCACTGGTCTGAGTGACTCTCTAGGGCTTTTGATCATGCAGTGACCTAGTCTGCTTTAGTCTTGTGATCTAATTCACAGTTTCCATGGAAGGGAAAGAGATCACATGGGGAATTCATCCTTGCTCTTCCAGACTTCAGTCCAGAAGCAACACATGCTACTTCTGCTCACAGGCCGTTGAGCAGAACTGGTCACATGGCACCACTTAACTCAAAGGGGGGAGGGAAATGGATGGACCAGGAAGACCACTTGTGAACATTACTTATTCTGCCATCCTTAAGGCCCCACTGGATGTATATAACTGCATAAGCAGAGACCTGATTTCAACTGCCACCACGTTATGGTGACTGTGTCGCCTCACTCAACGTCCAGACTCAAGTCCAAAGACACAAAAACTCCTGAATGAAGGGAAGATCAGGTACACTTGAGGAAAGATCCTGCACAAATATCCAAGTCCATACTCAGAATCTTCCTCCTATTCTTCTCCAGAGGTCCCTATGGATATTTACCCTCTGAGAAAGGTAATTATCTAAACCTTGTATATATATTGAACATCAGGTCTAAACTGATGCTACTGCCTGGGTACCCAGAACACCACAGTGATCTAACAATCAGAATGAATATTTGTTTTAGACAGTTGACAAATGGAGTTTTCACCTGTGTCATTTAATGATGGTAGAACAATGGGACTCAAAATCATGTCTTAATTAATGGAATAAATATACATGGGAAAAAATCCTCTCCCAGTCTCCTTTACCAATAGAGGAAGAAGATGCAAGGGAGGGAGGTGAAAAGAGACAAGAGGGAGTCTCTACACTTTCTGTTTCCCACTAAAATAATAAATCAAAATAAAACCATATCCTTATGAGAATCATGGAAATCAGTGTTATCATCAATTACTTAGAAAATACAGGAGTCATGATTCCAATTTACTGGCCCATTTTGTTCTGTGTTTTAGCCACTGCTATGGATAGATACACATTGGAAAATGGCAGTGGATTGTTGTGAGTTTAATAATGTATGACTCTAACTACAGGTGCTTTTCCTTTCTAGTCTCCTTATTAGAACAAATCAGTACAGCCCTTAATATTGAGCATAGAGTTATTAATCTGACAAATGCTTTTCCCCACCTCAATTTCCAACAAATAGAGGACACCAGAAGCAATTTTCTTTTACTTGATGGGACAAGTGTACACTTTTATGGCTTTCCTAGAGATATCTTAACTGTCCTTTGACCAGCTTCTTTTTCCACTTTGCCTGGAAAGAATGATGCACAGAGTCAAAGATTTAGGTGATTGCTAATGGTTTAGTCAAATGGTTAGGGAGTTGGAAGGAACAAAATTTCAGGATTGCTACGATAATATTGTGTCCCATATGAAAAATCATCAAAATTTTCCTATTGCAGAGAATCAGGTGAACATTAGTCAGACTTCGTCTCCAGTCACTGCAGTCTTGCTTGTGGTGAATAGAAGAGCCCCCCATAGCTGTCCATGCCTGAATCCTTGGATCCTGGAAATACACTGTGTTACTTGACAAAAGGAACTATGCAAACATGATTAAGCTTATGAATCTTGAGATGGGAAAGTTATCCTGTATTATTGTGGAAACCCAGTCTAATCAAATGAGTCTTAAAAATGGAGAACGTTTGCTGGCAGAAGAGTCACAGTGATGCCACACAAGAGTAAGCATGAGAGATTTAAAGTGAAGAAAAAAAATAAAAAACGCCTCAGCCTATAAGCACTAGCTTTGAAGAGACAGAAAGAGGGCTATGAGCTCAGCAATGCAGGGGCCTCTGAATGCTGAGAATAACCCTCAGCTGACAACCAGCAGGTGAAGCGGGGAGCTCAGTCTCACACCCTTATAGGAGCTGAATTCTGTCAATACCTTGAAAGAGCAAGGAAACAGATTATCTCCAGCGCCTCTGAGAAGAAACATTGCCTTGCCAATACTTTGATTTTGTTCAGATGAGACCCATATCAGACTTCTGACCTACAAAACTGTGAGATAATAAACTTGTGTTGTTTAAGACACCAAATTTGTTGTGATTTTCTTATGTGAGTAATATAAAACTAAATCATTGCTGAATATTTTCATGAACAAAGTTAAGCTGGTGTTAATTCTATTCTTCAGAATATAGTGTATGTTCAGAATCAGTAGATAATACGTAGTGCTGTTTTGGAGATGGAACAGCTGGTCCACGCAACCAAGAGGTGATAGGAATAGGGACTAAGAATAAGGACTTTTTCTCATCAATGGTAGAAACCACAACCAACAACCCTACCGCTGATATGGTGCATAGTTCAAGGGGATCTGCTAGCTTCCTGGTAGCAGGTTGAACACATCAAACCCTTCTATTCTGAAGGGACAATGATTTACTTCTTGGAAAAGAAAGATATTCTGGATTAAGATTTTCTTTTCTTCTTAACATAATTTTGTCACATATCATCTGTGGTCTAAATAAATGCCTTGTACATCATTTTGACAGTACACACAATGTATTTCTTATCAAATATTTCATTTTACAGAAAAGAATTAAAACAATGAGCCCATACGCATGGGGTCATTGGTCATATCATGTGCCCATCATCCAGAAATAGATGGCCTTATAGAATACAAATATGAACTCCTTGTAAACATCAGAGCCAGCTGTAGGACACTCTTGTGAGATTGGAGTACATCATGTAAGGCAAATTGTATGCTTTTAATAATCAACAAATATATGGTGCTATTTCTTCCACTAATATACTTCCCAGGTTGAAAATAAAGATGTGAAGTGGAGTGGCAAGGGGTTGTACGAGGCTCACAGCCATATCTAGTGAAGCTCTTGATTGTGTTTGTTTACAGTTCTTGTAACTGGGCTTTGCTTGTTTAGCACTTGGTGATAACAGTTACTATTCAGCAAACACTAGGTGCCAGGCTCTGTTCTATGTGATTTACTTATAATAATCTATTTAGTCATGATAACAACTCTGTGAGTAAAGTACTATATTGTCCACGTTTTTCAGATTAGGAAACTGAGTTCAGAGAATTGGATAGCCAGAATTTGAACACAGTTTATCAGTGTCCCTGATCTTAACCACTATCCTATATTACCTCTCAGTGGGGGTATGTTTCCATGAGGAAACACAAAGTTTATTCCACTGAATTGGAAGTTGTAATGGCCTCCTGGATATTTTGGGTTTCTCACACTCTTGGGAGAACACGCAAAAAATTATTTTGTAGTGATAGATGGGATAGAGGGCTGCTGCTGCAAAAGCGGAGCCAGGAAGAGAAAGGAATAAATTCAGGGACTCTACTGGGACACTTCCTAGTGGCATCATTTGCAGTGGTAAAAGTTCATGGACATCTCTAGGCAGGATCATCAACAGCTCAGTTCCCTCAGAAATGAAGCCTTGGGTCATATGCGCCACCTCATCCTAGAAAGAATCCCAACGAGTTGAGGCATTACCTAAGGTCAAAGGAAACATGAACTGGGTAAAAGAGAAGGGAAGTCATAAAAATTAACTACAGTGTCATAACTAACTATAGAAAAAATGGGTATGGTCTCCACCCGTATTTGTTTCCTTGTGGTATAATAAATTCCTCCTCCTTTCTCTTTTTTGTCATGATTTAATGTAATGTGCAATGGTGATGTTGAACTTCCATAATATGGCTTGTCTAACACTAAAACAGCATAATAAAAAATCCTGTACCTGAAACTGGAGCAAGAACTGCAAGATCTTAGGCTTCTCCCTCTGGTGAAAGAGTGGGTGTATTTACAATTGTGTGAAAGATAGTTGCATTTTATTATTTCCTTCCCTTCATCCCTCCCTCTCTCTGTCCCTCCTTTCCTTCTTTCCTTCCTTTTTTCTTTTGACAAGTTTTAAGATTTAAGGAAGAGTATATGAATTTTGGCCAGCTAAAGAGATAGACTACAGTGGAAACTTTTTTCCCTTCCTCTTTCCAATATCTAACTCCTCTTTCTATTGTGGAAGAATAACCTGTTATGTAGTATTCCTCCTCCATTACTGACACTGAAATACTAGTTTTTCCCTCTATTTCCTCAGCAAGAAAATCACAGGAACAACCCTAGACTTAGCCAGTAAGTTACCTTACCCTCCCCTACCCAGACCCTAAGTCTTGAAAAAATGATGCAGAGATGAAAGATGTCAGAATTTATTTACATCATTGATGACAACATACAGGCACTGTCTTTAATAATGACAATGAAAGCAACTAAATTTTTTTAAGAGAATGATAGTGGCATCTGTTTCCCCTAGGAAAAGGGCAGTGGATGGACAGGGGCTGTGTTTGGTCCAACTTAGGAACGTTTGAGTGGAACCAGACAAGTGAAAAATGCCAACTTAGTGGGAGTGCTGACTAGTTGTTGGAGGAATCCCTGCAAACTCATCCTTCTTCATGACAGCAAGACTTGACTGATATTTTTTTTTCTTTTTCAAACAAAAGCAGGGGCAAATTCAGAGTCATAAGTGATTTTCTATTTATTCAGTATTTTTGAAATAAAATGGTGACAAAAATTGAACAAGTTTTATTCTTCTCTTAATTCCCCCATTTTAAAAACTGACCCTGCAACTAGGATATCAAAACCAAAGAACCACGGAAAACATCTACAATAGAAGTAGAAATCCTGGTGCCCTAAGGAACACTCAAATATGTAGGCCCAAACCACCAACAGGTGTGAGACCCATGCACCTGTGCGGGAGGAAGGGAGGGAAAGCAACTTGGCTCTGATAGCCCTGAGAACACAAGACCCCCAAATGCCAATAGGCATGCACTGGAACTATGGAGGCCCAATAAGAGAACAGTCAAACAATGGGAAGGGATTCTGCAGGATCCAATTTGTGGGTGAGTGCGAGAGGACAGCGGTATGCTAATGACAGATGGTACTGACCCATTCTGGACCCTAATCTTTTAGAACTAACCAACTAAAACTTACTTGTGGCCAGGCATGGTGGTCACATATGTAATCTTAGCACTTTGGCAGGCCAAGGTGGGAAGATTGCTGGAGTTCAGGAGCTCAAGACCAGCCTGGGCAACATGGCAAATCTCAGTCTCTACAAAAAAATACAAAAATTGGCCAGGTACGGTGGTTTATGCCTGTAATTGCAACTGCTTGGGAGGCTGAGGCAGAGAGATCCATGGAGTCCAGAAGGTGGAGGCTGCAGTGAGCTATGATGGTGCCACTGCACTCCAGCCTGAGCGACAGAACAAGACCCTGTCTCAAAAAACAAAACAAAACAAAACAAAAAACCTTACTCCTCCGACAAAACGTCACACAAAGGAGAAACTTACGGGTGTTTCCTATCCAAATTGGGCAGGACAGGGATAACAGGAGCATAAGAGGGAGAACCTTCAGATAAAAGTGAGGGAGGGATCAGAAGACTCAGATCTCAGAAAGTACACTGTCTGGAAGCCATATTTTTAATTGCTTTGTAAAACAACAGAGGAGGAAACTCTAGTGCCCTGAAGCTAGAAAATCTATCCTGGCTACCCTTGCCTAATAAACCCTATTTTACATTTACACTGTAAGGTGCTGGTGCCACACGTCTGTGTCCCATTTGCAGAGCAGAGTTCCTTATATGCCATGCTATGGAGTTAGGGCTTCATGCTGTAGGCGACTGAGTGGTTTTTAAACAGGAATATGGAAGGAGTGGATTTGCAACTTTCAAATACAGCAAGTTGTGATAGATTGGACAGAAATGGTAGAAAGGAACCCACATCCACTGCCTGGACTTTCTGGTATGCCTTTCTGTGTTGCAGATGTTAGAAAGACTAACAAATTACATCTCTCAGGCTCCTTCATCTGGGTTTTGAGATTTAGGTTCAGCCAAGCAGGCCCACTCATGTAAGATCTGGAAGGCAGAGGTAGGGGCTTCTTTCAGGCATTGACTGTTTTCTGCTGGCAGGCATGACCAAGAGCCCTGGGGTCTATGCAGAATGCTCCTGAGTCCATTCATTAGCTTCTTGAATGACAATATACTGGGCATAGGTCATCCAGCTTTTTCTTCAGGTGTGATCTTGCAAGAGTGACATGGCTCTTAATATAACTTACAGTGGTGGTAGTACCCTGATTCCTGAACTTTACCTAAAACGGCATGTCCCTAAAACTAAGTATTCTAGGGTATTTCCCGATTCCTTACCTTCCTGATTGGGCAGAGGGAGCAGTTTCCTAGGATAAGTACTGTGGCATTTTGCAAGTCTTTCTAGAAGCCTAGCCTAGAACATGCTCCTTAAAATTTTTCAACATTATCAAATTATCCATATTGTGTCTATTTTTTGCTTTAAGAAAGATAACATTATTTCTGTCTTCTGAAGCTAAGCCAAGGTCTCTAGGAAATCAAAATTTGGAAAGTCAGGGAAGACTCCATAGTTTATACAGGATGTGCACCACCTCTTAAAAGTTAGATAGAAATGACATTGACAGAGAGGAAGGGGGTGAACATTTCAGATTGGAATGGTAGCTTTAAACAAATGCTGAGAGGCAAAGTTATCAGTATTTCCATATGGGACACCAAGGAAACCAGGCTAACCTGAACGAGGCTAGGTACACAGGAGCTATGGGCTATAAGATACGTAGGAGGGGTGGGGAGAGATTATAAGGATCCTAAGAGCCAAACAGAGAATGTTATGCTAGATGGAATGGCATCTAGAAGGGAAGTGGGGTCATGAGAGAAACGCAAAGTAGAGAAAAATGAGAATGTTCAGAGCGGAGACCCAAGAGAGACAACTGGTTTTGGAAATTTTGAATGATTGCTGGATATCCCGATAAAGCCGATTCTCTTTTGCCTCTGTGGAAAAGTTAGACAATATGAGGCTCTGGAGCCATCACCTCTTTCAGCTGTACTGGTGGTGGATGGTTCCTACCAAACATGACGCTGTTTCTTGCTGAAACCAGACTCGATCTCAGAATTCTTCTCACAGAGCTCCAAGCAGTCATTAACAATCAATAGAACTTGACATGAGAAATAGAATCTACTAGTTGTACGCAGTGTAATGAACGTTGTTCTAGCAAATCCTAACAATTATAAAAAATATTAACCTCTTTTATTTATTTATTCACATATTTTATTGTAAACATAATTAACAGTCTCATTCTTCTCAGACACAACAATAATGATTTCAGTGATTGAACTCATAAAAGAGCAACATAGAGTTTTCCGTGACTAAATACAGGTTTCAGAAGAAATAAACAGATTGTGTCAATAGTCTACCCCTGTGACAGACTCTGAAGTGTCTCTAATTCTTATAAACATTTCCATGCACTGTGTTAAGTTCAGAATAAGTGACATGTGTTTAGCATTATATGTTGTAAAAACTCTAAGATTAATTTCAAAAAGATCAAATACGCAGAGATGCATATAATTCTTCTAAACATTCATTTCTTTCTCATCACCTGTCACTGTCAGTAGTTATAAGTGAATCAGATAGAGGCTTGCAGTCATTGATTGTAGTGATTCCATGAAAACCAGGCCTACTTAAACCTGGGAAGGTATACCTTACCCTTTCTAAATGACAGACTTGTCATCCTAAACTGAAGTTTGGAATTGCGTTCATGGGAAAATAGATGATACAATAAGTTTTTTAAAAATGGGTTTTGGGGTCAGACTGACCTGATCCTAAGTGTGAGGGAATTCATGAGTCATGTCAGGGATAATAGAATAGACAAAAGGAAATTTAAAATTTTTAAAGGAATATATTGTTATAAGAGTACATACTGTGGATACTGAAGTAGGCAGAGTATTCTCACTAAATGAAAGTGTGGTGATATTTCTCTACAAAATGTCCTGGAGGGAGCTGAATACAGGAGACAGAGTTCTGCAAAGTGGTAATACATGGATCTTAGCATTTTTTTCTGAAAGCTGCATGTGAAACCATATAGCCAAGCTCTCTAAAGAAAATTATGGCCAGGCGCAGTGGCTCACACCTGTAATCCCAGCACTTTGGGAGGTGGGTGGATCACAAGGTCAGGAGATTGAGACCATCCTGGCTAACACAGTGAAACCCTGTCTCTACTAAAAAAAAAAAAAGCAAACACACACACACACACACACAGACACACACACACACACACAAACACATAAAAAGTAGCTGGGTGTGGTGGTGGGCACCTGTAGTCCCAGCTACTCGGGAGGCTGAGGCAGGAGAATGGCGTGAACACAGGAGGTGGAGCTTGCAGTGAGCCAAGATTGTGCCACCACACTCTAGCCTGGGCAACAGAGCGAGACTCCATCTCAAAAAAAGAGAAAAAAAAAAGATTATACAGAGAGAGAGAAGCCTTTGAAGACCATTGATTATAACCCCCTCTCCATCTCCACCACTGTGGGCCTGGGCCAAGTCACCATCATCTCTCCCATGGACCACTGCAGTAGCCTCCTACCATGTCTTTCTTGCATCTTGCTCCCCTCTACAAAGTACTGTAAACACATAAGTCAGTTCATGCCTCTGCTTAGGGCTCTCAGGTGGTCTTCGCAGCATTTAGAGTGGCATTTGCAAACTTTAGTGTGGATCAGAATCACCACTTCTAGAGTTTCTAATTCAGTAGGCATGGGGCAGGGCCTAGGAACCTGCATTTCTCACACATTCCCTGGAGGGTGCTGATATTGCTAATTGGGGACCACTCCTTTCCACCACTGATGTAGAGAAAGACAAAGGTCCTTGCCGTGGCCTACAAGGCCCTCACAAGGATTTGGCTTCATGACCACTCTGACCTCATTCCTATTTCTCTTTCTTTCACTCCATTCATGTCACATCTATCTCTTCTTCCTCCCTCTTCTCTGAGTATCGCCCCCAGACAGCATCATGGCATACTCTTCACCTCCTTCAATTCTTTGCTCAACAGACTCCTGGTCCATAAGGAGTACCCTAGCATCCTCTTTAAAACTGTGTACAGTACCTGATCCCTTCCTAGCATCCTTACTCCCATCCCACGATCGGTTTTTTCCATAGCACTATCACCAACTGACATGCTTCTCTATTTGACTTATTTGCTTATCCATTTTTTATTGACTTACCCACCAGCTGGTGCAACACCAGAGCCCTGACAGGATAGGAAGCTCCTCTGTTGTGAGTAATCTGTTCACTACTATATATCCCACACCTAAAAGAGTTCCTGGCACATAATAGGTGCTCAGTAAGTTTGTTTAATGAAGGAATAAATAAATCAGAGAGATAGAAGGAAAATTTAGATATGTTTACATAGTGCCATTGAAGCCAAGCTAGAAAATAATTTCAAAGTGAGATTTCAAGATAAATAATAACTGCGGTAGGGAGTTGAGTAGGGTTTAAAACTGAGGACATGTCCTTTATATCTGCTACTGTTTCTATCTTGTGTAAGAAATTCTTCAATACCTAGAGGTCATGAGGGTGTTCTATTTTATCATCATCAATATAATTTATCAATATAATTTTAAAAATTCATTTTACTTCAAATATAGCATCACAGGAAGTTGCTAAAAAATGTTCAGGGACATTCTTACCTTCTTCACCAAGTGTCTCCCCATGAAAACATCTTTCATAACTGCAGTACAATATCACAATTAGGAAACTGACATTGGCACAATCCCGAGAGCATGTTCAGATGTCATCATTTATACATGTGCGCATATGTATGCCTTTATAATACATGGGAGTGTATTTGTATAGCCCTACGCAATTTTATCACATGTGTAGCTTCATGGAACCACCAGCATAAATGCGTACTCAGCTGTACCATCATCACAAACCTCCCTCTTGCCGCACTCTAGCCTGGGCAACAGAGCGAGACTCCGTCTCAAAAAAAGAGAAAAAAAAAGATTATACAGAGAGAGAGAAGCCTTTGAAGACCATTGATTATAACCCCCTCTCCATCTCCACCACTGTGGGCCTGAGGATTTCCTTTTTAGCTACCCTCTCTATTGTTATTTCTGGGCAACCGCTAATCTGTTTTCCATCTCTATAGTTATGATATTTTATAAATATTTATGATATTTTATAAATGCTATATAAGTGGAATCATGTAGCATGTATCCTTCTGACGATGACTTTCTAATCTCAGTATAATTCCCTTGAGATTTACTCAAGTTGTTGCATTTATCAACAGTTCATTTTTTTATCACTGAGTAGTAACCCATGATATGAGTGCACCACCACTTATTTAATATTCCACCATTGAAGGTCATTTGTGTAGTTTCTAGTTAAGAGCTATTGCAAATAATGCTGCTATAAATATTCTCATACAAGCTTCCGTGTGAAAATCAGATTTTATTTGTGATAAATGCCTAAGCGTGCAATAGTTGTGTCACACATTAAGTCCATTTTTCATTTTAAAGGAAATGCAAAGCTATTTTCCAGGGCGACTCTACCATTTTACATTCCCATCAGCAATGTATACATGATCTAGTTTCTCTACATCTTTGTCAATATTTGATGCTGTCACTACTTTTTATCTTAGCCATTTTGATATGTATTAATGTTATGTCATTGTAGTTTTAATTTCCTTTTCTCTAATGGCTAATGATGTTGAACATCACATATTTATTTGTCATCTGTATAGGCTCTCTGATGAAATATCTGTGCATGTCTTTTTCCCCTTTTCTAATTTGATTGTTTGGCTTTTTTTTTTTTTTTAGACAGAGTTTCACACTGTCCCCCAGGCTGGAGTGCAATGATGTGATCTCAGCTCACTGCAACCTCCGCCTCCCGAGTTCAAGCAATTCTCCTGCCTCAGCCTCCTGAGTAGATGGGATTACAGGCTCCCACCACCGCACCCAGCTAATTTTTGTATTTTTAGTAGAGACGGTGTTTCACCATGTTGACCAGGGTGGTCTTGAACTCCTGACCTCAGGTGGTCTGCCCGCCCCAGCATCCCAAAGTGCTGGTATTACTGGCATGAGCCACCGCACCGGGCCTGATTGTTTGGCTTTTTAATGTTGAGTTTTGATAGTTCTTTCTGTATTCTAGATACAAGTTCTTTGTAGGCATGTAGTTAGCAAATATTTTCTTCCAGTCTATATTTGTCTTTTTGTATACTTAATAGGGTCTTCAGTGGTACAAAAGTTTTTAATTTTGATAAAGTCCCATTTATTATTTTTTCCTTTTATGCATCACGCTTTTGGTGTCAAGTCTAAGAACTATTTGCCTGGGCTTGGAACCCAAAGGTATTCTCTCATGCTTTTTTCCTAGAATTTGGTCCATGAGTCATTTTGAGTTAACATTTGTATGTAAAACATGTAGTTTAGGCAGAGGTGTGTTTTATACCTATGGATAGCTTTAGAACACTTTATAAAGACTATCCCTTCTCCATTGATTGGTTTTGTTCCTTTTTCAGAAATTCACTGGACATATTTGTGTGAATCTATTTCTGGGTTCCCTATTCCTTTTCACTGATTTGTGTGTCTATCGCTCCACACTTTCTTGAATACACTAGCCATAGAACATGGGATATATATCAAGTTGACAACCACTTAACATTGGGAAGAGGGATTTCTCCCTCTTCATTCATTTTTTCAAAATTGTTTTGGCTATTCTAGAGCTTTTCTATTTCCATAAATATTTGAATGTGAGCTTGTGTATGTCCACAAAAAAAATTGCTGAGAGTTTGATAGGAATTTCATTAAATCTATAGATCAATTTATGGAGAGGTGCCATCTTTACTATGTTGAATCATGTAACTCATGAGCACAGTATGTCCCTCCAAGTGCTCACATCTTTCATTTTTTTCATCAACATTTTGTAATTTTCATCACACATAGTCTGTACATGTTTTGTTAGACCTACATCTAAGTACTTAGTTTTCTTTGGAGCAATTATAGACGGTACTGCATTTTAAAGTTTGGTTTCTACTTGTTCATTGTCAGTATGAAGAAATGCAATGATTTTTGTGTGTTAATCTTATAACATGTGACCTTACTAACTGCACTTATTAATTCTAAGATTTTTGTGGGGTTTTCTTTTGTGTGTGGGTATGAATGGTTTTGTTTTTTTTGTAGATGCCTTGTACTTTTCCGCATAGACTATTATGTCATTTACAAATAGAGACAGTTTTCTTTATTTTTTCCAATCTGTATCCCGTTTATCTCTTTTTCTTTTCTTATTGTCATGGCTAGAACTTCCAGTGCTTTGTCGAATAAGAGTGATGAAAGTGGAAATCCCTGCCTTATTCCTGTTAAGAGAAGAAAAATATTCAGCTTTCTACCATGACTAAGATGTCAGCTATAGACCTTTTGTGGATGTTCTTTACAAGGTTGAGGAAGTTCCCTCCATTTCTAGTATACTAAAAGTTTTTATTGTAAATGGATGTTGAATTTTGTCAATTGCTTTTTTGACATCAAATGATATAATCATATGATTTTTCTTCTCCAGCTTGTTGATAGGGTGGATTATACTGATTTTCAAGTATTGAAACAGGATTGCATACCTTGAATACATTTCATTTGGTTGTAGTGTATTATTCTTTTTATACATTGCAGGATTTGATTTGATAGAAATTTCATTGAGGATTTTTGCATCTATGTTCAAGGGATATTAGTGTATAGATTTCTTTTTGTGTGCCGTCTTTGGTTTTGGTATCAAGGTAATAATGGCTTCATAAAATAAGGTTAAAAGTGTGCACTTCTCTTTTGCTTTCTGGAAGAGAGTATGTAAAGTTTGTGTTAATTATTTTAATGTTTGGCAAAATTCTCCAATGGAACTAGCTGGGCCTGGAGATGTGTTTTGTTAGAGTTTTTAAATTACAAATTCAATTTTCTTAATAGTGAAAGGGCTACTCAGGTTATCTATTTTATCTTGGCTGAGTTTTGATAATTTATGTTTTTTGAGAAATGGGTTAGTTTCTTCTAAATTGTCAAATTTCTAAGTGTAAGGTCATTTATGCTATTCCTTTATCACTTTTTTAGTGGTTATAGAATCTTGTGATATCCCTGTTTAATTCTTAATATTGGTAATTTGTGTCTTTTTATCTTTGTCAGTCTTACTAGAGTTTTATCAATTTTATTGATTATTTTGAAGAATTGGCTTTTTGTTTCTATTCTATTTCCATTCTATTTCTATTGTTTTCCTGTTTAAAATTTTTTGCTCTTGTCTTTTATTGTGGTAAAATATACATAACATAAAATATCCCATTTTAAGCACTCTAAGTGTGCAGTTGATTTTTAAGTGTACAATGAGTCAGTGAGTGTCCAGTGAGTGTCCAGTGTCCAGTGAGTGTACAGTATACAGTGAGTGTACAGAGAATGTACAGTGAGTGTACAGTGAGTGTACAGAGAGTGAACAATGAGTGTCCAGTGAGTGTCCAATGAGTGTACAGAGTGTCCAATGAGTGTCCAGTGAGTGTACAGTGGCATCATATGCACATTGATCTGCAACCATGACTCCCATTCAGCTCTGGAACATTTTCATCTCCCCACACTGAAACTCTGAACCCATTAAACGCTAACTCCTCATTCCCCAGTCACCCTATTCCCTAGAAACCCTCACTTTACTTTCTGTCTTTATAAATTTCACTACTCTGGGTACCTCATGTAAGCAGAATCATACAATATTTGTCTGTTTGGGGCTGGCTTACTTCACTTAGCCTAATGTCTCCAAGGTTTATCCATGTTGTAGCATGTGTGTAAACAATGTAATATAAATACAACCAAATAATATTACTCTATGCACACTCTATGTGTTTCAGTTTTTTTTTTTAATTTGTTAAGATTTGTTTTATGACCCAGGTTATGATCTATCCTGGTGAATGTTTCATGGCAATTCAAAAGAATATGTATTCTGCTGTTGAAAAGTGAAGTGTTCTATACATGTGAGTTACATGCTGTTGGTTGATGGTGTCATTCAGTCCTGTATCCTTGCTGACTTTCTGTATGGTAGTGCTATCAATTGCTGGAGTGAGGTGTTGAACTTCCCAACTTTCACAAATTCCAAGTTTTCTGGATTTTTCTGTTAATACTTCAATTCTATCAGTTTCATTTCATGTATTTTGAGGATCTGTTGTGCGGTGTATATGCTTTTAGAAGTGCTATATCTTCTTGGCAGGTTGATCCTTTAATTATTATATAATATACTTCTTTGCTCCCCATAATATTCTTTGCTCTAAAGTCAACTTTATCTAATATTAACATAGCTATGCCTTCTTTTTTGATTAATGTTTGTATTATAAATCTTTTTCCTTCCTGTAACTTTCATCCTACCTATGTCAATATGTTTGAAGTGATTTTTGAGAGAGCATTTAGTTGGGCTGGGATATTTTGTTCTACTCTGCCTATCTCTAACTTTTAATTTCTATACTTATTTATAAAGTAATTATTGATATGCTGAGGATTGTGTGACATTTTATTTTTCATTTATTCCTTCTGTTTCTACCTCCTCTGTTTCTTTTGCCTTCCTGTGAGTTACTTTAACATTTTTAGTACTACAATTTAATTTACTTACAAAAATACTTGATATATCTTTTTTATTTTTATTTTTATTTTTTTTTGAGATAGAGTCTCACTCTCTCACCAGGCTGGAGTGCAGTGGCACAATCTTGGCTCACTGCAATCTCCACCTCCAAAGTTCAAGCGATTCTCTCCTGCCTCAGTCTCCCGAGTAGCTGGGATTACTGGCACGTTCCACCACACCCAACTAATTTTTTTGTATTTTTAGTAGAGACAGAGTTTCACCATGTTGACCAAAATGGTCTCCATCTCCTGACCTCATGATCCACCCACCGTGGCCTCCCAAAGTGCTGGGATTACAGGCATGAGCCACCGTACCCAGTCTGTATTTTTTTTTTTAGTAGTTGCTCTAGGTATTACCTTTTACATATGTAACATCACAGTCTACTAGTGTCAACATTTTGCCACTTCAAGTAAAGTTTAGAAATCATATTTCCATTTAAGTCCCTTTACTCCCTCCATTTTAAAATTTTTTTTTTTTTTTTTTTTTTGAGACAGGGCCTCTGTGATGCCCAGGCTGGAGTGCAGTGGCATGATCTCAGCTTGGTGCAACCTCCACCTCCTGGGTTCAAGCAATTCTCCCACCTCAGCCTCCCAAGCAGCTGGAATTACAGGTTTGCACTATCATACTCGGCTGATTTTTGTATTTTTTTGTAGAGACAAGGTTTCACCATGTTGGCCAGGCTGGTCTCAAACTCCTGACCTCAAGTGATCTGCCCACCTTGGCCTACCAGATTAAAAATATAATTGTTTCAAGTGTTTCCTCTACATATATTGAGTGTCATATCAGATGATAATGTAACTTTTATGATTGCTTCAATCATAAAATATGACTAGAGAAATCATGGGGTGAAGGACAGTCTATTACATTTATTTCCATTTTTGCTTACTCTGTTGTTTTTCTTTTCTTTCTGAAGTTCCTAGCCTTCTATTATTGTTTTCTTTGTGTTTGGAGAGCTTTCCTTAGCCAGTCCTTCAAGATAGATCTGCTAACAACATATCCTCTTAGTTTTCCTTTCTCTGAAGATATCTATATTTTTTATTAATTTCTGAAGGAAAAAAATTAATTTCACTGTCTGTTTCATCAAGATTCAAGGTTGACACTTTCTTTCAGAACTGAAAAAGATGCCATTTCTTCCTGGCCGTGTTGTTTCAGATGAAAAATCATCTGTCATTCAAATTAGTGGGTTTTTGTAGATAATGTGTCATTTCTCTCTGGCTGTTTTTAAGATTTTTTTCTTTGTCACTAGTTTTCAGAAGTTTAATTATGATGTTTCTTGATATGGATTTCCTTTGGTTTATTCTATTTGGAGTTCACCTAGCCTTTAGATCTATAAATTTTTGTCTTTCCCCAATTTGGAAAGTTTTCAACCATTACTCATTCTGAGACTCCAACGATATGAATGTTAGGTATTTGTTACATAAATCCTTAAGACCGTGCCTTTCTTCAGTCTATTTTCTCTCTATTGTTCAGATTGAATAAATTCTATTGATTTGTCAAGTTCATAGATTCTATGTTCTGTCATCTCTACTCTGTTGATTCTACCTGGCATGTTTTTTTATTTAAGTTATTGTATTTTGGGGGTCTATAATCTCTGTTTGGCTCTTTTTTAAAATAACTTCTGTCACTTTGCTAAGATTTTTCTATCTTTTCATTGTTCCAAAAAATTGTTATTGAATATTGGGACATTTTCATGAGAGGTGCTTTAAAATTCTTGTCAAATAATCCCAACACCGGATTCATCTCAGCATCAGCATCTGTTGATTGTCTTTTCTCTTTCAAATTGTGGTTCTCCTGATTCTTAGTAGGAAGGATAATTTTTTTATTGTATCCTGGACATTTTGGTTATTATGTGAAGTGACCCTTGATCCTGACTAAATATATGTTAGCAGGAAGTTACCCTTTTTAAATTTAGCATATGGGCTCTGCCCTACTTTTGTGGCTTTAATTCTAACAAAATTTTAGTTTTCTAAGCCCCCTGGTGATGTTATTCTGACCAGCTTTGTTCTATTAGTGCTGTCATGACACTTGCTCAATGCCTGACAGCACTGTCTGCAGTACAGAAGGTACTTCCTTTGCCTAACTGCTGTTGTTGTGGGACGTTTGGTGGAGGAGAAGGAGAGGAACACTTGGCCTGGGTCTCACTATGCCACTGGGTGGAAGACAGAGAAACGCGGGGCTTCAGGGCTGTTGCCACTGAGGGTGAATGGGGTGACCTACCAGTGCTTTCATTGTATAATAGAGGCTTGGAAAGCCCAGGGCATCACTGCTGCCAAGGTATAAGATCACGCACTGAGCCTGGTTTGTGGAGCAGGGGCTGGATGGCCTAGGACTTCCTAGCTGCTGGTGCTGCCACTGCTGTGGCTACAGGGACAAGTAGATAAGACCATCCACTGGGGGGGCTCTGGTCATGGAGCAGAGATTGAGATGGCTGGGTTTTCACCACTGCCGCTGCTGCCAATGGATGAGTCCAATAGCAGGGTCCCCAGGTCCCCAGTTATGGAGCAGGGAATGAATTTCCCCACTAGACCTCTGTTGTCTCTGTTGAGCTTCCCCTTTCTTGGTCCTTTGGCTAGAGAAAGAACACTTTGTTTTTTCTCTGCTTATTCGTTCTGGACTGTAAGCCTCTCCACTGCCCAGTTCAGTGTTATTTGGAATCTTAAAAAAATTAAAACCTAGGGAAATCACCACATTGCCATTTCTCAAGTCCTGAGGTCTCTACCCAGTCTGCCTGTTTCTTTCCAGCTTTCAGAGTCCTTTTATCATTATCTGTTTAATAAATTTCTGTGTATTAAGTTATAGTTAGAGAGGAGGAGCACGGAAAAGTGAATCTATAGCATCTTGCTCTGGAACTAAAATTCCAGAAAGCAATATAATTTTGACTGCACAATCAGGTCTTTAATCTATCTGAAATTGATTTTAGTCTATGATGTGAGATAGAAATCTAATTTCATTTTTTTTCTTCATAGATATTCAATTGTCTTGGCACCACTTTTGAGAAGTCTGTCTTTTATCAAATATTCTGCAGGGCTCACCTCTGTACTGCACAAGAGTCTATTGCTTGGCTTGCTATTCTAGGCAATTGCTCTATTTGACTATCCCCACACCAATACATACTGACTTAATTATCATATCTTTATAGTAAGTCTTGATATACGGTGGTGCAGATATTCACACAAATGTTTTTTATGCTTGTTTTGTATGCAGAAAACTTGTTAAAACCCTCTCACTAAATTTAAAAATGTATCTATGGAATCTTTTTGGATTTCTGTAATCTAAACTGATTATATCATAATGTGCACAGTTACATGATTTTTTAAATCATGACTTCCCCCAACCTTTTCAAACATTTTTAGGGAATAGAGAAGGGAAGATTTTTTTCTGTGGTGGCCAAAACCTCTACTACCGTGTTGATTTGGTGAAAGTCGGAGTAGTGCAATTATTTGTCTTGTTCCTACTTTCTAAAGGAAAAGCTGGCTGGGCATGGTGGCTCACGCTTTGTACTCCCAGCATTTTGGGAGGCAGAAGTGGGAGGATCACTTAAGCCCAGCAGTTTAAGACCAATTTGGGTAACATGGAGAGACCCTGTCACTACAAAAGATAAAAAAGGTTAGCTGGGTGTGGTGTTGCATACTTGTAGTCCCAGGTACCGCGGGGCTAAGGTGGGAGGATCTGCTGAGCCCGGGAGGTCGAGGCTGCAGTTAGCCATGATCGTGCCATTGTACTCCAGACTGGGTAACAGAATGAGACCTTTCATCCAGAAAAAAAAAAAAAAAAAGCCTCTAGAGCTTCACTATTAAGTGCGATGTTTGTTACAGGTTTTAGCAAATATATTGTATAAAACTAAAGAGGCTTTCACCTATTCCTAATTTGCCATACTTTTTTAGCATAAATAGTAAGTTTTATAAAAAAATAAAATAAAAGCTTAGAAAACACATGCTAGGCCGGGCATGGTGGCTCATGCCTGCAATCCCAACACTTTGGGGAGCCAAGGCAGGCAGATCACCTGAGATCAGGAGTTCGAGACCAGCCTGCCAAACATGGCAAAACCCCATCTCTACTAAAAATACAAAAAGTTAGCTGGGCGTGGTGGTGGGCGCCTGTAATCTCAGCTACTTGGGAGGCTGAGGCAGACAAATCACTTGAACTTGGGAAGCAGAAGTTGCAGTGAGCCGAGATCACACCACTGCACTCCAGCCTGGGTGACAGGAGTGAAACTCCCTCTCAAAAAATAAAAATAAAAAAAGAGAGAAAGAAAACACATGCTATGCTAATGCTAGTCAAAAGAAAGCTGGAGTGCTTATATTAGTATTAAACACAGTAGGTTTAATAGCAAAGAATAATACTATGGATAAAGACCATTATGTCATAATAATTAAGGAGTCAATTTATTAATAGGATATAACAATCCTAAATGTGTATGCACCTAATGACAGAGCTTCAAATACATGAAGCAAAGATAGATAGAACTGAGATGAGAAATAAGCAAATCCACAAGCATAGTTGGAGATTTCAGTGCCCTTCTCTTAATAATTGAAAAAACAAGTATTAATAATATAAAATTAGCAATGATACAGAAGACTTTAAACAACATTATCAAATAATTTGATGTAACTGACATCTATACAATATTCTACTGAACAACAGCAGAATATGCCTTCTTTCCAGAGGCATATAGAACATTTGTCAAAGTAGATAATATTCTGGGCTATAAAATGAGTCCAACAAAGTTAAAGGAATTCAAGTCATGAAGTATGTTTTCTAACCAAAATGAAAGTAAATTAGAAATCAATAACAGAAAACTACCTGGAAAATTCTCAAATATTAGGAAAGTAACATACTTCTAAATATCTTATGAGTCAAAGAACAAACAAAAAGAGAAAACCAACAGTATTTTGAACTAAATGAAAGTTAAATCACAACATATAAAAACCTGTGGCACAGAACTAAAGCAGTATTTAGAGGCAAATTTATACCATTAAGTGCCTATTTTAGAAAAGAAGAAAGATCTCAAATCCATGACCTCATCTTCTACCTTAAGAAACTGGAAGAAAAAAGAAGAAAAAAAGGAAATAAAATCAAACGATAATAGTAGAAATAAATGTAATACAAAATAATTTTTAAAATCAAAATTAACAGTTTCTTTAATATGTGTGTGTATATATGAATAATTTGTAATATATTTAATAATATTAAAGTTAAGAAGGCCAAACTGATCAGATGAAAACAAAGCAAAACAAAAACAGAGAAGACATGAGCTACCAATATTAGTCATTAAAAAGTGACATCACTACAGAGTCTACAGATTTAGAAAGATAATAGAGGACAATTATAACTCTATGACAATAAATTTGATAACTTAGATAAAATGCAACATTTCTTAAGAGTCACAAACTACCAAAGTTTATTCAAGAAAAAATAATCTGAATAGCTCTATATCTGTTAAAGAAATTAAGTTTATAAATAAAAGCCTTCCAACAAAGAAAACTCCAGGCCCAGATGGCTTCTTCTGCAGGTCCCACTTCACACTAAAGAAGACATAAGACAAACTCTATTCAAACTTTTCCAGAAAATTGAAAAAGAAGGACTACTTCCCAACTCATTCTATGAATCCAGCAGTACCATGAAACCAAATTCAGACAAAAACATTACAAGGAAAGGAAACTACAGAATAATACCTGTCATAAACATAGATGCCATAATTATAAACAACATTTTACCACCTAAAATAAACAATAAAACATCCTGACCAAATAGTTTGTTCCATGAATGCAAGTTTGCTCTAACATTTTTAAATGCATCAATAGGATTTATCATATCAACAAACCAAAACAGAAAAACTATAGAGTTATCCCAATAGGTGCATAAAAAGCATTTGAAAAAATTGAACATCTCTGATTTTTTTACAAAAATCTCTCAGCAAATTGATAATTAGAAGGTACTTTCCTCAGATAACGAGCATCAACAAAAACACCAGAATAATGAAAACGCTGAATTTTTCCCTCTAAAATCAGGAAAAAGACAAGACTGTTCATTCTACCACTTCTGTTCAATAGCATATTGAAATTTCCAGCCAGGGAAATAAGGCAAGAAAACAAATAAAAGGCATCCGGTTTGCTAAGGAAGAAGTAGAACTGTCTTTGTTCACATACAGTATGATTATTTATGCAGAAAATTTGGTATAATGTGTAAAACAAACTGTACAGGAACTAATAAGTGACTTTAGCAAGGCTGCAAGTTGCAAGTCTAATGTACAAAATTTAATTGTATTTCTATATACTAACCATGAACAATCAAAAACTTATATACACACACACACTCTAAATGGCAAGAAATATGAAACACATAGGAATAAAACTGACAAAAGATATGCCAAACCTGCCACTGAAAAGTACAATGCATTGTCAAAATAAATTAAAGAAGACTTTAAATAAAAGAAAAGATGTACCTTGTGCATCGATTTAAGGGATCTATGCTGTTAAACTGTCAATTATCATCAGATACATTCAACACAATCCCTATTTAAAATCCCAAAAGGTTTTTTTGTAGATATAGATGAGCTGATTGTAAATGTCACATGGAAATGTAAAGAATGCAAATAATCAAAATAAATTTTTAAAAGAAGAGCAAAGTTGGAAAGCTAATGATACCTGTTTCAAAATTCAATATAAAGCTACAGTAAACAAGATAGTGTGGTATTGGCGTCAGGATAGATGAATAGATCAAATAGGTCAGTGGAACATAATAGAGTCTAAAACTCTCTTACACACACAAAACTGATTTTTTTTTTTTTTACACAGGTGCAAAGATGATTTGGTGGAGGAAGTATAGTCTTGTCAACAAATGATGCTGGAACAATTGGATATTCACAAGCAAAAAAAAAAAATGAATTTCAATCCATATGCAAAAAATAAAATGAAATTTAGAACTAATGTAAAACCTAAAATTCTACCAAAAAAAGTAGAACATTTACTTTTTTGGATGATTTTTAAAATTCTTTTGGACTGGATCATGTTTATTAGTAATCATCTTTAATTTCCACCATGCTCCGTGTTCTTCCCTGTATCTCAAGGGCTGAAATTTCACTACAATCCTTAGACTCCTTGACACCAGTTTTTGAAATGCAATTTATGTTCTGCTGATGAAATACACTCATGTATGATTTGGAAAGCAGGGAGGAGGAAACGACCCTTTCTTCTTTGACAGTGATGACAGCTGATGTGTGGGTTGTGGAAGACATGAATGTTTGCAGTAGTTGAACACTGCATTCCATTGCCAGTCACCAGCTTCAAGATGTGGAAAAGCTGTAATATCACCATGTATTTTTTGCAATTTACTCTTTTCTGGGTAGCAATGGCAGCCTCTTGACTTCTGGATTGTGTTGTAGTGATGCAGCTAAAAGCCTACAAGCAGCCCTCTAACTTTTGTACCTCCAGTTTCCCAATGATTTTGCAAGCTTCTAATTCCCAACATTAAATTATTTTCTTCCTGAAGTACTTTGCCTCTATTTTTCTGCACTAATTCGTGACCAATACCATCTTAAGAAGACAAAATGTATGCTTAAATTATCTAGCCAAATGTGAACACCTTTACCTTATCAGATAATATAAGGACCCTAGCTCTATTAATTACACTTTTAGCTCCATTAATTATGCTTTTAAATGTAGGTCACAGGGTCTTATTGTTATTTTTTGTATATTCAATGTTCATTTGGATTTACCCACTTATTTATAACTGAAAGGTTGTCTTTCTCTTGATTCCTTTTTGTATTTCAACCCTTCCATCTACAATCATTTTCTTTTTTCCTGAAATACATCATTTAGATTTTCTTTTACTGAGGGTCTCTTGATGACAAACTCTGTTTTACTTATATTAAAAAATCTTGGCCAGGTACGGTGTCTCACCCCTGTAATCCCAGGACTTTGGGAGATGGAGGTGGGCGGATCACAAGGTCAGGAGATTGAGACCATCCTGGCTAATGTGGTGAAACCCCATCTCTACGAAAAATACAAAAAAAATAGCCAGGTATGGTGATAGGTACCTGTAGACCCAGCTACTCTGGAGGCTGAGGCAGGAGAATAGTGTGAACCCGGGAGGCAGTGTTTGCAGTGAGCCGAGATTGTGCCACGGCACTCCAGCCTGGGGGACCGAGCAAGACTCTGTCTCAAAAAAATTTTTTAATTAATTAATTAATTTAAAGTCTTTATTTTGTTCTCATTATTAAAAGATATATTTCCTGAGTATAGAATATTCATCAGCTATTAACTTTTGTCAATATATTGAAGATATTATTCCCTTGTCTTCTGACTTCCATTATTATTGTTAAGAAGTCAGCAATTAGTCTAACTCATTCATTTGAAGACAATCTGTTTGTCTCTTATAACTGCTATTAAGATTTCTTCTGGCTGGGCGTGGTGGCTCACGTCTGTAATCCCAGCACTTTGAGAGGCTGAGGTGGGTGGATCATGTGAGGCCAGGAGTTTGAGATCAGCCTGGCCAACATGGTGAGAACCCATTTCTACTAAAAATACAGAAATTAGCTGGGCGTGGTGGCACATGTTTGTAATTCCAGCTACTTAGGAGGCTGAGGTAGGAGAATCACTCGAACTCGGGAGGCAGAGTTTGCAGTGAGCCAAGATCGTGCCATTGCACTACAGCCTGGGCAACAAGAGTGAAATTCCATATATATATAACAAAAGATTTCTTCGTTTGGGGCATTCTCTGTTCTCACTATTATGTGTTGACGTGTTTTGTTTATCCTGATTGGGATTTTTAAGGCTTCTTGAATCTACAGTTTCATATCATTCATTGTTCCTGAAAAATTCTTACCCACTATTTCTTCAAATATTGCTTCTGCCCTCTCCTGGGAATCTGATTAAATATATGCTAACCCTTCTCACTATATCCAGCATACCACTTAACTCATCATCTGCATTTTCCACCTCTCTGTCTCTTTATGACATATGTAGACTAACTTTTTCTGGCATATCTTCCAGTTTACTAATTCCTTCCTTAGCTGTGTTTAATCTGCAGGTTAAACTCATCCTTTAGTGCTTTTTTTTAATTTTAGTAATTGGAGTTTTATTTTCAGAAGTTCTATTTTAAAAAACTCTACTGTGTCAATTTTTATAGTTCCCTGCTCATACAAATACATTCACACTTTTAAAAATTTCAAACGTGGTGTAATGAATGCTGTGCTGCACTGGACATTCCCCTTTCAGGAATAAGGGATTTATTTACTCTGCCGATAGAAATATAAGTCTGACATTGTCCTTAGAACTAAAATCATTGGCCAATTTTGATTTATGTTACCGTATGTCCATGATGACCTCAAAACAAAAGTTTAAAATTCCCTCAACTGGCCAATGCTGTTGGGGAAAAAAAAATGTCTTCTGGGTTGCCTTTACCTCTCATATGTTTCCTTAAACAACTTTCCTGCTAATTCTATACTATCTTATTATCCATTTGATACTTTTAAAAGGACTTGTAGTTTTTTTCTCAATGAGTAATTAGGTCCAAATAACTCATATTTCATTGCATGAAATATACAAGAGTAGCAGAAAAACGACTCCACTGGCTAGAATCTAGCAGTGGCTACTGCTTTGCTTTGTTCAGAAAGACTGCAACCTTCCTTCTGGCTTAGAAGAAAAGAGTACCCAAATGAATGAGTGTTGTCTGTCATGGTCACAGGAGGTGGTATGTCACAGGAGGGGCAATCCTGTGACTAAATCATTTGAAAATCTTTTCTCATTCTTTGGGCCCCTAAATTTATTAATATAAGGAGACATTTATCCCCAAAACTTTAACCAGTCCACTCACTTTATAAACTGCTCACCGTGAGTTTAAGGCTCTCTATGTTTTTGTGTCAACCTCTGTTTCCAGACTGTTTCACCTCTGCACCATATATACTAAAAACCACAGCCAAGCAGACTCCGCCTTCCCCTGAACATCCTCCAACATTTCCATCTCCAGCAACTTGACTCAGGGTTTCACTGTTTGGAATAATTACTCTTCGTTTATACATTCAGAAATTCTAGACATTCCTCCAATCTAGCTCCAGTGCCACCTCCTCATAAGACTTTCTTTGTCTCCCTGTTGGATTCCTCCTTCCCTTGGTCTCTCAGAGCACCACAAGTCTTTCCAGCAAACTTTGCCTTTCCCTGTTTGTTTTTATCCCATGCTAGTCAGGCCTTTGTTTAATCTCTGGTCCTATCCTGTTACGTGGAAGAGGCTCAGTCAGGGACTGCCTGATCTTTGTAGTTAACATAGTTTGATACTCAATACATGTTCCAGAGGAGAAATCTCTGATGAATGGAAAAAGTCATATTCCTCCGTGTTATTTGTCCTTCAGACTTTGGCTCTAGGGACTGCTCAGATTCTAGTGGCTAACTGTACATCCTCTGAGCTGCAACCACCCTCTCCCTCCCCAGGGTCCTGAAACAACTGTTCGAAGGGCACCATACTAAAGCACATAAGGTAGGACCAGGAGCTACACACCTGTTTTTTGGAGGTTAGGACATGTAAGCAGGAACAGGGCATGCCTGGGTTGCTGTTGCCCACCAGTAGCAGAGCTGGCCAGGCCAAGCATAGTTGAGCATTTAAAATACATTAAAGGCCTGCTCCCTTTGAAGTTGAAAACTATCTCTATTTAATCAGAGAGAAACAACTTTTCAAAAGATTTTTTCCCCTCTTTTTTACCTTCAGCTTGCTGGCTTCTCCTGTGGTTAGTAGAATGAATAAAACATGCATATCCCAATTAAATCTTGATTTAATTTCACTTCTTTGCAAAGCTGATGAACTCGAGTGCTTTCATAAAGACACTGAGCATTAGCATTCTTTTGTTATGCACAATCCATTCGGAGGAACAAGGGGCTAAAAATATTCAGCTGCCTCTCCCCTGGCCTTGCCAAGCTCTCCGTGAGTTAGGGAGAAAGGAAAACACACAGGCACACACACATTTCCAGCCAGACTAATCCTCCCTGTGGACACCCCCTGGTAATTGTAGGGAATGAGAACTCGTTTGACCATGAGTAACATTTTAGAGTTGGAAGGCAAACAGCATCTGCAAAAAGGACACTTTCTCGGGTCCTTCTTTGGTACTGTACCTGAAGAGTCAGTACCCATAGCGATTTAAGAGCCCTTCCCTTCTCCTGCTCCAGAGGAGGCCCCAACAGCAGGAAGAAGCTCTGGACCCAGCTGTGCATCCCAGAGGGCTCACTGAGCTTCTTGCCATTTGCTTCTAAATCTGAAAAATACAAACTTCCCCTGAAGTTCGCACTCATCACTTCAAAAAATAAATACTGTATTCATTGAAGACTGAAAAGAAGTGCATGAATGTGTTTAACTGTGGTTATTCCTGGATGATGGGATTATGGATGATCCTTATGTCATGTCTGACACTTTGTGGCACTTTATGAACTCTCTTTAATAAGCATAAGGAAATTCTACAATCAGAAAAAGTTGTTTTAGAAAGATTGACACTTATTGACACCCCCCTACTATATACAGGGGGAAAATTATCTAAGATATGCTCCCTAACTTCAGAGAGGTTTTTTGTTGTTGTTTGTTTGTTTTCTTTTTTTGAGACAGATTCTCACTCTGTCTCCCAGACGGGAGTGCAGTGGTGCGATCTCGGCTCACTGTAGCCTCCACCTTCCGGGTTCAAGGCATTCTCCTGCCTCAGCCCCCCAAGTGGCTGGGACTACACGTGCACACCACCACGCCCAACTAATTTTTGTATTTTTTTTTCATTAGAGACAGGGTTTCACTATGTTGGCCAGGCTGGTCTCAAACTCCTGATCTCAAGTGATCTGCCCACCTCGGCCTTCTAATGTGCTGGGATTACAGGGGTGAGCCACCATGCCTGGCCCTTCAGAGAGTTTTTAATCTACATAGGATAACTAATAATAGATGGGGTAACTAATAATAGATAGGGTAACTAATCATAAGGACTAAATATAGAGGTTCCAGTTCTAAGGTGCCCAGAGAAATAAATATTTCTGAAGGCAGTGGTGGATAAAGAAGACTTTCCAAAGGAGGTGAGACTAGAAATGCTTGGGATCAGAGTTTGAGGGACCTTGGGAGACATTTAGACCAACTCTACATTTGGAGCTTACATCTCATCTTCATCAGCCTCACAGCATGAGGCTGGTTGAATATAGTCAGTTTCTGACCAGAAACTTGATGCTGTTTAAGTTAGTCTCTTCTACATTTGTTTTTCTCATACTTGGAGGTTCTTTCTATTTTTATTTTATTTATTTATTTTTAGAGATAGGGGCTGGCTCTGTCTCCCAGGCTGGAGTACAGTGGGTGATCATAGCTCACTGCAGCCTCAACCTCCAGGGCTCAAGATATCCTCCTGTCTCAGCCTTCCAAGGAGCTGGGACTACAGGCACACACCACCATGCCTGGGTAAATACATTTTTTATAACTTTTTTTGTAGAGATGGGGTCTCACAATGTTGCCCAGGCCTACTCAGAGGTTTCCGCACTTGATCTGAGCTCTGTTTCCCTGGTGGCTCTGGTTGGCCTCCTGGGGCCACATACACCAGGTCTGCTGCCTCTCCTACTGTGATGATCCTTCATATTTAAAGTCAACTTTAACACCTTTTTTCTCTCATCTTTATTTTTACTATGGTTTTTAAAGCATAACTCAAACGTCATAACTTCCAACTGACAAAGGCTCTGAGGATGGATAAAACGTACACAAAATGGAAGAAATGGAATGGGTATTCTCAATAGGGAAAGTGGTATAAGCAAGACACAGAGTTTGAGAGAGGCCAACTGTGTGGACTGGCCCATGAAGAAACCAGTCCAGCTGGGGCTGCATTGACCTGGGGACTGGTGGGAGATGCAGGTGGAGAGGTAAGAGAAAGGCCACCTGGGGAAAGCCTTGATCTGCTGGCCGAGTCTGACTGTCTTCCACACCCCATATCCTCAAGTCTCTTTCATTCCAAGAGGAGCCTGGTCTGCGATTCAGGAGGCCTCTTGGTAGCCAGATGCTATTGTTTCATGAAAGCCCAGGTCCTTGTGGACCCTGTGGGGGACAGCCAGGGGCACAATGAGAAGGGGCTTGGTGCTTAGTTCCTGCAGGTCTTTCCCTCAGTTGCCACCTTTGCCTATGATCTGACCAGTACGTAATACACAGCCAGCCTGAAGAGGAAGACTGTGGATGTACAGTGGTAGGAGGAAGGTTCAGAGAGCTTGGCCCTGAGATACAAGTCAATTTCATGGTGTGTGCAGGGAGGATGCTGGGGAAGAGAAGGGGCTGCATGGAGCATTAAGCATCAGGGCAAGCAAGGGACAGAGAGCACAGGACAGGCCTACAGGTGGTTACCCCTGTGAATTCTCCCCTCATTCTCCCATGCCTCCAATCTCCTGGTATTGTTGTGAATATCCACAGAACGGATTCAACAGCACCCGGACAGAGGCTGTACATACTAGAATATGAAGGCGAAATGGCAAGGATGGCATTTGTAGGCCCTACAGCTAGAGTACAAGGGAGACAACTGCACTGCGGCCCAGCCACCTTCTCTTCCCATACCTGGCTCTAACCTTCCTGACAGGAGGCCCTGTGTGCATGTGTGTGAATACCCCAGACTGCATAGCTTAGTTACATTCACTTTCCCTACCATCAAAATGTCACCCTTTGGGCCTAGGGATGGACACCAAAAGACCCTTGAAACAGGACAGTGCAGGCCCTCTGAGTGGGCTCAGAGCCATTTAAGGAGGAAACCTGGGGTGGGGCAAGGACCTAGAAATTGTTCTTATGAGAAGGGATATGAGATCCAAGTGGTCATGTCCCATGGGCACCCAAGATGTGGGGAGGGGTTGGACAGGAAACAGGCCAGTTCTAGGACCCCTAAGCAAGGAGCCCAGAGCAAGGGCCCTGGTGGCACAGGGCTAAGGACAGTACTGATGACAAGTCTGGTGATCCTAAAATGGTCAAGTGGAAGGAGCAAAGACTTTGGAATCACACAGGCCTGGGCTCAAATCCTAGCCTTAACACTGACTTTCTCAGCCATTAATCTCCTTGAGCCTCTAGTTCCTCCTGAACAAATCTGAGAACAGCACACCTGCCTTGCAGGGTGGTTAATGAGATGGTACTGAAAAATGTATGCCAATAAACAATGGTTATTGATGCTTTTGACATAAGGTCCACTTGTCAAGCAAAAGCCAACCTGAGGCAGTGATAGGGCAGGGTAACCCTGGGGAGAAAGAGAGACCATGGAGCGTGAGGAGGGTGGAACTAAGTTTCCCTTGGGGTGAAAAAGCCTCTTGGATGGCTTTGGTAAGTCTGAATCTGTCCAGCACTGACCCTTGGGCCACAATTCACAGGCCTTTAAAATGGTTTTGTTTTATTTCATTTGAGCAGACTTCTGCCCACTATTCAGAGAAAATGTCTGATGCTGTTTTTTCAGATCTCCCAGACTGTCCACCACCTTCCTCTTGGCACAAGTCTAGACCACGCTGGAGCTTTCTCCCACACAGGCTTGTCAATTTGAGCCTCAGCACAGCTCACACCAATAAACAGGTCCCCAAGACCCAGGAGGCACACACTGTGGAGAAATTTACACACTCATAAAGAGAACACGCCTGCTAATATGTTTACAGGTCAGGGGTCTTTCTCCTGAATGCAGACAAGATATTGCTGCAGTAAAAGAGGAAATTGTTCAGGCTGATCTTCCAAGCATGGACCAAGGAGGAATCCCCAAGTCTTGACTGACACAGCTCATAAATCTCCTGCGTTTCTGTTTGTCCCAACTTCTATCATTTCAAGCAACATGTGGGACTGTCACATTTTAAGAAAATAAATCAAATGAAATTATAGATTTGCCTTTGTGATCCTGATGTGCAGATTACATGTTATTACGTTATAGATCTCACACCCCTCAATGCATTTGCACTATGGTATGATTATTGGATTTTGATGTATTGCCAACATCAAACCCAAATAAATATTTTTCTTCACTAAGTGCTGCTGGGAAGGAAGGCAGTTCTCAAATATAAAGCCTCTTTAGGTGGTTTAGTAAGAAATGAAAGGAAACCAATGTGAAAAAGAATAAACATGTTGACACTGGTCTTCCATGGCAGTTCTTATACATCTAGGTCCCCGAGCCCTGAGAAAATAGAAACAGAAATAGCAATGAAGCCTGGAACCTGCTCTCATTCTCAATATGATTCATGTGTTAATTGAACAGATGTTTATTCAACAACAACTAATATGGCTTGGCTCTGTGACCCCACCCAAATCTCACCTTGAATTGCAATAATCCCCACGTGTCAAGGGTGGGACCAGGTGGAGGCAATTGGATCATGGGGGCACTTTCCCCCGTGCTTTTCTCATGATGATGAGTGAGTTCTCAAGAGATATGATGGTTTTATAAACATCTGGCATTTCTCCCACTGGCATTCATTCTCTCTCCCGCTGCCCTGTGAAGAGGAGCCTTCAGCCATGATTGTAAGTTTCCTCAGGCCTCCCCAGCTATGCAGAACTGTGAGTCAATTCAACCTCTTTTATTTCTAAATTATCCAGTCTTGGGTATTTCTTCATAGCAGCATGAGAATGAACTAATACACATACTATATGCCAGGCACTGTTTTGGGCATCAGGGGTGAGATAATGAAGACAACATACAAAAACCTGTGCCCTAAGAGAGTTTGCAGTCTAGTAGAGGGAAAGAGAAAATCAATAAACAAGTAAAATACATAGCATATCAGTGCATGATAAGTGCCTGAGAAAGAAATTAATTAAGTCAGCAGGGTAGGGTGGATGTTTGGTACCAATTTTAAGTGAGTGGTCAGAAATGGTCTTATGGTGAGAGTGACAGTTGACAAAGGTCCAGTAGGAAGAGAGGCAGCAAAATCCGGAACTGTCTGGGGGAAGTGCATTAAAGCAAACTGAAAAGCATGTGCAATGTCCCTGAGGCAGTGGTGGTCCTGGGATTTCAGGAAGCAGCAAAAGGTTGGAGCTGAGTGAGGACAAGGAAGCAAGGGACAGTAGAGTGGAGTGTGGCGGCCAAATTGGAAGGGCTTTGCAGGCCACTGCAGTGACTTTGGATTATTCTAGGTCTGCTGTACAGTAATGGGCAAAACAAATATTGTCCCTGCTTTTTCAGTTTATGTTACGATTGAGAATATAGGGACATAAGTAACCAATTATGTACAGAGGAACAAGAATTCACTCTGTGGGGGGTATCTGAGAGGAGTTATGTGTGAGTTAACTAGAAGCTTCCCCCAGCCCACTTCTGCCAGCTTCACTCTAAAGTGCTTACACCTGAGGGGCTTTGCTCATCTGAGAACAGTGCTCATAAAAGGGTCTGTAGGGGACAGCGTGGAAGGAATGGGTCCCTTTGAAGATGGGCAAGACGAAAAGAAAAGAGAGGGAGAACTTCTCCAGCAGAGAACCTGCTGACTGTATTTCACCCCTAGTTTCTACTGGAAATGCCAACTAGAAAGGCAAGAAAATGGAATGGCGGAAGGGGTCAAAGTAGAAGAAGGCAAACATTACAGTAGCATGTGGTGGGGTGAAGGGGAGGCCTTTCTTGGAGAAACATACACATCAAAACCAGCCCATAGTACCTGTGGGTCAAAGCACTGTGGGCCAGACCATGGAGCTGCACTACAGGACTCTACTCATAGGGGAAGCAGAATGGCTGGGAGCAGGATAGACACAGACAAGACTGAGGTGCCAGGTAGCCTGTGTGTAAATGTCAGCCGTGTAGGGTGTTATCTGAAAGTGCCAACTGTTAGCATCTGCACACCTTGTGAAAAGGTAGATTTGGGCTATTGAAAGAGGGAATTTCATTCCTGTGGGAAGTTGAGTTAATGCTTAGGTCCTCCTGTTAGAGAAAGGGAGCTCTTGCTCCTAGTCCATCCATTGCTAGGCAATATGAGCTTTAGGAGACCATCATCACTAATATCCTTAGACAATTTGCCTTTTATCTCCTCTTGGAGTAAAGACAGATCCTGATCAAGATTACTAGGTCAGCCATAGTAGAAAGAAGACTAGCAATCCCAGAGTCATAAAAAGGTATAGACAACCTCATGGTAGAAGATACTTTGGGAAACTCTCTTGGTTTTTTTGTTTGTTTTCTGTTTTGTTTTGTTTTGTTTTGAGACAGGGTGTCACTCTGTCACCCAGGCTGGAGTGCAGTGGCATGATCACAGCTCACTACAGCCTTGACCTTCTAAGCCCAAGCCATCCTTCCACCTCAGCCTCCTGAGTAGCTGATACTACAGCTGCATGCCACCACATCTAATTTTTAAATTTTTTGTAGAGATTGGGCCTCCCTATGTTGCCCAGACTGGTCTTGAACTCCTGACCTCAAATAATCCTCCTGCCTTGGCCTCCCAAAGTTCTGGGATTAAAGGTGTGAGCCACCATGCTTGTCTGAAAGCTCTTGTGTAGTAGAGAAAAGTGCAGTGGCCTGAGAGTCACTGATTTTAGCTCAGAACAAGTTTTGGGACCTTGAGAAAAATCATTTCAATCTCTGGCCATCAATTTCCTCACCTTGGGAGCAAGGCTTTTCAAGCTCTGCTCCTAGATATCCAAAGGATCTGTTAGAGGTGTCCAAGGACCACTGTGATGGAAGTGGGGGCTTCCAGGGTGCTGTCTGAAGAAACACTGGAGACAACGTGTTCTTTCTTCCAGAGCAGCACTGCTTTATATTTTGGGCTTCCATGGAAGTTTTCATTTGAAGGGAGAGTTATACTAGGTCTTTAAGAAATTAGCATGAAAACTACTCAGCTAAATATCTCTGCTCTGACCTTTTTCTACCGAATCAGTCCTACTGTATCAATGCCTAATCTACCCCATCCCTTTGCTGAGTGTCCCAAAGAAAGCAATTTCTTCATTCTACTATGTCATTAATTTCCTTGTTTTTCTGTCTAGTCTATAGTCTCACTTAAGCCTCTCAGGCTATAAAAGATGCTAAAATTTGCCACAAAACAGCCATCCCTTCTGTCTGTTCCCTCCCTTCCATCATCATTCACTAGCTTTGACTCATCCTCCAACCCGCAGGAGAAAAGTCTTTTCTTTCAAAGAAGCCTTCCAGGTGCTCCCTCCACTCTCTCATTGACCCCTAGCCAGGGACTCATAACAAGCATTAAAATCATCTTTTTCCTTGCATCTCCCTTACTAGACTATGACATTTTGGAGAGAAAAAAGTAAATTTGTCTTATTATCACTGTCTGCCAAGGCCTAGCCCAGTAATCACCCTGGCCATTCACTACAATGGCTGCTGTTTGCTAGATACTGACCGCTGCTGGGCACTGGGTGTGGCATGTCACATGCATTGCTTCACTTTATTCTCACATCAGTCTTTGAGGACAGGTGTCATTTTGTAAATAAAGAAGCTAGCTTCAGGAGGCTTTAGTGGACTACTCAAGGGCACAGGTGAATAATTACTATCATCTCCATGTTGAGTTTTAAGAGATGTTCAAGAGTGTGATGAAGTGGGGCGGGGGCGGAGCAAGATGGCCGAATAGGAACAGCTCCAGTCTCCAACTCCCAGCGCGAAGGACACAGAAGACCGGTGATTTCTGCATTTTCA
>NW_012120709.1:22166728-22228976 GCF_000951035.1 Colobus angolensis palliatus | reverse complement strand
GTGACAGCAGAGGGTAAAGGCTGATCTCCTTATGTAACAAACCTGCACGTTATGCACATGTACCCTAGAACTTAAAGTATAATAAAAAAAAATTAAAAAAAAAATAAAAATAAAAATAAAAAGAGTGTGATTTCATTATCTCTGCATCCTGCCATTCTCCAAGGTGAGAAAATCAGGCCCATAGTGGTCCATGCTTAGGTGACAGCAGAGGGTAAAGGCTGATCTCCTTATGCTGATGTATGGCTGTGGATTGGATTTTAGTCTGTCAGTTCATGGTTCTCTGGGGAATAAAAGAGTAGAATAGAGAAATCCTTACGGAATTCAAAATGCACATACGAAACACATGAAATAGACATGAAGACACTTGCAGAACAATGTATCAACAATCGCCCATGAGCTCTCAGCAGAATACACAAGCACCTGATATAATACATATACCTCAGGCGGGGTAAGCCAACTAAATATTTTTAAATCCCTTTTAATAGAAGAGTCACTGAGGAATGGTTCAATTAAATAAACACTCCCTGAGGCTCCATGATGTGCACAGCGCTTTACTCTACATTACAGGGTACAAAAGAGACCAGGGCTGCAGTCACCCCCAACTCCACATGAAGACCTGCAGCTCTGCATCAATATGCTAAATTGAAATTATGCCTTTTTGTGCCTCTCTTCCCCATGGAGTACTTCTTTCTTAGGGCAGGGCTCATGTCTTATATACCTCAGTATTCCCTGGACCTATAGCATGTGCCGTGTAGAAAGCATGTGACTGAATCAGATCTCAGCTTCCAAGTCACCAGTAAAAATAATCAAAATATAGATCAAGTTTACGCAAGAAAGAAAGTGATGGATCTTCCAGAGAGCTAGAGAGTTTGCTGGAAGCCCAGGTGAAGGGTAAATTGGTTCTGGCAGGTACAATGTCAGTAATAGGAACAGGAGACAATAGGCTGTCACTGTCCAACAGAGCAAATGGTAGAAGAAGGGGTGAGGCAGGGAGAAAGCTGAAGACTCAGTGAGAGGAGGAGGCTGAGGACAGGCTGGAGGGCCCATCAGCAACCTTCTGCTGCGTCCTGTGCTTCCAGGCTCTCAGCTACCTCAGGGTCATTACACGTGCTATTCCATCTGCTTAAATACACTTCCCCCAGATAGCTCCAGGTTTTGCTGTCTCTCTTCCTACTGGGCTTTTGTCAGATGTCACTGTCATCCTAAGACTGCTTCTGATTACCCATTTAAAATTGAGTGAGGAGGGAGCATGGCATGTGGAGCCTGGTGCTTTAGGGAGGTCACCCTGGCAAACAGTGGGGAAAGGGGGCACAAGGCAAAGAGACTGAGTAGGGACACTGGTTGGTAACAGAGTACCGGAGGAGCAAAGTCGGGGAGAAATGGGGAAGTGACCGGAGGACTGGAATCATGGTCAAATCAACAGGACTTGACAATTGACTGAGTGGCCAGAGAAGGAAGAAAAGGAGTGGGGAGAGAAAACAATGCTCAAACATTTAGTTCTGCCCACTAATTGGGAAAATTGTGGTGCTGGATGCGAAAGTTAAAAAAAAAAAAAAAAGGCAGTCTAAACAGACTAATGAAATCATCTTTGCAAAAATTATAATAACAGTGCGGAAGTGATAACAGTGAAAGGGATCTGACCTAACTGACTCCATCTTGTTTCTAACCTCCAAGCTCCCCTTGTTTATTCCTGGGGACAGCTCAAACTAACTTTGGGAGGAACTTAGTTTATAGTTTAACTTTGAAACAAAAATGATAACAGCCCTTTCCCAAAACAAATTCCCTTCTTGCCTGGGGACCAGACTGCCTTTATAGGACTAACACATTAGCCATAAGATTTGCAACTTCCCCATCTACTCCTGCAGGTAATATCACTATTGTCGGACCTAAGACTGACCTTTTGAGATGTCTTTCCAGATTTTTGCATTTCTGACTACTGATGGCTCCATCTGGACTCACCAACTGGTCCTGTGGCTCCCACCCCAGAACCAACTCAGTGCAAGAGGACAGTTTTGACTCTATGATTTCATCTATCACCCAACCAATCAGAACTCCCCCCTCTTTGGCCTCCTACCCGCCAAACTATCCTTGAAAAACCCTATTCTCTGAACTTTCGAGGGGACCAATTTGAGTAATAATAAAGCTCCAGGCTCCCATTCAGCTGACTTGGCATGAATTAAACTCTTTCTCTATTGCAATCCCCCTGTCTTGATAAATTGGCTCTATCTGGGCAGTGGGCAAAATTAATCCACTGGGTGGTTACACTAACGTGAACAAATGACAAATTTGGTTTTAGGTAAATTTTGGTTGAACTGCTAGTAGGCCATCCTGACTTTGTAACTTACTAGCTGTGTTACTTTATGTCTCTATGCACAGTTTCTTAATCCATTAAATGGGGATAATACAGAACCTATATCATAGGGTTGTGGTGAGAAAGTTATCCATTCAAATGTATATATATTTCTATGTACATATACACACCCATACCCAAATGCATGCCTGGCACACAGTGAGTGGCCAGTCAGTACGTTAGCATTATTATTACCTAGGTTAAAATGTCCAGCAGGGAGGTAGAGCTGCAAATGTGTTGCTCAGGACCAGAGCAATTCTTTGCAAAAGAATCTATCATAAGATTGCTTTAAATAGAAACTCTCTCAGTGCTTTTAAGAGAGGGTTTCTCCTCTCTGTCTCTCTTTTTTTCATTTTACTTGCAACCTTTCAGAAGTCTATTTAGTGTATTAAGTGAGGCACCCCTGTAGTTAAAATGAAACCTCTTCACTTCCTCAATGAAGACATTCTTCGGGACAAATCTCCATTTGAAAAAGTCAGTCCGGGCATAGAGGGCTCTGGAGGAAGGTGTGTACATCTGAGGGCAGGTGGCTGAGTCGGGGAGGTAGTGCAGAAAGAAGGCAGGCTGTGGAGAATTAGATAGAAGCACTTTTTGGCAATTAGGAGGAACTGCCTATACCTGCGGGCAGCCACATGAAGCCCATTCCTAGAGAAATTTCCCTACTCCTGCCTCCATCTCACTCCATTCACAGTGACCTAGAAGTCTGGGTCTACATACAGGTATAAAGGCACTCCTAAAAATACAAGCATCTCCTTTATCAGTTCATCCTCTGATAAAGTTTCCCACTTCTTGCTGTTGTCATTTGCTAATGTAAATGCTAATGTGTTCACCAATAAGTGCATTTAGGTAGAGAAGACTTCTTGGAGGAGGTAGCTTCCTAAAGTAATAGAGGCAGGAAGCGAGGGGACGAGTGGAGACCACTAAATCAGCAGGGATGTTTCTGGCCTTTTCAGGACCCTGCAGAAGCCTGAGCGCAAAGTAGAGGCAGGAGCCCAGGACCTGGGGAGGGTGTGAGGCTCCTACGCCTCGGGAGGTCTGTTCGAGGCACCCCAAGGGTTAATGCCAGGAGGAGAGCCCTGCCCCAGGCAGTAGGGGTGGAGTGTGCTCTCCTGGGGAGCCGTACAGGAAATTGCCTAATAAACCAGCTCCAGATTCCATCTCTAGTTGCATATTTTATTGACTTGAAACTTTTTTTTTAATCAGTGGGCTCCCAAAACCAGATAGGCTGTAAAATAAATAAATATAAAAGATCCTAAGACTAAATGAGAAACAAATTACTCCTGCACTCCCCATCCCCCGCCACTCCACCTCTCCCATTATCTCCAGCGACTCCCAACTCACCCAGTCACAACTTGCCCTTTTACTACCAGCTCTCTCGCCCCATATGTGTAAGGTCTGACTGGCCAGGAAGGATTTTAAATGGGAGACGTATAGGAAGAGGGGGTCAATTTATACCAGGAAAGTTTGTATCTGAGATGTGTATGATTTATAAGCTTTTTTAAAAACGAAAAAACAAACATGATGACTCTTGTAAATAATAGATTTGCATACTAACTTTCTGGTGCAACATCCTTACATATGAATGAGTGAACAACATTAAGTTCCCATTCAGAAAACAAGAGCCTAAACCCACTGGATTGAGGTACCTGATTTAGCAAATTCAGCCTGCTCTATAAATCAGAATCCAGCTCCAGGACCCTATGGCAGTGTGACTCTCCACGCCACTCTGAGGTTTCTTCTTTGTGTGGTATCTCCCGCCTTCATCTTTCTTTATTTCCAAAAGAAAAAAATGTTGCAACTGATTGAACAGACTGATTGATATGTCAGTGCTGAGATTTATGAGGCTGGGCACAGCTTCCAAGGCTGCCTCTTTATCCCGTCTCCATTCCGATGTAAGCTTGGCCCCTTACCAAAGATTTGCATATGCCATGTGCAGTCCTGTTCACCCTCTAAGCTGCTAGATCCCTAGTCGAATCCTCTCCTCCCCTGAATCTTTACTCAGATACTCCCAGATTATCCCTCCAAAGATTTTACCCCATCCTACAAATGACAGCTATGACAGCTGTAGCACCCAGAAAATAGGGTCTGTAAAGGGGCTTAGGGAACCTCATTTCACCAATGAGAACTGTGGTCCAGAGAGGTGGAGAAGCTAGCTCAAAGTCACACAGGCTGTCAGGAGCAAAGTGGAAACAGAAAAATGCATTACTGCTTTTGCATCTAATACTGTTTCTACCACACCATGCTTTGTCGGAAAGCACTTGTTTCAGGGCGTTTGAAAGAATCTGGGCTCGGTGGAGGTTTCTGCAGATGAATGGAAGAAGGAGAGGCAGGAGCAGTGGCCTGAGCTACCAGGAGTTGACATGAATAAGCTGGCACCTCCTTCCATCCTCCACCCTGATGCCTGGTGAAGATGGGTGGGGATGGATGCCCAGGAACTTCACTGCAGCAGGCTCTCTCCTTGTCCATGCTGTGCTAAGGGGAGTTCACCGTTCTTTGCACTGGTGCTAGGTTCTAAGCTAGCACTTTTTCACAAGTATTGTTTAGTTCCTTTGTCCTTCCTTATCTGCCCCTTCTCTAAGCTCCCACAGCACTTGTCTACACCCCTCAGTAGGCCACTGAATCATAAACTGTGGCACATAGTACCTGTCCTGCTGTTAAGCACTTAATCATATGCTGCCTTGTGATGTCTTCCATACCATTAGTGTGCAAGATAGTGTGCTCATCATGTGGCCTCGTGCCTGTCTATATTGCCAGTGTCCCCAGGGCAGGGGCAATACAACTAATTTTGAGCAACGGATTGGCCAAAGCAGTTAAGAGCTGGCATGCCTCCTCCATCTCTCTCTGCCCCCACTATGGAGGGTTAAGAGACATGGGGGCTGGATGATGTAGCTGCAGAATGGAGTAGGGTCTCCTGATCTGCATCTGACTTTGCATAAACAGTAAATAGCATCCATTGTGTCAAGGCACTGAGACTGGAAATTTGGGGATATATTTGTCACTGAAGCATATACCTTCACCTATACTGATAAATGAAGTTAGTTACTACTGCTAATCCCAGGCTTGCCACTAATTAGTAAATAGTCATTTCCCCACTCTTGGACCTCAGTTTCTTCATTTGTAAAAACAGGGCATTAGACTATATGACAAAAATAATAATGACTATATATTTATATTTTATACTTGCTCTATTACAGGCAATGTGCCAAGTGATTTGTAAACATTAATACATTGAATCTGACATCTACTTTATGAGACAGATTTCATTGTCCCCTTAGAATGAGGAATCTGAATTGGGGTGGGACAGGGCAGGGGGTGTTAAACAACTCTTCCAAAATCAAATAGCCCCTAAGTAGTGGTCTGGAGTTTGAAAGCAGGCGATGTGAACCTGGTGCCCCATATTACAACCACTGTATTTTCTGATCACTCAAAATCCCTGAAGCATAACTCTTCTAGAACATCCAAACTGATCTGTAATTCTGTTTGTATTACATATATTCCAAATAAAATTGTAAGGTATTTGAAAATGGGAGTGATGGGCTGCTGCTACTCATTAATATCCCCTCTTTCTGGCACCAGAGTCTAAAACAGGGTCAAAATTAAGTAGATGTTTCATAATTTCTTCCTGAATTGAATTTTACAACCCTAAAGTCAACTCAGATAAATAGATCTCTTATTTTACAAATCTGACTCAAACAGTGGCATGGCACTAGGACTAAGACGATGAAAACCTACAGTCATTCAGCCTGATGGTTTGACATGTGTCCTTTATTCCTTTGGCATACAATCAACATGCAACTGCTGTGTAAAAAGCCTGATGTGCTAGGGGAACACCAGTCATAGCCTCTGCTCTCTGGGAAATTACAGTTCAGCCTATCAGTGAGTTTTACCTAAAGGCACCAAAGTGACACCTTAAGTCTCTAAAGCGAAGTGTACAAAGAATAATTGTCACCCACGTTATGTGAAGATGTATTGCTACACACAAGCAGTTGTGTGCTGGTAAATGTTGAACAACTGCCTCTCTATGGGGAAAACAAAAGTCCTGATGTATAGTGTTTGCCAATTTCTATGGTATAAATATTCATACTATGGCTGATTATAAGCTACCAATGTGATGTCACTGACCCCGGAGTTGGAAGAGAAATGTACAACTGGCTCTGGAGAAACCCATACCAGCAGGTTCCAGCACCCCATTGAGTACAACACATGATGGGCTTTCCCTGCCACCTCCATGGAAATACAATCAGAGAACCTCTGGGAACAAAAGGAGTATAGATGAGCTCTAAGGGAGAACTGTCTCAGAGTTGAGGAATAGTAGACACTAAGGGTATATGTGAAATTCTGTGAACAAAAGTTTTTGAAGGCAGAAAAAGAGAAGATTCTTACCTGTCTAGGCTGGTTTATGTCCAGGCCTGCCTGCAGGCCAATGGATGGGCCCGGTGACCTCTAAATGTCACACTAGCCTAAGGATTCTGTGATGCAGCAGAATTTCCTCCTAACTTTTTTCTGCCACTGGGGACACATCAGGCTTTCTATAGACCAAAGTCAATAGTACCAGTGCACCCTGTAGAATGCTATCCACAAACATCCCCTACAAAGTTGCTGACCTACTACTGAACAGGTTAATTGCAGCCAGTGGGGTGCTTGGGTGCCAATGGGATTTCTAAGACTCTTGAGTCTACAACCCTGGAGAATGCAGACAAACAAACGGCAGCTCCTAACTCCTAAGGATGGCAAATGGGCCTGCATGGGCTGAGCCCTCTGGAAGGGTGCTCAGGCCCCCAGTGCACCTTGGCCTGCATGGCTGGCCAGCTCAGTCAATCACACTAACTCTACAGCTCTCCTGGCATACTACCCCTTCCTGCATATTCGTCATTCTCAAGGATTGCAACCATGGTCCAGGGCTTCTCCTGGGAGTTAGCAGAGAATGTCACAGACTCCTGGAATCTCACAGAGAGGGCAGGGCTCAGCGTGCCAAGGAGAAGAAAGGATGTGGATGGAAGCTGTTCATTTCCCATACACAGGAAGCTTTGAGAGAATGCAGACAAACCGTCCCTGAGACTGGCTCCCACTCTGAGGAACCACTGCCCCAACCAGGAGGGGCAGGCTATCAAGGAAGGGCTCTGGTGAGGCCTGCATCCAACAGACTAAATGCATTCCAGAAATAATCTTAAAGGGCCCGGGGTCTACTTGTATTTCTAAGGGGTACAATTCCTACATGCAGGACTAATCATTGAGAGTTAACTGAGGAGCAAAAAGATGGGCTAATTTTCCGTGGGTTGAAACTCAGGCACAGGGTAACAAACAGAGCCCTGCCAAACGGCCTGGCAAGCATTATCATTGCAAGGGGCAGATGGAGAATTAGACACTCAAGTTCACCAGCAAGTTGCCTCTGAAGGCAGAATTAGGAACCAGACACCTGATCCTTGGTTTACTGCTTACACAGGCCCCAGTAAATAATACAAATGATGGTCCATGGGAAGCACAGCTTTTCATGAAAAACCTGTGGGCTGCTCGGCGGTAAAAGGAAAGCTGGGCTCAGCACATGTCTGGCTTTCACTCAGATTCTCTCCCCTATGCAATCAAAGGTTAGCACCTCACAGAGTCAAGCTTGATTTTCTAAGTGTTGCTCATTCCCTTCCCCTGACCCTCTGTCCCGTCTAAACTCTCAACTTCTCCAACACCTGAGTTCTACCATTTATCCAACCATCCACCACTTGTGCATCCAACCATCCATCCCTTACCCACAAATCCAGTGATTTAATTCCTGTTAATTAAAAGCCTGCTGTGGCCCAGAATCTCTGCTAGGAACTGGGGAGGCTTTAGATATAGTAGGGATTAAAAGCAGAAGCTTTGGAGTCATACAAACTGAGGTTCAAATACAATCTCTGCCACTTTCTAGCTATGTGGCCTTGAACCCATTACTTACCTCTCTAACCCCGTTTCCCTACTTGTAAACTGGGTATAGTAATAATACTCCCCATTTGGGATTATGCTGAATAGTATATGAGATGCACATGCACATAAAATAGTTTAGTGCTTAGAGACTAGCAGGTGCTTGATAGTTTGTTCTTAAATGCTTTGGAGAGAATGAGGTAACTACAGTACAGGCCCTGACCTCAGTGTGCTTATAGTCAAATTCCAGAGTCTGCTTGTCTGGTGGACTGGGGCCTGTGGGCTAGGGAAGTCAGATTGCTCACCCATTCATCTCTTATCCTGCTCCTCTACTCTCTTTCTCAGTTGCTTCACTCCTTTCACCCTCATTGGCTATGCTGGCTTTGTCAGTGTAGAATGAACTACGTTTCCCAGAACTCCCTCCATGTGGGTTTCTGGTTAGGCAGAACCATAAGATGTTTTCTTGCAAGAATTGGAAGGCAGAAATGAAGCAGCAGTCATTGTTTTCACACTTAGTAGTTTTGAGCAGGAGTTGTGTTAGCTTACACATGTCTCTTTTACTATTGTCTCTCTTTGATGCTGGGCACCTGCTGGACATGTAACTGCTCCACCTTCCCCTGAACTCTTCTTCAGCTTCTCTGACTCTTGGGCCAGGTGTGTCTTCAACTCTACGATGAAAGGCACTACCTTCCCCTGCAGTCTACCTATTTGTCAAGTTTGGAGGCAGTGAAAACTGGCACAGACCCATCGGCACTCATGGGTTCCACCTTTTCTTGGAGTTGAGCTCATCCTTGCTGTCCCAAGACAGGAGATAGATCTTTCTTCTGTTCTTGACTGCCTGCCCCATGGACTGTTGGCTCCAGCATCAGATGAAAGATAGTAGCCCCTCACAGACTGTTTAAGAAGCTCCCACAATTGTGTAAGGTCCAATTCCTATGACAAATCACTTAGGCAGTCAGGTGAGTAGGTAGATAGGTAGGTAGATAGATACACAGATAGGTAAATAGAGACATGGCTAGATATAAATATATATGGATGTATGTATAATGTGTGTGTCTGTGTGTATATATACATATGCATATGTTTATGTATCATCTTCAAAAATCTTTGTTCACACATGTGTCAACCATTACATGTCTCTCCTCCCCTGGGGGTGGGGAATATCTTTAGACTGTCTCCTAAGATCCCATGGAGGGACTTAGGGAAAAATGCTGCTTATTACCTTCCCCTCTCCACTGCTCCCCACCACCCCCCTCAATACATCTTGGTACTCCTACTCTGGAACTGCTTTGATGACCTCTGCATCTTACATCTTCCCTCGTCCTGCATAGAAAGGACAATGACGGAATCAGATCTTGAAATGACTAGCAATTCCCAGTGCTGGTCAAGAGATCACCATTCATAGGAGAAGGCAGGGGACCTCTCAAATGCTGGTCTCTCTGGCTCTTGGCCCTCCTCTCGTTTTGCTCTCCCCTTCTCCCCCTTGTTGATCTCATCTCTCCCAGCTTGCATATATCTATCTCCTAATCCAGGCTCTTGCTAAAGTTTACAACTTTTATTAGTGGAACTTTTTACTTATCTCCCAATCTCACATCCAAGTCAGATTATCTTTGTGACAGCCTTCTTTCTGTTCTGTTCAAGGCTCTGCCCATGGCACCAGTCTCCAGAGCTAACAACATTGGTGCCATCTTTGACACCCCCCTTCATGAGTGCCCCCCTAATACACATGCATCGGATCCAGTCAGCTGCCTGTGGTCCTTCATGTTCATCTGCCTTCCCAATGTATCTCTCAGAGTGTTGTGCCAGACCCCTTTCAACTCCAATAGGGATGACACCATGTTTGAGAGGCCAAGAGAAGAGACCCGTAGCCAGTGAATGAGACAAGGGGTTTATTGTGGACACTTACATGCAGTCCAGTGGTGGCAGGCTGGACAGGAGAAGTGCTACTATTTGTAGAAAGCATGCAGTTTATATAGTACTTTCACTTAGCACCTCCCCCCCAGAAACTTACACCTGACAACCTTTGTTTAACTCAAAACAAACGGCCTCAATCCTCTGTACGGTCTACATTCCATGAGATGGGCTGGGGTTTCAGATGCTCCTCATAGATAAGGAATGAATCTCCAGGTTGGTCACGCCCAGATTCTTCGGCACAGAACTCCAAACGCACATTCTTCTTAGACCATAGGGTCATTCTCAGGGTTTGCTTAAGTTAGTTATTGCTGTCAGATGCATCCGCCATTCACAGAGGCACTTCTTCCTCTGCCATCCACTGCTCAACCCCAAGTTCAGCTCTTCCTTCCAGCTCTTGTGTTTTATTTCAACAGCTAACTGGTCTCCTTGATTCCTGTATCTCTCCATTCTTGTCCTTTGTATACCCTCCTGACAATTTAGTCCTCCCGAAAGGTAACGCTGATCTTTTTCCTCTGCTCAAAACTTTTTATTCTCTCCCCAATTCTTACTGAATCATTTTAAAACTCCTCATGTTAGCATTTAAGGCCTTACACAATTTGGCTCCTACCTGGCCTCCAGCCTCATTTTACATTGCTCCTCAATGTGAGCCCAGTACTTCCACCCAGCTGGACTGTCTGCAGTACCTTGAAATGATCTACGTTTTCCCACCTCCCAGCCTTTGCTCAGACCCTGGCCCCCACCACTCTCCAGTTTCCTTTCTTTGCCTATAAAATCTGACCCATTTTTCAAAGTGCATCTCCATTGCCACCTTCTCCAAGAAATCTTTTCTGACCTCCCATGTTGGCCCCCATAACATTTTGTCCTTCTCCAGTGGTGCTCACCTCAACCTCTCTGCTTATTATCCGTGTCCTTGTCTCATCACTCTGTACATGTTCATAAACTCTTTGACAGCCAGAATCGTTTTGTATCCCCACAATGCCCAGGACAGTCACTTGCACATAAATACTTGTTAATTCAACCAAGCTGCTTCCCCCACCAACCCTATTCCCATTCAATCTCGCTTCATGTGTCAAGGTTGTTGATTTTATTACCAGGAAATCATCTGCATATTCCTGCCTGCTTTGCTCACCATGCTTGATATCTCAGATTTAGAGGTAAGTTAGACTTTAGACTGGCTTTTAAATATCCCCAGCTGATTCTACTACTGCAGCTGATGCCTGTAACATTTATTTATAACTTTGCAAAATTGGCTAGTGGTTAAAATATATAAACCCAAAGGGGGCTCGTGCATTTCCAATACATTAAGGTATATTTAAAACATGCTGTGTTTTATCGAGGCTTTAAAATACACATTACCACAGGAGCAGGGAGGACGGGAGCAGGGTAATTGGCTAATGAGAATTCTGAACAGTGACTGGAAATATGGCAGAACTGCCCTTTGAGAACTGTGCTCGCACCTATTAATGAACTTTATCCACGGCTCTAAAACACAGCCCTGTGTTTCAAACACAAACCCAGGGGGCTCTGCGGCATGGATGCTGTTGCATTAATTCACACCTAGTTACAGTGACTGGCACCAGCCTTCAACACTGGTCAGAAGAAAGCTGCTGCAAAGCCCGAGAATAATTACTAAGGCTGGATGTATTTGATACCAGGTGCCAGGTGTTAATATGGAAGGACTTGTTTTTCTAACTTGAAGCATGTACACATACCAGGAGGAGGAGGACAGGGGTGCGTGTTGGGATGTTCACAGTCCTAACTGCATACTGCATACATGTTCATGTTCTGCCATTTAGGAAGGGCCATGACATAGGAGAAAAGGGAATTACAGAAAAAACCCAGTGACCTTCAGGCCTGAATAGGAATCCAGATTCCAGACAGGGTCTCCCATAATTCAGGGCCCTGCAATGAATACTCACATTGAGAGTAGTCCAAGTCTAAGCCCATGAAGACTGAAGACTTCACTGTTGATCTCATGTTCTAAAAAACAGCCATTCTCTTTATACTGGGAAGGGAGAGGCAGCTTCCCACGGAGCCTCTGCATGTTGTCTATCCAGAGAAGGAACATCAAGCTGGATTGTCCAGCTGCAGTTGTCTTATTTGGAGCTGTTTGTTCTGCTTGCAATGACTTCTTTAAGCGCCCTCCTGCATCTATACGGGTAGGCTGCTGAACGCCTGTTTGTCCATCTGCCTCGCGCTTTGGCGGCAGATAATTACATTGGGGCAGGCACCTGGGCCAATTTGCTTAACTGATTTTCACTGTTGCAACTCCTCTCTCTCTGCTGATGACTCCCAACCCTTTTCTCCAGCCCATTTCTCTCCCTAAAGGGTTGGGCTTATATATTCCATGGTCCACTGGATGGACCCGTCTATCTGAATGTCCCACAGACACCTCATGCAACAAGTCCAAACATAACTTATCCTTCACCCATACCTCCCGAATCTAGACACCTAGTTCTGGTGACTTTACCTCCAAATATTTTAGAATTCATTCCCTCCTTCTCCAACTCCCATTTTAGACTCGTGGTCCAGACTCCTGCAACAGCCTCCCAGCTGACCTCCCCGCCTCAAGCTATGTCTCCATGTGGATTTAGCACACTTGAATCTGAAACACAAGGTGGCTCTCCTTGAGTTATTGTAACCTGGATGCTCAAACTCCTTCCCCTCCTCAATGCGCCCCTAGCATTTACAAGCCCTTCTTCAGGCTTCAGCCTGTTTCTCTATCTCCGTCTCCATTGGTGCTTCAGGCTCCAATAACACTGATTACTTGCACGTCTCAGCAGATGCAGCTCCCTATTTCCTTGTTAGTCCTTCTCACCTTCTCCACTTTACTAATTCCATCTCAGCCTTTAAGACTCCACTCAGTGATCACCTGCTAGGAGCCTTACCTGATTCCGTGCCTCCAGAGATTGGCTGGGGCCCCTTTTCTGAGCACCTGTGATAGCCTAGACACAACTCTATCACTGCACTGAGCACACTGAGTAATTCCATGATATTTTTAGGCTTGTTTGACCCAATAGACTGTCGATAACTTTGCAATAAAAGACTGTACATATTTCTTTCCTCTTTGTACCTCCAACTTTTGATAAAATATTTTAGAGTGAGTGTATGAACAAGTGAATGAATGATTAATTGTGCCATAGGTCTAAGAGAGGAAAAGGAGAATATGTCAATGAATAGGAATTTTAGAGGCCACTGGGCTCCCTGAATCTTGAAATTGTATTCTGGTGAGGAGACAATGTTCTTGAAACTTGCTTTCTGTGGTGATCCTGGAACCTGCCACTTCTGACCACATAAAAATTAGCCAGTTCATCTTAAAGCCCCTAAGGAGTACTTGTTCAGTACCAGCTGCTAGTCAAGTTAAGCAGTGTCTCCCGTCTCTATTACGATGCAGGGAGGTGGAGACAGGAGAGGTACTGGGGCAAGACAACACAGGCTCCATCACTAATTCTGCCACATGTCCTTTGGAAAGCTATGTGACCTCTCTGTGTCTCAGTTGGAGTAATATTCCTGCTACCCAGGCCTGTCGTGGGAATTAGGTTGATGGATGAAGCGCTTAGAATAGTGCTTGACACCCAGTAAATATTTAACAAATGGCAGCTGTTATTCATAGTAGACAACAATTCTAAAAGTTAGCAGCTCTTCCTCCTGTTAGTTGTATGTCCTTAAATCAGGATTTCTCAAGCTCTGCCTTATGGTCATTTTAGGCTGGATAATTCTTTGTCATTGGAGACTGTCCTGCACATTGTAAGACGTACAGCAGCACCCCTGGCCTCTACTAACTAGAGGCCAGTAGCACTCACTCCCCTACCCCAGTTGTGACGACAAAAGAGTCTCCAGACACTGCCCAGTGTCCCCCATGGAGAAAACTACCTCCAGCTGAACTTTCCTTAGAGAAGGGGGTAACTTCTTATTGTTTTGGCTTTGTCATCTGTAAAATGGGGAAAATAGTACAGTTTCCTGACTGACACTTAAAAGCATTATTTGAATGAGGTGTTGATAATGGATATGGTATTGTTTTGAAAACTTCAAAGTGCTTTTCAAATATAAAGGAACTGTTTTGACAGACTTCACCAACTTCAGTTTTTAACAGAAAAGCCAATATAGCACCTTCAAGCTACCATCCCTCCCCAGATTCTCCCATGGGGCCAATCTGCTTTTGAAGGCCAGGCAGAGGACTGGAATGTGAGATTGTTCCACCAGCATGATTGCGGTGGTGGCTGCCACAGAGGACCACAGATGAACACCAGTCTTGCACAGTCATGGACATGAGACCACAGTGGTACCTGCGTTGGGCTGCAAAGTAGCATTCTAGAATTCTCCCTGGAATGCAGGCGGCTGTTGACCCTGGCAGATTTGGAGGCCTGGGCACCTCCTACCACTCCTGAAGTCATGGTTTCCTCATCCCACACTGCTGTTGCTAAAGTTTGCACTGGCAGTAAGAACAAGTCATTATTTTCACCTCAATTTAATTAAGATCACAGTACAAGGACCACAAGCAACCAAAACTTCAGAGTGTCTACCAAGGATTTGCAAAGTTCAATGCTCAAGTTCCACTGCCCCAGTGGCATTGGTGAGATCTTTATCCAGCCAGAAGTTCCTGAACCTGGTATGTGGTGAGAAGAGAATGCACCAAATATTTTGCACAACTGATGCAACCAAAGTCACATGATTCTCCCTTTATCTTCCTTTTTCAGGAAGCTTATCAACGGGTGAGAAGAGAATGCACCAAATATTTTGCACAACTGATGCAACCAAAGTCACATGATTCTCCCTTTATCTTCCTTTTTCAGGAAGCTTATCAACGGGTGAGAAGAGAATGCACCAAATATTTTGCACAACTGATGCAACCAAAATCACAAGATTCTCCCTTTATCTTCCCTTTTCAGGAAGCTTATCAACAAGAAGATATTACAGGACAGACACTTTTAGACAAGTACCCCCAAGAGATAAGTGTCACATCATAACCCACCTTTAGAGGGGCTCCTGCCCTAACAGTGATCTCTGTTAGGTTATTCTTAAATGCTTAACCATCATTTCCAGTATATATCACTGGACAAGTATACTACTAGCCTGTGCTGGGCAGCCAGAAGCTTTGGGTCAAGCCCAGGTGACTAGCTCAGGCTGCTTTTGTCCTGGTATGCTTCATTTTTATGCTTTCAGCATCCCTTCGTTCAGCTTGACTTTGCACAGGACCATTCCACACACCTTCAAACTCTTCTCAACTTTGAATCTTAGAGAGCTTGGGGTCTCTATTTCCCTTTCTTTCTTTCTTTCTTTCTTTCTTTCTTTCTTTTTTTGAGATGGAGTCTCGCTCTGTCACCCAGGCTGGAGTGCAGTGGCTCTATCTCAGCTCACTGCAAGCTCCACCTCCCAGGTTTATGCCATTCTCCTGCCTCAGCCTCCTGAGTAGCTGGGACTACAGGCACCCACCACCACACCTGGGTAATTTTTTGTATTTTTAGCGGAGATAGGTTTCACTGTGTTAGCCAGGATGGTCTAGATCTCCTGACCTTGTGATCCGCCCACCTCGGCCTCCCAAAGTGTTGGGATTACAGGTGTGAACCACCACACCCAGTCTATTTCTTTCTTTTCAGGAGACCCTGGGGTCTTATAAAAACTGGCCCAGCTGAGTGCAGTGTCTCACAACTATTATCCCAGTATTTGGAGAGGCTGAGGCAAAAGGATTGCTTGAGCTCAGGGGTTCAAGACCAGCCTGGGCAAAATGGCAAAACCTCATCTCCACAAAAAGTACAAAACTTAGCCAGGCATGGTGGCACATGCCTGCGGTCCCAGCTACTTGGGAGGCTGAGGTGGAAGGATCACTTGAACCCAAGAGGCAGAGGTTGCACTGAGCCGAGATCATACCACTGCACTCTAGCCTGGGTAATAGAGTTAGACTCTGTCTAAAAAATAAAAAATAAAAGAAAATTGTCCCAGTTTCTGTCTAGAGATCTGTATATAGAGTCAGCTTTTATCAAGCCTATAACACCAAAAATGTGCTATGCACTTCAAGAATAATTTTTTGGTGTTACATTTGCAGAATCATGCAAATAATTCCACCCAAGTTTTCTTTATTGATTAATAGACTGGGAAGTGGCCCACATACTTTCTAAACTCCTCCCTCATCCCACATTCCTCCTGTAAGATAGCTCCACAATTAGTTTGAGGATGCCACTGTTCATATCCAGAGATGGCACCATCAGAACTGGAAAAAGCGCTTTTAACCAGGCAGGTAATCACTTTGGGCCTCAGTTTTCCTGTCTTTAAAATAAGAAGAACCACCCCAAGCCTGCTTGTTAGCATGAGAAACAGAGGAAGATGGCTCACTTAAATAGCACCAGGAAAATATCTGCAAACAGCAAGGCCAGATGGGCCGTAAAAACCTTTTGGGGGGTCTCTAGATGCAGATGCAAAGACCGAAAAGTGCAAGATAGGGAACTGGTAACAACTCTAGGTAACTCAGCTTTTTAATGAGGTAAACCTTCAGACAGCAGCAGAAACGCTTTCACTCACAAGCCAGAGGCCTGAAATGCAGTGATGCAGCCTCCAATGTTCTCATTTGGTAGTAACAGGGGTACAGTAAGGCCTTCCTGCTCTGTGCAGCATCATCCATTAGAAAACAAAAAAAGGTACAGTAAGTGCCACTAAGCTCCTCCATTAATTGCTAAGTAAGGGGAAAAAAAGAGAAGAATAAAGTGCTTTTACCTGCTTGGCTGGTTAATTAAAAGCTGCCGGAAGCCCTGCTAACCTTTTCCATTATGGCAGTGTTCATTATAAAGCCAGAAAGAATTAACTACACCGCATTATCAGATATCGGAAAATATTAATAGCAAAAGTGAGAAAGGGAAAGAAGGAATTTTGGGCAAGTTAATTAAACCACACGTCCTCAATGACTTATTAAGTGACTGGTCGAGCTTCCTGGAGCTTGGTGAGTCCCAGAGAGCAGGGCCATGTGCTCTTGCTCCTCAGGAAATGAGTTTCCAGCCCGTGGAACAATTTTTTTTTCTTCCTCTGTTTCAAATTTTTCTTTCTTTCTTTCTGTCTTTCCAAATATTGCCAAGTGAGTTAAGTCCTGAATTGGGACCATTTTGGAGCCAACAGAAACAGGAGCTCACTGAGAGCTCTTAAAGGTCACTACTCAGGGATTGCTTTGGCAGTGAGTTCTCTCTATTGTTCAGCAAAACCCTTTTAGTTTTGCAACTGAACAGGTGAGAACATTTTATAATGAGGTCCCTTTGCTACTTTTGTAACCAAAGCCCACGAAGGAGTTCATGACAGGCCTGCCACCACTATCACATTCCCTTCAACAAGGCCTGGTACAACAGTCTGGCACAGGGCATTACACTGGGATTTGCCCTTAGGGCCTTCAGAGCTGTTTGGGGTAAGCACACTATCGACTCTCCACCTACAAAAATGGTTAGGGCCCTGCTGCCCTGCTGCAGCTTCAGGAAGGCCAATGGAGTAAGGACTACTGTACTGGTGAATATTAGGGTAACTGAGATGAGCTCCTTGGCAATACTTTCAAGTGCTTAGTACAAATAAGCCATACTCACAACTCTGTCCTACATCAACTCTTTGCGTGAGTTCAACTGTGACCACAGGATGGATAAGATAAGGTGGGGAAGAAATAACATCTTCGACGGTGAAGGGAACAAGAGAAGGAATATAAGCATTTTCATTTAGCAAAAAGCAAAATTGATGATGAAGAAAATGTAGTATTGATTTCTTTTTTCTTCCTGCTGGCACTGGAACTTTAAATGAAGTCATAGAGCAATTGAGACTCCAACTTTGATTGGTTGTGTTTCAGCCTAATTTCATTTTAAGAGTCTAGTTTGCATGATTGGTGGTGACATGTGGAGGTTTCTCCTTAGGCAGAGTAAAGTTATCAATTTTCCAACATGCCAGCATGACGATGAGACATTGCTCCAGAAAGCTCCCACTCTGCACTTGTCATTGAGTTTCTTCCCTGGGCCATACTGTGACCCCAATAACAGCTCTGCTCAGAAACTCAATGAGCAGTGCCACTTGCCCAAAGAGGAGGTTTCCAGTAAATGGGTGTGAGTGATGGTGTATCAAGCCACAGCCTACAAGGATTTAGTGGGACAGGAAAGCTTTAGAAGGCCAGGCTTCCAAATATATTGTGCATGTTACCACTTCCTTATCTTGGCTTAATCTCTGCCAACTCTTTATTCCTCCTTGTATTCTTCTTCCAAGTACCGTCTTCCAAGCAAATCCCCAAAGTTCAAGGTCCACAACCCCAAAAAGTCTTCTTTGAGTAGGCCCAGTCCTTGTTGACTTTTTCTCCTCTTAACTTCCTTAGTGTTATCTGAACTTCTCACATTTACTGTCCTGGATTATTCAGTCTATCACTCTCTTTATCCTAGAGAGTTTGACAGCCTCGTGATGTAAACCTCTTCTCTGGTTCTGTTGGGCTCTGGAATGGTCATTAAAAAGTACCCCTCTGGTTGGGTCCATTGAGCTTTTGTTGTCTTTTGTTCTTGTCCATATTACAGCAGGGATTGTATAGCATTTTAATGAGTCATCCAGGTTGGTGTCCATTCTATTTGTGAGCATCTGGAAGGAAAGCATCATGTATTTACCTTTATATATTTATCATGCCAAGAACAAGCACACTCAATACACGTTTGTAGGGTCAATTTGAATTGAATTGAACTGCACTTACTTTATATCTACACAGGACCTAACCTGGTACTGGGCAGTCTGGACACTCACTGAATATTTGCAGCTGAGTCTGAATTAACTCCCCTATAAACTCCTCTCAGTCCCCTAGGATTATGCTGATGTTTCATGACTGCATAGTGAAGAAGTACGTGGTTTGCTGGGCTCCAATAAGCTTGCTCACCTAAGCATTCTGGCCACAAAACAGACAACTCTAAGAGCCCAATGCTCTCCATTTCCCCTTTTATCTTTGTAACTCAATTTACCTCTATATTCCAAGGAACCATGTAACTAGAAAGACACTAAAGATATGTTTTGAAGGTCATGCCTAGGTTTCCAGGCATTCTATATGTAAGAGAACTTTCCCCAAATGCCTCACAATCCATGTAAAACATGAAAATAATCTATATATGCCACATTCTAAGTACAGTAGGTACTATCAACTTAATTTGTGACTTTGGATGAGCTATTAACCCTTCTGAGCCTCGTGTCTCTTCTTATGGGTTTATGGGGTTAAATCAGATCCTGGGTCCCTTCTATTCTAACAGTCATTTCTAATTCCCTTCTCTCTTGCCCTCTTCCAACTATTTTTGATGAATGAATATATATCAATATATTTTTTAATTTACTTTCTCAGGTCTCCATACAATATGACTAGTCCAGAATTTGCCCCCTGTGTGACCAGTTCTGGACAGTGGAGTAAATCAGCTCAGGGGCAAAAAGGGAAACAAAACAAACAAACAAAACAAAAAACTACTTTCCAAGATAAAATGGACAGAACCCAACTTGAAGGAGGACCTGTTAGGCATCTAATGATAATGAGATGGTGAATATGAGGACCAAAACAACTCAACCCACCAAGGATGGTGGCATGCCTGACTCCTCCGTGACAGCATAGAGCCATGGGGCCATCACACTTAAGGAATCATTAATGTCTTCATGGGTTTAAACTAGTATTAGGCAGGAATTATGTTAATTGCCTCTGAAAGCACCTCTGAAATACCCTTTCCAATTTCTAGTCAAGTGGGTTCATCAGATCATTTGCTTTATTCTCTTGGATCCGCTCCATGAGTCTAATCCCAACTTGACAAAATTCACAGGAACACACACACACACACACACACACAATTTGTAAAGTGCTTTCTATTCTACAAGTTTCCACGTACATTATCACATTTGATCCTTCTATCAATCCTGTGAGATGTGTACTATAATTTCCCCTGTTTCATACCTGAGGAAACTCAAAGCAAGTTCCAATCACTTTACTAACTCCAAATACAACACACTCACACAACTCAATGACAAGTCAGGTCAGCATTCTACACTCCTCAGCTTCAACAAAGCACCCATGTCCCTTCCCCATCCTGGGGTCCAGGCAGAGAGTGAGTCTTCATAATCTCAGAGAAAGCTCAGAAGCCCATAAAGCTCCTTTAGGAGAACCATGTCAGAGATGATGCTTCTCCTGACCCTCGGTGCTCAGCAACCCTCAGTGGAAAGGGGTCAAAGACTGTCCCCCAGCCTGGGCCCAGAGAACCGGTAATTAATAGATGATCATGGAGCTAGACAAATGCAGACTGACAGTAGGCTTACCTTCCTTATAACCTGTGCCTTGGCTAACATTAGTTCTACAGCAAAACCCGGGCTTTGTTGACATGTCGTTTCTTTTCATTAATAAATAACTGCCTGAAACAATTACACTTTAGGAAACTAACCTTATTTTTCTCTTTCTCTCTAAAAGGTACCAAAAATTAAAAGCAAGGATACTTAAATCAACTGCAGTGCTTCTGGGCAGATGTTCCCAAATGCAATCCATCTAAGAGGAAAGAGTTTTTGGGGAAAGGGTGATCAGTGGGCCTCTACATGCCACCTCCTGGAAGGCCCACCAGTGGGACAAGGATAGAACACACAGTTTGGCCACATGACCCTGGCTGTCTGCACACCTCGGGATCCCACCACCCAACAGACATACATCTCCTGGAGCTACAGGTACAAGTCATTTTTTAAAAAATAACACAGTATAATGAAAAGATCGTGATGCTTTGAAATCAAGCAGTCCTGATTCTGAGTCTGGATTCCGCCTGTTAACTCTGTTTTGCAAAAATTATTTAACCATGCTGAATTATTCATCTATTGTTGAATAACGAAGTACTCGAAAACTTAGTGGCTTAAAACAATATGCATGTATTACCTTACAGTTTCTGTGGGTCAGGAATCTAGATGCAGCTTAGCTGGGTGCTCTGCTCACAATCCAAAAGTGAGCTGGGGCTGCAATCTCATCTCAAGACTTGACGGAGCTCACTCATGTGGTTACTGGGTGGGATTCAGTCCCCCTCAGTTGCTTGCTATACAGGCCTTTCCATCAGGCAGCTCACACCATGGCAGCAAGCTTCCAGCAGAAGAAGCCAACAAGAGAACAAGTTGGAAGTTACAGTCTCTTTATAACCTAATATCAGAAGTGCCATCCCACCACTCCTGTTGTATTCTGTTCATTAGAAGTAAGTCACTAGGTCTTAGCCACACTCCAGGAGAGGGGATTACCCAAGGACATGAAAGCCAGGTGGCTGGATCATTGGGAGCCATGTTCCAGCTGCTTGCCTACCATGACGGCTGAATCATGCTCTTCAACTATAAGTGAGCATTATAACAACTACCTCAAAGGGTGGAGAAGGAACCAAATGAGACAGTGTGAAGGCGAGTGCCTGGAAGAGTATATGGCACATAGGAGACGGCTGATAGAAGATAACTGTCCTCCCCTCCTCCTCCTGCTATGGAACCCTGATAAGTTCAGTGGTTCACTTTCAACGATGAAGGAAAGGGATGTGAGCAAGCAAGTCAGAGGGTCTCAGAGACCAAGGGGAGCATTTGGGTTCTCTGGACAGGGTCAAAGGTCAACCTTGTGCCCTGAGGTGCAAGGTTGGAGGGAGTCCTAGCAAGGAGGCAAGAACCTAAAGCCAGCCTGGATTATCATGAGGGTATGAATGAGGACTGAGCTAAGGGCAAGGAGCCTCCTCTGCTTGGTGTGACCCAGGACGCCTGGCTCCCCAGCACAGGCCAGTCCTCCAGCCTCCCCAGTGGCCTCTGACAGCCCCGTGCACATTTCAGAAGGGCTCCATAATCATTTACGGATGTCCCTTCTTCCCCCAAGGTCAGCAGGCTGTGGAACTGGCTCTGAGCATTGATCACTCTCACTTTCCTTTTCTAATTCTCACCAGTTCATTAAAGATTGACCTTCCGGGCTTCTACAGCTACTGTGGATGTCCAGCCAGAGAGACCATTATATTTTAAAGGCTGTTAAACTGTCCAATGATATTTTAGCTTTTTTTATATATTTGATAGCAAATCATCAATCACTTTTGTAAACTTCCAAGTAAAAATGAGGAAGAAAAAGATGGAGAATTATATGAAATTATAGTGGAATGAAGCAGTTAAATTTCTCTCTATCAGTTGAGGAGAGGCAAGGTGAGGTGAGATGATGGTCAATTATCTTTTTCCACTCACTGATGGATCGCCAGCACCATTGAGGCTGTCAGCGCCTGACTCATGACAAGCAGAGGGGGGCGTCGACATGACAAGAGAACTGGGAACACGGACTAGCTTTGCAGATGGAGCTGGGGCTTCTCCAACCCAAACCTGAATGCACTGGCCAGGAATATTAGCATGGGTCCTGACCATGTCCTAGGATACCCCCTTTCCCTTCTGACCACTGCCCCTATGACAGCAGCCCCCTCCCCCATCGTACTCCGAGAACGGCAGCGTCAGTCCCCAGTACCATGCTGGTCTCCACCAATCTGTCCAAGACTGACCTCATTATTCTCTCACATGCCTTATCTGAGTTAATGGCACCATCATTCACCCATGCTATTTTACTAGAAACTGCATCATTGTTGTCCCAAACACCTCCTCTTTCTTTGCCTCCCCCACCCATTAATTTGTCTCTGAGTCTGCTATATTATCTAATGCAATTATTTGTCACCTTTGCTACTTCCTCACCACCCCCATCTGCTGTTGCCTCAGTCCAGGCATGTACCACTCTTTCTCTAATCAATTGAAAAAGTCTCTTAACTGGTTTCCATAGGTTTAGTGTCCACACACATACACACGCAGTCATGCACGCACATTCACACACTTACACACACATTCACACTTAATCATACTGACTCACCCTCAACCATACACACTCACCCACATACACTCACATGTACACTTGCATAGCCACACACACCCATTCACGCACACTCACACACATACTTGCTCCCATTTACACAGATACACACATACACTTACACATATACTCACATAGTCTCACACTCTCGTGCACATCTCCATGCACCTTTCCAAGCTCATTTTGCTTCTTAAGGCATAGGGCCTGTTCGTGATTGCATGTCTTCCCTGCTCAGACTGCAGCAGCTCCCTCTTGCTCAGAGATGAAGCTAAGACCCCCTGACCTGGTACATCTGCTGCACGATTTCCCACAGTGCCCTCAACACACCTTCGCCATCATGCACAGAGGAGCTTGACTGTCTCTCACACGCTCTTTCTTATTTCTATGACTTTTTTTTTCTGTTTGTTTCACTACCAGAATTTCCTTTCCCTTCTAGTCCTGCTGACCAACTTCTACCCATTCTTCAAGACTCAGATCAAGCATTGCCTCTTCCATGGAGTTTCTCCTGACTCCCCTGTAGCAATTAGCCAGTCTCTACCCTGGGCTCTTAAGGAACCATGCAATTCCTCCACTGCATTCTGATTTTTGAAAATATATTCCCCCCTCACTAAATTAGAGGATCCTTGAGCAAATAACAAGGCTTATTCTCGAGCAACTTATCATCCTAGGGGCAAGGGCAGTCTGAATGTATATTGAGTTAATGAATTGCCATGGACCATGAAGAAAGACAAACTTTTAGGTTAAAACATTGCTCTCCTACCTACTAGTTCTGTGACCTCAGCAAGAGTTCTGTGTCTCTGAGCTTTATTTCTTATCTATCAAATAAAAATTATTACTACACCCATACAAGAATAGAGTAAAACAATAAATCAGATTTAGAAAATATTCAACTGTTGGAAGGATGAGGAAAGGAAAGGTGTTTGAGATGAAGCTGAGATTTCTGGGAATAACATGAGTGAATGAAGTTTCCATGAACTAAGAGAAGGAATGTTAGGTAAGGAACAGTGCAGTAAAGAACCCAACACATAATAGGCATTCAAGTTCTACCTTCCTTACGGAAGTCTCGCAGTTAAACAATAGGAGGAAATATTAAGCCAGGTCCCTTAAATCTTATTTCTTTCAGTTACTACTTGTTTTCTATTAATGACTTGGATTGATGCCAAGGCATATGGTTGGGGGCAAACACACACACACACACACACACACACACAATCTATATATGTGTGTATATATATATATACATATATATACACACACACATATATATATATGAGATACATATTTGATTTCAATGTCTCTTACAGACTCTAAGACAAACACACCAAGGGATCTGATCATCCCCCAAAGTGGCTGCTAACTTGCTTGCCTGGCACCACATCATGTGTACACACAAATATAGCTGAATAGGCAGGTAGGGAGTGTGTGCTGCTTCAAGTCAGCCTGTGCCAACTTGGCCCATGACACCAGGGACCCTGCTCTTGCAGGAGGGCTGGGTTTAATGCTCTCCTTCCCTGGGAAGCAGGCTGAAAGGGACAGCAGCTCATCTAGGGCCCCTACTTCCTGGCCCTGACATGGTTGGCCCTTCTCCCAGGTTGGGAGTTGTTGCCTGGGGAACAATGTGTTGGAAAGCAGGACATACCAGCTAGGATAGCATGGCCTGCAGGTAGAAGGGTTGGATCAGCTGGGAATGGTTCTGTAAGCCAGGAAAAGATGTTCAGAGAATTCCAGAAAGTAAGGAAAGGAGAAAGAGAACACAGTCCAGCTACCAGGACTCGGGGACAGGAAGGAGACAGGAAGACCAGACAATTCTAAGAGCAGAGAGAACCCAGATATAACAGAACATTTGGCAAATAAACAATCCAAATGCAGAATTGGTTGGACTGGGCTGGAATAGAGTGGAGGATGCTTATCTGGGGGTCAATGTTAGCACAAAAATGCCAAGCCTTCCATAACAGTCTTTTTCTGCAAATCAGACAAGCCCTGCCTGAGTGGTGATGATCTGCAGACACTGAACTGAACAGGAAAAGGGCAGCACCTCTGCCCATGAGGGCAAGTCCCATTCTTCACAAGCATCATGATGAGTAGTTCATGTCAGTCCCCATTCATATCTATCACCCACAGGTATCAGCAGAACAACGGTACCAGAGGCATTTGATTCCTACTACATTACAGCTTGGAATAAAGCAGCTAGGTTTTCTTGCCTGGTATCACTGTCCTAGTCACATCCTGTCTACTAACGCCTAGGCTAGCACAGAAGTTAAGGGATAGAAGATACTATCTAACACATCTAGTCCCACCTGCTTTTTTCAGACAAAACAAAGTTTTTAGAAGGGTTAAGTGACTGTTCAAGCTAATATGACTAGTTTGTGCTAGAGACAGAACTGGAATTCATTCTTTTAACACATTCAAAAGAAGATTCTCCTCATTCTACCAAATAATCAGCCTTACACTGTAGGTTGCCTGGAATTTAACTTTTTGGGGAAACTACTCTTTTGTTAGGAAAAAAAAAATCACTGTAAGAAACATTTTACCGGTGCAAACCTAAGGCAATGGCACACCAAAATTCTTGAGGAAGATCTACCTGGGAGCTATGAGTAACCCAAATGCTGATGTTTCAAATTGAACCTTCAAGTGTCCTGTTTAGTATTAAACACTTAGAGCAATTTATCCTATTTCTCTAGATATTTTGTTAGAAAATATTTCTTCTCAAAAATCTAAATTTCAGGAGAGATACGACTGAAAATTACTGTGGATTTCTGAGACATATCCATATTATTCTTGTATTAGCTAATAATTCGCTCCCCCAAAATCAGGTATGGAGACTGCAGGAAGAGATGTGTAGACCTTTACTTTAAAGTGAAAGGTAGAACTGGACTAGATCTGGCATAGTACAACCTAGATTAGACTGTTTATGTCAGCATAGGACATTATCTCATGCTTTATAAGACAGGCTTTGTTTAATGCCTTATGAAACCATTGTATTGATATTTGAGGTTGTGCAGACAGACACAACATTGAGGGTGAGTTGAGATTTTTCCCTGAATGTAATAAATACAGATATTCTCACCTTCAGTCATTCTAGGGCAAGGTTAATCTTGGGACAAAAACAACAACAACAACAACAATAAACTAAAGTACAATAAATAATGCCTACCTTACCATTTAGAGAATTACAATCAGTTGATCTGGAATCAGGAGAGTTGGGGTAGGCATGACACCTGCTAAATGGAAGCAAATCAGCAGGTAGGCAGTAGTCCAGCCCAGTAAAAGACTCTGGGGTTGGTTCATGCCCACAGAGTCTAAGGATAGCCAATGCTACAAGTAATGAACTTCTCTCATAATCAAGGCTTTGGTGAAAGTTTATTAAAAGTCACAGTCTGACCTCATTTGAGCTGAAAGGAATTAGAAAACACTAAACCTCATATTTAAAAAGGAGGAGCCAAGAGAAGAATGGTTACACCTCTTCCGGAAGCCAACTTTGGGTTTATCAGTGACAGCTTCCAGCCAAAAAGTTAGACCCAGACAGGCAATGATAGCAGTGGGATTATCAGAAATAGGGACAGTAATAGTGCAGCAAAATTAAGAGGATCAAAGAAACTAGAGAAGAGCCTGAAGTTCTTATTTCAGAAGAGAAACAGTGGGGATGGACAATTCAAATGGTTACCAATTTGAGGGGCGATTAGGCTAATGGGAAAAATATACCGGTCATTAAATTTATTTTGGCTGTAAGCAAGAGCAATCAACTCTGGCTAGCATATTACACTTTTATTTAAAAAGTAGGGATGAAGGTTTTATTAGAAGGATCATTGGACATCTCACAGAACAGAAGTAAGAATAGGAAAATCAAAACCCAGGAAGGAAAAGCCAAAGGAATTGATGAAAACTCTGTATGAGGTGCAGGCACTTATATGGCTAGTTTCTAATTTCCAATCAACTCTGTTTCTCTTCTTTGCAAAATAAAAATTCAAAAAGGAAGCAATTGAAATTGCTTGAGCTATCATTAGGGCAAGAATGATAGAGATCTACCCCTGTGGGTAATGGGAGGGAGAAGATTTTCTCCCTTTCTACGTTGCACAGGTTATAATACAAGAACTGCTTCCTTCACAGAAATATTACCTGAGTTTTTACTCCATTTACTCCTGTCCCTTCTCACCTGTCTCCAGGAAGACAGTATTAGTTTTCTATCATTGCATAACAAATTATCAGAAACATAGCTATCTAAAACCACGTGCCTTTGTTATCTTGCAAGTTTCTGTGGTCAGGAGTCCAGATACATCTTAACTGAATCCTCTGCTCCAGGTCTTACAAGGCTGTAGTGAAGATGTTGTCTGGGCTGTGTTCTCATCTGGAGGCTCAATTGAGGAAGAATCCATTTTCAAGCTTATTTCAGTCGCTGGCAAAATTTATTTTCCTGTGGCTCTATCCTGAGGACCCTGACTTTTCAATGGTGTCACCTAAAGGTGGCCCACATTTCATAGAGGCTGCCCCAATTCCTTGCCACATGGGCTTCCTCAACATGGTGGCTTACTCCATCAAGCCAGTGAGGGGAATCTTTCTCTCCGTGGATGACCCAGTCCCTCTTCTAAGAGATTTTACCTGATGAAATCAGGCCCATCAAGTATAATCTCCCTTTGGATTAACTCTAAACCAACTGATTTTTAACCTTAATTAGGTCTGCAAAATCTGTTTACCTTTTTCTTATTCTGTTGACAAGAAGCAAGTCACAGGCCTGCTCACACTTACATAGGGTGTGAATCCAGGAGTGGGAACCACTCTAACTCTCCCCACTTATCCCTCATGGGACAAGGTGTTGGACTGATATTTATGTCCCCAGAAAACACTTGAGGGAGTCAGAATAATAACAAAGACCTATGTTTGAAAAAGCAGGTAGGCTGGCACGTGGCAGAGCATGTCCATGGCCACAAATATCCCAGCCTTCCCCCTTTGTAAGAAGACTTTGGGGAGTTTCCAGTTGCACAGAGTATGCAAAAAGACCCTCTTACATGAATGCACACTCTAGATGTTTACCATAATAGCTCTACTCTTTCCAAAATCAAGGCGAAGGCAAGATAGCCTCTTCCAGCTCCCAAGGTAAGTGATGTGCTATGTACTTTTTTCCTCCCTTATACTAACCTGTATGTATCAGGCCCTAGCAGCCTGCAACTACTAAAGAGTTTTCAGTTCCATTCTACACCCAATTGTTAAGCATGGAGGAAACACCTTAGGGTGGCTGCCCAAATAAGAATTCTTCTCACTCCTTTGGCACCTGCCCTCAAAACACCAAGTGGTGTTTGAGGCTCTAAGTCATCACAACTCTCTCCCCTGAGGTCTGAAGAAATTAGAAAATAGAGGAATCAGATAGGGATCAAAATACCAGTTTTGTGAGTGGTAAACCTGAATAGAAAAACAAGGTTTGGATCTGGGGCCAACGTGCGTTTTCTTCCCTTCTCTCCTGAACTGAAATTCCCTACTTGGGCATAGACAGAGAAGTTACATGACTGCTGGGCTGCCCTGGTGAATGTACTAGGAGGAGGAGATAAGAGTATTTGTGGTCTGAGTGCAGGCAGATGAGAAAGAGTGACAAACGATGAGAGAGAATGAGAGTGCACACGTCCAGATGGAGACCAAAGGCTAACTGGCTCTACATCTCATTGGTTGTGAGTCCTCTCAGTAGGGACATGACCAGGGGAGAGGCTACTTCACAAGAGCCAATATTTCTAACCAGAAGAGAATCTGAGGCACAGAGTGGGTGAGTGACCAGCTTGAGAACACACAGGAGTCAGAAGCCAAAAGGAGAGTTAGACTCTTCTTTGTGGCCCCTGGCTACACTGCCCCCTTAATATATAGCAGAGGTGAATTAACTCTTCACGTCCCTAGGACCTCCCAAGAAACAAGCTGCTGATGTAAATAAGCCAGAAAACCAGGAGTGCGCGGGGGTCAGTTCCTGGGGCACCTCAGTTAAGACAGTTAATAACCACAGCAACATGATTTATTACTTAGCACTCTCAGGGAGCCCGCAATCACTGCAGGCGCTTCCCTCCCCAGCCCAGTTCCCTTCATTTGCATAGTTAATGGTTGTGTTATTAACATCTCATTAGTGTCAGGCCCAGGTGACCAGAAAGAAAAGCGACTGTTGCCACTTGTATTTCAGAGAAAACCCCACCAGGACTGTTAACTCCAGGGCCTGGTGAGCCAGAAACAGGGGGTTCCTAAAATGGGAGTCACAACTCTTTTTTAATGACAAAGGACAACTCTAAAATCACATCAATACATATAATAAAATCTCCTAAATGATATACCCTGAATATTACGCCACGAAGCTTGCACTTTACTTAGGTAATCTTCCTCCCAAAACCCATAATCCCATCTAGTCATGAGAAATACAGACAAAAATACTACCTTTGAGGGTCATTCTACAAGATGCCTAACCAGTAACCCTCAGTACTGAAAAAGTCATCAAAAGCAGGGAAGATTTGAGAAACAGTCACAGCCAAGTGAGGCCTCAGGGGATATCACCTCCCCATGTAATATGGGTGGGGTTTGGAACAGAAGAGGTACATTAGGCAAAACTAAGGAAATCTAAATAAACCACGGCCATAAGAGTAATTTCTGAATATTGGCCTATTAATTGTAGCAAATGTGCCATGTTCATGTAAGATATTACTAATAGAAGTAAATAGGCACTAGACACATGAGAACTCTGAACTATCTTCACAGTTTTTCTGTAAATCTAAAATAATTTTCCAGCCTGGGCAAAATAAGGGACTCCATCTCTGGACACAAATAATAATAACAATAATAATAATAATAATTCGCCAGGCACAGTGGCTCATGCCTGTAATCCTAGTGCTTTGGGAGGCTGAGGTGGGCGGGATCATTTGAGCACAGGAGTTTGACACCAGCCTGGGCAACACAGCAAGACCCTGTCTCTACAAAGACTAGCCAGGGATGGCAGTGTGCACCTGTAGTCCCAGCTAATCAGGAGGCAAGAGATGGGAGGATCGCCTGAGCCCAGGAGTTAAGGCTGCAGTGAGTCATGATTGTACCACTGCACTCCAGCCTGGGTGATAGAGTAAGACATTGTCTCAAAAAAAAAAAATAATAATAATAATAAATAGTTTGATTTTGTTTTTAAAAGAGGTCTCTTTCATGAACATGGCACATTCTGATATACGTTATATTGTTATTCAAACCATCAGTGGTGATCCTCAGAGGGATGTGGTGTGGTAGGTAAAAGTATCATTACATCTGTTTTACGACTACAATAACTGATACTTCAAGAAATTAAGAGACTTGCCCAAGGACACATAGCTACCAAGCCCAAGAGCTTAGTTTCTAATTCAAGGCTTATGACTCAGAGGCTGGTGTCTTTCATCAAAGCAAATGTTACCATGTCAGGGAAGATAAAGAAGACAGTGTGAGTCTCTGGCTGATGGCCCAAGTGGCTGGCAGTGGGGGAGCTGAAGGAAGCATATAAGAGGTCAAGGTCAAGGTCAGCCAGTGGATCACAGTCGTCTTTGTGGGTCCCCTTGGTCTCATGTTACCTCAAGCCTACGCATGAAAAGAAAAGCTCCCCTTTCTCTTTTTTAACCATTCTCAAATCTCCCCCACATCCTAGAAGTGGAAATACAATCCAGAATTCATTTGAAGTATTTTTGCCCAGCCAGAAAAGCACAATGACATAAAGATCCTTCTTTCTCTTTTCACCTGACCTCAAAACCTCACCCCACAGAATGTCAGCACCAGCCTTGGCCTAGAAGATTGTGGTTCAGGCCTACACAAAATGAGTCAATGGGTGACAAGGAAACTAATTCTAGCTCCAATTCTGTCTCTCGTGCTTTCTTCAAGCCTCTGCAGCTTTCAGATCCAGCTAGAATTAAATAGGAGCAAAGAGGAAGAACTTTCTGTAATTCAGCTTGGCAAGTGTTGGGAGAGGGCTGATAGTATCTATGGGAGGCATCGGTGATCAGGTTCTGTGGTTGTCCATGAAAGAAAATGGAGCAAGAGGAAGGAAAACATTTTGCATGGGGAAAGCGCACTAAAGTGCTCCTTGTTTTAACACAAACCAATTGTTGACCCTTGGGCAAGTCATTTTTGACCTTGCTGGGACTCAGTTTCCTTTTCTGGAAAATGAAAGGTTTGGGCTGGGCAATCTCTTTCCTCTGAACTGCGGCATTCTCTGATCTAAAACAGAGTCTAGGGGTTCTCACTGACTGGAATAGCAATGAATAGAAGTGTAGTCATTGAATCAGACACTCACAGTGCACCTGTTTTGATGACTAGAGACATCTCTGGTCACTTCTCCATAAGGAGAGATATGCTCAGACAATCATTTAACTCACCAAGAGTTATTAAGCAAATGCCCACTGGTTTCAGGATGCCACATTACATAGTGAATTAAAGATAAAGGGGATATTGGGGCGTCAAAACATAATCAATTTTTTGAAGAGCTTACAAGTTACTAGCTCATCCCATGGAATCCAATCCCACAATTAATAACACATCGAGTTACCTGCTGTGTCCTAAGTGTAAACATTCTGTAATGAGGATATACTATGTGGGCACACACTTGAGTGTATGTATATGTATGTACGTGTGCACGTTCCATCTGTCCTAACTCCTCTGTAATCTCCACTTGCCTTATCAGGAAAGATCTCCTGGAAGAAGTAGGATCTGAAGGATAAGAATATGTCCTCAGGGATGTACTGATACCCAGTGCGGCTAAAAAGCAATGAGAAATCTGACTCTCTGAAGAAGCCATCAGACTTCAGCCCCAGGGAGAGTGGGGCTTAAATCAGGGTCAACCTGGGTGGAAGGGTCCTCACCAGCTCCCCCGGCTTTGCTTAATGCCCTCCCTTGAGTCATGCCTTCCTCCTCCCTCCTGTCTCACCTCTCTCCCCCATTCTGCTCTCTGCATACATTCCCCCCAACCCAGCCACATACTGCCTTGTCCCAGACTCTGCTAAGGACAGCAAATTACTCCTCTCATTTTTAAAAATGTAATCAACTGCATTTGATCCAGCAGGTGCTTTTGTCAGGATGGGTTTTAAAAAAAATAGATTGAAAAAAGTGGACAAAATATAAATTAAAAAAGAAGAATGGGTCTGGTTACAATCAATAACCTCAGAATTATTGACTCCTCTCCCCATTACACTGTGATGCTGCTGTAATCTTGCTGGCAGATTCTATAAAGGACGCATCTGTGCAAGATGAGATGTCCATTGTCAAAAGTTATAATTCTCTCCAACAGAACTCCCATAACAACAGCCAGACAGTTTCTGCAGAGCGATCTGGTGTCTGAGAACCATATGACATCCCTCTCTAAAACCCATTTTGTGTCTCTGCCCCGGGGCCATCTATGTCCTTAGCAAGTTGGCAGGAGAAAAAGAAGCAGAACCAGAAGCTGAACTTGGTCCCAGCCTGGTGACCTGTGTTCAGGCATTTCAGGCTTTCCTTTATCCTTCCAAAGCCCCTCCTGGACAGTTGTACCCCAGAGCTAAGGTCCTCCTAGAAACAAATGGTTACTCACCCCAAGGAAAAGCTGGAGCTAATCTCTGTTTTCTTGTACAAATTCTCCACCTAGGATTGCTGCTCCTACGAATGTTTTGGCTGGTGGCAGAGTTCAGAGTTGGTTTCCAGAGACTTCCCCAGGAAAGGCCAGGGCAGGTGGGAGGCTTACATCAGCACGAAAAAGTAACCTATCTGGACAAGGCCCCAGGAAGCCAGGCCTGTTGGCAGCAGGGCTCCAGACCCACCAGCAGTCAAGGAAAATCTCCAACCTGGAGCCACTGACTCTTGCGGCCAGCAACCAGCTCACTGGGACTCTTTCTGAGCTCACTGTTCAGTCCCCAGAAGACAGCATGGCCAGAAGTGAAGGCCACTGGCTTGGGAGCTTCATGACTTTGACAAAACCCTCCTTCTCTGAGCCTTGACTTCCTCATTTGTGGAGTGAGAGGGCTGGTTGGGACAAGTGGCCCTTCCAAATGTATGACAAGTGACCCACTGGTCACCGACTCTCTCTCAGTGAGCTGCGTTGGGGCTGTGACTTCTGTCACTTCGCAGCCTTCCCAATCCTTGCTGGCTAATACCCCATCCCTGATCCCAGAAAGAGCCCCTCCCTGGACAGAGGGTATTTGGGAGTCTCCCACCAATGCAGGAGAACCAGAAGGTCTGGGTGGGCCCTGCCCTCTGGGGCACTCTGTCCAAACTGAAAGCAAAGCTCTGCTGGTTTTGATTATGAAGATTTACAGCTGGGAGTGAGTTTCCTTGGCAATATTGTCTGCTGCCTTTATGAGCAGCAATTACATAGCATTTGGTACCTGGGAAGGCAACAGGCGAGAGCTGAAATGGTGAAATGCTCTATCACTCTGAGAAGCACAACGCCTTTGGTAATAAATATTGACGTTCATTAAGACAAAGCCAGAATTCAATCTGTGCTGGGGAATTCTCTGCTTCCGGCCTCAAGAATGGCCCTTATTTACAAGATGTCCCTAAGGGAATGAGACAGGCTGCCTCACCTTGCTCCCCAAGATACATTTTATTCAACTGACTTGTCCTGGGCAAATGTGTGTCTGACAAGCCAATTTGAAAATGAATTTGGTATATTTTTTGAGTTGATTATTTATTCTGAAAATGAATGCCCATTCTGGTGAGCTGACAGCTCTAGGGATGAGAGCTCTGTGCTCCTTGCTCACCTCCTCCCCCAATGAAGCAGAAAGTATGTGGAGTTTTCCCAGGCATTGGGCTGGAGGGGCACCTCCATCCACACTCCCCAGTGCCCAGTTCAGCATACGTTCATCCTGCTGACCAAGCCGGAGTGCGAGGCCTGCAGTGGGGAGGAGTGGAGTGGGGTGAAAGCCCGAGGGGCTTCATCTGCTCCGCCCTCTTGCATGCTGCAGCTGGGCCAGCAATTGGCTCTCACAGCCCAGAGTCATCATGAGGTCCTAAGATAGGGAGACAGAGCCCTGGGTCAGGCTGTGGGGTAGGAAGAAGGTTTCCTGCCTCCATTTGATTTCTCAGTTTCCTGTAGCTTGCTTTAACTATGCTTTTTTTGCTTTTTTTTTTTTTTTTTTTTGAGACAGGGTCTCACTCTGTCACCCAGGCTGGAGTGCAGTGGTGCGATCTCGGCTCACTGCAACCTCCGCTTTCTGGGCTCAAGTGATTCTCCAGCCTCAGCCTCCCAAGGAGCTGGGACTATAGGTATGAGCCACCAATGCCTGGCTAATTTTTGTATTTATTGTAGAGACAGGGTCTCACCATGTTGCCCAGGCTGGTCTTGAACTCCTGAGCTCAAAGCGATTCACCCACCTTGGCCTCCCAAAGTACTGGGATTTCAGACATGAGCCACCATGCTCAGCCTCCTTGCTTTCCCTATTGCCTCTGATATGTTTGATCATATTCAGAACCTCTGTCAAGATGATTTGTTTTCCCGTTTCATGAAAAGGTAACATGGAGGGACGTTCTCAGGGAGTGCTCCCCTGGCTCTGTACTTCCTCCTCAGCCCTCCTGCCAGGGTGCTCAGGGGCCCTCACTTTCTGGTATAGTCCTGGAAGGCTTCATGCAAGAGGAAGACCCCATCAGGGTGTTGAGGATAGGGAAGTTTGGAAGGGCAGAAAGAGAGAAGAATTGTGTTCCCCACAGTAGTAACTGCAAGAACAGAGATGAGGATGCAGAAAGTATGTTCCAGAGATACTGAGTTGCCTGTGGTTAAAATGACATTGAAAGGAATCGGATCATGGAAAGCCTTGAATGCAAAGCTAAGAAGCCCAAACTCTAAATTTACCAAGGTGACTTGATTGCTTTGGTTCAGCAGTTTTCGAGTTACTTTTAGACCATGAGCCTATTCTAATGTCCTCTTGCCTAGATCCTCAATGTACAATACAGATAAAGGTTAAGCTGTTCTGATTAAACACAGGAGAAGGGCCCTGAGTCTTACCCCTTCCCTCACACAGAGTCACCTGAGCTGCTGGTTGAAAATGCAGGCTCATGGAATCCCTCACCAGACCTACTGATGTCTATTCTCTGGAGGTGGTGTCCTGGAATATGCATTTGTTTCTACCGTTCTTGGTGATTGGTACACACATTGACGTTTGAGAACCATGGCTGTAGGGCTTGACAGGGCATAGTGTAAAGACTGACAGCATGTCTTAATTTGCAAATAAATCTCCCACCTGGCTTGACTGTATTCCCTCCTATTTTACCGATCTCTCTGATGTGTAATCTGATTGTTCTGTGTCATACAAATACTCTCCCAAAGCATCATATGATTGTTCCTAGTACTGAAGCTGGAGAGGAGGGGGCTTGGAGGAACAGGGGTTATAAAAACTCGCCTACCCCAAAACTCCTGTACCTCATGTAGGGCCTCTGTGGCACTAGAAACCCCAGTTCTGGAAGCAAATGTTTGTGAGCACCTTGGAAACCACACACCCACTCTCAACAATTAGTGTGAAAGGGGTCATTAATTTTCCGGCTCAGTGGCAAGAGCAATATGGTTCAGGAAGCTGAAATCAGAAAATCTTAAGTCCAAGATCTTCAGAGACCCCAAGAGGGTTGGGGCCCGGGCCCAGGAGCTTCAAGGGGTGTACAGTGTGGACCGGGAGCCATTTTCCACCATGCCAAGTTTCAAATCAACACCTCGCCTCGAAAGGTACAGCTTCTGCCAGTTCAGTCATGTCATTGTTTCTGTTTGCCAAATGGGAGAGTGAGGGGAAGCAGCCCTGAGCAATTAAGTATCTAGCCTAAGGTCACAGAGCAAGTCAACGCAGGCCCTCCGAAAGCACCAGGTCCTCCTGCTGGATTCAGGCAGCAAGTGGGCAATCCGCCCTCAGGCTCCTGCCTCAGTGCACCTTCATCTTGCCTGGCTCAGCAGCCTGGGCTAGCTCTTCCTTGACTCCCACACACCTCAGCCAACTCATCACTGCCCTGATCTAAGCCTCCCCTGCCACCCCAGCCTGAGGCCTCTGGAAATCAGGAGACACCTGCATGGGTAGATGATGGCTGTCACAAAGTGAACTCAGAGAGAAGGAGGGGGAAGCCTTGGCATTCACCTTCCACTTCAGCTCTCAGCCCACTAATTTGGGGCAGTGATGGGAATACAAGTGAGAACTATGTCACCCTCTAGCTACGCTACAGCTATAGGGTGACAGAGAAGCTGTTTGCCAAGAGGATGTAGTATAATCGGACATCTATGGCTTTGAACTGACCCCCAGCACCATCACCTGCACCCATGCCTCCTTCCTTGGGGGAACTGCTGCTCTGCCATGTCAGTCACGTGATTCTAATGAGATGCCAGTCACCCCTAGTAGCAGCAGTCCAGGTCTAGCCAATATTGTTCCTCATTCACTTGGCTACAGCGATTCATCCAAGCATGGGCATAGGACCATGTCTGCCTAATCAGAGTCCTTCCCTGGGATTTTCTTCAGTCTGAGTGTGGTAGATGGGGCTACAGATGTAAACCTTCCCTGACACTTGGAGAAGGCCTCTGTTCAGAAGAAACAATGAAGCCAAGCAGAGACATACAGAGTGTGCACACAGGGAGAAAAAAATCCTAATGGCATCATGCGAATCGTGCAATCCAGTAGTAGCTGAATTAAGCTACTACTCAATTACATGTGCTGGTAAATCCCCAGTCACATGTGCTAGACAGTAAATCCTCTTCAAAAAAAAAGATAATTCAAATTACATTCCTGTTACTTGCAATCCAAGAGTCTTGATAAATATAATGGGATAGCCATAGAGCCTGCTCTCACTACTCTCAGACATAGAACAAGTTTTAGCTTTTGTTTTCTTGAGATGGAGTCTCACTCTGCAGCCCAGGTGGAGTACATTGTGCTATCTCAGCTCACTGCAACCTCCGTCTTCCGGGTTCAAGCGATTTTCGTGCCTCAGCCACCCAAGTAGCTGGGATTACAGGTATGTGCCAGTGTGCCAACATACCTGGCTAATTTCTGTTTTTTTGTTTTTGTTTTTGTTTTGTTTTTGAGATGGAGTCTCACTCTGTTGCCTGGGCTGGAGTGCAGTGACACGATCTCGGCTCACTGCAACCTCCGTCTTCCAGGTTCAAGCAATTCTCCTGCCTCAGCCTCCTGAGCAGCTGGGATTACAGGCACCCGCCACTATGCCCAGCTAATTTTTTCTATTTTTAGTAGAGGCAGGGTTTCACCATTTTAGCCAGGCTGGTCTTGAATTCCTGACCTTGTGATTCACCTGCCTTGGCCTCCCAAAGTACTAGGATTACAGCCATGAGCCACTGCACCTGGCCTAATTTCTGTATTTTTAGTAGAGACAGGGTTTCACCATGTTGGCCAGGCTGGTTTCAAACTCCTGGCCTCAAGTGATCCACCTGCCTCGGCCTCCAAAAGTGCTGGAATTACAGGTGTGAGCCACTGCACTCGGCCATAACAAGCTTTTTAAATGGGCAGTAAGGGTCTTTCCTTGCCAAATGAAACAGGAGGAGGGAGCAGGTAGGTCTAGTCAGGAGTCAGCAATAGAAGGAACCAGTGGAGCTGGGGCCAAAAAAAAAAAAAAAATCAAAAAATATGCATATGGATTGAGGGCTCCAGGTCTAATCGGGGGCCCGATAAATGGAACTGAAACAACATCCTTATTGCTCGTTTAAACTACTCTTACCAAGGTCAGCAGTGAGGACGTAAACACTGAATCCCACAGCGCTCTCTCAGCTCCCACCTGCCTGCAGCCCACAGCCCTGATCCCACAGCCTTCCTTCGTTCAATGTTCCACTTCTTTGAATGGCAGACCCTGTCCTAAATGAGTCCCCATACTGCTGTGACCACTCTTGCGTCTCCTCAGATGGCTCCTGTTTATTTTCCCGACACTGAAGTGTGGGCACGGCTTGAGGTCAGGGGCCAGGTATGACACAACACCTTCCAGCCTGAAGTTTTACAGAAGCCCCCTCCTCCCAGACTAGAACTGTGATCCCGAATACCTCTTGTGAGCTCCAACGCACATTCCTAATTTAAAGACTCATCATCTTTCACCACATCCAGGGCCTTCTCTGATCTTCTTGGTATAGGCGTGGATCCACAACTGCCTTGCTAGCTCAGGCTCCAAATTTCAGAGCAAACAATGACTCTTTTGTTTCCTCCATCCTGCTCAGCAGGATATCGTGGTCTGTATTTCTTCTTTATTAGTGTCACTAGGATTCCTCCCTTGTTCTTTATTTTTAATTCTTGTTTCCTTAAGGCCTTTATCACCTTGTACCTAGATTTCAGCAACAGCCTCTTCTTTGCTCTTTTCAAACATTTTATTCAACAAACATGTATAAGGTGCCTTTTAGGTATCAATCCTACATAGTCTTCCTACTCTCAAATCCATTCTGTACACAACACCAAAGTAATCTTTCTCAAGTGCTACTTTGATCACATTATTCTGGGTCTCTAAAGTCTTCAATGGCTCCTCATTGCCTACTGAGTAAAGCTCACACTCGTCAGCCTCGTATTCAAAGCCCTCCATAATTTGTCCCCAACCTACCTGTCTGGCCTGATCTCCTACTATTGCCTCTATACAGACTTTATACTCCAGACAACCTGATCTATTTGCTTTCCCTTGAATAAGCACTGCACTTTTACACCTGAGTTTTTGCCTAATCTGTTTCCTCCGCATGAAAGTGTTCCCAGCTTCCTCTGTGTCTGCTCTTACTCATGTCTCAGAGCTCAGCTCAAACGTGACCATCATCTTCTTCTCTTAGCATGCCAGCTAGAAGTGATTCCAATCACTTTAGACTCCTGTCATCTTTCGCTTTTAGCATTTGTGTGATATCTAGCATGTGATACCTTGCACTGTGGATCAATGACCCATGCTAGGATTCCCATCATGAGATTTCTTACCTGCAACATCTGCATCAGAATCATGAAAGTGCTTGTTTAAAATGCAGCTTATCAGGCTCTGCACAAGGAATCTACACTTTTGGCCTGTAACCTCAGTGATTCTCTTGTGCACTCAGACCCGAAAGCAGCTAGCTATCTTATGAGAGTGTAAGTTCCCTGAGGGCAGGAACCACATCTTACATGGCTTCATAAACATCAATACACTTAAACACTCAAGTTGAAAGGAAGTCCCAAGATCACTGAGTTCACACCTGAATATCCTTTCAACATCACCACTAAGTTAAAACTTGCTAAACTTTACAGATTAGAAGGATGCGTGTACAGAAAACATTCATCAGGCTTGGACTAAGAATGCTGTAAGAACTTATTATAACATGAGAACTTAGCTCAAGGCTCAGAGCAGAAATTTTTCTTTAGTCTTGGTACCATAAACAGTTGCAGTTTTTATAAGCAATTTAGATTCATTTTTGTCTCCTGGATACTGAATTTTGTAAATGATCTCATTTCTCTCTTGTATTGACCATGGGACTGCCTATAATAAACTCCATGGCCACCACCAGCAGGTAACTAGGACTCTATGACGTCCACAGAGCCATTTTATCCTCACCCGTGACTCCACTGCCTCCTCCTAGCCTTGCTTTCCATTTGCCTCTTTTTTGTTTTTTCTTTTTTTAACTTATTTTTAGTTTACTTTCTCTTGCCATATTATTTGTATCTTTGCAAAAGGTCTTCTGAAAGAAGGCCGTTTATAAGTAAATAAAATAAATTCATGAACCTGTGGGTGTGCAAATGTTTTCTGATTTTTTTTTACTCTGAAGGGAGAAATTAACGTGGAAAATTAGTCTTCAGATCAGCAATTCTGAGGGAAAGCTGGGCCAGAAAGAACAGATGGAGTAAGTGGTGCTCTGAGGTCAGAGTTGTAAAAAAATTAGGACTTGTAGAGAAAACATGTATTCGGAAAGGATGATGGAGTTTTCGAACAGGAAGAGATGAGAGTGGTTTTAGAGTGTGATCATAAAAGGCAGAAAGCAAGAAAAAGCTTTTAGAGCAGGAAGAAGTAGTTAAAACAGGGCTAGTTTCAGGGAACTAACCTTGGAGTTTTTACGCCCAGACAAGGTAGGGTCTAGCTGCAGTTCCAAGGCCTTGGTGCAGAGGGACCCCACTTGGGTTTAGATGGCTGTGTGGAGGAATGAATTTAGGGCCTAGGGAGGAAGAATCTTACCTTCCCAATGGTCAAGGAACCTCAGGAAAAAACTCTGGTCCAGAATGGGAAGTTGAAAGCAAGATTCAATGAGAAGAGATGAATCTGACAAAGGACTGATATCTAGAATCTACAAGAAACTCAAATCAGGAAGAAAAAACAAATAATCTCAGTTAAAAAAAAAAAGTGGAAAGAGGACATGAATAGACATTTCTCAAAAGAAGATATACAAATGGCCAATATTCCTAAACATATGAAAAAATGCTCAACATCACTATCATCAGAGAAATGCAAATTAAAACCACAATGAGATATCACCTTAATCCATTATTTAAAAATCAAAAACTATAGATGTTGGCATGGATGTTGTGAAAATGGATCATTTATACACTGCTGGTGGGAATGCAAGTTAGTACAACCTTTACGAAAACAGTGTGGAGATTTCTTAAAGAACTAAAAGTAGATCTACCATTTGGTCCAGCAATTCCACTCCTGGGTATCTACGCAGAGGAAAAGAAGTCACTATATCAAAGAGATAAACACACATGTTTATCATAGCATAATTCATCACTGCAAAGATTCAACCTAAGTGTCTATCATGTGATGAGTGGATAAAGAAAGGTGGTACATAATATACCATAGAATACCACTCAGCCATAAAAAATGAACAAAATAATGTCTTTTGTAGCAACTTTTGTAGAACTGGAGGCAATTATTCTAAATGAAGTAACTCAGGAATCAAAAACCAAATGCCACATGTTCTCATTTATAACTGAGAGCTAAGCTATGGGTACGCAAAGGCATAAAGAGTGATATAATGGGCACTGGAGACTCAGAAGTGGGAGGATGGGAAGAGAGTGAGGGATGAAAAACTACCTATTGGGTAACTGTATATTACTCGGGTGACAGGTGCACTAAAATCCTAGACCTCACCAGTACACAATTCATCCTATAACCAAAAACCACTTATACCCCTAAAGCCATTGAAATAAAAAAAAATTAAACAAAAACAAACAAATATAAAAAATAGTAGATGAAGAAAGGAGTAGAAACAACAGAATTTTGCTCTATATAGGATGTCATGTTAAAATGAATTAAATAATATGGCTCTGCATATCAGTAACCTACCTAAAGTGCATGTCTTTGTTACATCAAGACCCTTCCCAGTGTAGTAATAAATTGTGGGAAATTTAAGTACTAGAGAAGAGATGGAGATACAGGGGGCAAAACAGTTTTAGAATAAACTCTTGACTTCAGGGAGCAGGCAGTGGCAGGCTGTCATCTAAGTAGCATGGTAAATGGCTAGGCTAACGGGCTACCTTCTTCTTCACATTAGTAAATGCTGAACACCTTTGGGCTGACACAGCCCAAGAGCACAATGTTTCAAGTGGGCAGGAGCTAGCCTTTAGAACAGCCCCTGATGCAGCCTAGGATCTAGGGGCCCAAAATATCATCACACACAGAAAACAGAAAGATGTTTATTGGGTGATTGTTTACTTATTCATTCCACACTTATTGAATATTTAATGACTACTGAGCACCGTGCTAGGGATCGGAAATATGAAGGATACTAATACATACTTCTTGCCCTTAATAAGCTCAACACATACTTCTTGCCCTTAATAAGCTCAAAGTCCATGGAGAAAATCAATATGTAAATAAAGCATGACTGTGTGTGGTATGAGTAATGCTATAGTTAAAGCGTGTGCAAAGTGCTACAGTATAGGTGGGATGACAGAGGATGGAACAATTAACTCTGCCCTGGGGAGGTGGAGAAAGGGGGCATATTTGACCAGGATCTTGAAGGATGAATAGGAGTTCTGCAGACAGAATAGAGAAGAGAATATCCAACAGTGCAATGGTCTTAAATAGCAGGGTATGTTTTCGGAACCCTAATAAGTTTGGGGTGATTAGAAGAGTGTGGAACGGCAGTAGCAAGAGATGTGGCCAAATATTTGGGGCTAGACTGTGAGGATGCCTAATATGTCATCCTAAAGAGTTTGAACTTTGTATTTTAAGCAGAACAATAATTTCAGACACATTAAAGAAAAGTAGCTCTTGCAGTAGTCAACACCAACTGCTGGGAAATTTCTAGGAACCTGATGTCTCCTGGGAGTCCACCCTTCAACGATCAGCAGAGTGGCAGGTTTCTGATGCTTTAGGTCCCAGGGGAGGTGGAGAGGCTTAGAGAGGGCATGCTAACTGAATGGTCAATGCTGGGGGTGTAGGCAAAGGGCTGAGGTGGGCCCTAGAAGCCCTGTTTTGCCTGGCTGGGGACCAGCTTGAGCTGAAATGCTCCCCATTTCTGAAGGCCCAGTGTGGGCCTTCAATCTTAGGGCCCAGTCACTTCACACAACAGCAAGAGTGAATTTGTGAGCCAGGAAAAAATGAAAGGCTGTAGTTCTTCCTTCAAATCAAGTTGTTATTGTTCAAATGCATTATTAATGATCAGGACTGCAATCATTTATAACACAGTCATCACAAAAGCAGCTGTTACCATTTACACATAGCTCTCTGTGAGTATGTTATTAAGGTAATATTTTACCATGCATGCGACTTGCTCAGGGGCGGCATGCCTAATGCTTGCCTTGAACAGTTCCCCTACTCCCTCCTTAGAAGTAATCACTCCTTTCCTTTCTTTACAGAGATGCCAAATGCCAGAGAAGGGAAGCGGGAAGGGAGATGAAGACAAGGAACTCTGAAAAATGGAAGCAGAAACACAGGCTGTATTTTCCCCTATCCTTCTTTTCTTTGTTCCCTTTTTTCTCTTTTGAATGAAAAATAAAAATGCAGAAAACCTCAGGAGCCTCGTAACTTTCCAATTTTTATTTAAAAATAAACCTACTGCTGTGGCTGTCACTACTCCTATGCATGTAATGCAAGCTCGAGTCCCACTGCCCAATATTTATATACAAGAAGGTAAATGCTCTAAGGAGAAAAAATAAATCGGGTTAAATCCTACAAAAAGGAGTAGGGAATTTGCCAAAAGAGAGAAGTGGGAAGCCGGCATAGTCCTTTGAGGACCCCCTGAGCCAGCAGATGGAGGGTAGGGTACACAGGAACGCCAGGAGTGTGTGTGGCCTATTCTGTGGCTTCTGAGCTTTACATCTGCCTGATGGGGAGGCTGAAGGCCTAGTGGTGCAAGAGGAAGAAAAACAGAGGTATCCCCTGCATCTGGGACTCTTTATGTCTACTCTGGGCATAAAGGTAAGAAAAAAATGATGCCCCAGCAGCAGACATCAGATTCGCCCCTTCCTTTTCTCAGCTGGACCAGCCTCCTGAGCTTTCCTTCACCAGTAAGATGGTCCTGAAAATCTGCATTAAGGATGGCAGAAGCACTTGCAGGGACCAGATGTGGACAGACCGCAAGAATGAATAAGGGACCCAAGGCATCAGGGAACCTCCTAGAGGGATTCAGGACCCCTGGGGCAAAATAGCAGATAGAAATGCTGGATTTCCCTGAAGCTTTCATGGCTGAGAGGGGATCCTCTTCCTTTCCTCTACCCAGGAAAACAGGGGCATTACAGCAGGTTCTGAGGTCTGACCCTTGAGGTTGGTGATTGGGTATATAATGAAAAAGGAGTTCATTGGACAAACAGTTGTACAGTGGCATTTAGGAGCCAGCCTGTTCTAAGCACTGGCAGGAAGCCGATTACATGTCATAGCAACCTCATCTGATCTGAAAGATCACGGAAAGCTGATGCAAGAAGCTATGCAAGTTACGAGCTGAAGGGTGAGTCAAAGATTAATTTGGCAAAGGGGAAAGAAAGAAAAAAGCATCAGGAGTAGCAGCACACACAAAAATCCTGAGGCACGCAGGAGCGTGGATCAAGGAACCAAGGGAAGGCCATGCAATGGAGCTCAGAAAGTGAGGAAAGAAGATTAAGAGGAGGCCAAGGAAATAGCAGGGACAGGTCACATGGGGCCTTGCTAAGGATTTTGGTCTACACCCTAGGAGCAATGGGAAACCAATGCAGAGTTCAGGATTTGAGTTAAAAAGAGCCCTCTGCGGTGTGGAGAATAACTAGAGGGGTCGGCATGTGTGGGGTGAGTGAGGAAGCTGGAATCAGCAGAAGACTATAACACTTTAGCCTGTGGTGGTAGCAGAGAATGAAGGCTAAGGAAGAGAGCCAAGTAATCATTAGGAAGTAAAATCAGCAGAGACCTTGTGATCAATTGGATAAAGGGGCAGAGAGAGAGGGGACCCCAGTTTCCTAGTTTGTGCAAATGAAAACACAGCATTTCTATACATGGAGGAAAGGAACAACGGCAGAGAGCCAAGACTGAGAATGAAGGCAGTGAATTCAGTTTCAAAAATATTGAGTTGAAGGTAGCTTCAGGACAGTGAAGTGGAGATGTCAGGTTTGCTGTTGGAAATACAGCTCTGAAGTGTACAGGAGAGGTCTGATTTGGAGGCAAATGAGGGAGTCTTTGGCATATGGATGATGATTAAAGCCAATTCCATGGGGAAGATCTCCTTTGGGGAAGAATATAGAGTAAGAGGAAGTGAGGGCCAAAACTTGAAGGGCCCCATTGTGCAGATATCAGAGAGCAGAAGAGGACAAGCCTGCAAGAGAGACTGGGGAAAAGCCCCCAGACAGAAGAAAGGAATCCAGAAGCATTGGACTACGCTCTGGGAGAAAGAAGCACCATCTCCCAGTGAACAGGGAGGAGGGCATTTCAATGAAAGAGAGTGGTCAGGAAGGTGGACTATCACTGCAAGGTCAAGGGAAATGAGGAGTAAAAAATGTCCATCAGATAGAAACATCAACCAAGGTCACTGGGGACCCAAGCCATAGCTGTGTCTGTGCACATATTAAAGGAGCCAATGCATACGAGGCACCCTGTGCAGCAACTGGCACATAGTCAGCCCGCAGTAAACGTCAGCTTTTGTTAAATTCACTCTTTAACATCTATACATCTAATATTCTCCCATTCTATTGAAGGTGGAAAAGAAGGAGACACAGATTAACATCTTAACAGGAGAGCTTGAGATTAAACCCAGAGAACTTCCAGAGAGGAAGGGCTATAAAATGCCTGTAAAGACTATTAAAGAATACAACAGGACTCTGGATAAATTTAGGCTCAGGACAGATTCCTGTGTGGCAACTGAGACAGGACTAACGCAGCTCTTCCTTGAGGCAGGGGACCCACCCCAGTCATCAGGGTGGGTCATTTCCACGCTGGGTGGCCCTAGCCGTTCCTCTCCTGCCCCCATGGAGACGAGAGCTGCCCTGTGAAGGAAAAGCCTCCTCATTTCAATGGCTGGGCAGCCCAGGTTAACATTAACGGAGTCCTCCAGCAGAAAGCACCCAGAGGACAAGCACTGAAAAATATGCTTGAAGGGCCAGCCGAGTGGCCAGGATTACAATGTGATGCCCGGCCTTGGGTCAGTAATGGGGAGGTATTAGTCATCTCTTCAGACCTCAGCTCCATTATTTTTGCCGGAAATGTGAGAACAGCTCTCACTAATAACGTGTGGAATCACTTCCAACTATTTGCCTTTCAAGTCAGCCTCCTCAGGTCGGGTGACATATCTCGTTTAACAGGGGGTGCCATTAGAGGGAAGATTTAACGTGTGGCTAAAAGCATTTGTAGCGAGAGCTGTGGGTGGGTTCCTTTTTAAGCTTCTGTGGCTGGTAACTTGCATCTCTTCCCTCCGTGCTGTTGGGTTTTGTTATTGAAGCCTTTTTCTTTCCTGAAGGAGGTTGGTCATTAACTCTCCCCTTCCCGGAGGATACCCAGGCATGAGCAGGGCAGGTCGAGAGTTGAATCAGAAATCTTTCCTGTGCCAATCAGAGACTGCATGAGGTTCAGCAGGCTGGCATAATTATTCGAAGCTTCTTGCTGTCCTTATACAAATGCCCCCCAATCGGGTGACCTGGTGCCCCTTGATGTCGATGTCTTACAGCAATAACCTCAGCCTTGAAAACAGAACCACAAATTTACCAGCCCACATATCTACCGACAATATGAGTCCTGCCTCTTCTCGTGCCTTGAGAGGGCCAACAGTCATGTCAGGAACAGTGGAAAGAAGAGGGCTGAGAAACTGGAAGAAGAATTTGTTATTTTACTGAAACCTCCTTTCTTGACATTTTTCCCTGAAGGCTGGGACCATTTAAGGCCCTGATGAGCTTCCAAAATCTCTGTCCCAGGGTAATCTTCCCATCTTCCAAAGTCTCAACTTCTCTGAGCCTCTGATTCTTTGTCTGAACACAGAGAGAGTAATAGCTACCTATCAAATGAAAGGCTATAGTTAGAAGCACTGAACACAGGGCTTTGCACATGGGAGGGGCTCAATAAACACATATCACTTACATCACTTTTGGTTACAAGTTACAAGTCATAGAAAAATCCAACCAAAGTGCCTAAATAGAGGGAATTTATTGGATTGTATAATTAAGAAATCCAGGGCTAGGCCTGGCTTTGGGAATCTAGTTGGTGGCTCAGGAAACTCTCTCCAGGGTCAAGTTTCTCTCTCGCCATCCCTTGACTGGGCTTCCTATGTCCTGGCTCCAGGTCATTCAAGGCTTGGTGGCAGCAAGATGGCAGCAGCTGTATTGGTCCCAAGTCCAACAGAGAAAAGGCTGCTCTTCCCCTACCTCACCCCCCAACAATTCACCTAAGTCCTAAGCCAGACATTCACTGGGCAAGTTGGGTTATGGACTCATCCCTGAGCCAATCGCCAAACCTTAGGCCTTGGAATGTAATGACTGGGTTTACCCCTGAGTCTCAAACTCCACCTGAAGGGGAAAAATGAGGGAGGGAGCCCCATCAAACCCAAGGTGCTGAGAGTTGCATGGAAAATATATCTCAAAAAAAAAAAAAAAAAAAAAAAGGTATAGTTTCACTACCAAAAAAGTGGCCAGGGAGGATATCAGGGTGCCCAAACCTAGAAATATCCACTGCAAATAATAATTTACCATCCTACCCCATGTGTGAGATACAGCTTATTTGAGAGTAATGTTTAATAAAGATGTATCATCCAGGAAATCTCCATGAAGTCACCCTCAAAACTTTTCAGCAACGTGCCCTCTCCCCATATATTAGTAATATATTCATTACACCCATTATAGCACTTTTCTCATCTGTCTTCTATTAGAGTTACTTACTATAAGGCTCTGTCACCTCCATCGCAATTAAGCTCCGGGTGGTCAAATACAGGGTTATTTTTCTCCTCACCCCACACAGCACAAGGCACACAGTGGGAAATCTGGGTGCTTCCTGACCCACACTGGCTCCCTGTATCCAGTTCAGCTCTGTTCTTCCCTTTCCTTCCCCTGACCACTTTGTCTACTTGGGGTTAGACTGGGAGGGACTAATGGATTTGATGAAGTCTAAGGTCAGAGGTTCCCCAACTCACCCTCTCTCTTGCTAGCATCTGCCTCTGTTACAGCTTCTCTCATGTTGTACCTTGGGTTGTTTTGCTGGTTTCTCACCACAAAAGAAGTTTCTGGGAGCGAGTAGGGCCTTACCTTTTCATCTCTGTTACCTTGGTGCCTAGAACAGTATCTGGCTCCAAGAAAGCACCCAGTTAAGTGGTATAACCACTACGAGTGACTCTCACTCATAATCGCCCCTTAGATTCTCAAAGAAGAGCCTCATCTATTAGGGCTACTGAAAGGTAAGGTTCTCAGCCCAGGTGAGGAGTTCGAAATCTAGAGGGCTATAATGCAGAATACATAAATAGAGAAGGAACTGTAAAGCTCGCTGTTGTTCCTTGCTCTCCATCAAGCCAGAGAAGATGCACAGACAGTACAGGGAGCCTGACAGGCAACAAGGGGCAGACTGAGTTAGTACAGTAGGGGGCCTTCAGCTTGACTCAGCATGCAGTTGGTACCCATGGAGAAAGGGGAGGCAAACAATTAGTGGGGGGCTGGCAACAAAGACCCTCAAAGGCAGAAAAGCAAAACAGCTGTGGCTCTGAATGAGCAGCCTGGCAAACCATGATCTCAGTAGTGTCCTGAAGCCAAGAGGAACAGGCTCCACTCCCTGGGATGTGGGTTGGAAAGGGCCCAAGAGGAGGTCAGTAGCTTAGTCAGATGGGACTGGAGCTCAGGGGGCTGTAGTGCTAATTAGGAAACTAAGGCAGAGTCCCAGCACTAGGCATGGAACCACTTTAGTGGTAATCAAGGGAAGGGTGTTTGCCACAAACATACTGGATCCTGAATCTGTGGGCAGACATCTGAGTACAACACTTCCCCTACAGTAAAAGGGAGGTGCTAGTGCCCTCCTAGCCCAATTAGGGCAGGCTCTGTAGCTGGGTGGGGCTGAGCTTGTAGGAAAAGGCCTACTAGGCTGTGCCCTGCTGGGCTGGGCAAGCCAGGACAATGCTGGACCAGGTGAGAAAGATTTCCTGCTGTATTTGCAGACTGAATCTGTGTCTGGGGCCAGGGACTGAGCTGCTGCCAGCACTATCCGACCTCAAGGATCCCCCTAGTCAACAAGCAGCAAGAACAGGAGACCCCAGGGGCTCCCTCAGCTTTGGAGATAGCTCTGCAAACAAAACTCAGTTTTTAGGGGTTAATCCTCAGCCCCAGGAGGCGGCAGTGGGCCTCCTCTGAAGGGCAGAGCCAGCAAGTGGGCTGAGACTAAAGGAAAGGCCCAAGGCTGCAGGCCTGAGATAGTTTGGCAGCAGCTCCAAAGAGCAGCCCTTGAATCGCAGGGATTGTCTGAGCCCTCAAAAGCACTGGCTACCTCCCACCAGCCTAGCTAATGGGGCTGAGCTGCTGAGGCCATGACCTCTGTCTACCCGGCTGATGGTCTGCTGCTTTGAATCTCACTCCCTCAGCACCCAGCAGGACCAAGGACTCTGTCTAGCTTATGTGCATCGTACCTTTGCATGTTTTCAGCACCTACTATGCGCGCAGCATCACACCTCCCCATCCGCCTGCCTCCTGCTACTCTCACCAGCAGGCTCAGTCAACCCTTGGGCTAATTAGTGATTAGGTCTACAGTATGTATGCATGGTGGGGTGCAGAGAGTGGGGTGGCCAGCCGGTGATGGGTGAGGGGAGAAGAGAACAGGAGATAGGAGGCCATGGTCTGACCTTCCTCCAATGCCCAGAATCCCTGAGTCTGTCTCTGGCAGCTGTGAAACAGAGGGAGCATGGGCTCTGAACCGTGCCGCCATCTGGGAGGTCACACACACTCACAGCCAAACCCCAGGAAGGAAACTTGGGCTGAAATACACCGTTTGCTGAAGAGCAGGGCTGGGCACTGGTTTCTCTCCGTTCTGAATTTCTAGAAAGGGAGGGGTCTCCGTTGCCAGGCGGCGTCTGCCACCCCTTCCCACCGTGGCACCTCCAGCCCTTCACCCCTTCCCCTGGGAGACCCCCTGTGAGGACCCTCAGCAAACTTCTGCAAGGCCTGACGGCCGCAGGGTGGTGTGAACGCGTATCTTTCAGGCCAAGGGAGAGGCGACGGGAGTGTGGGCGTGGAGGTGCGAGGAGCGCGCAGCCTCCGCCTGCCCGGCTGTCTCCGCGGACCCAGCCGAGGGAGGAAGAGAGCGCTGGGAAAAGGAAGGGGAGAAGGAGCCCGAGCGGGAGGCGAGCCAGAGGCTCTTTGCTCCTCCCAAAGCAGGGGGTGGCTCCATGGTGCTCCTGATGACCCGGCAGCCGCCGCCGCCCTGCAACCGCTTCCTGGGACCCGTCAGCTCTAACACTGATAACCCACGGCGGGGGTGCTGGGCGCGGGTTGCGCAGGCCACTGGCCGCGGGCTCCCAGGCCCGCTCCTGCCGCCGGCTTCCGCGGTAATGACACTCTGCGGAGCGGCCGCCATCTCTTCTGGTACCTTCGCTGGAGGAGGGAGGGGTGGGGAGAGCCCTCTGTTCACCCCTGCCCTGCCCTGGCGCTGGTCCGCCGCCGCCCGCTGCTCTCGCGCTGGTCCGCAGCTCAGCCGAGCAGCTGCCTTCATCTGGCCTCCTAGTCCCTCACTCTGCCGCGAGAGGTGGAGCTCCGGCGACCTCGGGCCTTCCCTCGGGGTCTGCGCGGCCCCTACCCCACACCCGCCCAGGGGAGAGGCGTGAAGGGGCCGGGCGGGAAGCGCGGGCGGGAAGCGCGGCCGGAGAAGGGGACGCAGGGAGGCAGGGAGTGGACCCCCAGCGTACTACAGGAGCCGGCAGGAGCCAAACCCCATCCCGCCACACAGGTATCCCCGCGGACTACGAGGTGCCACCCGTCCCTGGTGCAGAAAAGACCAAGACCCCCAGAAGGGAAGGCCCAGCTTCCCTACCTCTACGTCCCATGCCAGGCGCCCAGCCTGCTCAACTTAACCCCAAGCCGCAGGTTAACTCTGCCCCAGCTTCTCCCCTTGGCTCTGGGCAAGCTCCTCTTCTCTCCCCCAGTGAGAACCACCGCTTAAATTCCGAGGGCTTTCCTCCTTGGTGCTCAGAGCTCTCAAGATGGGTGATTCTCTGCCAGGGGTCCTTAGCTACCCACTTTGGACGAGGATGGACAGATGTTTTCTCAAGCTTGCCTAGAGCACAGTTTCTAAACAGATGAGCTCTTCTTATGTTCCCCACAGATTGTCTAGCCTACGCTCCTTTGAGGAAATAAAGATGACCATAGCCAAGCTGCCCTGCTCTGCACCAAGGACCCTGGGCGCCCCATCCTTAACTCCCCTGCCTTATGCTCGAGATTAGCATATCCACCCAGCAACTCCTCTGCCCCAGACTTACTTGACCACTGCAGTCCACACTGACTCTCCTATCCACCAGAACTGTGCACTTAAAATCTGCTGCACACAATCCCATACTTGCTTGAGTCTGGCTTTGTTCTCCAATAGTTTCAAATGCCTGTTTGACTCCCCCCGCCACCCCCACAGAGATAAGGTCATCACAAGCAGTAACTACTGCTTTGCTTGTTTTGATTCCCACAGAGCCGAGCATAGATTGATGTGGCATAAGTGCTCAATAAATGCCCATGGACTTGGCTAATGGATGGACTTGCAGGGGACACTGCCCTGTCAGCAGAGAAAGGTGGCCTTAATCTCATCTGCCCTACCAAAAGGAACCTAAGGTCCTATTTCCTGGGGGTGTCTCAAAAATCGGCAGAGTCATTCTCCCCCCACCATCCCTCCTTGCCTCCAGTCTCCTCGGCCTTCTGGATCCCCGTGGGTTTGGAGAGGCCGATGCTTGTGGCTCTTACCAACATCAATTTGCAGTCGCCAGGATGCAACTTCACCCTATGCTGCGTTCATAAATTAATCTCCTGGGATTAGATTCTGTGTTTTAGTAACACTCCTGAGGCATTGTATTTACACATTAATAATAAAAGAAAAAAAGTGAGACAAGTTCTGACAACTTTCAATAACATTCAGAAATAAAGTGCGAGGCACGGAAGTGTCCAAAGTTAATTAAAACCATTTGGTGCTGACGGGGGCTGGGGGTGTTGCCTGCCGAGCTCCGACAGGTGCTATTTCTGAAATGCAATTTCCCTGTCTATAATGTACCTGATGCCTGCAGAAAAGGAGAAACCGAAATAGACTGAACTGGCAGCGTGAGCTTGAATTTTCTGTTGTTTTGTTTTACAGTGCCGTGGACACTGCCAGAATTTGTCAAAGGTCCTAGGAAGAAAAGGCCCTTTCGCCCCTCCCCTCAGTGAACAGATGGTGTGTTTGGACTGTTGGCATTCGCTCCTCATAGGTGGGTCCTGGAGGAAGTTAAGGGGCGCTCCGTTCCCTGGGGATGGGACAGCAGCTCGCCTTTTTACTAATAGCTGTAAGAGACTGTCAGACACTTAACTCACTAGACCTTCATCTCAGAGCTCAGAAGGGGAACAGCTCCAGAACTAAAAGAGAGAGAGCCTCTGGCAGACCCCAAAAGACAGCATAAAGAGTGAAGCTGGGCTTCCCTGCCCAATCACTAGGATCACTTATTGCACAAATACCTGTATTTTAAGCTGCAGGTTCTTGTGAATGTTTGTATTTTCTTCATTTCCATTTAGCTTTTTTTTTTTTTTCCAATTTTAGAATAGCCTTTCTCTAGATAACTGGAGGAAGCGGAAGATGGAATTTCCTTTGTTTCTGTCTTGAGCCCAAATGGACAACTGAGTGTCAGGTATGACAGGGATAAAGGGAGAAACTCAGAAAGAATGCTTTTGTTTTGGTTTTTTTGTTTTGTTTTGAGATGGAGTCTCGCTCTTGTCACCCGGGCTGGAGTGCAGTGGCGCAATCTTGGCTCCCTGCAGCCTCCACCTCCAGGACTCAAGTGATTCTTCTCCTCAGCCTCCCAAATAGATGGGACTACAGGCATGCGCCATCATGCCTGGCTAATTTTTTTGGTTTTTTTTTTTGAGACGGAGAGTCTCGCTCTGTCGCCCAGGCTGGAGCGCAGTGGCGTGATGTTGGCTCACTGCAAGCTCCACCTCCCAGGTTCACGCCATTCTCCTGCCTCAGCCTCCCGAGTAGCTGGAACTACAGGCGCCCACCACCACCATGCCCGGCTAACTTTTTTGTATTTTTTTTAGTAGAGATGGGGTTTCACCATGTTAGCCAGGATGGTCTCAATCTCCTAACCTCATGATCCACCCGCCTCAGCCTCCCAAAGTGCTGGGATTACAGGCGTGAGCCACCGCGCCCAGCCAGAGAAATGTTTTGGGTGCCACACGTGCAGCCCCTCATGACTGTATCTTCTCAGAGCTCTTTTCTTCACATTCTTGAGAGCTTTGAGTTTTGTTTATTTAAGGGACAAATGAATCTCTTCCCACTCCATGGGATTTCCCTTGATTTTTATATTGGGAGTAAAAAGATGAAGCATGAGACTTTTCAGCTGCATCTCAAACTGCATCTAATTCCAGCACATCTCTCTCAATCTTTGATTAAGCCTGTTCATCTAAAAGAGAGACACAGGGGAAAAATGGAAATGGGACTTTGGAAGAAGAATGACCATCCACATTCCCATCACAGCCTGGGATTTCCTACCTGATTGAGATTTTCAGTAGATAGCCCTAGGTCTGGTTTCCCACTGTGGTCCTGTTGCCTTTGCCTCCAATAGAGGACTTCCAAGTAACTAGAAAGATTTCACCTCTCTTTTGAAACACAATGGACAAATGGGTTCCTTTAGGATGAGAGGTGCACCTGGCTAGAGTCAATCTTTGTTTTCCTAAAATAACCAGGATGAAAACTCAAAATAAAAAGAAATACCTCATGGGCAAAAGTTCTCCCAGTACAACTAATATAGACACTCAACATGGCTTTGTAGAAACTGACCCATCTCCCGAGTCTTATGTTTGCCAGAATTGCATGCCTATTTCAATCAAAGAAAAGTGATCTGATCTTTTCAGATGAAGGTGGGACTTGGAGATGCTGCTGCCTAGGGTTAACTTGCCAGAGAAAGGATAAGCATTCGGGAAGTGCGGGGATGGGGTACAAGGAAAGACCTATCAGCTGAGCAATGGCAGGATCCCTTCTGCCAATGGGCTGGCTCAGGGAGTAAACCTCCCCGAAGGAACTTTGTTTCTCTCTAGAATCAAAGTGGGCAAATGATCACCTTATTTGCCTGGAGTGGACCAGGTTGAAACTGAGAAGGCAGATGTGGGTGTTAAGCCAGATGAAGTCATATGTTATAGCTAAACGACGTACATGTAACCTGCCTGGTAGTTTAAACTGCACCAAGTAGTTTATTCCTTCTCTCTAAACAGGTCATAATAAGTGTTAGTCTGTGATCCACTATGGAGAGAGATTTCTGGAAAGAATAGAGCCAGTGGTACAGGATGCAAGGTTGTTATTTAAAGAGATGAATGTGGGCCGGGTCCCATGGCTCATACCTGTAATCCCAGCATTTTGGAAGGCAGAGGCAGGAGGATTGCTTAAGGCCAGAGTTCAAGACCAGCCTGGCCAATATAGTGAGACACCCATCTCTACAAAAGATAGAAATACTTAGCCAGGCATGGTGGCAGGTGCTATAGTCCCTCCCACCATGGGACTACAGCTCCTGTAGCCCCAGCTACTCAGGAGCTGAGGTGGAAGGATTGCTTGAGCCCAGAAGTTTGAGGTTGCAGTGAGCCATGATCATGCCACTGCACCCCTCCCTGGGTGACAGAGCAAGACCTGACTTAATAATAATAATAATAATAATAATGCTACATAAACTATCTTCTACCTCTTGAACAATGAGTACAGATGCCATGACTACATTTGTTTGTTGGGGACCAGGGAGGCTGGCAGTGAGAATTCAGGGTGGAAGTAGCCGTGTACCCAATACCTATTGTGAGATGTGGCCTGGGAAGCCCTGAGATTTTCTGGCCAGGCTCACTCACTACCCAGACACCCTCTTCCTGCATGGCGAGTCCCTCAGCCCCTCCAAGGCTCACTTCTCAGACATCGGCGTAATCCACATCCTCCATCTTGAGTTATTCCTCATAAGACCTGCAAGTTTTCCTAGGAGGGAAGGAAGACAGGGTTGAACCCACACAATTCTTGAATCTAGAATTTGGAGGATTTCTAAACCACTTCTGTAAGTCAGCCCTTGAGAACTTGTAGGTTTTCTCATCATTTGCAGCATGAGAATCTTGAGTAGACTGTTTGGATTTGACTCTTGGTTCCTTGGGCAATTTACTTAACCTCTCGCTGTGTGTCAGTTTCCTTATCTAAAAAGTGTGGTTAATAATAACTGACCTCTCAGAGGTATTGCGAGGTTACTGTGATGATTAAATTAGGTGATTCATATAAAATGGTTAAAAGAGTGCCTGGCATTATTATTAATAGTAATAAGTTTAGCATAAGTCTTGCCTGCTGATAAGGAGCTGGATTGAATGACTACTTAGATTCTATTTCTTGGCCTTCTCTTCTCTGGACTAGGTGACCCCAACTTTCTCCTTACTTCTAAAAAATTTATCCCAGTCTGCTAAGCAAGAGAAAGCCCATGTGTGCACGTACACACATGCACCTGCACAAACATTTACATACAATTTTGGTCTTCTATACAGAATTAATAGAGCTACTAGATCTAGGAACTGACCTGAAAGAGAAAGGAAACAGTGCTTTTGTTTTGTTTTGTTTTTTTGAGACAGAGTCTCACTCTGTCACCAGGCTGGAGTGCAGTGGCACAATCGCGGCTCATTGCAACCTCCACTTCCTGGGTTCAAGTGATTCTCCTGCCTCAGCCTCCCGAGTAGCTGGGACTACAGGCATGCACCACCACGCCCAGCTAATTTTTGTATTTTTAGTACAGATGGGGTTTCACCGTGTTGGCCAGGATGGTCTCGATCTCTTGACCTAGTGATCTGCTCGCCTCAGCCTCTCAAAGTGCTGGGATTACAGGCATGAGTCACCATGCCTGGCCAAAACACTGCTTATTACAATTTATAGGTTTATGTTCAAAAAGTTGCTAGTCTTGTTGCTGTGAACCCCTGTCATCTCTAATCCTGCCCACCTATAGGTACTGCAGACCAAATTACAGATTCAGATTTGCCCAGTTCCCGTTCCTGTCTTGACCAATCTTAGTAACTTATTTGGGGCCCAGCCCCATCTGCAGTGGAAGGTCTATAATTGGCCTTGCTTCCTTAAGCTGTGTACCCAGTGGGCCCAGGACTAAGCCTCATGAAGCTTTTAGAGGTGCACTGAGATTAACCTTTCTCACCAGTGCTCACCTTGTCTTCCTAGTGACCATGGCTGGCTTCTGTCTAGTTCTAGAGTTGCACTCTCATTCTCTTCCGGGCTGTCACACTGACCTACGTCTCTGTCTGTTTTAGAACTTTCCAACTTATGTGTCCAATGCCAGTCCTTTTTCCAAATAAATTGAACTTTATCTTGATGAATATCTAATGTTCAACCCACCCCGGTCCCTGGCTAGAATCATCTCTGAAATGTCTAAAGCTCTGCCACTACCTGCACCAGGAGAAGCAATGTGTTACCACCAACCTAATAGTGACCATCAGCTTTGCTGGAGTTATCCATTCACCAGACTGAATCTATCAGCTTTCCTGAGTTCACTGGGACACTGATTTGGACCAGACACCATCACTTGAGAGACAGCGTTAGCATCAGGGTGGACACCACCAGTACCTGACCTGCCTGTCCTTAGCTTCCTCCTCTTTCCCTATTGACCCACAGATTAAGTTGCTGCATGCCCTGGGGCAACACCTGGGGGTATGTCAACTGAAAGCTAAGAAACTAAGTACTATACATGCAGTTTGTCTATGTTTACTGCCCACTCAACGTTTCCTCTGGGATGCTTGCAAGATGTATCAAACTCAGTAGTCCAAGACCAAACTCATGATCTTTTGCCCAAAACCATACCCGCCTTCCATTCTGATACTCCTCTAATCAGTTTTCCACACTGCAACCCAAGTGATCTTTTCAAAATGCAAATGTGTTCATAACACACGTACACACTTAAAACCCTTCATTAGCTCCTCTTCGTCCTCAGGAGAAAGGCTCATATCCTTAACACAGGCTCCCCATCCTGCATGTTTGGCCCTGGATGCCTTTCCAGCCTTCCCTGGCCTCACTCTCCCTCTGCCCTGATATACTGCAGCCACCAGGGTCATGTTAGCACTTAGGTTACTCTGCAGAGAATTAGATAAAGGTGTGCCTTCTGGACAGCCCAGTTGGAAAAAAGATGCCCTTTCCTCTAAGCTGATGCAGCGTCTCAGGGCACTCTCACTTGGCAAGAAAAGCAGGACTGGATTTCAGCTCATACGCTGCTTCCTCAGCCCAGCTGTGTCCCACTGGTCCACAGCACAGCCTGTGCTGGCCACATCAGTCACCTGCCTTCTTTTGGGTACCCCAAAATACACTATGTTCCCTCCTCCCACTGGCTTTTGCTCTTACTATTTGCTCAACCTGGGATACTCTTCCTCTCTTTCTATCCAGCAATTCCCTACTTAACCCTCAGATCCCACCCAACCCTTACATCCTCAGGAAAGCCTTCCTGATCTCTCCTTGTTTCCAACCAGTTTAAGTTCCTTTGTGATACCCTCTCATCAGACAGAGCTCCCATTTCTCCTAATACTGATCTCATTTTGGAAGCCTACACTCATTTGTAGAACTAATGTCTGACACCCTCATTGTATTACAAGCTCCATTAGAGCAGAGACCATGTCCTTTTTATCTCTCTCCATTGTAGTCCCAGAACTTAACACAGGGTCAGGCACATAATAGTTGATCATTAAATATTCATTAAGCACCTACTGAGTGCAGGCTGCTCTTTAGTAGATGGTAGTGTCTGGACTTCATAATCAAAACAACTTAAGCTTCCCAGAGGCATGATTAAGCACGTCAAAGAGAAAAATATTCTGTTCCACTTAATTATGCATTTTTATTTAAAAATAGAAGTCTTTATTAAAACAACAAAGCATAAATATTAAAGAATGTATTTAAATAACTTGTGTAATTTAGTGCAAGCTTTAAAGGTGCATAAACACTGAAATGCAATTCAATGCCTTTTTAAATCGTTTTCTATCATTATCTCTACTTTATATAATCTTGTCTCTTAACCCAACTTGGAGAAGTAATTCATTCTGACTCTCCTCATTTTGTCTCAAAACCTGCTAAGGCTTGTCCACAACTCCAGCATGATTCTGGCCTCCTGGGCTTTAGATCAGATTGTAGCAAAAGCCTCTGCAGGTAGTTTGCGTCTTACTCCACTGTGGGAGAGCTCCCACGGTTTTAATGGAGAAAGGTCCTTCTCATGAGAGTAAACATTTTGGATATCTATCACTCTTTCTTGTTGCTTCTTATCCTGGTACAGCAGAAAGAAGTCAGATCATTCAGTAACGCAAGAGCATGGCTGCCATGCCACAACCCAGTGATGGTCATTCATTACCATTTCCCAGAAGCTGGCTTTCAAACTTGCCTTTTAGAGAAACTCTTTGTGTGAAAACCTCCTTCTCCATCGTCAGGGTTGCTGATCAATGGCTTGATCTAGTTACCAGTTAGACACCTATATAACTGCAGTTCCTCAGAACTTAATGTTGCAAACAATTAAGCTGATCCTAGCCGGGTCTATGAAAGAACCAATAGTGTGGTCCTACACTAGGTGTGACCACCTGCCCATTGGGGATAAATGGCTCCTGCCACCCAGGTGGATCTGCTTCTGAGCCTAAACCTCCCTTCAATCTTTTTCCTATGGCTGTGTGTTTACAGGTGCACAGAGAGGGAAGCCTGTGTGGTGGTGAAAGCTAGAAAATAAGAAGTCCATCCATTCACAGAGTTGCAAAGAGGCCATTAACGCTAAGCTTCAGCAGTGGAACACAGAAAACGGCATTAAAGGATTTACTTTTCATGACCATAATTCACAGTTAATGTACATTTGATGTTTAATGTATGAACCAGAGGTGACTTCAAACTTGCGGGCCTTTTCTAAATAGCGTTTTAATCTAAGTTTAAAAAAAAAAAAAAAAGGTTCATACACTCAGTCTGTCAGACAAGAGGGAGGGGAAAAAGGCAAAGCTAGGTGTGAGAATCCAAAGTGGGGGCAGGCTTTTGTTCAGTCTTTTATTGAGGTTTTACCTCTAATCTCTCCCTTTTTGATGCAATTTAAGATTAAGGAAATGAAAGGCATGGCTGACTGTGAATGGTTTTACAAACAGGACAGCCAAGGGGCCCTCAGAAGGCAGTTTTGTAAGAGGCTTTGGGCTTCAGTCCCTAGGAAGGATGAGGTGGGAGGTGATGCAGGGCCAGAGTGCACGGGAGAGTGGCCCTGAAAGGGCTGGGCTGTCTGCAGAGAAACTGACCTTCTGCATCCAAATAGGAGGCAGTGGTGGTCACCACACAGCTCAGTGGGAATCAGAGTCAGGTGAGGGAAGCCAAAAAGCATGATGGTCAGAGGAAGGGGTGCCATGCTCTGCTGGGAGGAGCTCCCAGATTAAACATGCTGGGTCTAGGGTCTATCATGTGATGTCGCCTCTCAGGACAGCGGTTCCCTCATCCAGATAACAAGGTTCACAGGCTAAGTGATTTCCAATGGGCTCTGCTGAGGCCCTAAGGCACAAACACACCCTCAGGTGCTATGGCAGATACAGTAGGAGACCCACATGAAGATACCCTGGCCCTTGGCCCTCAGCATTTTTCAATAAGAGCAACTCCACTGTTTTATAATGAAGAGTTCCACATAAGGTTTATTACACGGGGAAGTTTCCCAGTTAAAGATACAAACACTGAAAGGTAGGAGACCAGCTGATCCCTAAGATCCTTTCCAGATCAAGTCTAGAAGGGTAGATAGGTAGAAAAGTCACCTAAATAGGCCACCTCAAGGAAACAGTCCTCCAAAATGGGCAACAGAAATAAGAGTGGCACCTGACAGGTTGCAAAGGTTGCATTGTTGGAGACCAATGCAGTGGAGGCGTTGAGAGTGTCTCTTTGGAGCCTAGTTTATCAATTTCAAGAGGATGATTTTCTCCAGCAATGCTAAGCTGCTTCGGGCCAGGAACAAAGTAAGCAGATAGTCGGGTTTTTTCCAGCTGAGTTCAGTGGAGAGAAATAGGAAAAAAGGAGTTGAGAGTATCTGCAAGGGAATTGCTTTGTAGAGCTGGGATGTGAAAAGAAAGAAAGGAGATGAGAGAATTTAGTGGAGTGCGGATGAGGGAAGAAAGTCTTTTGATCAATAAACTGTGCATAACTTCTAAAGTTCTCTTCAGCCCTCACCCCTTTATGTTTTTGTGATTCTATTCTATCTCTTAACATGGCTGGACAGTGAAGAATCCACCACAGGAGAAGAGAGCCCATTGGAACTAGGCAAGTTAACGGGAGCTTCCAAATGGACTGATGGCTAGAACCTGTCAACAGAAACTTCGGAGCAAGCACTCCTGGAGAATCGTTGATTTGTTCTTTGTTCATTTATCCAACACATTTTTGTTGAGTGCCTACATTGTATTTGACACTGTGGATTAAGGATCGTTAAACAGATAAGTAGGGACTATGCCCTCACAACCTAGTGAGAAAGTTAGCAGCTGCACATTTGTTACACATGTGATGAGTGTTATCAAAGTGGAGGTGCAGACCATTCAAGGGGTGTAACACAGGGCACTCACTCATTCTGGGAGCACAGGGCCTTCTCCCCTGAGAAATTGCCTGGTTCCGAGGTCAGTGTGAGAAATGGAGAGAGGGTCTCTCAAATCAGTGCTTCCCTGTGTCTTCTAACTCCAAGCTGCTCTCTGCTCTTCTCCTTCTGCCCAATCCCAGCTCTGGTTTCCCTGTTTATCCAAGAAGAAAGGGCTCCAAAGGGCTGTTGGAATGGGGAGAGGGCAGGACCACCTGCAGCCTGCTCCCTCCCTGTGGAAGTCTCGCCAGCCTTGTGGAATGTTGTCTTTCCGTACGGCTTCTTCCACCTAATTCTTCAGAAGGGATTTGAAGGTCTTCTACCAACCACACTTCCCCTTCCCTTTAAAAAAAATTCCCTTACTTAGATTGCGTTAATAAAACCATATCATCTGGATGAAAGGAGAAGATGAACCTGTTCTAGTATGTGAGGGACAAACCAGACTTGAGTATTGTATGCAATTCTCGTATTCAGAGAGCCATAAAACAAGACTGATTTTTAAGGAGGGTGACCGGGGGGGTGAAGGAACTTGGAAGCGTGGCTCATGGAAAACATAGAGAACTGGAATGTTTCACCAGAAGACACAGGGTGGCATGACAACTCTGCTCCAAAGCCTGAAGGACTGTCCTAAGGAAGAAGACAAATGCCAATTAATGCCCCAGCATAAGAGCAGAGGTCAATGGGCTAAAGTTAAAACAATAGATTTTAAAAATTTCAATATTTTAGAAAAAGGAATTTTATGAGAATTGCTGGAAATGGAGTGGAGACCACAGGAGATTGAGAAGTGGTGAGTTCTCCACAGGAGAAATGCAAACAGTGGCTCTACAGCCATTTAGCAGGGATGTTTTCAAAAGGAAGACAAAAATGAGGTAAAGTAATAGGCTCAGGCTCTTTAAGACACTACTCACGCTTGGCAGCACATAACTCTCTGTGCAAGTCAAATTAATCTGGTTTCCATCCTAAACCTTCAGTCGTTGTCATCATCTTTCCCAGATTGTCTCTACCAAGCCCTCCAGAAGCCCTTCAAGACCTGGTACGGGGAGGAATGTCTCTTTGGGGGCCCTCAGAGAGCCTCTCTGAGCTCTGGCTCTGTTCTGTCCACCACAGTGTCTGCCCAGTTATGGCATCCTCGTTCTCCCCAGCTGAGAGCCACTGAGCACACTGGGCCATCTATCCATCTCACTGTTAAGCGCAGAAAAGAGAAAAAGCCTAATCTCTTCCTACCTTCTCTCCATAGTTTGAGGCTTATTTGCTCTCAAACTTCAAATCTCGAGTCTTGCCTCCAGAAACCACTGACAAGCCACTGAGTTGCCTCAGCAGCACATAAGTCTGTCAGCTGTAGAAGTTGATTGTGCACCCAGACTAAGAAGAACTTGTGTTTCCAGCCTAAGATGGTTCCCACTCATATCACTTCAGGTGCAGCTCCCTCATATGCTACAGCATGTGGTATCTTTAAATGGCAAACTTTCCTAAAAAGGCAGAAAGCAAAATGGATTCAATCCAGGAGAAACTAATCCCGGAAAATCAAAATCTTCCACATGGGGGTGATGATAAACAGATGCCTCTCATCTCGACAAATGAAAGGTCACCGACAGATAGTGCAGAGTAATTATTAAATAACTTCTCCCATTTGTTCAGGATCAGTAGCGACCTCATTACCTGGATCCAAAGACAATATCTCTAAATCCTGGGCATGGATCCAAAAAGGTCATTAATAACAGGAGAGTCCCCAGATTTGCAGGAAAAAGGAAACCAGTTCTAATTACAGAAGCGAAGTCTTCCACCCCAGCCCTTTACATCAACAGTTTGCAAGTTCATAACAACAATATGGATTCCTCAGGCACCACTTACAGCCACTTGACCAACAGCAGCCTGGTTAAACCAGCCTTTTATCTGCAAACTGGATGGGCCTTTGTATGTCATGGGCAGAGAATCAAGGTGACTTGAGGGTAGTTTTCTTATTGTCACTTCTTATGGTTTCAGGCCAAAGGCCAAGGACTGGAGCAGAGGCTCAGATTCCTGGCCCTTTGCCTGGATAACTGGACCTTAAGAGGAGCAAGGAAGGTGAGGGATAAAAGACTGCACATTGGGTACAGTGTGCACTTCCTGGGTAATGGGTGCACCAACATCTCAGAAATCCCCACTAAAGAACTTATCTATGCAACTAAGCACCATCTGTTACCCAAAAACCTATTGAAATTGGAAGAAGAAGAAGAAGAAG